>NC_090439.1:605669271-606294271 GCF_031143425.1 Pleurodeles waltl
GAAGAGCAGAACTTGGGGTTGGTGAGTTCCTTGTTGATGTTGAAGAGCTCTTTGCTATTGTGTGCATTGTTGTCAATTTGTTCTTTGTAGAAAGATCTTTTGGTGGCCCAGATGAGCTGGTGATATTTGCGGATGGCTGATTTGAGGGCGGCGTGGTTATTTTCTGATTGTTCTTGGTGCCAGATCTTCTCGGCTTTCCGGCATTCACGTTTGGAGGCCTGAAGATCTGCTGTGAACCAGGGAGCTTTCATGTTGGCGTGGGTGTTGGTGGTTTTCTTTGAGTGGGGCAAGAGTGTTGGCACAGACGTAGAGCTATTGTTTGAGGTTGAGGGTGGTGGTGTTGGGGTCGTTGGTTTTGGGTGGTAGGGCGTGGGTGAGGTTGGAGATCAATTGGTCCTTGGAAATCTTGTTCCACTTGCAGTGAGGGATCCAATGCTGTTGGTGGTGGGTTTCTGGAAGGAAAAATTAACACAACGGTGGTCGGTCCAATGGAATTTTGTGGTGTGAGTGAAGGAGACATGGCTGCTGGAGCAGAAGATGGGGTCGAGTGTGTGACCGGCTGAGTGGGTGGGTGAGGTGACCAGTTGCTTCAGGCCGAGGTTGGCAAGGTTCTCCAGTAGGGCTGAGGGGTTGCTGTCGCCGGAGTTCTCCAGGTGGAAATTCAGGTCACCGAGGAGCATGTAGTCTGTGGAGGTGAGGGTGTGGATGCTGATAAATTAGGGGTCTGTAGACGAGGGTTCCTCTCAGGGTGGTGTTGGTGTTGACGTATATCTGGAAGTGCAGGAGTTCTGCGGCATCTAGGGCGTTGTGGGTGTCGGTTGAGATCCTGATGGAGCTTCTGTGGACAATGGCGATTCCTCCTCCTGGTTTGTTGGCAAGGTCTCTTCTGGTGATCTTGTAGCCCTCAGGGGTGGCTATGGCGATGTCTGGTTCCGATGAGGGGTTCATCCAGGTTTCAGTGAGGAAGGCGATGTCTGGGGAGGTTGATGTGAGCAGGTCCCAGAGTTCAATGGCGTGCTTGTGGATGGAGTGGGTGTTGAGGAGGATGCAGCTGAGGTGGTTGAGGTGGGTGGCATTGCTGTGGTGCTTGGTGGCTTGAGCGCAGGTGAAGTGGCATGAGCGGCAGGAAAAAGGTCCGTGGGTGTGCCTAGGAGGGGCCTGGATGCAGGCAGTGGGGCGACTGGGGTTGAGCGTGAGGAATTCTGAAGAGGTGTAGTGGCTTTGGCGACGTGGAAGGTGTGAGGGGCAGGGGGACAGGCGCTGGGCATGGTCCAGGGCGGGCGGGCACAGACGGGCTTGCCTCTTGCGTGCCCATTGCACGCAGCCGCACAGCGGCCGCCATTAAGAAGGGGAGGTAGGAGAGAGGAGCAGCTGGGAGGCGGGAGGTGGTGGCGAATAGGGGTGCAAGAGGGGACACAGCGGCAGGACCGGGGAGAGTGGAGTAGCACAAACAGGCAAAAACAGGCAAGAGCAGACAATAAAAAAGACAGTAAAATGGGCAGAACAACAAGAAAAGGCAATAAACCAAAAAGGCATAGAAAACGGCACAGAAAGCACTAGTACAGAGAACAGGACACAGACAATAATACTTACGGCAAACCACTAGCCACCAGGGATGAGGTGCAGATGGGTGCCTGTGGGTGGTGGAGGGCTGTGAACTCGCGGCAGCAGCGAGGGAGGGGTCGGGGACATGAGGGCAGTCTGGTGGAGCTCCCCGGCGTGTAGAGTGGTGCCTGGCCTTATGGCAGGTCAGGGGTCACTCTCCGCTCAGCAGCCACCATTAAGAAGGGGAGGTGGGAAGGTGGGAGGGAGGAGCAGCTAGAAGGCGGGAGGCGGTGGTGAATTGGGACGTGAGGGGGCGGAGACGCAGGGGACGCAGCGGCAGGACCGGGGAGAATGGAGTGGCACAAACAGGCAAAAACAGGCAAGAGCAGACAATAAAAAAGACAGTAAACAGTAAAACGGGCAGAACAACGAGAAAAGGCAATAAACCAAAAAGGCACAGAAAACGTCATAGAAAGCACTAGTACAGAGAACCGGACACACACAATAATACTTACGGCAAACCACTAGCCACCAGGGATGAGGCGCAGGTGGGTGCCTCCGGGTGGTGGAGGGCCTCAAACTTGTGGCAGCAGCGAGGGTGGGGTCGGGGACACAAGGGCAGTCTGGTGGAGCTGCTCGCCGTGTAGAGTGGTGCCTGGCCTTAACGCAGGTCATGGGTCACTTTGAGGGAACATCCAACAGGGTGTAACAGTGGCACACAACAGTGACATATCAGAAGAGGGATCACTTCCTGGTGGAGGGATTGGCCACCTCTTTTACAGGGGGTTTCCTCAGCTGCAGGGGGAGGGGTGCTGTTGTCCTGTGGGTCCTCCTGCTGTGCCTCCATTCCAGTAGCAGGTGCTGATGTTGAGGGCAGTGGTGTTGACTGACTACTGGATGGGGCCTGCTGTTGGGTGGAGAATGTCCGCAGGATGCAGGTGAGTTTCCTGAACTCCCCTAATATGGAGGCCATGGTCTCATTGTGTGCCTGCCACTGCTGTCTGGCCTCCTGGTGAAATTCCTCCTGCAGCCTTTGTATGTCTTGCAAGGTGGGGAGTATCTGGCCCAACTGGTCCTGGGTTTGCTGGTAGGCTCCCAGGAACCTGGAGATGGCCTCCTGGCCAGTTGTGTACTGTAGCTGCCTCATCTCTTGACCCACAATAAGCCTCTCACTGGCCCTTGCCCCCTGTGCCCTTGGTACAATGTGCCCCCTCTGACTGACACCAGGACGGTCATTGTCTTGGGTTTGCACCAGGGACTCCTGCCCCTGTTCTGTGGGGTTTGCTGTGACCTTGGGACACAGGTATGGGAAGGAGGGCTCTGCTGTGCACTGGCTGCCACCGGGGAGGTGGTTTGAGTTGTGGACAGGATGAGGCTGGTGGTGGTGGACTGACCACTCATGCCTGATGGGCTAGGTTCATTGTCTGAGTCCAGACTTGCATGTGAATCCTCCCCTATTGGTGCTGCATCCAGGCCTGGGCTTCCTGTCACTGGGCTCCTCTGCTGTGTGTCAGTACTTGGGAGACCTGTGAGATGAGAGGTATTGTGTCTGATGATGGTATTTTTGCGATGACACACATGGTTGTATTCCCTCATTCATTGAATTTGCAGGGCAGTAATGGCATTGACAGTTTCCAGTCCACTGCTTGTGTTCCCATCAGTGGAAGGTTGCACAGCCCTAATTTGGAGTACAGTTTACATTTGTCTTGCTACTGTCGTGTACAGATGTGCATTCCTACCACATATTGGTGATGGGGAGTGACATGGTTTAACGTGCAATTGCAGAGATGTGATATAGACGTGGCAGTCAGGCAAGGGTAGGGAGTGTTGCATTGTGGCAGTTATGGTACTTTCTGTTGTGTGAGGCATACATGTACTAGGTTGGGCTGTGAGGAAATGGCGTCAGTGTGGAGATGTGACATGCAAGAGTGGGTATAGGGCCAATGTTGGGATTGTGCAAGTTTGGGTGGTTTAAGGGGGTGGCAAGGTGGTGGGGGTACATGCTGTGCACAGGGACATGGTGGCCAGTAAGTACTGTGGACTTACCTGAGTCCAGTCCAGTAGAAATTCCCGTCAGCCCTTCCGGATGTAGTATGGCCAGGAACATCTCCTCCCACTGTGCCATTTCTGGGGAGGTGGTGGGGGTCCTCCACCAGTCCTCATGATGGCCACTTGGTGCCTGGAAGCCATGGCCCATACCTTCCCCCTAAGGTCGTTCCACCTCTTCCTTGTGTCCTCCCTTGTGCGTAGATGGTTCCCCAATACATTCACCCTGTTGACTATCTTCTGCCATAAGTCGTTCTTACGGGCTATGGATGTCTGCTGGACCAGTGCTCCAAACAGTTGCGGCTCCACTTTGACTATTTCTTTGACAATTACCCTGAGCTCCTCTTCTGTGACTCTGTTTTTTTTTATGGTGCCATGGTGGTTGTGTTGTAGGTGGGGTGTATGGTGTGCATGGATTCTGGGTGTGGTGTTTGTAGTTGTGATTATGTGTAATGGTATGTGCGTGTGCTCTGTGGTTATTGTGTGCAGTGGTGTGTTGAGTGATGCATGCTTATTATGATGGTGCCTGTGGTATCTCAGTGCAGTGCCTCCTTTCAGTATGCTCTTCTCTCGCTCTGTCAGGGTTTCTAGTTGCAAAGGGTTCTGGGTATGTTTGTGGGTGTGTTTTGTAGTGCCATGGACAGGTGTGTGTATGTGTTTCAGGTGTTACTATTGGTGTTATCCTATCTGGTGCAGTGTTGCTGCTGTGGTGGCTACTTTTCTTCCCATGGCAGTTTGTACTGCCAATCGATTAATGCCGTGTTGGTTTCCACAATGCTGATTTGTGACTCGGAATTTGTTGGGCGGCATTTTCTCGGTGTGGCGGTGGTGGTGCAGCTGCCGCCTTTATTCCGTCATTTGGGCCGATGGTGTTGTTTTTTTGGTCTAAATTTGGCGGTGTTGTGTGGATCACGCGGTCACCCCGCCATCGCTGGTGGTGTATCAGCTGCCGTTTGCTCGGCGGTCTTCGGTAATGACCACCAAACTTGGAATGAGCACCTAAGGCCCATATTTATACTTTTTTAGTACAATTGTATTTTGTTAGTTTGCGCCGCTTTTGCGTCAAAAAGTGGCACAAATGCGGCACAAAAAAAGTATAAATATGGGCTTAAGTTTGTAACTAAGGGCCTCATTATGAGTTTGGCGGTCCGACCACAGGACCGCAAAACTCGCTGGGAGTCTGGCTGGCCCATGGGAACAGTGGTACAATATTTGTCTCATCTCTCTTAGGGGCATGGGCAGTGCAGATGCCCCCTGTAGCCCCTGGCATTGGCTTTCTGTCAACCTTTCCATGGCGCGGTCCCCACCACGGAAAGGCTGACAGAAAGCTGAGTTGTAATCAGCCAGGCGGCGCTGGGTTCAGCACTGCCCTGGCTGAGTACAATTCAGGACACTGTCACCACATCAGGAACCACGTTCCTGGTGGGGACACCGGTCTTTAGGCAGGTCCGTCTGCCAGGTTGTAATGTGGTGGTCAGACCGCCTGGAATGCAGCAGTCTGACCATCACCGTGAGGGCTTTAATGTAGAAAGATGTGTATAAAGATTTTTTATTTTTTTTTGTCCTCATTCAACCCCGCTTACTGAGCCACCTCTTAGTTCCTGTAACCTTCTCACCCTCTGACTAAGAAGAGAGACTCGAGTCAAGGGATGCACCTTTGTATCTCCCGGTCTGCCTTGGCAAACCTACAGGAGCATCCAACGGTGGCTAATCATTGGACTAAAGAGAGAAAATAACCAACCCAATTTCACATAGTCACAAAGTAGCAGATATTAACAGGAAAAAAGATTCAAACTACACCCTCCCATTTTAATAATGATGACCACAGTTCTACGTTTCTCTTAGAGCCCTGCACATTTAGATCCATATTCGCCGCACGAAGAACTGCATTAAACCAATCTGTATAGCTCGGAGGGTGCTCCTTCATCCAATTTTTGCAGATTTCGTTCCGGTCCAGCACTATTACATAAAACAAAAATGTGCGATTAGCTTTATTCACCCTGCTCCATATACCCTCATCCTGAAGCTGCCCAAATATAATCAGTGGGAGTGATACATTAATTTTCCAGCCTAGCATAGATGATATTGCCCTGAAAACCTCCTCCCAAAACAACCGAATAGCGGGGCAATCCCAGAACATATGTATATCCGTTGCTCCTGCCCGCCACATTTCGGACATTTAATCACCTCCCCCTTCATAAACTTGGCAAGTTTTGCCGGAGATATATACGCTCTGTGTAGAGTATAAAGATGGTTTTACCCTTAATGGGGCAGGCTTCACTACTTCATACAGAGTCACAAACGACTTCTTCCACCATGACCCAATCTTGTCGCCTGACATCGCCTTGCCCCATAACTTGTTTGGTAGGACAAAATTCTCATCAAGAGTTTCTAATATTTCCCAATACCAAACCGCCAACCTCTTCACAGGTGCCAAGTCCGCCAGATCTAAAAAAGAATCCTCCAAAGCATTTACCACTCCCAATCCCCCCTTAATTTCTTTTTCCCACTCTCTTATCTGTAGATATTTTAACCTGGACAGAGATCCATCCGTTATTCTTACCAATTCATCCCAAAAAAGTAAAGTACCCTCTCGCGCAAGCTCACCCCACCTTTCCACACCTGCCCTTTTGAGTGGTAATGCTAGGATATCTTGACAGCATTCTGGGGTGCCCGGGGAATTCCAGATAGGGGCCTGATAGCTGTAATAGTGTACACCCAACCGTCGTCTCAGCTGATACCAGCTCCTTGCCATTCCTTGCAGTACTTTTAATGTAACTTTTTTGAAAAATTTAGGGTCGCCGAATTTAAATAGAAAATACTTTAAGGCCCCTTTCACAGATAAAACCATTGTCTTATACATTCTGCCCACTGCTGAACCGTCTGGGGACAGAAACAACATCCTTGAGTTTTTAAACAAGAAAGCCCACGCATAATATGTCAAATCAGGTAGAGCCAGTCCTCCCTTTTCCCTTAATTTTTTCCATGATATCCTCGGCCCCTTTGAATTCCAAATAAAACTACTTATTGCTTGCTGCATTTTATCCAGGTATCCCTTTTGCATTGCCAAAGGTATAGCTGAAAACACAAAATTCCATTTGGGCAGAATAAACATCTTAATTAAATTTAGCCTCCCGAGAATCGTCAAAGGGAGATATGCCCATTTTTGTAGCATAGCTTTACATTCCACTAATAACTTTCGTGCATTCCTTTCCACTAAGTCCTTCAAATTTTGGGTCACTAAAATGCCCAGGTACCGTATTTCCTGCTTGTTTGATATTGACCCTACTTCTATATTCCACTGCATAGTGGCTGTTTTCCCCACATTATTCCGATACCCTGATATCCTTCCAAATTGTTCGGCAAGATCTTTAACTGTGTTAAAAGCTAAAGGCAGGTTATTAGTATATATCAGTAAGTCGTCTGCATATAAAGAGATTTTCTTTTCCCAGCCATTGCAGCAAAAGGGCGAGATAAGAGGATTTTGTCTGATTTTTCTAGCGAACGGCTCAATATACAGATTAAACAATACAGGAGACAGGGGGCAACCCTGCCTAGTACCTCTTGAAATTGTAATGGGGTCCGTAAGTTTCCCATTCACCAGAATCTTAGCATGAGGTGATGTATAGATCCGGTCAATAACCCCACAAAACTTGGATCCTAAGTTGGCCCGACTCAAGACCGATTTCAAAAAGTTCCAATTTACTTGGTCGAAGGCCTTCATTGCATCTAAGATAATAATTGCCAATGGCGACCCAAACGTTGTAGCCATATCTATTGCCCGATCAGTTCAAAAGTTAATTCATGCAGATATCTGCCTTTAGAAAAGCCTTTTTGATCCGGGTGCACTAAATTATTCGCTATCTTACTCAACCTATCCGCTAGAATCTTAGCTAGCAATTTATAATCGCTGTTCAGCAATGATATCAGCCTGTAAGAAGCACATTTCGCTGGATTTTTATCCGGTTTAAAAATTAAAGAGATCACCGCCTCATTCCACGAAAGAGGAATGTCATTACCAAATTCCAGGATCCCCCCAAACAACTCAGTCAATACTGGGATAATTAAGTCCCCTAATACCTTATAAACTTCCACTGGGATACCATCCGGGCCCGGCGCCGTCCCCGACTTACTACTAATCAAGGTTCTCCTTATTTCCTCAGCCGTTATTGGAGCATTCAATGCTTCCCTCTCCTGCAACGATAAACCTAAGGATATATCAGCCCCCATCCAATCCGTTACCATACCTTCATCCACCTCTAACCCCTCCGAATACAGTTGTGAAAAAAAGTTTCGAAAAGCCGATTCTATTGCCGCCTCATCCGTTCTTTTTTCTCCTGAATGCTCCATTTCAACCTCCTTGATGAAGTTCCTAACACGATCTGTTTTGCCTTTCCAGGCTAACAATTTCCCCGCATTTTCCCCATATTCAAAATGAGCCAATTTGCTTGCCTCCCATTTCCTTTGAATTCTTCCCTGTAGTATCTTCTCCAACTGGCTTCTCAACCCATCCAAGCTGGCCCTCAAAGCCTCAGTATCCCCTGCTTCTATTATTTCGACTTTATGTTTTCGCATTTCCTGCTCTAGCGCATTAATCTCGTCTCTCTGCCGTTTATGTTTCTGGATGGAACTACTCCTTATCTCCCCGCGAATAACCGCTTTAAACGTGTCCCATACTACTGATAAAGGGGCAGAGCCCAAATTTACACAAAAAAAAAAATGTGGATTCCTTACGCAGCTTTAACAACACCTCCTGATCTAATAATAAGGACCGATCAATCGTCCACCGATTACTGAAACTTGTCTGCCGAAAACTCATTTTTAACACCACCGCAGAGTGATCTGATAAATGCGAGGGCAGATACGCTATATTCTTCACCTCCTCTCTCAGACGTGAACCTAATAAAAAATAATCTATTCGAGAGGCATGTCTATATTTCTTATTAAAAAAAGAAAAATCCCTGCTATTCCCCACCCTTTGTCTCCAGATATCGCACAGGCCAAATTCCTTCATCATCCTCCTTAAATATTGTTGCGACTTAGGCGTGCCTCGTGATTTGCAGTTATGCCTATCCAGCTCATTGTCTAACACCACATTGAAATCACCCATCAAAATAACCGGGTCCGAAAATTCAAGAAGCTGAGAAAAGAGATGCTTTAAAGATTCTATATCGTCGCAGTTGGGGCCATAGTAACCTGCTAAGACCAGATTACGACCCCCAAATTGTATTTTAACTATCACCCATCGCCCTGCTATATCTGATCTAGATTCCAAAATTACCACACCCCCCTGCTGTGAATGTTTAACTAAGATTGCCACCCCTTTATTATGATAGTTGTGTTCTGTACATGAAAATGTTTGAACCCATCTCAGCTTTTGTATTATGTTAATGCACTCCGCCTTTGTTAAATGCGTTTCCTGCAAAACTAAAATTTGCGCCGTAGAATCCTGCAGATACTGTAATATTCGTTCCCTTCTTCCTCGCACCCTCAAGCCATTAACATTCCATGAAAGGATTTGCAATGATATATTCTGCACCCCCTAGCTTCTCTCCCTACTAGCTATCAATCAATCTTAGGTAACAGATAACTGGGTTGAAAGAGGCACTACTTTTTACTTTTTTCCCACTCTCCCTCCCCAACCCTAAACCTACCCCCCTCTCCCTGTCCCCTTCCCCCCATACCCCACCCGTGGAGAACCCCCCTACTAAGGACCATAATGATCCAAATTTTAGAGCGCCCCCGTGTTCCTGGGAGAATTTAAACATTAAACATTAAATGCAGCCTTATTCAGTAGACTGCCCATTTTTGACCACTACCAATAATTCATCCGCCTCACTTATGTCTCTGATATTATACATTTTGTTATTATACATGACCCTGAGGAAGGCTGGAAATTTCAACTGGGCCGAGACCCCCAAAGATTTGAAAATCTCCAAACGTTTCCCCAGTTCCCACTGCCTATCCATAGTAACCCTGGATAGATCAGACCTGATCTCAAAAACAATATTATTCACTCTTAAAGACTTTTGTTTCAGTGCTCTAGATAAAATCTTTTCTTTCATCTGGTATGACAAAAAGTTTATCAAAATTTTCCGAGGTCTACTGCTGTTCATTCGCAGCTTAAAGGGGTCTTGATGGATTCTCTGAATTTCCTTCCCGATTTCCTCCTCAGTCTCCTCCAGATCCACCGCTGATTTAATTAGTGATACTACAAAGGCCTTAAGATCATTCCCTTCTATACCTTCAGGCACTTTCAAAAGTTTTAAATTATTTCTTCTTGAATAATTTTCCAGCTGCTCAACCCTGTTTTTTAATGCCTGTTCGCTCCTCTTCAGTGTATCGATCTCACCCTTATGCTGTGCCAATTCCTTCTTCATGCCCCCCATTGCTTCTTCCAGGGCCTGTGTTCTTTCCATTACGCCATCAATTTTCTTTTCTAAATTAGCACAAACCTCTATCTCCCCTTGATTTACTTCTGAGTTCGCAAAACCTTTTTTTACATCCTCGGAAATAGACAAAATTAACGCCTCCAACGAAGAACTCAGTGAAGGGGAGATAACAGAAGCGGCTTGAGGGGGTTCCACAGCTACCGACTTAGGCGCGGAGTCTTGAACCTCTGCGGGCATAGCGTTTGGGATCTGAACTTGCACTGGGGCCGTGTGTTCTTCTCCTGGCAGTGGCGGGGGGGGCCTCGCCCACCCCCTGCCCTCACCGGCAACATTATCCGACTGCCTGGTGGTTACCTCCATTGCCACTCTGGCCTGCCCAGGGGTTAGCTTAATTACCTCTGGTCTCACTTTAAAAAAAGACCTTAGGGAGGGCATCAACTTATCTCTCCCCTTAAGCTTGCTTTCCCCCACCTTCCTCACCGCAATCCTTCCTCCTTCCCCAGATTTAGATTTCGGATTTTTTTTGGCTGACCCCCCCTTGTCTCCCTTCTCCTCGGCAGTCGCAGCCAAATTGTCCCGAAGCCACTGATCAGTCCCCTCCACTCTTGTTAAGAAAAGCGGGGGGCAAGGGAAATCCCCCCCCCCCACACTGCCTCACCATTTTTCTCCTGGCTCCCCTCTCCAAACTTTCTTTAAATTGTACTCCTTGCCGCAACTTCTCGGCTGCTGCTCCACCCGTTCCGCTGCTGCAGCTACTGCTGCCGCTATTCCCCCAAAGGGGAATTCGCACCACGCCTTTCTGGGCCCGGCGCAGCTCCAGCGCGGCCCGGCGCCACCAGACAGCACCCGCTGCCCTCCAGTCTGCCTCAGACTCCAAAAATTGCGGCGCGCACATCTGTGTGCCTACAGCCGCAATCCGCTCGGCAGCCGCGTCCTGCCGCGCCCCCCAGGAACCGGAACCGGAAGCGCCCTAGCACGCTACGTGAACTCCGCAGCCCGCCATGTTCTCTGATCGATGACCAAGATTTGTTGTTTAGATTAGTGTCTATTGAGATACGATTTTTGGTATTTTTTGTACAAATATGTGAGAATGTGGAGTATTGATTGCGTATGTTAAATTTTTGTTTCGTAATATGTTATGTAAAATGTTTTAGTTTGGAGTGCATGTTGTAAATTTGAAGTCTTTAGTGGTAAATGTTTTAAATCAAACTGATTTACATAGAGGGGAATGGTAATTGTCGCACTTTCATTCTCCCCCAAATTAGTTCGAATTAGATTTGTGAATGTCCCAACTTTAGTGTCCAACATCTTATCATAAATTGTTGTAGGTTCAAGTGGGAATATTAAATGCCACTCATTTAATGACCAACACCTTCCTCAAGTTGTTTTAGATTGGATTTGAAGTCATAAATATCACCCCTCTCTTGTCCTACACTTTCCCCATGTTGGTTTAAATTGGTGTAGGAATAGTAAATTTTGCCCCTTTAGTACCGCCACACTCTATCTAGGTTGGTTTAAATTGGAGCTATAATAGTAAATGTCACCCCTTTAGTGTCTAACACTTTCCACAAATTGGTTTAGATTGGTGTAGGAAATAGAACGTTACCCCTTTAGTACCCACCACCTTCTCCAGGGTAGTATAAATTGGAGCTGCAATAGTAATGGGAATATTCAATGTCACCCCTTTGGTGTCCAACACCTTCTCCAAGTTGATTTAGGTTGGAGCAGAAATAGTAAATGATGTACCTTTTCAAATCAAATCAAATCATTAGCATTTATAAAGCGCGCTACTCACCCGTGCGGGTCTCAAGGCGCTAGGGACAAAGGGGGTGGTTATCGCTGCTCGAACAGCCAGGTCTTTAGGAGTCTCCGGAAAGCGGAGTGGTCCTGGGTGGTCCTGAGGCTGGTGGGGAGGGAGTTCCAGGTCTTGGCCGCCAGGAAGGAGAAAGATCTCCCACCCGCCGTGGAGCGTCGGATGCGAGGGACGGCGGCGAGTGCGAGGCCAGAGGAGCGGAGGGGGCGGGTGGGGACGTAGAAGTTGAGGCGTCTGTTGAGGTTCGGTCTTTTGTGTCCAAACCTTTCCCCAAATTTACTATAGTAAAAATATTTCAAACATTTGTTTTTTTTCTTTTCAATTTTTATTTATTCGATGCTTTGGCATATAAGTTTAAAAAATAAAACATGTTCTATTAGTTTTTCATCATAAAAATGTAAATAATATTTTATATAGATTAGTATGTTGTACAGTTTCAACTGTTATTTTTCTTTGTCAATTTGTTCTCATGTCATAACTTTTTATATACATATTTCTAACAATATTTCAATATATGTTTTATCGATCTATATTAAATATTTGTATATATGTTATACTATTTTTTAATTTATACTTCACAATTGTTTAAGTAATTTTTCATAACATAGTTTGACATGATTTATTTTTTTAATAATTCTTCACATTTTTCAAAATGTTTTTACAATATTTCCCATTCATTTTCATGGGGGAAAGTATTTTTTTTAGTTTAATTCATGCCATTTGTTTTTACTCCTTCCTTCTATTTTCTAATCTATTTGGGTCATTTTGAGTCTATCTTCATACAATCAAGTTGCTGTAAGTGAGGGGGGATTTATGAGGGTAGTTTAGAACTTAGTTATTGTGTTATTTCCAGGTTTTTGGTATTTTGCGATGTATTGTTTTTAGTGTTTTACACCAGTTTGTTGTTTTTCGTTTTTATGCATCATTTTAGTAATGTATGAATAGGTTATGTTAAATTATATGATGTTAGTTATATTTTAATAATTAAGGGTCTAATTACGAGTTTGACGGTCTGGAGACCGCCATGGCGGCAGTTCAATCGCTGCAGCGTAGGTGGTCCAACTGCTGCATTGCGATGAAGGTGGTTGCATAGTCATAAGCCCACCGCGTTCCCGCTGTCACCGTGGCAGACCGCCATATTGGTGGTCTGGGATTTTCAGCTAACATGGGGTAGTTCAGGTAAGGGGGCCACCGTCCAGATTACAAAGTGCCTTCCTGTTGTCTTGACTCTGGCGGTGAGCACAGACAGACTTCAGCTGGCATAATAGAGGGAAATGGGGTGTTAGTCCAAGATGTGGACCCCTTTGTCCAGGGTCCCTTCATCACCATAGGAACACCACTCCTCAAAGCAGATACGTAAAATCATGTACTACATTTCCTGCCATTAACTAGAATGGACATTCTTCAGCAATGGCACCGGAGCGTGTTTGGAATATTTTTCCACGTGTCATGCATATGTGTATTTTTTACACAAAAGTTACAAACTTACATCAGCACCTATGGAAAAATATACATTGTTTCCCTGACTGCGTTCTCCGCAGGGCCACCACCATCATCAACTCCGTGGCTGGCATTAGTATTATTCACAATTGGTATAAAAAAAATTGAGTAAATTTTGCTACAATACGACAATATATGGCAGCTAAGGTAAGTAAGAATGCTTGTAAATATATGTTGTATGCATGCTTGCGAGTAAGAGTGTGTTTTTATGTGACAGAGTGTTAATGTGTGTATGTGTAAGATATAATAAAAAATGGAGTCAAATTTGCTGAAATATGACAATATATGTCAGATAAGGTAAGTCAGAATGCTTTTGAATAAATGTTGTGTGCGTGCCTGCGGGTGAGAGTGTGTTTTTATATGAGAGGGTTTGTGAATGTGTGTGTATTTGTAAGCATGTGTGTGAGTCAAAGTAAAGGACAAAGGGTGTGTGATGTCATTTTCGCTACCCCTGGCATTCTGGTGAAATGGCGTCCATGGTTATAGGACAATTTCTAATGAAGCTGCAGAGTCCCTTTTCCACCTCTGCAAGTATAACCTGCGAGGTTATACTTGCAGAGGTGCTGAAGCATCCTGTTCCGATGGCCTCACATTGAGTGCCCCAGTAATCCCTTGGGGCTGGTAATGGGAGTTAGAGACCCATCAGGATTATACATTTTGATAATTCACAAAGAGAATAGCCAAAAACTCTGTGTGAAACAATCGGGAAGTGTGGGAATTGGTGCAGAAACGTCGTTCCTACATACTATTCACAAACAGCTTGTAATGATACACCACCATGGATGTAGTGTCACTAACATGCTGGCCAAAAACCTGCATATATAGGCCAGATGTCTTGGTGCTGACAGAGTACCCCCAATTCGGCGATACATTTTAATTACCTACAATATATCCTTCAACAGTGAAATGAATTTATTGAATTTTTAGGCACCATGTTTCTAGCCAGAGTGAGCCCTCCACCAACTTGACTTACCACCCTAATTAGTGTATGGCAATTTAACTATTACCTCTTTGGTGCATACCAAATCATGTCACATATGGGAAGCGTGCAGAGCTAAATATAAATCAAGGAGCATATTTAAGAGCCTCTATCGCCTCCTTGCGCCACACTAGCATCATTTTTCTTTACGCTAATGTAGCCCAATGAGGCCAAAATCACAAAGCCATATTTACAAAGTGGCGCAATGCATGTATTGCGCCACTTTGTAACCTTTTGCACTACATTCTACATGTGCCAGGCATAATGTGTGCAAAGGAGGCATTTCCCCATTAGGTCGGCTGATAAAATGGCACAAAGAAATCTAACAGGTTTCTTTGCATAATTTCTTTTGCCATTTTTTATTCCTACTCAGAGCAGACATTAAAAGGAGGCACACTATTGATTACAATGGGCCTCAATGAGCTTTGCAGGATTAGCGGCAGCATTTTTTATGCTAATCCTGCAAAGGTCTGGTCTGGCGTCAAAAATTCTGACACTAGTCCCCTAACTACCGCCATGGAGCGCCATATTTTATATACGGCACACATGTAGTGGTGTTAGGTGGGGACTAAGTGGTGCAAGCAAGTAAAGTGGCGCTGCACGCAGCAGCGCCACTTTTCTTGAATATGCCCCCAAGTCCTTGGTGTTTGTTTCATCTTGGTAAGTAAGGGATAGGAAATTGAATCAAAAGCACGGACACTTTCCCCAAAGTGTAAAATAATGTTTAGCTAAATGAAGAATATTTGCCTAGCACAGGTCAACAAGGGTGCACAGGCGTTTCCCACTTTATCATATTCACGTGCCTTCTCCTGCTGTCTCCCTGGTCTTCTCTCCCCAATGGATAGCAGAGCGTGCTGCTTCCATTCCAAGATGGAAGACACAACAAGCAAAGTCATAAGGAGCATTTCTTTTTGAGTATTTAACTTCTTAACTAGGGGTAGAAATTAAATCAGTCATATTTCTCAAGGGATTTTGAAGTCATGACCTGAGAAATTACTTTCCTGAACTATACGGATGAAGGTCTTGCATCCCATTTAAAAACAGAAGGCATGTGCTTCGTTAGAGCCAATACATACTAAAATAGGAGTTTTGGTCCGCTCATTCTATCTGGAAGGAGAGCCAGGATATGCAGAATGTACACTGCTAACCCTCGTTCAATACACCTACCCCCTTGGTGAATTCAGACCTGCATCTAGGAAAAATACACAAGCACTATTGCACAATTTAGACTGTTCATTTGGTGTGTGCACACATATGTGTGTGTGTGCCAGTCTCTAAGTGTGTGCAAATGTATGTGCAAATACCTGTGCAAGCGCGTGTCCGCGCATCTGCACGGATGATGTATGCACCCTTTGTGAGCCGGCCCATTCTGTTCTTATCTATAGTGGACTGGGGACTGCTTCATTCTCCTGATGTTTCTGGAAAACATTAAGACCCTCATTACAACCCTGGCGGTCGGTGATTTTTTTTTAATTATGACCACAGTGGAAACCACCAACACAGACAGCCACTTCAACACACGACCACCACAGTGGTAGCAACAAGCACCGTGGCGGTAACCGCCAACAGCCAGGCGGAAGACAATGTACTTCCCAGTCCATTATAACAAGCCTATCCGCCACCTTTGCTGGGGTGGTACCAACAACATCAAAAGCACGGTGGAAACAGAACACAGAAGTCAAAGGACTCACCTCTGGAGAATCAGGGAACAACCACAACGCCATGGAGCCCGAACTGCAGATCTTCCCCATGCTGGTCCACCTCCTCCTACACCAGGAATACCAACGCCGGCGATGACGACCAAGGTGAGTACTGCCACCTAGCACACAGGGGAGGAAAAAGAGAGTGTCACACACATGCAACACCCAACACCCCTACCCCGACCCCCAACACCAAACACACAAACAGATGCAGTAACATTACATATTCACCCCCTACACCTCAGGAATAATGCAAGGAATAAAGGAATTGATGAAAGTGAGTGTAATAAGATAAAAATCCAGAAAAAAGTCCTTTAAATTCAAAACAGTATTTACAGATGTACAAATGGAGGGACACTGCCCAGTCCATAATGTCCGTGGGCCACAGGGCCACATCACATAGGCCAAGGCCCCACTTGACTCCTGCATCAACATGGGGAGAACACTGCTGGGGCATCAGGTTGAAAATACACAGGTACCTCAGGGAGATGGGGAATGGGGGGGCACCTCAGCCAGAAGATGGTACAACACCACTTGCCCTGGAGGGGGCAACATGCCCTGTGTGTTTTCCTCGGGAGTGCAAAGCCACAGTCTCTCTAGTGGGTGGTTTGCCCACTTCTTGGTTCTGGGGAGTGCAAAGCCACAGTCTCTCTAGTGGGTGGTTTGCCCACTGCTTGGTCCTGGGGAGTGCAAGACCACAGTCTCTCAAGTGGGTGGTTTGCCCACTGCTTGGTCCTGAGGAGTGCAAGGCCACAGTCTCTCAAGTGGGTGGTTTGCCCACTGGTTCTAGAGGGGGTCTTGTGCCCTGTATGCTTCATCCTGGCAAGGATGCAATGAGTGGATGCCTTCTTCTACTGGTTCCGGAGGGGGCCTTGTACCCAGTGTGCTTCATCCTGGCAAGGATGCGGTGAGTGGATGCCTTCTTCCACTGGTTTTGGAGGGAACATTGTGCTCGGTGTGCTTCATCCTGGCAAGGATGGGGTGAGTGGAAGCCTTCTTCCAATGGTTCTGGAGGGGGCATTGTGCCCTGGGATGCAGATCTTTGGGAGTGCAAGGTGACAGTCTCTCACCTAGGTGTCAACACCCACAGGATTTGCAGGGGACAGGACGCACTACAGTTTATGGAGGCAGGACTACACACTGGCCGCCGGCTGCTCAGTGGTGGTAGTGGCGGGGGTGGTGTTGGTGCTGGCAGTGGTGGGGTGAGGCTCCAGCCTTTCCCCTGCAGCCTCGGACAGCTGTCACTGGGGCTGCTGGTGGTGCTAGCAGTGGTGGGGGAGGCTCCTGCCCTTCCCCTGCAGCTTTGGACGGCTGCCCACTGGGGCTGCTGCTGCTGGCAGTGGTGCAGGTAGCGGTGCTGATGGAGGTGCAGGTGGCGGTTCTTATGGCGTTGCTGGTGTTGGTGCTGCCAGTGGTGGGGGGAGGCTCCTGTCTTTCCCCTGAAGCCTCCAAAGGCTGCCCACTGGGGCTGCTGCTGCTGGCAGAGGTGCTGGTGGTGGTGCAGGTGGTGGTGCTGATGGCGGTGCAGGTGGCGATGCTGATGGCGGTGCTGCTGTCGGTGCTTCCAGTGGTGGCGGGAGGCTCCAGCCCTTCCCCTGAAGCCTCCGACGGAAGAAGCGCCATAGTTGGTTTTGTGGGCTGAGATTCTGTCACAGCACCTTTCCCTCCTGCCTGCAGGGGCAGGCCCTTTGCCCTTGCCCTTGCGGTGTGGTGCTTCCTCCTTGTCCTTGCCGTCTGGTGGTGCCTCCTTGCCTTTGCAGTCTGGTGGTGCCTCCCTGCCCTTGCAGCGTGGTGGTGCCTCCTTGCCCTTGCCTTTGCTGTGTGGTTGTGCCACCTTGCCCTTCCCCTTTTCAGCTGGTGCAGGCACACTACCAGTGCTGATGGGTGTCTCCTTGGAGCCTCTAACACCTGTAGTAGCTGCCAAAACTACATTGGCCATGGACTGGGTGGCTGAGGTGCTGGCCTGGGTTCTGCCCACCCTGGCCAGACATGAAGGACGGGGGGAATGAAGAGGTCAATGGTGAAGAGATAAAGGGGGTCATTCTGACCCCGGCGGTCATGGACCGCCGGGGCCAGGGTTGGCGGGAGCACCGCCAACAGGCTGGCGGTGCCCCGCAGGGCATTCTGACCGCAGCGGTTTGGCCGCGGTCAGAAGAGGAAAACCGGCGGTCTCCCGCCGGTTTTCCGCTGCCCAAAAGAATCCTCCATGGCGGCGCAGCGAGCTGCGCCGCCATGGGGATTCTGACACCCCATACCGCCATCCTGTTCCTGGCAGCTCTGCCGCCAGGAACAGGATGGCGGTATGGGGTGTCGTGGGGCCCCTGGGGGCCCCTGCAGTGCCCATGCCAACAGCATGGGCACTGCAGGGGCCCCCGTAAGAGGGCCCCACTTTGAATTTCACTGTCTGCATTGCAGACAGTGAAATTCGCGATGGGTGCAACTGCACCCGTCGCACCTTCCCACTCCGCCGGCTCCATTCAGAGCCGGCGTCCTCGTGGGAAGGTTGTTTTCCACTGGGCTGGCGTGCGGCCTTTTGGCGGTCGCCCGCCAGCCCAGTGGAAAACCCAGAATCACCGCAGCGGTCTTATGACCGCGGAGCGGTGTTCTGGAGGGGGGAACTCTGGCGGGCGGCCTCCGCCGCCCGTCAGGGTTAGAATGACCCCCAAAGTTTCTTAGGGACACTGGGGAGGGAAGAGAGCGAAGGTTTGGGAGTGGAGGAAGAGGAAGTTGTTGTAGGAGGTGTCTGTCTGCTGTTTGGGTGCAGGTGCATGGGCTTGGATACTGTTGTGAGGTGGATGGCTGTTGTGTGCCTGAGTGCTTGCATTTGTGTACTTTGGGAGGAGGGGGCACAGACACAGTGGGAGAGGACACAGGGGATGTGTGCATGGATATGGGGGTGGTGACTGCCAGTGAGGGGCGTGTACTGATAGGTGTTATGGTGATGGAGGCAGTGGGTGTGGATGTGGTTCTTGCAGGTGTGAGTGGAGATGCTACTGGAAGGGAGGTGGACGAGGAGGAGGAGGGGGACACAGTGGAGGCAGTGGATGTTGTTACTGGATGGTGTTTTTGTGAGTGCCCGTGGGATGATGTGTGGTGCTTTTGTTTGCCTGAGCCACTCCTGTGTGTTGTTGTGGGTGCATGCTGGTCTGAATGTGTGCTTGGGATAGTTTGGGGTTCAGGGGCATGGGACTGGGCCGAGGAAGTTGGATGGGGGAGGCTAGCGACAGGAACAATGGCTGCCATCAGGGAGGAGGCCAGAGCGTGGAATGATCCCTGTTGGGCTGCCACCCAAGAGTGAATGCCCTCCAGGAATGCATTTTATATGTTGCAAATGCCCTGCCTGCCCCGGATGGCATTCACTATGGTTGACTGCCCAACAGAGATGGATCGCAGGAGGTCAATAGCCTCCTCGCTCAGAGCAGCAGGGCTAACTATGGCAGGGCTTGAGGTGCCTGGGGCGAAGGACATGCCCACCCTCCTGGGTGAGCGGGCACGGGAAACTCGCTGAGGGGCTGCTGGGAGGGCGGTGCAGGTACGGGGGTGGTGGCTATACCTGTAGTTGGGGTAGCCACAGAGCTGTCCGCCACCACTAGGGAGCTTCCATCGGAGGAGGTCTCACTGTCCCAACTGTCCCCTCCTGTCTCCACCATGGTGCTCCCCTGGGCCTCCATCCCTCTGGTGCCCTCACCGTTGGTGGATTCGGCCTCCTGGGCCCTGTGGAGATGGAGTTCATCAGGCCCTGCCCAACATGGAACCTCCCCTGCAATGTCCGGCCTAGCCTAGGGGCACCAACAGATGCACGTCCCTCACCTGTAGACCACCCCACCACGCGCAAGTAGTATATTGGGAAATGTACTCACTCCCTTGTTGCTGCTGTGATGGCCTCAAGTGCCCAGCCAGCTCCAGATAGGCCACCGCCAGTATGCGGAACATCGGGGGAGTCAGAGTTCGATGGGCACCCCTTCCTTGTTGGGAGGCCATCCCCAGCTGGTACTCTGCCATCTTCCTTGCCCAGCTTCTCAGGTGCTCCCACCGTTTGCGACAGTGGGTGCTTTGCCTGCCGTAGACCCCCAGGGACCACACGTCCTTGGTGATGGCTAGCCATATACCCTTTTCTGATGGTCGCTGACCTGCAGAGAAATAAACTTGGAAAAAAAGTAGCAGTCATCCCATCTGGCCTGTTACACTCATGGCCCACCATAGTCCTACCATCCCCTTACGCACAGACATTGCCCACCATACATGGAGCACGCTGCCCATGACCCCTCAACCATCCCCCCTTACATGAGGCCCTCACATACAGCACTCCAAGCATTCATGCCACATGGATCGTGCTCACAGTGTACTCACCTGTTGGTCTGGATGCCCATACAGCATTCGGTACTCGGGTAGAACCCCATTCACTTGTCTCTCCAACTCCGCAGTGGTGAAGGAAGGGGCCCTTTCCCCAGTGACACGAGCCATGGTTGGTTCCAGACACAGGTCACAGCAGCATTTGCGATGTCGGTCCTCTCCTGTTGAAGGTCAGGTAGCAAGTGAGTGAACAGATAGAAAATGGTGGTGACGTCCGCGACGGTGCGTACCGTCACCGCCGGCGCACATCACCATTGGCTACTGTAACCCATAGGGCCCAATGTTGACCAATGAGGACTTGCACTGCGGTACTCGACTGCCTCCTGCAAAGGCACACAACGTCAGCGGCATTACCTCATTTCCACCTGTCCATCCACACAGGACAGGTGGCCGCCATTTTGGGGGGGGGCAGGCCATGGCACTTAACAGCGTCACAGCACACATAGGCACATTTTGGGGCTAAACATCAACATACTGTTTCTGTAACAACATGCAATGCACTGTACATTTAGGAAATGTTGAAAACTGACCAGATGCTCATCGTTTTGCCCCCTAGATTACAACTACTGCGGATGAATAAGAGATTGAGGCTTCCCCCCATGTACAGGCCCCGGCTGGACTTGGTAACAATGGAGGACAGGCACAATATCCTCACCTAAAGACTTGGTAGGGCCACAATCCAAGAGCTGTGTGCCAAATTGGTGCCAGACCTGATCTCAGCTGTCCATCGCCCCACTGGGATCTCCACAGATCATCTGTGCCAGATCATTGTGGCATGCTGTATGTTGCATAACCTTGCCTTGAGACGACAGGTGCCTTTTCTGCAGGAGGATGAGGCTGGAGATGGGCGTGTGGCAGCAGTGGAGTCTGTGGACAGTGACGAAGATGAGGCAGAGGTTGAGGATGTGGACAACAGAACAGCAATCATTCAACAGTACTTCCAGTGACACACAGGTAAGACACTGTAACTTCACCTACCATTGCAGTTTTGTGTTGTAAGTTTTCACTGGCAGGCTGATGTTCCGACTACTATGGCCCTTTACTGTACCCTTTGACATGTCTGTTCACAGATATCTGTGCCCCTCTCTGGCTTCTGGTGTATTGAGTGCAGCAAACTACAGGTCATACCTAAGTATACATGAGTGTACAGTTGAATTGCAATGTCTACAGATTGTGACACAAATACATAGTTCAATGACTTGACAGGCTCAATATTTTTTACAAGGATGTTTATTCTTGTGTTAATAAGTGGATGGGGTATTGGTATAGGCTGGGGGGTGGTGGAGGAGAGTCCAGGATAGAGTCCAGTCTATTTGTAACACAGGTGCATTGTCCAAGGGGGCATAGGAAGTGGAGCAATGGCAGTTCATGGTGAACAGGGTGACAGAGTGGGACACAAGGGTGACAATCAGAAGAGTCTTATTTCCTGTCGGGGTCTCGGCAATATTCTCTGGCTTCTGCCTGGATCGCAGGGACCGTTTGTGTGGTGGTTCTCCTTCTGCAGGGGGTGGGATGCTGGTGGCCTGTTGTTCCTGTGGCGGGCCTCCTGTCCACTAGCGTCAGCGGAGGTTGAGGGCTGTTCATCGGTGTGGCTAGTGTCAGGGGCCCATTGGTGTGCCACTGCCTCCCTCATGGTGTTGGCCATGTCTGCCAGCACCCCTGCAATGGTGACCAGGGTGGTGTGGATGTCTCTCAGGTCCTCCCTGATCCCCAGGTACTGTCCCTCCTGCAGCCGCTGGGTCTCCTGCAACTTCGCCAGTATTTGGCCCACCGTCTCCTGGGAATGGTGTGATGCTCCCAAGATGTTAGTGAGTGCCTCGTGGAGAGTTGGTTTCCTGGGCCTGTCCTCCCCCTGTCGCACAGCAGTCCTCCCAGCTTCCCTGTTGTCCTGTGCCTCTGTCCCCTGAACTGTGTGCCCACTGCCACTGACCCCAGGTCCCTGATCATCCTGTGTTTGTGGGGTTGCCTGGGGTCCCTGTAATGGTGGACACACTGCTGATTGACATGTCCTGGGGACAGAGGTATGGGCCCGCTGGGTGGGTGCTGTGGTGCTGTTTCTTGAGGGGGAGGCTCTGTGGTTGGTATGGGACTGTGCCTGGGTAACCAACTGTCTGGAGGTCCCTGATGGGCCAGGTAGTTCACTCTGATCCAGGCGTGCAGAGCTGCTGTCATCACTGTGGGCCTCTTCTGTGGGGGGACTGGATGTTGCTAGCACCTCCTCTCCGGTGACGTTGGGTGTGGGACCTTTGGGGATGTAAATACAGTGTTATTGTTTCTGCGTGTGACATGTTGTGCATGGGTGTGTTGCCCTGTATGGTTGTGATTGCCCTGGCAGCTTTGCCTTGTGTGAGGAGTTATTTTGCGGCCTAGGTGATTGGATGCTTTAATGATGGGTGTCCATGCAGGGCTTTTAGTGATGTCCATGCATTGGTGGTGCATGCAGGGCTTGTTATTGGGATGGGTGGGGTGTGATGGTGGAGTGTATGTGAGGTGGTGGGGTGAAGGGGTGAGGGTAGTGGTGGGGGTTTGTGATGGCATGCAGGTGGGGGGTGATAGTAATAGAGATTTGACTTACCAGAGTCCAGTCCTCCAGCTACTTCTGCCAGGCCCTCAGGATGCAGTATTGGCAAGACTTGCTCCTCCAATGTTGTTAGTTGTGGGGGTGGAGGTGGGGGTCCACCGCCAGTCCTCTGTACTGCTATCTGGTGTCTTGCTACCACGGAACGCACCTTCCCCCGTTGTTCGTTCCACCTTTCCTGATTTCATCCCTTGTTCTTGGGTGCTGTCCCATAGCATTGACCCTGTCCACAATTCCCCGCCATAGCTCCATCTTCCTAGCGATGGATGTCTGCTCCACCTGTGGTCCGAATAGCTGTGGCTATACCTGGATGATTTCCTCCACCATGACCCTTAGCTCCTCCTCTGAGAACCTGGGGTGTCTTTGTGGTGCCATGGGTGTAGTGTGTGTGGTGTGTGTGAGGGTGTGTGGGGTGATGTGTTAGGGTGTGTGCTCTGAGGTGCGTGGATGGTGTATGGGTGTATGGGTGATGGTGTTCTGTGGCTCTGGTTCTGTGCATGCTCTTTGTCTCTCTCTCTCTCTCTCTCTCTCTTATATTGGTGTGTGTGTGTGGGATTGGTGTGTGTATGTGTGTCAGGTGTGTGTAGTTTGAATTGTCCAATGTGGTGTTGTTTTGTATGTGTGTGTGTATTTTGAGCGCAGCGGTATGAACTGCCAATGGTTTACAACGGTTGAATGTCCGCCGCAGTGATTCGTGGGTCACAATGCTGTGGGTGTAGTTCTGTTGGCGTAACGGTGTGGGTTTTGGTACCGCCAGTTTATCACTGACCTTTGGGCTGGCGGACTTGTGTGTGTGTGACTGTATAGTGACGGATTGCTATGTGTATGTCATAATATGGGTAGCGGTATACCGCAGCGGTCACAGTATGGTGGCGGCAGTCGGCATTGCGGTAAGCGGGACTTACTGCCAATGTCAAAATGAGGGCCTAAGTCAATATGGGATGATTACCTTAATTATTGTTGGCTTAAAGTCTGGCTTTAGTGAATTCCTACTTGGATTCAGTGCTCCTGGAAGGTAGCACTTCTTATATTAGTATTTAAATGTCCACCTCTGCAGCTTTCATTATTTATCTGAGTACCTGATATGCTAAAATCTGAAAAATGTTCTGTTCCACTGCTGTATTTATGGAGTCTGTGACTGTAGTCTTCATTCCTGCCACAGCTTTAAGGAATGAGAAATGTAAGGTTTAACCCAGGAGAAATGAATTACACCCCTCTGTATTAACTGGTGCCCGGAATGACATGGCAATTAACATTAGGAATGGTGCAGCACATCTTACCAATTACTGTTCACATCAGTGTCTGCTTGTAACAGTAGATCACTGAAAGAGAATCCTATTTCATGTGATATATCGCATTGCTTTATTGAACAGAACATTATATATGCTGGTGTCTCTGTTTTTTGCTACTTAATAGTTAAAACACTGCTTTGAAAAATCACACTGCTAAGAGTAGGTAGCCTGCAACCTTCAATAATCTTTAATCTCGAGGAATGTGAAACATAACATTGTGAGTACTAGCGATAAGGAACTTGTCATGAGCCATCTCAACGAGGTTCAACATAAAATGAAAACCTAATTAAACCTGTGAATCATTTTCGCCGAACAGAATGTACATTCATGGGAAGATGGCATTCCTTGCATCATTCTGAGGACAGCAGTTAAATAGCTATTAGGCAAATTAATTGCTGAATGCAGAACAGAGGCTGGTTAATAAAATTGCTGACACCCTGCCTGGTGATAAAAATATGAGTGCTAATATTAACTGCGCTATGAGCAAGACTATTCTAATTGACAATTGTTCTTTAAATTACAATACAAAGTGACCAATACAAGAACAACAAAGAATTCCATCTAAGAATGCTCCAGCAGATTTGGTCATGGAAAAATATAGAGCAGTGATAGAGCATTTCAAAAAGAAGGTGCCAGAAATAGAAGTAAATTGGGCAAAGATAACAAGAGCCACACAAGAGCAGAAGGAGTTAGCATATGCTGACTGTGAGAGAAATACTCTGATTTATAGTAGGTGCACTTGTAGTTGAAGAGCGAGAAAGAGAAGGTATTAGTGAATTGATTTTGCATCAGCTTTTGTTTTAGAGTTGTGTCCTAAGATTAGTTTTCATATTTATCAGAGTGTAACCAGAGTGTTGGCAGACTAAGAGCAATGAAGAAATATTCAGGTATGCCAAGTACTGTAGCGACTGCTGTGATGGGAAGCAGAAAAAGGTCAAAGAGAAGTTGATGACTGTGCGGACAAAGTAGTGTTAGAAAACTATAGAAAACGGATGATGAATTCAAATACAGATCTTGAGTCATCTGCAGGTTCTGGTATGAATGGGACACAATGGATGCAAGGAGTTAGGACAAGGAGTGAGATGGTGCAAATGTATGTCCAAAGTATAGGTAGAGGGTTTGTGAATAAATCTAGAATGAAAGCGAATATCAGTTTGTTAAAGAAGAGTGCTACTTGTCACATCCGAGGGAAAATTGGACTCTGGAAGCAAAAAATGTAGACAGGACCCAGATTGAACCCAAATTAATTTTGTTTTTTAAATTCAGCAAAATATAATTCTGCTGCAGCACAGTTTTACTTCCACAGTCCCATGTAGAATGTGCAAAATCAAGAGCAGGTTCTTACAACTATATCTCTCATGCCAATGCTGCAGCATCAGCGGAATTCATGAATTCTGAACAATTAGTTTCCCCAGTTTTTACTGTATGTGACACATTCTCAATGAAGGAGCATGGAGGGTGAAGAATTGTATTCTTAGGGCAATCCTAGAGATAGACCAGAGTGGTCCATACATAGATGGTGAAGTCACTGTCTAACCCCTTTAATTTCTAATAATTCCCAGTGCTACTTGCTCCACGGTTGGTTCCATGGAGCTTCCAAACCTGCCCTCTTAGGAGAAACAAGTTCAAGTTCTAGGAATAAGCATTAAAAAGATTACAAATCAGGTTCCAGCAAAGATCCTAGTTAAAATAGGGTCCATGGAAAATGACCACTCATTTATGTGTGATATATGGCACAGCAGATGGTGTCACAATTGGAACCCAAGTTGAAGATTCAGGGGCAGATTTAAGAAAAGTGGCACTGCACTCAGTGTAGCACCACTTTTCTTGCATCCCTTATCAAACTCCTACCAGCACTATGTGTGCGCTGTATTTAAAATACCATGCACCATGGCACAGGGTAGGAGGCAATAGCATCAACATTTTTGATGCTATTGATGTACTGTTCAGGGTTAGAGCCAAATGTTGGTGCTAACCCTGAACAGTACATAGGGGCTCATTGCAACTAATGGTGTGCCCCCTTTTAATGCCTACTCTTTGCAGGCGTTAAAGGTAGCCTCAAAAAAGTATGCAGTGGAACCTCTTAGATTCCACTGTGCCATTTTTGCTGTCCCCCTAATGGGGGAACGCCCCCTTTTCATACATTAGAGATGGTGCATGCATAATGTGGAGCAAAGGGTTACAAAGTGGCACAAATGCATGCAATGCATCACTTTGTAAATCTGGCGTGGGGGTTTTGAAGCCTAATGTCAGATTCATGTAAACAAATGATGCTAATGTGGCGCTAGTGCTTCTTAAATCTGGGCCTCAGTGTCTTAAATACATTAACGAGTCAAGAGATCAGTTGTTCAAAGTTCTTACAAAAGATGACTTGCTTCTTGATTTAAGACACACAGTGAAAGAAAAGGTAGGGGATCTTATGGGCAAATAGTAAGGGTTATTAAAAAGTGCAGAACCAATTCAGATACAGATCAAGCCAGACACGATTTACCAGTGAAGTCAACAATACAAACATTTATGAGAAGCAGAAAAAGGAATGCAGCCTGTCATTGCAAATATGTTAAAGAGGGTACTCTAAGAGAGTTGCTTGGTAGTCCTTGCAACTGTCCAGAGATAGGCAATAAAAGAGCAAGTGGAAAGTGGAGGATTGTCTGAGACCTTAGTGTTTCAAAATGGGTTTCGTCCAGTTTTCACTCTCAATACTTGGTTCTCACCAGCGGTAATAGGATAGTAAATGGACTGCACCTGTCTAAGGCATTTGGCTGGTTATACATGAATGCATGTGCACACATGTCGGCTCTGTGCGTGAGATTATTGTCCTATGCAGCCCAGTTTCTGTGCACAGGTAGCATGGCTCAAAGGGTACTCTGCATGGTTAGATTTTGACTTGGGGTAGGCCACATAATGTTAATGATCATTCATAGGTAAAGTTTGTATTAATTTGTGTATTGCCTTCAGTGACACTTTCTTATACACATGGGGGGAAATCTTGCTGAGAGGGTAGTTCCCTTTTCAACTACAACATCCAGGAAGATCACAAACGGTTTGCACCCAGTTCAAATATTCAAGGCCCAAGGAGATCTCTGTACATCTTATGGGTTGTCTAGAATTTTCATATTTCTCTGCTCT
This sequence comes from Pleurodeles waltl, assembly GCF_031143425.1. Classification (NCBI taxonomy): domain Eukaryota; kingdom Metazoa; phylum Chordata; class Amphibia; order Caudata; family Salamandridae; genus Pleurodeles; species Pleurodeles waltl. Next base: position 605,696,599 of record NC_090439.1, read on the forward strand.
GCTCAGCTCAGGATCAGAGGTTAGACTTTTCGTCACCCTGCTGGGCCAAGGTAATTACATTGCTACCCAGCAGAGTGCCCCGCCCACCCACAGAAAAATAAGTCATTAACAGTGTGTTCCTCAGCTCATGAGAAGGAAAGAGTGTGGAAGAAAATCTGCATTTGTTAATTAGCTGTCACACTGTACCAGCCATGACAATTGGAGCCACCACAGAAGGGGGCTTCCCTATAAAGTTGTGGTCAGAAAGGCCCTGGGCAGTGATGACAATAAGAACAGGAGATGGGACTCCCAGAGCAGATATGAGCAGTGACCTCGTACATTGCCATCTTGAACTGTGCAGCATGCTATGCAGGAGGATTGGGACAGGGGTGGAGAGGTGTTGTGGAACAATAGGATTTTCCAGGGGCCACTTGTCAATCTAGAACCTACAACCCCTATTTAAAAACTCTTGAACAGGTAAGAGAGAGTGGTTTATACTGGAGATGGATGGCTATAACAGCCATAGACAACTGGAAGGGCAAGCTGCATGATGTCCTAAAAGACTAAGAACCCTGCTCACTATTGCCCACAATTGCCCACATTTGACCCCAGTGCCAGTGGGTCTCTTCCAAGAGTCAGTAAGGTTCGCCCCTCTAATCCCACCAATAACTAGTTGCACTCAGAAAGGCGAGAGGAGCACCAGATAGAAAGACCAGAAGAAAAGTTGGTGCAGGAAGTTGTGGGCCCCCCTCTCCAAGCTCATTCCTACCTCCAGGGCCCCATCTCCCCGGGGGCTGATGTAAGATGAAGAGGAGCACAGTTTCAACCCCTAACAAAGAGAAAAATGGCCTATGACCCCAATTCTGGGACCCCGATGCAAAGGAGACTGGAGGAGTACTCTCATGCCACCCCAACAAACCAATGAGGGGTCCTGGACCCCATCTCAGGCCCTCTTCACCAAGAGGTCTGGGGGAGCACTGTTGCACTCCTTCAACCTGTGATGGACTAGAGCCTGTTGTCCATATCCATGTTGGGGGGTAGGGCGGCCCTCACCCACCGAACACCCTGCCTGCATTTGGCAGGCAGAAGATAGGCATGCTGCTGGCTCTCCCATTTTCCAAAGAGGATGCCAGCCAGACAGGGAAACAGCAGTGGCAGCCGAGGGGGGCTTCCCATGAAGGCCCCCACTAAAAAAAAGTAAATAAATTACCTAGAGGTATTCTATATGGAGTGTCCTCAGTGCAAATGACACTGGCAGTTGAGAATATTTCACCCAAGAGATGTAATACTTTAAATCCAGCAAAGTTGTTGTTGATTCCAAACAATCATGACAATGATGATGAAGAACCTAACCATGATTGCATTAATGTGACAGGATTGTGCACTAAAGCAAGACCAGATATCAAAGATGTTACCCTTGAAATGGCTGATTCAACTTTGTTTGTGAATGATTTTTGTCTAAGCTATCATCAACAAATACTGAGAACAGAATATGTAGTCTGTTTTATTTCTGAAACTGCTGAAGCATCATGTCTGACTTAATTTAAGCACATATTGCAGAGCTAACCACCCCAACAAGAGCTTGATTCATGGCCAAAAAATTCAGTGTGACAATTTATTCAGACATCCAATATGGATTTGCAGTGGTACACAATTGTGGGCAGTTATGGTCACATGGAGGCTTAATGACTTCATCTGCTGTTCCTATCCATAACGGATGATATATCCTATAATTATTGTAAGCTAATCAACAACCTAGAAAGCTGTTAGTTGTAAAATGTATTGCTCATACGTCTGTTGCTGACATGTTCACCATGTGTGTTAGAACTGTCGACTCTTGACATGGTTTCCCGTCTTTTTGGCTTCTGACCTCCCATTTTGATCCTGGGATGAATTTCGTTTATGCTGGCTTTATGACTCTGCTGGCTTTATGACTCTGCTAACCAGTGTTACAGTGCAAATGCTCTATCTCTAAATGATATTGGTGATTGGTTTATTCAGCATTGGTATTTTTGATGTACTAGAAAGTCCCTAGTATAGTGCACCATGTGTGCACAGGGTCTGTAAATCAAATGCTACTAGTGGGCCTGCAGCATTGATTGCGTCACCCACAGGAGTAGCCCCATTAACATGTCTCAGATCTGCCACTGTAGTGTGTGTGTGCAGGTTTGGCCCAAACCTTCTCTTTTACTACATATAAGTCATCCCTAAGTTAAGTCCAAGGCGGCCCCATGGGCAGGGTGCAGTGTATTTAAAGGTTAGGTTAGCTTAGGAGATATACTGGTGTATATGCCCTGATAGTGAAATACAGCTAAATTCGTTTTTCACTATTGCAAAGACTATCTCGCTCATAGGGACTGCCTTGGAATATCTTTTAAGTGACATTTTTCATTGGGAGCAGATAGAGATATGGAGGTTGGGTCTCTGAACTCACAATTTAAAAATACATCTTTTGGCGAAGTTGATTTTTAAATTGTTAGTTTGAACATGCCACTTTTAGAAAGTGTGAATTTTCTTTTGTAACCATTCTGTGGCATTGACAAATCCCAACTTGCCAAAGTATATGCCTCCACAAATGTGAATTGACCTGATGCTCTTCTTGTTCTCATGAATATTTTAAGTACTCCAAATAAAAAGACTGGTCTCTCACCTCATGAAGTCCTCATGTGCAGACCTATGCAGGTCTCATGTGTCCATTCAGCAGCACTTGTATCAATAACTGATGATAATAAATTGGAGCCATGGTGGGAGGGGCTAGATCAAGTTGTAGTTGTGACTAACACGCCTACAAAATGCACAGGAATCCCACATTGGATCAATGCAGCTCACATGAATTGAAGGAAAATGTTAGATGAAGAAATGAGAAATGATACCAACAACTACAGATTCACAGACGTACGTTCACTGCATGGATCCAGAGGAGACAAAAAAAAGATCCTGGTGATGGTATGTGTAGTCACTTTCAAAGTCAGGAAGCTGAAAATCAAGAAGAAACGTCACAAAGTGATGAGTAATAGGATAAAATAGAAATTGTTCTAGTCTTGAAACAATTAAGCTGAAAATCCAAGTCTAAAGAACCTCTAAGTGAAAGCAGTTCACAGTGAACCAAGTTGCTGATCAAAGCACAAGTTCGGCAGTGAATGGAGAAGATTCAGTTTTTATCACACTTAAAGACACAGAAGTCGACAGTATGCATGAGGGAGATAAGCAGCCAAAGCTAGTAAACAGGAGAAATAAAAGATTTCAGTGGAAAACTCAAAGACCGGAATCAATCAGAGAAGGACCAGAGACAATTGAAACTGATTCTGAGAATAGCGTGAGTGAATCACCTACTGGTGAAAGACCAATAAAAGAAGTGTGTCCTAAAGAAAGTACACATCACTTGAGTGAACCTATCTCGTATCTCTGTCTGAAGGAGAAGAATCAGATTTGTAAATTGAAGTTTTGACAAATTATTATCAATTAATCTTTGAATGTAAAGCAGAACCAGAAGAGCTGCTGTTTATTTTAATAAATCTTGATGACTATGTAATAAAGATTTTAAATAGAAATTTATTGATTTTATTTTGTACCTTAGGTATTCAGATAAAAAGGTTCCTGAATCCTATGAACTTTAAAAAGAAATAAAGTTTGATTCCTGATTTTGTATATCTAAATTGTGTACTTCCTTTTGTACCATTAGCATTAGTAGAAGAGTGAATACAGCATGTGTTGTAAAATATTTGATGTAATTTCTTTGAAACCAATAACCTTAATTGGTTTAATGTTATACTGGATTTCTTCAGTTGGATATGTCTTACTTTCACAAAGTGAATTAAACACTAAACATAATGGTATAAAACACATGAGATTTAGACATAGAGATGCATTAGTAAATAGTTCTAGGGAAGAATGTATTCAAATTTACGATTCAGGGTATCAGAAGAACTTTTCTAAATATTTGGTGAAGATTGAACAAACTCATTTGAAATCTAATAAGACTAAAAATGGGCTTGTATGTAATTTGAGTGAAGCAAAGTGACTGTAAGGAAAGGTAATGAGAGGAGAGTGAAAAGTCTGAAAGATTGGAAAGATGTGAATGAGATTAGAAAATTAATTTTAACTGAAGAGAAATTTAGAAAATGCATCTGAGATAGAGAATGGAGCACGAAAGGAGAAGAGAGTTTTATATGGTGTGACAAGGGTCTAAGGGCCTGATTTAAACATTTTTAGTCCGCATTTGCGTCATGTTTTGATGCAAAAGCAGTGCAAACTTACAAAATATAATTGAATTGAGTGTGAAAGAAGTTAAGTTGATAATGGTGAGTTTTTGGTTGGAAAAAAAACAACATTTAAAGGAATGTACTATGTGTACGGTAAATCTGCTTATTTTAACCTGTAACTGAATGTGTAGTTGCTACTTTTCTCTGGTGTTCCCGAGGATTAACAATGTAAATGAGGTGAGTTATACTGTTGGTTTGAATATATTAAAATATGGATTTGGCTTAATTGTGCTAGATATGCTGGGTGCTATGAATCCATCTATTGGTGTGGCTATGATTTTTGTGAAGATAAGAAGATTATCTACGCTTTGGCTTTCTTCTAAAACTGCCATAGCATTAACCAAGAGAAATCAGGAGTTAATGTCTATGCACACTACTATTATGCAGAACCACCTTGCGCTAGACATTCTTCTAGTGAAGGAGGGTGGGGTCTGTTGTGTTTTGAGGGTACATGAGTGCTATACCTTCATCCTAGATAACATTAGGTGTATTGGTGCATATCTAAGTAATAATACTAATATTGTTTGTCAAATAAAAGCCTTTGAAAATAAGGTTTGTGGAAAACAATGGTTTCCTGATTGGCTGAGACTATAACGGGCTTTAGAAAGGTTAGTGAATGGTTTGAAGGTTTAGTGGCGCATGCCACATGTTATTCTAACACCTGTAACCATTTTATCATTTTGTGCAATAGTTCTGTTCATCTTGTGTAATTTGTTTTAATTAATAATTTGTATACTGGTTCAACTTGTGGGTGCAAGAAAAGGGAGTCAATGATAACCAAGAAGAAGAGATAATAGTAATAATAAAAATAATAATAATAATAACAATATTTAGAGTTAAAAGATGTCAAAGCACAAAATTGGGATTTTAACAATAATCAATATGATATATTAAAGCGTATGAAACAAAAGTGGGAATTTAAGTCACGTAAAATGACCTTGCTATCCTCTACCTGAAGGAAACCAGATCATTCCACTACTCATTATTTACAGAATACACTACCATTTTTTTCAGGGAGAACAAAATATGAGAAATACATATTATCAAAATCTGAATTTTATAAAGGATAATGTATTCACTTATTATGAAAAATCCTTTACAAACTATCTGATATCTCTAGCACAATCTTAACAAAAGAAGAGAACAATTCATAACACAGTCCAACTGGAGTGTATGTGTCAAAGCCAACTGGCTTAGATTTAACTAAGCCTCAGTTAGAACTCAAAGCCATCTGGTTTAAAATTAATGCATAATCATGTTCTGATTCTGTTAGTATTTCTCCTTTGACACTAAATACACAAGACTTGCATTGTCTGTTTCTTCATTACATATTGTTCTAAGAAAACTCTCTAGAGGAAGGCTTTTGCTTTATCGTACGACTATTCAAGCTAATGCACCACATTGCATTTATTTACAACGGTTCTCTGTTGATTATGTAACAAGTTTCTTCTAATAACTCCTAATGACATTAGGTGGTTTATGAACTCTTGGATGTAGGTGTGAGCCAGATCTTTTAGTTTTGATAGGAATGCCATTGATTTCTTAATAATTTAGCTGCACATTTAGAAATTATTCTAGTTCTGAGTTTGCCTATTATTTTGTGCTATTCCTATTGCTAAGAGCTTTCATGGCAAATAATATCAATGCTTGCATTTTTCATCTTTTTGACCTTTAATCAACCAACATGGTTTTTCTAACTTTTATTCTTGAATTCCCTTTTTGAATGTGTCTTTTCTGGATGACTGTCTTTCGAAATGCAATTTTGAATCATGTTTAAGGATTCACATCACTTATCAACATTGAAGTTAAAACTTTTCCTGATCCTCCCAGTGTTGGGTGCACCAGTGTCATGCAGATTTTCTAGAGGTATAGTGCACCCACAAATTTCTTTTTGCATTTCATAAACAACATACTGAAGCAACAGTATGCTTCCTAGCAGTCAAATATAGCATCATGTCTAATGGGTAATTAGTGAGCAGCTTCTGCAGCTATCTTGTACCCAGAATACCTTATGAAGAGTGGAGGTGACTTGATTCTGGATAGTTAGCGAGCAGCTTCTGCAGCTATCTTGTACCCATAATACCTTATGAAGAGTGGAGGTGACTTGATTCTGGATAATACTCTTTTGATTTCTTAGTGCCTTCTGTCTCAGCTTTAACTCCACTGATCAATATCAAAAACAAAACTGAGAATGTGACGCTGTGTAGTCTACCACAGCTCCGTTCTGGCACCGCACATGAAGTATTGAGATTCATCCCTCTGAGGAACTGTAAATGTACTTCCACTGTGATGAGGACAGAATGAGACCTGCTCGCTGAGAGGACTGTCAATTAGGTTACGACTCGGTTATTATTTTTTTTGTTTTGATCCAGCAAGGATGGTACCTTGCCTTCATTTAGGTGGAGACTTTCTTATGAGAAAGGTGTTTTTTGGACTGTAACCACAGAGCTCTAGGCTAACATATGATCTGTCTAAACACTCTCAAAGCCTTCCTTCACTCTGCAGCCAGGCTGATCAGCTCCGCACAAAAAGGCAGAATTATTCTTGTTCTAAACTCCCTAAAGTGGTTGTTACTTGACACCTTTTTCAATTTTAAAATTGCTTATACCACATACAAAGTAATACACCTCAATTCTCCCAGTCCTTGCACAAAACATCAAACTGTCCTGTAAAAACTGCGACTTCAGAAGCAAATATAAACTAATGCTTCAAAAATTAAGTGTTAAAATAATGTCCTCCATCAAGGATGCCTTCTCAGTTATGCACTGACATTCTGAAATTCCAGTTGAACCCATGTAAAATGTTGTCACTCATTACAGCTCTTCAAAGCCAAATAATAGATTACTTACTAAACCTTCCCTAACATCAATCACTATGTACATATCACTAAATATAACCTGCTTATGATGCAGACTTCCCACTGTTACATTACTATTGTAATCCTGCTGACTTCAAATGTTCCATCGACTGCTAGGCACATCATGTGAAATTATATCCATGGAGAAATGTGAGTGGACTATGTGTCTCCTTTATGTACTGTCCACACCCTTTTCCCGCCCCCTTTTCCACAACCACTGCCTATTGTGAATACCATATTATTATACAGCTACTGTCAATATGATTAGTCACTACCTGGCACAAATGTTTACATTTTTCAATGCATGAATTTACACTGAAGCCTCCCACAAAGGAAAATAGTGCTCACCTGTTCCAGTAAAGTATTGATTGTTGTTCCACAGATCGTCACCTACTACCTCTGGTTGTAAAGCACTCTCTCAATATTCAGGTTCTAGAAGCCCTACATTATAAACTTTAAAATAATATAAACTACAAAGGCCAGTAAATCACTGCAGGTTTTTAGCACACATGTTGGATATTTGCAAATATTTCAACATCAATTCTTCATCCAGTAATTCTTAAATTGACAGGCATGAATTAATGGTTTGTGCCTTTCGCTGTATGCACAAAGATGTATTTGTCAAATAAATACTGTACAACAATCAAGTATGGTTTGTCCACTTATCTGAGTCTTTATTACTCACCCATTTAATTTACTGAAGCAAATAACCAAACCCAAATGGTCTTTCTCAAGCACTATTCAAATAAAACTTCCCAAAGTGGGCTACCTACATGGCTTCAATGTTCAGCACCAAACTGGCTTCTGAGAGCTTATCAAAAAGCTGTTGTGGATCAATTATTCACCCAATTTTTAAAGCAGGGATTGCACTACAAGATGTGGATCTCAAATACTTTTCAACCCTGTATTTTACAAGATCTGTCCAAATGGGCAATAGTAGCTGGAAGATTGCCTCTCAATCAAACGGGGTCCACAAAGAACCAAGGGGTTTTATCTAATTTCATGTGTGTGGCTCTGATCATGAAAAGAGCAAGTGACACACGCAAGCCTTTTTTCGTGTGCTTTGTATACTTCCAGGGGGCACTTAAACGCATCCCACATGATAAAATGTGGGAAAAACTACAGCGCTGTGGGATCCTGCTAAATCTACTGAGGGCTGTAAGACATGTCAGGAGAAAGGTCAGGAATGCGAGTCACCTTTCCAAGAAGTGGGTAAATCATTAGGTCGTAAACAGGGATGCGTGCTATTGCCTCACCCTTTTAACCTGTAGTTCTCAGATCTTTCCCCTACCCTTGAAGAGCTGTTGTCTCATACCCAGAGCCTTGGAGGCCTGCCCTTGTCGAAACTCCTCTATGTAGATGACCTGCTCCTACCAGGTAATACTTGAATAGGGCTACGAAGATTGATCATTCAGCTCCCGTATACAATGATAACAACTGGTTAGAGATCATCCTCAAAATGACAAAATACATTTAAACTGGTGAATTGTTAAGCAGGGCAAATGGCTACTCAAAGGGTTCCCCATAGAAGAAACAAACACATATATGTATTTGGGTGTTAAACTAGGCTCCAGGGCCTCCTGTGTGCCACAAAGGGAAGCTATTTAGAGGGAAAGCCACTGAGTTAAATTTCACCTTTTAAACCATTCCAAAACCTCACTGGAGTCACAACCTTAAATCTCTTATTATGGTAATGAGGTCAAAACAAATTTTGACCCTATTGTATGTCAGTGAGATCATGCTTAGTCAAGGTAAAAACCTCTGGGATGAGCTCATAATAAACACCTAGAAACACATTGTTCAGCTGCCAAGGTCAGCCTTACCTGCACAAATTAGATTTGAATTCTTCAGCCGGACTGGGGGTTTCCTAAAATGCTGTCTCAAAATGAAGAATGCTCCCAAAGACTCCGTGGCACATTGTGTTTGGATTTAAATTAATTTACAAAGTGTCAAAGGTTATGACAATAAATTTCTGTTGGACAGTTTTAAGAACCTGAGCCTCAATAAAGTATGGCAGCTTAACACAAGGTGGCACGTTTTTAAGAAAACAGTAAATAAGTGTATCCGGCTCTAAAAGTCAGTTAGAGGATAAAATTGTTCCAGCTAAATGAGTGCATGGGTGGCTGGTGCTAAATTTCTACAATGTCCAACATGAACTACCCTATTTTGAATCTGTCTATTCCGTGAGTATCAAGAAACAATTCATGGCAATGAGATTCGGGCTATTTCCTACTTTGGACTTTATGCCCAAATGGCAGGAAGAGGGACACTTGGAGGATTAGAAGTGTCACTTATGCCTCCAGACAAAGGAATGATTGTTGCATATCCTTTGCCTCTGCCAATACTTATTTGGGCATTGGAGGGCCCTACTATATGACAGATTTATGGCAATAGGAATAGGAGCTTGCAGATCTGTGGTCATGGAGTCCTCAAGCACCCAAAACATCAAGGTGAACATTTGGATGGTGCAGTTTTTAGACATTTTCACAAGTTTAATGGGGTGGGTCCTTTCTAAACAGGACTCCTGATTTCCTTAACTCAGGAGGGCACCAATAGATTGGCATAGATGTGTATAATGGGTTTAAGAAAGAGGGGCTGATGCGGTGTGTGAAGTTGGTTTGTGAGAAATCGTCTGCACCCCCTATCCTTTCCAATGGGACCTAGTGACACATAGAGGCATCTTTTAATTCCATACTCCTTTGCCTCCTGGAGGTAACTAGTGGACTAGTTTAAGAAGCCTACACCAAGGAGGGGAATTGGTTGATCTGCGCACCTTATCATGCACTATGCATTTTGCAGTCTAATATATATGAGGTTGGGTTAGGTCGGGGTAAGGATTTACTTTGCTGCCTTTCAAGGATGTTTATGGCCTTGGTGCACCACCTGCAGCCATGTTTTTTTAACAGGGTTTATACCATTGGTACACAACCTATTGCTATGGTTTTGTAACATGGTTTTACCTTTCTATATACCTGATTAAGTCAATATATTAAATCAGTGTGTGGGTGCCTGCCTAGATACTGTGGGTCAAGAAGATCAGGGCCCAGGAAATGCTTTGTAGCAAGAGGTTTTGGTAAGCACCATGCACTTTAAAGCTCAATACTTATGTTGCACGGTTTAGGCCTCACATATCAGCTGCTGTGATAGGGGGAGATATACAGATAATGCTTTTATATGCTTAGATCTAGGCATAATGCTGACTTCTTGCTTCTCTGCACCAAGGTAAGTCCAGGCCTCAGGAAGGCAGGACGGATCCAGTTTGATGCCATGTACACCTCACTTTATAGTATACAATCTATGTGGCTACTTTTAGTCTTTTTTCATTTCTGCAATAATGGTGGGGAGGTGCTTACCTGATTTATTTAATGTACCTAGTCTTAAGCACTAAGAAATGTGTTGCCCCTTTGCTGATTGGATGTTTGTATTCTCCTTGTATCTTAATGTTTTGCTTTTCCTGAGATTGGTCAAGTTATTCCGATTGTTTGTTTGTATTTATGTTTTATGATTATAATTTTTAGTAATTAATAAACTTATACATACTACTAAAAAAGTTGTTTAAGATGCATTTTGTTTTTTTTTTAAATTGCATTTTGCACTAAATTCAAATACAGGATTTAAATCTCAGGCTGTGAATGGAACAGGTCAGCAGGAATATTGTCCAGACCAGGGGCTTTCTTGTTCTTCATATGTAGCAGGGCAGATCTAGTTTCCTCTATGGTGAATGCTATAAAATAACCCTTAGTGTGATTTAAATTACATAAAACTGACGAGGAAGTCAAGGTTATTTCCTTTATTGCAGAAGCAACTAAACAGCCACCTTCACGTTTGCTACATAGAACTTTGAAGTGTTCAACTCAGCTCTCAGGTTGGATGAATACTTCAGCAGTAGAAGTAGAATGCCCATTTCCATCCACCACTATCTTCCAAAATGATCAATAATCATGCGTCCTTAGGGCTGTCAGCATCTGTACCCATTGCAGATCTTCCAATGTGCTTCTGGCCTTGATCAGGCAAGACTTGTACAACTTCCTTGCCTGAACTATTTCACCTTTAATTCCAGGCTTAGTAGCTTCATCAGATTCCCCTTAGCAGACTTAGAAGCAGATGAAAACTATCTCCTGCTAGCCCTGATGTTGCCTGAGATTGTAAGTTCCTTCTGTGGAACCAACACATCCAGAATTAGTGTCAGTTTTATGTTTTTTCACATTACTGCTATTAGTGTTGTGTGAGTAGCAATGATGCACTCAGTAGAACTGTGAAGTAAGTGTTTGGGTGTGGTGACTGGATTTCTGGTTTAGAATGTTGAGTTTGCACTTGCACACAGAAGAATAAAGACATATAAGACTAAGCTCAGTATGTGGAGTGTTCATTCAAGAGTACCTAGGCTGGGGTGGATGCTACAACTGGGGACGAGATAGAGGATACATTACTGGAAGAACCAACAGTGCCCTCTCAGAGAGTTTGCCGTGGTCAGCAAACTGCTAGTGGGTGCCACACAAGCCTCTGCCAATGTGAAGATCAGCATTTGGCATATGTGAAGTCAAAGTGCCACTCCAGCCAGCCAGCCCCGAGTTTTCAAAGAAAACAAAGACCTTACAGAGAAATTTGTGTATGATTGTCCAGAAACCTGCTAGTGAGGCCATGAAAGAGGTTCTATTCTACAACGCAACCCAGAGACATAAGATATATGAAAAAACAACGTTAAAGGCAGCAATCAGAAAACACTTAGCAGAAAAGACTTAAAGGCAGTGAAAGTTGAATGCCCAGATGTGGAAAAAGCAGTGAATAGCCCGATACAAAGAAACCCTAAATGCAGCGATCACCATGTACAGAGAAGCACCAGAGGCAGCGATAGTTGAATGCAAAGAAGCGAGGAAGGCAGTAACAAGCCTACAGAAAACATAATAAGCAGCAAAATTCAGATGCAAGAGAATGCTGTGAGAGGAAACAGAGACATCGAAAATATGTGTTGGAAAATGGGTTATTGGTAGGGCAGGTAGGTACCTACACCTAGCAACAAGCCACAAACCTCCACAAAAGTACAGTTAGGTCTCAGTAAATTAATCCCAGCTCTACCCTTGGTAGCTTGGCATCGAGCGTCAAGGCTTAACTTAGGAGACAAAGTGTAAAGCATTCAAATATCACAAAACAGTAATTAAATAAAACACAGGAAACAGTTTAAAAATCCAAAACCAATTAATAAAAATAGCTTATATTTTTATCTTTAAAATGACACAAAAACGATTAAAATCGGTTCAGGGGAACCGGAGATATGAATTTTTAAAGTATTATTATTTTCTAGCGCATAGAAACAAAAAGCGCCAATCGGGTCATCTGGTTGCACCAGGACCGGGACAAAGTCAAACTTTCAGGCCGACCGCGATGGAGCCCTGCTCGGATACAGGTCGCGGGAAGCCTCGGTTAAAAAGTTACCTTCTGACTTAGTCTTTATTTTGAAGTTTTTCTTCACCGGGACGAACCTGCCAGTTGGATCCGACCTCCTGGAGCCCTTGTCCGGATACGCGAAGTCGGTTTCCTCGGTGGTGATTTCTACCTTCGGACTTAGTCGTTTTTTCGAGATGAAAATCCTTCGACCGGGGTAAACCTGGATCTTGATCCGACGTCCGTGGAGCCCTTCTCGGATACGATGGCTGGAAGGTCCCGGTCAACTTTTTACGTTCGGACTTAGTCTCTTTTTCGGATGTTTTTCTTGACCGGGATGAACCACGAAGTCAGGCCGGGTCGCGGTTGAGGCAAGCCGGCTAGAATTTCCGCGTCGAGTCGGTCACTTTATGGAGCTTTTTTCTAAAATTTCTCCAATCTTTTCCAAACTTCTGGGGCTTCACCCAGATGTTCTTTTAAGGTTCTTTTGGGGTCCACAGCTCACCCCAAGGGTCCAGAAGTTCTGTGATGGTCCTTGGGAAGTGCGGACTTCAACTCCCAGAGTGCACCTGGCGCAAACTCCTTTTTGGCCACTGGGCAGTGGTCAGCTGGTCACTTTTTCAGGAGTTGGTGCAGGGGACTCTGGTTAGCAATTTTTCACCTGTAGCAAACAGGGAGTCCCTCCTTGAACCAGTGGAAGCCAGGCAAAGTCCTTCTTGTGGTGAAGCCCAAGTGTGCAGCTGGTGCAGTCTTTCTGAGTGCAGGGTCCAGGTGCAGGCCAGGGGTCCAGCAGGGCAGTCCTTCTTCTCCTTGTAGTTCTTTCTTCTTGAAATTTGGTGGGGATCTGAGGCGTGGGTGCAGGTCTGCCAGTTTTATCCTTGCTCCTGGGTGAAAAGCAGGGGGGCCCTGGTTCTCCAATCAGGGACAGGGTCGTCCCCCTGTGATGACCACTTCCTGGGAAGTGTGGCAAAAATCCATCCCAGAAGGCAACAGTCTCTAAAAATCCAAAATGGATGAATCTGATTTTTGGAGGAGAGATCTGGCTGAGCCCACCCACTGGTGTGGCTAAAAATCATAAACACACCCCTCTCCTGCCCTCTCTTAATCTAATCAAGGGGGCACCTAGCTGTCTGGGGTTGCAGGATGTGGGGGTGTTGCTGGGTGCTGCAAATGTCCTTCTCTGCCTTTGAAGACCAGTTTGGCAGCCCTCCCCCTTCCTGCCTCACCATCTGCTGAGGGGAGATTCTCTCCCCCAAGCACATTCCTTTGTGTGAAGTCAGGCCACTTCACACCTCATTAAAGTAGCCTGGCAGAAGCTGCTGCAGGCTGGCCAATCAGAGCACAGCAGCAAAAACAATGCAGAGCTGAAATTGGCAACTTTTTAGGTAAAGTCTAAACTTTTTACCTGCACTAGTTATATTAAATCCAACAACTGGAAGTTGTGGGATTTATTATAACAATCAATTTGATACCAAATTCTTGGTATGTAACATTTAAGGAGACTTTAAAATTTTAAATAAAGTCTGCCCATTCTAGCCTATGAAGGCCATTTACTTCAATGAGGGAAAAACGAATTTGGCTGTTTTTACCTCACCAGGGCTTATAAATCTACTTTTATAAAGTCCCTGCTTATAGTTACATGGCACCCAGCCCTAGGGGCACATAGGGCACACCTTAGGGGTGACTTATATGTAAAAATAAGGTAGTTTAAGACTTTGGAAGTACCTTTAATTCCAAAGTCGAATTTGCATATAACTTTAATTTAAAAGCAGCCAGCAAGGCAGGCTTGCTTTTAAAATGACACTGGGCACCTCAGCAATGCACCTAGGTGTGCACCACCTATGCTGTGGCCCCTAAACCTACATGCCCTACCATATACTAGGGACTTATAGGTAGGTTAACTTAGCCAATTATAATTAGCCTAATTTGCATATCCATTTTACACAGAGCACAGGCCCTGGGACTGGTTAGCAGTACCCAGGGCACCATCAGAGTCAGGAAAACACCAGCATAAAGTGGAAAATGGGGGCAAAAAGTTAGGGGGCCTCTGCAATCAGCCCCAGTTTCTCACAATATGATTACACTTACCAGAACAGTAAAGACAGCCATGTGACCTCAGAACCAGTCGCTGCAACCCAAGTGAAAGCACGGGGTATGCTTACAGAGTGGTCAATCCATTGAGAGACACAAGACCAAAGGTTCTTGGTGTGGGTAAACACAACTCAAAAAGTCTTCCAGAAGTTGAAAGTCTCCAATAGTAGCGAAGAAAGAGCCCACCAGGTTCCAATTGTCGGTGACGACCCTGATGCCAACACATTGCAGGGCATTGCCGATGGTATGAATGGAACAATTCCCAGTGGACAGCAAATGATGTTGAAAAGAACCCCGGTATTGTCAGTATTTTCCAAAAATGATTATAATGCTGTTTCTTTCTTAAAACCACCACTTCCATTTGATTCTGCAAAATAGCTAAATATCAGCGATTGCCAAACTGCCTGGATAAAGACTTTTGATGATTTCATTGATGCAATGGAAGAAACAGATGACAAAAATATTATCGAAAATTCTTAAAACCTTGCAGATGAAGGAATGAAAGAAGTAATAAAGAAAGTACTACAAGCTGATGAAGTCTCATACTGTTAAATCAAAGAAGCGCTGAATATCAAATTTAATCCAATGTCGAATGTTAATTAGGAAAGCTGTATTTTCCGTCAGGAAAGACAAAGAACTGGTAAAACAATTGACGCATTTGTTGTAAGTTCAATGAATACAGCGATGAAGAAGCCATTTGTCTCAGAGTTATAGATGGTTGTTTGCTATGGAGCACTGGGCCCTATTTATAAATCTGGAGTCCAATGAATCTTTTCTTCCCAGTTCCAAGGAAAGAGGGGAGCTTGCATCAACTTTATTCACAGCAATTAGTGTAACTCAGGGAGTCACACATTAAGTCTCAGAGACAATTTCAAATTCCACAGGGCTTTATTACGGAATCAAAGTCAAACTTACTTAAATGAGTCTCAAAACCATAACATAGATATACACAATCACCAAAGGAGACTTGATGAGTATATTTATATATTATATATATATATATATATATATATATATATATGAAAAAATTCACAAACATATAAAAGACAGGTACCTCTTAAGCGATCATACAGAAAATCAGAAACAAAGACCAATGCCTACATTTCGAATTCAAGTTCTCCTGCCTGACCATTTCATCTAAGTTTAACTATTCTAATACTAAAGATTTCTGAGTATAGAGTCATTAAGCAGAATCTTCAGTAGTGGTTAAGAGAGGTGTAGCGGCATGAAGCCGTACAGAATCTAAGTAAAAGGAAAATCTCAGTAAGGTCCACTCTCTGCTAAGGACAAGGAGAATCTGGATCTTTCACTGAGTAGATCAAACCTTTAAGTACCCGTCTTTCAGAGCTTACATCATTTCAAAAGCATCTTCAGTGAAAAACAGATTGATAATTATTTATATTTTTAATTGGTAGGTTGACTTCAGAAATCTTCCACACTGACCTTGCATCCCCCTCACATTCCCAGGAACTGCAGAAGAATTATATTCACCATTCCAAATGACTCCCCTCATGATAACAAAGCCTATTGTGAATCTTCTTATCTCTTGAACACAATGGACTCTTTATTGGTTCAACCTCGGATCCTGGCACCTACTTTTCATAGAAAACATGCAAAAAGAGCCTGACATTGAAGGTTAAGCAAGAAAAATAATTGTGGCCCTCACACCAGCCATGTTAAAGAAAACATAAATATACTTAAGTGTTAATTAATTTTGTTGCTTATAGTTGAAATAAAAAATGATTATGCCGAGTAATACTTTTAAAACATTATAAAATACCATAATTTCAAATGATGGCTATATGCAACTTCTTTAAAACATTATACTCAACTGTGTACTTTGTTTATATGTACTACAATGCCCCATCTAAATGAAAAGATCTCTTTACTTTAAAAAAAAATGTGACCACCAAATTGTGACAACTAGAAATGTGATCACCTTTTTGCATTCATGTTTAAGAGGTATAGCCACACAGCCAAACTATGCTCTCTCTTTTATGACATTCATTCAGACAACGAATGTTGAGAGAAGCACTTGGGCCCATATTTATGGGCTTTTGGTGCAAGTCATTTTACTGCACCTCCCTGCATCAAAGGGAAAGGGAAGAATGTGCCTTATCTATGGTATGGTTTATTACTGTCCTTTCCCAACGTGCTGGTGCCATTTTGGTAGCCTAACACCAAAGCAGGTACCCTTGCATCATGGTGCAAGGGTGTCTGAGTTGGACGTCGGATGCTTTTTGTGTAGGAAGGGGTACCTTCCTGTACAAAAACAATCCTGGGAGCCTTTTTCCTCTTTCTGTGTGTGCTAAAAATGCAAAACACATAGAAAAAGAAAAAAAAAAGGAGAAATAAATATATTTCTGCTCTTTGCGCCTCTTCTGGGGAGGCGTAAGATTTTTGCGCATCCCCAGGTTTACAAGGTCTTGTAAATCTGGAAAGGCATCTAAATCCATAGGTGTTACCTGGGAACACCCACTGCAATGCCCATTGAATGCAGAGTAAGGCAACACAGCAATTTGCACTGCCTTTCCTTACTCCATATCTATGAAGCCATTCAAAGCCTCACAGAGTGGCCTTGTGTGGCCTCATAGGTTTGAGTTCAAGATTTGCCCCACAGTTGCACCATAGAAAGTTCTGCAACAGTGATGCAAGGGGCTCATAAATATGCTCCTTAGTGTGGAAAGAGCCCCTTGGCTGCCAGAGCAGGGAAACATGCAGAGCAAGAAGGTGCTGACTTGGAGGCCAGAGGTCCCAAAGTGAGTCAGCCATGAATATTAAAAGTAAGCAAAAGCACAAGAGCAAAGGACACAAAGTGATGTCTTCAAAGAAAAATAAACTGTGCTTCAAATGTGGATTTTCATTTCTAGAATATGGTAAATGTCCTGTGTAGGAAGTTGGCTCTGTATGTGCTATTTCAAAGTAAGGAATAGCATGCACAGAGTCCAAGGGTTCCCCTTAGAGGTAAAATAGTGGTAAAAAGAGATAATACTAATGCTCTATTTTGTGGTAGTGTGGTCGAGCAGTAGGCTTATCCAAGGAGTAGTGTTAAGCATTTGTTGTACATACACATAGACAATAAATGAGGTACACACACTCAGAGACAAATCCAGCCAATAGGTTTTTGTTATAGAAAAATATATTTTCTTAGTTTATTTTAAGAACCACAGGTTCAAATTTAACATGTAATATCTTGTTTGAAAGGTATTGCAGGTAAGTACATTAGGAACTTTGAATCATTTCAATTGCATGTATACTTTTCAAGTTATTCACAAATAGCTATTTCAAAAGTGGACACAGTGCAATTTTCACAGTTCCTGGGGGAGGTAAGTTTTTGTTAGTTTTACCAGGTAAGTAAGACACTTACAGGGTTCAGTTCTTGGTCCAAGGTAGCCCACCGTTGGGGGTTCAGAGCAACCCCAAAGTTACCACACCAGCAGCTCAGGGCCGGTCAGGTGCAGAGTTCCAAGTGGTGCCCAAAACGCATAGGCTTCAATGGAGAGAAGGGGGTGCCCCGGTTCCGGTCTGCTTGCAGGTAAGTACCCGCGTCTTCAGAGGGCAGACCAGGGGGGTTTTGTAGGGCACCGGGGGGGACACAAGCCCACACAGAAATTTCACCCTCAGCGGCGCGGGGGCGGCCGGGTGCAGTGTTAGAACAAGCGTCGGGTTCGCAATGGAAGTCAATGAGAGATCTAGGGATCTCTTCAGCGCTGCAGGCAGGCAAGGGGGGGCTTCCTCGGGGAAACCTCCACTTGGGCAAGGGAGAGGGACTCCTGGGGGTCACTTCTGCAGTGAAAGTCCGGTCCTTCAGGTCCTGGGGGCTGCGGGTGCAGGGTCTTTTCCAGGCGTCGGGACTTAGGTTTCAGAGAGTCGCGGTCAGGGGAAGCCTCGGGATTCCCTCTGCAGGCGGCGCTGTGGGGACTCAGGGGGGACAGGTTTTGGTACTCACAGTCGTAGAGTAGTCCGGGGGTCCTCCCTGAGGTGTTGGTTCTCCACCAGCCGAGTCGGGGTCGCTGGGTGCAGTGTTGCAAGTCTCACGCTTCTTGCGGGGAGATTGCAGGGGTCTTTAAAGCTGCTCCTTTGGATAAAGTTGCAGTCTTTTTGGAGCAGTTCCGCTGTCCTCGGGAGTTTCTTGTCGTCGTCGAAGCAGGGCAGTCCTCAGAGGATTCAGAGGTCGCTGGTCCCTTTGGAAGGCGTCGCTGGAGCAGAGTTCTTTGGAAGGCAGGAGACAGGCCGGTGAGTTTCTGGAGCCAAGGCAGTTGTTGTCTTCTGGTCTTCCTCTGCAGGGGTTTCAGCTAGGCAGTCCTTCTTCTTGTTGTTGCCGGAATCTAATTTCTAGGTTCAGGGAGAGCCCTTAAATACTAAATTTAAGGGCGTGTTTAGGTCTGGGGGGTTAGTAGCCAATGGCTACTAGCCCTGAGGGTGAGTACACCCTCTTTGTGCCTCCTCCCAAGGGGAGGGGGTCACATCCCTAATCCTATTGGGGGAATCCTCCATCTGCAAGATGGAGGATTTCTAAAAGTTAGAGTCACCTCAGCTCAGGACACCTTAGGGGCTGTCCTGACTGGCCAGTGACTCCTCCTTGTTATTCTCATTATTTTCTCCGGCCTTGCCGCCAAAAGTGGGGGCCGGGGCCGGAGGGGGCGGGCAACTCCACTAGCTGGAGTGTCCTGCGGTGCTGTGACAAAGGGGTGAGCCTTTGAGGCTCACCGCCAGGTGTTACAGCTCCTGCCTGGGGGAGGTGTTAGCATCTCCACCCAGTGCAGGCTTTGTTACTGGCCTCAGAGTGACAAAGGCACTCTCCTCATGGGGCCAGCAACATGTCTCTAGTGTGGCAGGCTGCTGGAACCAGTCAGCCTACACAGATAGTTGGTTAAGTTTCAGAGGGCACCTCTAAGGTGCCCTCTGTGGTGCATTTTACAATAAAATGTACACTGGCATCAGTGTGCATTTATTGTGCTGAGAAGTTTGTTACCAAACTTCCCAGTTTTCAGTGTAGCCATTATGGTGCTGTGGAATTCGTGTAAAATAGACTCCCAGACCATATACTCTTATGGCTACCCTGCACTTACAATGTCTAAGGTTTTGCTTAGACACTGTCGGGGCACAGTGCTCATGCACTGGTACCCTCACCTATGGTATAGTGCACCCTGCCTTAGGGCTGTAAGGCCTGCTAGAGGGGTGTCTTACCTATACTGCATAGGCAGTGAGAGGCTGGCATGGCACCCTGAGGGGAGTGCCATGTCGACTTACTCATTTTGTTCTCACTAGCACACACAAGCTGGTAAGCAGTGTGTCTGTGCTGAGTGAGGGGTCTCTAGGGTGGCATAATACATGCTGCAGCCCTTAGAGACCTTCCCTGGCATCAGGGCCCTTGGTACCAGAGGTACCAGTTACAAGGGACTTATCTGGGTGCCAGGGTGTGCCAATTGTGGAATCAAAAGTACAGGTTAGGGAAAGAACACTGGTGCTGGGGCCTGGTTAGCAGGCCTCAGCACACTTTCAATTCAAAACATAGCATCAGCAAAGGCAAAAAGTCAGGGGGTAACCATGCCAAGGAGGCATTTCCTTACATCCTGCTATTGGACAAATATGTAAGAGCTGAAGGAAAGGGAACCATTTTGTAATGGTTTGCAAGGCAAAGGAAAAATTAAGTACATCAAGCTGAGAAAACAAAATGGACGTCTGACTGTTCTAGAAGCGATGTTCTATGTATGGCCACAAGGTCAAGTGACAACATCAGCTGAGGCAAATTGACACTAAATGAAGTTGATCTCAATCTTCGTCCAAGAGTTCTTCAGTTTCAGTGTCCAGTGACAGTGAAGAAGATGAATGCACAATGCTGATATTCACTTCAGAGAAATGAGCACGTCAGACTGGCTGCATATGAAGAAAAATATGAGTCAGAGAAACGCCGACAAGAAAAATAACAAAGGCAATTCAAACATTGTCTGGAAATCACACTAAAGATAATGGCTGTTCCACACCTTTTATCATTGACAGTGGTGCATCGAATGCAACGAACTGTCTCCATTGCCCCATCCCACACCATTGAAAACTAATGCACATACATGTGCTGCATCGACACCATTAAAGAGTCAAGGTTCATTCATAGCAGCACTGAAACACAAAAGACAAATGTACTGGGTCAAGTACCCATTTACTCAGTTTCAATACTGTTGCTAACATGGGACTGATAGTGGTGAATTACAACATGAATGCTCATCATGAAACAGTAGGTAAATTCCCTTTGTTGTTTCATGGATTAAGAAAACAGAAGACCATTAATGTGATACTTCATATCAATGAGCGACCTAATTGTCCAACTCCATGTGTTTCGCCCATATTGGTAGTCCCCAAAAAGGACAGTGAAGGCTCTGTACGTATCTGCGTTGATATGTGTCAAGCTAATAAGGTAATTGAAAGAGACACCTTGGTCTGCATATTGCTGACATGGTCACACAGTGAAATAGTGCCAAAGTCTTCTCTCACCTTGATCTGAACAAAGAATATCATCAGTCTGAAATTGAAGAAGATTGCAGGTGCATTTCTACCTTTCTACTCACAATAGTTTGTTCAGATATAAAAGATAATTTTTCAGCGTGTCATCAGCTCCAGAACTGTTTCGAGCTGTAATTCGATGTTTAATGCAGCCTGTCACAAATACTTTCAATTACAGTGATGACATATTGGTTTTTGGAGCCACACAAAAGGAACATGATAAAGCTCTTACTTAAGTTTGTACACTACATGCTGATGCAGGTTTAACCTTCAATGCAGAGAAGTTTGAGTTCAACAAAACAAACTCAAATTCCTTGCCCATATCTTCTCTGATGGGGGTATGATGCCGGAGCTCACTGAGGGCCAGATGTAGGAAGCCTTTTGCATGTCGCAAACTGCGAAAAACGCAGTTTGCGGCATGCAAAAGGCCGAACGCGATGCTCATCCCCAAATTCCGACTCGCAATTTGGGGATGCGACTCGCAAATAGGAAGGGGTGTTCCCTTCCTATTTGTGACCGCATCGCCATGCTGAGTTGCTTTGTGACCGCGAATACGGTCGCAAACCAACTCGCAGTTACCACCAGTGTCACACTGGTGGTAACTCATTCGCAAAAGGGAAGGGGTCCCCATGGGACCCCTTCCCCTTTGTGAATGCCGAAAAAATATTTTATCAGAGCAGGCAGTGGTCCTATGGACCACTGCCTACTCTGAAAAAAACGAAACCAAATGGTTTCGGAAGTTTTTTCATTTTGCAACTCGTTTTCCTTTAAGGAAACTGGGCTGCAAAATGAAAAAAAAAAACTGCTTTATTGAAAAAGCAGTCACAGACATGGAGGTCTGCTGACTACAGCAGGCCACCATCCCTGTGAGTGTAGGGACTCGCTATGGGGTCGCAAACTGCGACCCACCTCATGAATATTGATGAGGTGGGTCTTTGCGACCCCATAGCGAGTCGCAGAAGGTGTCTGAGACACCTTTCTGCATCCCATTTTGCGAGTTGCAAATTGAGAGTTGGTCAGACTCGCAATTTGCAAGTCGCAAAATTTTAGTTTACTACATCTGGCCCTAAATTACAAGCTTTATCATGCACCAGTCCGCCACAAGATGTTACCATTTTCATTCATTCCTTGGCATGGACAGTTACTGTTCTCAATACATATGTGACTTTGCCCCAGTAAGTGCTTCTTTAAGAGATTTAACTAAAAAAAATATTTAATTTGATTGGTCACATGAATGTGAATAGAGCTTCAAGGAAATTAAGCATGCAATCTGAAGCTGCATACTGAGGTTGTTGTTGATACTAGCCCACTCGAGTTAGGCTGGATCCTTGCCCAACACAATGGATACCCAAACTCTCAGTGTCATATTATGACATATGCAAGCACAAGTTTGTCACAAACTGAACGTGCCTATTCACAACCTTAAAAAAAAGTTTAGCAGTGGTATGGGCTTGTGAACATTTCCACTTATCCTTATTTGGAAAACCTTTCACTCTTGTAACTGATCATTAAGGGTTGCTTACCACCTTTAGCAATCCAGAAGCCACGATGCCTCCCAGAATTGAATGTTGGTGTTTGCCACTATAGGAATATGACTACACTGTTCTGCATCAACCAGGGAAGGATCAAAACCCTAATGAATACTTTTCAAATGTGCCTATTGCCAATACAGTGTCATGGTACCCCTTCCAAAGTGGCTGAAGACTATATTACCTTCACTGTGAAGTCAAATACCCCTGCAGCTATTTCTTTGTATCAAGTGATTACTGCAACCAGCAGAGAAGGTGACATGTTGATAAAAAAATATATCATTATGTATCAATTCTTGAAATGGCACACTCGACCTCCGACACATGTCAGCAAATATCAGAAGTTCAAGCATGTAAAATATTAACTGTCAGTTATTCAAGAGGGTATTGTTTTACATGGTTCAAGAATTATAATACCAGAGAGATTTGGCAGCAAGTAACTGAAGTTGCTCTGGAAGGACATCGCAGAGTTGTTGCTACTAAACAAGCTCTTCAATTCCAAGTTAGGTTTCCCCACCTTGAGGAAAGAGTCAAGAAAGAGTTGAAAGCCTGGCATTTGTGCACCTGCTTATCTCCCAAAATCACTCCACATCCCTTGAATATGTCAGACTTACTGAAACATGTATGGGAGAGAATTGGTGTGGACTTCTTCGGTCCTCTTGTCAATGGACATCACCTGATTATCAATTAATACTCTTGTTTTCCACATGTGAAAGATCTTTAATTGATCACTCAAGAAAAGGTCATTGAAAATGTAACTGGAATCTTGGCATTATTGGGTAGCCTCTCAAATTTTAAGTCTGACAATGGTCCACCATTCAACAGTGAAGAATTCAAAGGTTTTCTTACCCAACTCAATGTGAAGCATTAGAAGATCACGCCTCTTTGGCAAAAAGCAAATGCCGTTGTCAAATGCTTTATGAGCACCCTTTAAAGATGGTTCAGCATGCAAAATTGGAAAAACTTGACCAGCTCTTCATACTACTCTCAGAGCTTAGCGATCAACTTCTCATTCAATGACAGCTGAAAGTGCTGCCATACTGATGTTTGGGAGGGCCAAGACAACCATGTTATCACAATGGACCAAAAGAGATCTACTACAGGTTGAGTACTTCATCAAAAAGACTTGTGTCATGAACAAACAATGAAATTGTGTACTGACAAGGGTGTAGGTGCCAAGAACACAACTTTCCATAAAAGAGATCGAGTACTGGTGCGACAATAGAGGAAACATATATCTGATCCTACCTGTGAAGCTGAACTGTTTGAACTTGTGACTAGTAACAGACGCATGGTAGTTGCTCACGTCCTGGGATGTTTGTCATGCGAGATTCTTCACACATGAGATGTCTGCTTCAACATTTGCCAGTGCCTAATATCATAGGTGAAACTGGTTTGAGCAAGATTGTAGTGCAACCACTGACTGCATCTGTCCCTGCATCACCCAACTCATTTATAGAAGCTTCTCATCTCTCCTCCCATCTTCAGCGGGTACGATCAGGGAGTTTGGTCAAAGCTCCTTAGAGTTATATAGAGGAGCTGTAATATATGTCTTTAAAAATGTGTCTTTTTTGTTTAACAAGGGGAGATGTAGTTTTGTGTGGGTAGCAATGATGGGACCCTTTTCGTTCCTAACGGACTCTGTAGAACTGTGACATAAGTGTTTGAGTGTGGTGACTATGTTTCAGGTTTAGAATGTTGAGTTTGCGCTTGCACACAGAAGAATAAAGACGTGTAAGACCAAGCTCCTTGTGTGCGTGTTCATTCAAGAGTACCCAGGCTTGGGTGGATGCTACAGTACTGACATTTCTCAGGCCCTTATCAGTGATAACTTCACAATAATATGCCAAACTTCTGTAGCTGCTTAAGAAGACATTGGCAGTGGCACGATCTTGCAAACTAATCATTTATCTTCAGCATGCCTTGAGAAGTCTATTTATTAATTATTTAAATGTTTTTATAATAATGCACTGCAGATCAAAAATCTAAATCTAGTTTAGCTGTTAGGATAAATGTAAACAAAGAATGGTAAGAATAATGCTTTTTCTCTTTGGATTGTACGTTTTTATATTTATTTAACGATAATATTGTATCAACCCGAGTTCTGTGTAAGAAAAATAATGTATTTTTTTTTTACAGGAGAGAACTATCACTATCAGGAAAACAACTTTGCTCGGGAGAGAGTTAAGAATGGTCTGAAAATGTATCATTAGATGCACTGCCACAAATGGAAGTTGTATTGAACACGGTGACATGTTCAGAAAAGATAAGGACGCCTCTGTCTGCTGAGCTCTGAAAATACAGAGGGATGTCTTCATGAAATACAGCACAGATATTTTTTTGTAGATTGCATTCCTGAAAAGTTTAAGAATACAAATGCCAGCATTCGCGCGCATCAAAAACTCTTTTCCGAGGTAAGCATGGAAGATATATGTTGATCTATTTATTTCAAATGCTGGGAGATTGGCAAATAAATTGAATTCACCCTTGAATGCATATGTGATCGCTGATATCGAACAGTCATTTTATTCTTCGTTTTTAAAAAATACGGTTGGATGATTAATTTACTGTTGTCAAACATGTGCCATAAGGTACACTTTTCAAAGAGTTCGATATAAAGTATGTATACATAGGCACAACTGTCATGTTGCTGTTTTTTCTGTGCTTTTCAGTGCAGATGGAAACTTGGCCTTTAGGCATTCAGCGGAGTGTACCCAGTTTGGACGCATAAAAACAACAGGCAGTCTTATAGGTTATATCTGGAGATGTATTTAAGTGCATGTTGTGTTTATCCAAACTACAGCTTTAGCTACAACATTCTGAACCTGGTAAATTTGGGTTCGGCACTGTGGTTCAACGGTTGTTTTGGGTTTGGTGGCAATAGCAGCTGATAAAGGCGTAACCTGAGATAAAGCCACGCGTACATATATATCGCTGTCACTGTCGAATAGATCCTATTTTCAAGGAACATATAGGTAATACTAGAAATTCTGAGAATGAATAGTCCATATATAGCTGATACGTTCTATTGCCTGTGAATTCCAAAACTGTGACAAAACTTACATTCGTTTAAAAAGAAAAGTGAAACCAGGTTTGCTTCATTCTACTGTATTGGTGTAGAGTTCACTGTTTTATTAGTAGCTGATGAAAAAGACTCCACCATGTGACAATACGCTTAAAATCCATCTTTGGTCACTTGCATTGTGAACAGTGTCCTGAGAACATTCGCAGTTGACTAAAACGTCAGCCTAAAGCGCACTGCCAGCATTGTCATGCTTTTCTGCCAGGCTAGGATTAATCTTGGATGCCGAGAAATAATTTAAATATCCAAATAAATCCAGTGACGTCAATCATGACTCCATTCGATCTTAATTGAGAAGCACAAGTTAAGTAAATAATATTTAAATATGACGTAGATGATACCATCTATTATGCACCATCCCTGCAGCCAGTGATCTGGAGGAGAGCCAAGCGAGCCACGTATGGGTCACACAAGACCCATACACCTGTCATCTCGGTTACATGCACAGGTGGCTTCTCGGTCAGAGAGGCCAACGCTCTTTAGCTTAAGGGGTCATGATCACCTTCTTTTTTCAGTTTCACGTGCTAAAACTGTTTGTTCAAGTGGTTATTATTCAAGAGAGCAGAACTAATTTCCATAACAGTGAGACATATATAGCGCTGATCGCTGGAGTAATCACAGTACAAAGAGCAAGTCTAGGAGCCAGTCAGAAAGGGAAAGATCTAACTTCGCAATTTTGTAGACATAAATGTTTTGAAGTCAGTGCTGCCGACTGGTGTGCCAGACTCGGTCTACAGATAGATTTAAAACGGTCAAGGCCTGTTAACCACTTCCAAACATGTCACCCATGGCACCAAACTGTTGGGAACATGTAGAAAGCAGAAAATATTTTATTGCTATACTGTTTGTAGGGTTTAATAACACCCAGCTTCTTTGCCTTCACCAGTTTCGCAGATGATATTTACTATAGTGTTAGAATTATGGTCACAGTAAAAGCTGAAAATATTTCACATAACTTTCGGAATTCTCTACAGGACTCATATACATGGTTTCTGGCAAGTCAGTAACCATACAAATGCCATTAATTAGTTTAACTATTCTAATGGTCATCTTTTTTCTTCTTCAAACTATTTACATTTTTGTGCTTATATTAGTTTAAGAGTGAACGACTTTGATACATTTACCCATATGCTGGTGCATCCTAATTTTCGTGTAAATAAATATGCATAAAGTAGCCTTTATCTTTGTATGGAATTTGTTAATTGTGTGTGCCTAGTCTGATGGATTGGGTCATGGCCTTTAAAATATTCATCCTTTTCTCCATAGAGATGTTTTGTCTAAGATGTATTCTAATGTAAAGACCTCATTACGAGTGTGGCGGTTCAAGTACTGCCACACTCCCATTGACAGTCAACTACCGCTTGCCAGGTGGTCTGGCCGCCCAATTGCAGCTCTGGTAAGCGGACACCCCAGGGGACAACCATCCCTGCTGGGAACATTGTTCCCGATGGGCTGATGGCGGTCTTGGTTAAAGTCAGCCAGGGTGGCGATTAACTCAGCTCCACCTGGCTTATTGCAACCTTGTTCTCTGCCAGCCTTTTCATGGCGGTTTCCCCACCATGAAAAGGCTGGGAGGAATAAGTGCAGGGGGCCAGAGGGGGGCCCCTGCACTGCTCCACTGCCCATCATTGTCGGAAACTTCACTCTCTGCTTTGCAGACAGTGCACATTCTGAGGGTACTGGACTGCCCCATCCATGCTACAGTATATAGCACACGGCTCCCTAAAGGGAGCCGAGTGCTATATCATAGCAAGGTTCCTGCCAGACTGACCTGGGGGAATGCATATTACAATGATCCCGCCGGTCAGCCTGGCAGGAACATTGTAATATACTTGAAGGGCTGCCACCACCATGGCGGTGGCGTCCTACCCGTGTGTTTGACAGTCCAGTGGTGGGACGGACATACTTATAGTTAGGGGCCAAGTCCACCATACTACGATCTCCATAGGCTATTATTGGACTGTAATACTGCAGACAGGATATCCTTCATGTTGTGACCGAGTAACCCCCTCTGCCAAACTCTAAATCAGGCCCTTAGTATGTGCTTCTATAATTGCGTTGTGTAATAATAGTAAATAAATCAATCAACACTAACATGTAATTTGTGATAATATGTGATAAATTGTGTAGCTTGGGCAGGTAACTAACCTCTGAACATTTGGAAAATCCAGATGAAATTGCAGGCAGATATTTTTTCTTGATATTTTTTCATTGATCCAAGAGAGCCTTGTGGTGAAAAATCAGTATTAGATCTGACATTGACTCCATGCAGTAGTCTAGAGAATTCTTCATGTGTCATTGGTATTTGTGCATGAAGGCAGGTGGTAGGTAGAAGTGGGCACAGCTCAGGATCATGTCCTAGTTAGAAATATGCTATTTTTAGTGAATGAAGCTTATACTTTATAATATTGCTAGGAACCTCCCCACATGAATATGTGATTACTTAAAATTATTTTATAGGCAAGGGGTACATATGGCTATGATTTATGACAGTTTTCTGTTTTCCGCATGAAAAACATCCATTTGAAGTTCTCATGGAGTCATAGATGTTGGAGTAATACATCACTAATGAACTTCCATTCGAGAGACTGATTTTAGTAACTTTTGGAGACCTTAGTAATATTTTTTTCTATTTTGAAGTGGCAGAGGTTGTTGCTGTGTCCCTATATGGTCACGTTTCATAAGATCATGCCTTTAACAAGTTTTACCAATCAGAACAGTGAGTCTGTGCATGAGATCTCCACAGGAAAGAAATTGTGTGTGATGCGTACTGTATTCTTGGGCCTATTCATGGAATCTCCGGGGCAGCATTCCCAATATTTGAATTGTCAAGACTATCAAGAGTTCCTTCGGACTTGCTTCAGCTAAATGTTAGCAGTAACCTATATATTCGATTTTGTATGATATTCCTGATCACCTCATTACATGTGAGCGCTCCTTCCTCCAATACCCCAGCAAGGTTGATAAAAAATATTCGGTGCCCTCAAAGGACTATTCAAGCCATATCCAGGAATGATTCTCCACTGAAAACATCCAGTAAGCATTGTTTGCTTTGTAAGTAACCTGTATGTTGTACCAAAATCATGTTAATTTTGTAAGCCTCTCTATGAAACAACAAGATTTGCCCTTTCGCTTCGTCAAACCTTTTTGCCCTGATAGAAAGTGAAAACCTCTAATGGAGGCATCCTAGGTTTCTCTGAGGTGAAAATTTTGAATTGGCCTGGTTTGGAAACAAATAACAGACAATTGTTTGACATCGTTGAGTCATCTAGATGAGGGGAAGAAGAAGCAGTACATTCTAGGTAATAGAGGGCGTGCATAGGCTTACTCCTCACTAGAAATCATACAGTGGTTAACTTTTAAGTACAGTGGCAATGAAAAAAGTAAATGACGCTACTATACTTACGTAAGTATAGTTACTTCTGTGTATGTCAAGTTTCTGCCCCTTTCATAGCCATTAAACAAACAATGTGGGTGTCTACACCACTTCCACGAGCCATCTCCACAGGCAGATCTGATAGTGCTTCTTTTATGTCAAAGCTCTCTGGGAGTCAGTGAACTGTACCCAGCTACCACTGCAAAAATGAATCTAGAGAATGTAAAAAATAACATTAGAACGACAAACCTAACTCCACCAATGATTTTCATACTAAATTTACATGTTCTCCAACCTGTAGAAAAATGACTTCTGTAAAAATTACCTAACCGGACTATCCTAAATGTAAAATATGTATTTTTTTAGCAATTATAATGGAATATCAAAATATACATGAGCTGATGAATCAGCATTACTAAAATTAAAGTTGCTTCTATTTATAAAAAGTAAAAATGTATGCACACAATATGAATCTTCAGACTTGACATAAAGGAGATTATTTATGGCATTTGGCATCGTACAGCTGAATGATTTTAACCTCTCTTGAACCATCTGATATCCAATTTAACTCATATGAGGAATGCTTTTCAGTACAAGTGGGCGACACTATTACTGGCGTGCATGTCATGAAAGGCATAGTTTCAGATGTCAAAAGCACTCTATAATCATTAGAACTACACCCAGCCTTGCGAAAAAGGGGCCAAAACGTCGAAAGAAGAAGAGCTCTATAGAGCAGCATTAAACTGGGATAAAGGAAGAGGTTGAATCCTCAGTTTGAACACCAAGAGGGTGGCAATTCCTTTGCATTTCATCGTTTGGCCCTTGGGTTTGCTTCCCTTTGGTGGTTTTTCATTTTTTCCATAAGTTGTGTGTTCATGTTTTTTAGAAGGAAGGTTTGATGGTGGTCTATCATTCCAACTTCAGGGGATTTTTGTAGGGTATCTATAAGTTATTTGTTTTTCCAGATGTAAATTAACGTAATGAATAATCGAAAAATGTTGTCTGTAACTCACCCATATGTATTCTCTAATGCAAAATGTTAGTTAAAGGTTTAAATAATGAATAGATTTAATTAATTTACAATGGGCATTTTTGTTGATTGTGTTAAAAAAATAACAATGACAGGCGAGCTTCTCACAATGATATGTATTACATATTGTTCTAGACTGCAAAAATTAAAAGTATAATGGTAATTTAAAATGCCTGGCTTTCTCTTACACCAAATTACCAATGGCTAATGTTTTCTTGCAATGATTGTTGCCATTTACAGGGAGGATCTGCTATGATTGAACACGTCTCTTGTTTTTACCTAAGCTATTCGTACATACAAGGAAATGTTTATAAGTGGTGGTGGTCATCTGACCTGCAACTGTAAAAAGTGATTGAGTCAAAATAACATTACTTCAGAATGATCTAGAACTGTGCTTCCTTACCTTTTTAGAACCAATACCTAAGTTTTAGAACAACAAATGTTCCCATGGGTGATTTTAATGTAAAAGCAGTAATTGTTTGTAAATGTCACAGACCCACTCACAGACCTACTCACACACACACTGACAGACCAACTCGAACACTCTCACATTAACTCACAGACCTACTGACACACTTAAGCACTCACTCACATACTCACTGTTAAAGGTTAGTGGTTACATTTAGGAAATAAAATTAAACAAACATTAGAAATTCACTTAAAAACCAAATGTTACAGGAATGTTATAGTTAGGCAATAACTTAAAGAAAAACCTAAAAATTCACTGAAATAAACCAAAGGTTTCAGGATGTTATTGTTAGGACCAGTGAAATGTGAGGCTAACTATAACGTCCCTGTAAACTTCGTTTTTTTCTGTGAATTTCTAAGGTTTTCATTCTATTCCGCAAAGACAACGTCACTGTAACCTTTGTTTTTTTGCAGTGAGTATATCTATCTAATAAAAGATGTCATGACTTATGTATTATGTTGGGAAATTAGCAGTGCATGGCGAGTGCACAAGTTATGGTTCTTCTTTTTCTTTGGGTGTCCTGGTCCCAACTGGGACACCCATACTTCATAATAACTTTGGGGCTGTGGGCAGCCCAAGGCCCTTGTAGGAACTGTAGGCTCCCCAGCCAGCACCCATTGTGGATGCCAGCAGGCATCAGATATTTTATTTTTACTGTGGGTGCCCCAGTAGGAACCCAGTGTGAAGACGTCCCAGGTCACAACCTGGATGCTTTTGGAACTACTTTTTATAAGGAGCATGAGCTTACCTTGTTTCTCCTGGAACTTTGCTTCTTTTCCGTGAGTTGAAGGATCCCAGTGGTCGAAGACACCTCCATGGTTATGACATGACGCTTTGGGACAGCTGTCACCAAATTATCTACAGCATATGTTTAATAAGTTCAGACCATTCAATGTCTTTCAGGATATTTATGCACATTTTAGGCCTTCTAAACATAAATGACTATAGAAATTTCAGAAACATGTTATGCAAATGATTGAATCGGCAATACTGACCAAACATACCTGCAAATATATCTGTCTCAACACTACCACGGTGGTACATGCTTGCAGAATTTTAGAGGTGCTCCAGGTTGTACTCCCACATCACGTTTACATTCTGTGTATTTGTCTATGTTAAACATTTCTGCATATATAACTCTGCATGCAGTCTCCTTTTTGTATAGGACACGTATTCGGTACTTCAAGGGAGATCCTTGTGATTTCTTCCACAGCTCGTGGGCACACAGGCCCAGATTTTTTAAATTGTCTTGCTGCACAGTGCAGCATCCAAAAATGCTGTGCTGCACTGCCCGAGAAGGACAGAGGAGAATAGCACCATATTTACAGAAATATGTCACTTTCCTTACCTCTCCGGTGCAGAAATTTGCTGCTGGGCGCCATGCACACACCTTTGCACCACAGTGAAAGGGTGTCCACGTGAGTCTAGCATAGGTTTTGTACTACAGGGATAGCCTTCCAGTACAAAGTACTTTGCTTGGACTAATTTTAAATCTTTTCCCAATTTGTATGTGTGCTGTGAAGTGCAGCACACATGCAAAGTCGCAAAAGAAAGGAGAAATAAAGGCATTTCGCAGTGATAGCGTCTAGTTGGAATGGGCGCTATTTCCTTGACGCAAAACCCTACTTCTTTTAGTAAATAGGGCTTTGCAGCAGAATTTGGTTAGTGGCATGGGAATGTCCATGCACCACCCATGGAGCGCCTCCTTGGTGCCAAATAGTGCAAAACAGTGCCATGCACTGCTTTGCATTATTTTTAAGTGATTTTCCCACACAGAACAAGCTTTGCTCAGAACTGTTTTTGTTTGATGTCAGCATCTCTAAGATTAAACGTGCTAGGCTGATATCAAAATCACACAACTTTGCCTATTTTCCAATATTACGCTAAGCATTTGCTAGGCTAGGACACTGTGAGGAAAAGGGCAACAGAATCCTTCTTATGGCAAGTGATAGGTAGACTACGCATCCGTTACCTGCAATTAAAGAGCTTAATGTCTTTAGTCACAAATTATTGTCATTAGTGATGTAATAGAATACATATTTCCAAAATCCAAACAACACAAAATTTAAAATCTACTAGATTGGTCTGCTGCATTACAGCTAAGGAATATATCAAACCCTTTTCCCGAAAGTGTTATTTCATAGATCAATGAATCAATCAATCAAACATTTCTAGTACAGTAAAATCCAATAGGGGGGGTCAATACTCTCCCTTATAATGGACCTACTCAAACAGAGGAGGTTTGATCAATTTCTGAAAGGGGGAAGTTGGTGAATGTAATGCAGATCATCTGTGTGACAATTTCAGAAGAAGCTAGCAAATACTGAGAAACATTCCACTCTGTCTTTTTCCTAACACTGGGAAACATTCCCTTCTGTCTTTTTCCTTACACTCTGTGGAGCAGCCAGGAGCTGCTTACCTGCTGATCTCATGGTTCTAAGGGGACAGTGTGGACTAAATCACTGTTTCACATAGCCAAGGGCTTTACTGAATAGAAGCTTGTTTGCCATGCTTAATGTATTGAATTGGTTTGGGAGCCAATGCTATTTTTATATTCAGAAAGAATCTGGGAATGCTCTGGTAAGATAAAAACTGTCCTAGTTCTGCAGCTCAGCTCTTCCCACTTACAGTGAAGTTGGAGTTTCTTGCTCATAAAGTATCACTGAAGTCTAATTAATAACCAGTCACAGCCCTATCGAAGGGGCATCTGAAACAGTACTTGAAAAACTTTCTAAACCCTAAGACATTTGTTAGAAGTCTGCCCACAGAAAGCTGTTTATCTCACAAAATGCGGATAGGATATTCATTTTATTTTTCATTCATTTTGGGTGTTAATGTCATCTACTCAAAAGGGATCCCCGATCTAAAAGGAGCGGTGCCTAGAGCTCTTATTTTAAACCTGTTGTCCGTGACAATGAGAAGTACATGCTTATAGCAACATTAACAATCAGGCGGCCTATTTAACCAATCTGGGATGTTTGACAACATCTTAGTGACTCCCAAATAATCAGCAGTAGAATTTTGTGGTGGGTGAAACAAATCCTGTGCGTTATTGTTGGACCTGGCTTTTTGACAGGGTCATCCCCAAACTTATTTTGCCTCCTACCTCCTATTTTTTCTGACCTGTTGTTGTTGGCTTTTGAACTCTGGGCACTTTACCACTGCTAACCAGTGCTAAAGTGCATATGCTCTCTGTGTAAATTGTACTGTTGATTGGTTTATCCATGATTGGCTATTTGATTTACTTGTAAGACCCTAGTAGAGTGCACTATATGTGCCTAGGGCCTGTAGGTTAAATGCTACTATTGGGCCTGCAGCACTGGTTGTGCCACCCACGTAAGTAGCCACTTCACCTTGTCTCAGGCCTGCCATTGCAAGGCCTGTGTGTGCAGTTTCACTGCCACTTCGACTTGGCAATTAAAAGTACTTGCCAAGCCTAAAACTCCCCTTTTTCTACATATAAGTCACCCCTAAGGTGTGCCCTAGGTAACCTCTAGAGCAGGGTGCTGTGTGAGTAAAAGGCAGGACATGTACCTGTGTAGTTTACATGTCCTGGTAGTGTAAAACTCCTAAATTCGTTTTTACACTACTGTGAGGCCTGCTCCCTTCATAGGCTAACATTGGGGCAGCCCTCATACATTGTTGAAGTGGCAGCTGCTGATCTTAAAGGAGCAGGAAGGTCATATTTAATATGGCCAGAATGGTAATACAAAATCCTGCTGACTGGTGAAGTCGGATTTAATATTACTATTCTAGAAATACCACTTTTAGAAAGTGAGCATTTCTTTGCACTTAAATCTTTCTGTGCCTTACAATCCACGTCTGGCTAGGTTTAGTTGACAGCTCCTTGTACATTCACTCAGACATACCCCAAACACAGGGTACTCAGCCTCACTTGCATATATCTGCATTTTTAATGGGTCTTCCTGGGCTGGGAGGGTGGAGGGCCTGCCCTCACACAAAGGACTGCCACACCCCCTACTGGGACCCTGGCAGACAGGATTGAACTGAAAGGAGACCTGGTGCATTTCTTAGCCACTCTTTGAAGTCACCCCCACTTCAAAGGCACAATTTAGTATAAAACCGGGCCTCTGCCCTACCTCATCAGACACTTGCTGGAGAAGAAACCAGAACCTGCATCCTGCCAAGAAGAACTGCCTGGCTGCTCAAAGGACTCACCTGTCTGCTTTCTACAAAGGACTGCTGCCTTGCTGTTGGCCTGCTGCCTTGCTGAACTCTTGTCTGGCTGCAAAACTGCTCTCCAAAGGCTTGGATAGAGCTTGCCTCCTGTTCCCTGAAGTCTCAGGACCAAAAAGACTTCTCTTTTTCATTTGGACTCTTCGTGCACCGAAATTTTCAATGCACAGCTTGTTCCGCTGTGAAAAATTCACCGCACGCTGATCCAGAAAGACGCCGCTCGACACGACGCCTGCGGTGCGAATGGAACTTCGACGCATGGCCTCGCATGGACAACGGCGCCCAACTTCCAGAGGGGAAATTGACGCGACGCCTACCGTGAGAAAGAAAATTCCACGCACAGCCTCCCAGAACAATGCGCAGCCGGATAACAAGCCGAAGAATCCACGCACAGACCGTGGGACATCTGGTAATCCTGTGATCCATAGAAGGAGATGGTCCGCATGCCGGAAAACGACGCACATCTTCCCCGAGTGAAAAATAACGACGCAAGTCCGTGTGTGAAGGGGCGCAACCGACGCACACACCATTTTTCCTCCCATAGAACGATGCACGTCTCCCCACGTGAAAAATAACGACGGAAGTCCGTGTGTGAAGGGCGTAACCGACGCACACACCATTTTTCCACGCATCTCCTCTTCTGCGGCCCTCTGCCGAGATTTTCTACTCCAAACCAGGTACTTTGTGCTTGAAAGAGATTTTGTTTACTTTTTGAAGACTTAAGACATTTCATATCACTTTTTAGTGATATATTTACAAATTCATATTGCATCTTTGATCGTTTTGACCTGCAAATATCCAGATAAATATTATATATTTTTCTAAACACTGTGTGGTGTATTTTTGTGGTGCTATATTGTGTTATTGTATGATTTATTGCACAAATGCTTTACACATTGCCTTCTAAATTAAGCCTGACTGCTCGTGCCAAGCTACCAGGGGTGGGCACAGGATAATTTGGATTGTGTGTGACTTACCCTGACTAGAGTGAGGGTTCTTGCTTGGACAGAGGGTAACCTGACTGCCAACCAAAAATCCCATTTCTAACATTGGTGATCAGCGGTGAGGATAGGACTTGTATTTGTGCAGTGACATACAGTAGCTAAGTATTTCACTACCTACCCACAGTTGAAGGTCAACTTGATTTTTCATCTTCTTGCTTTTGGTTCTCTGATGTCCTCCTGGATATATTATTGATTTTGGACTTTGATTTTTGGTTTTGCCTGTGATACCTTGCCAGATTGGGAATGGATTCCAGCTTCACAGAAGACTACGATGTGTCAAACCTTGTGCCTGTTGAATCCCTCACTAAGGCTGAATGGGCTTTGCAGAAAATCGGGACTTCCCATGTCAAAGAGATCCACTAAGATGGAACTGCTAGATATCTATGTAGCCTGGGGAGAAGCACAATGGGCAGAGGAACAGGCAGCAAAGAACCAAAGGAATCATAGCCCTGAGAATGATTATGAGGAGGAGGACTACTCAGATGAGGAAAGAGAACCAGTGAGAGATGAATGGCTCCTAGCTCAAAAGCGGCAGGTGGAAGAGCTAGATGAGTTTATTGAGAGTGCTGAGGCAGCAAGAGCCTTAGCCCTGGAAAAAGAAAGGATTGCAGCTCAGGAGCTGAGCTGTGAAGAGCTGAAACTGGAAGCCGGAAGGGCTGAGTCCAGTTCAGATGGTGGCAGCAAAAATCTTGCATCCAGTACTGCTGAAGAAGGGCACAAGCCCAGAGATGTGGTGCCCAACTTGAAGAAGGGAGTCGACACACCCCAGGCGGTTCAAGTTAAGCCTGACTGCTCGTGCCAAGCTACCAGAGGGTGGGCACAGGATGATTTGGATTGTGTGTGACTTACCCTGACTAGAGTGAGGGTTCTTAATAAAGAAGGGGGGGGTGTATAAAGAGGGACAAGAAAAGGCGCTCCGGGAAAGTCAGGCCCAAAATTGTACCTCAAAATGTGCCTACACAAGGGACTACACCAAACCCTAAGGGTTTATGAAAAAACAGAAATAGTGAAACACAGGTGTGAGGCACTCTTTACAAGTAAACGCAAATTACAAAACCATGTCTGAAATATTACACCAAAGGATTTAACAATCAAAGTCAAAACAGTTTGAATATGTAGTCAAGTCCGCGTAGTTTATTAAGTGAAGTCTTCACAACAGTCCAAACACCCGTTATTCCAAGCCAACACGTGTTTCGTCATGGGCAAATAACCCCAACGACTTCATCAGGGCTGGAAATTATGAATGAATAATGAAAATTAGAAAATCAAATTGCTCAGATAACCGACTGGGTAAGTGCACCCAAATGTCCCAAATAAAGAGGACAAAACTATAGAAAGAATGAATAAATACAAAGAAAAGAAGAAATGGAAACAAGAAAGTAAGAAGCTACATTAGCCCTACCTGAACGCCTAACAAGTGAAAAGAGTTCCTATCAAACTTGCCAATAGTGCACAATAACTTACACTGGCTAAATTCACACAGGAGATGTTAGTGTATACATTAAGTAATGCCTGATCTGGGGGCGTTAGAATAATCAACAAATATCAGCTTCAAACCTTATAACCCGTAAAGAGTAAACAAAAACTGACCATGTATCTACCATACAGAGATATCACATAGAAAGTTATAGAAAGTACAAATGAAAAAGAAAAAGAAGAAATAAACCAAATACTGTCAAGCACATCGTGAACACACCATGCTCCCCATTGTAAGGTTGCCCAAAATAAATTTCTATACCTGATATATGATGAAAGTAAAATGACTCTGCACATACATCGTCATGTTCACATGGAGTCCATAAATCCAGAATACCAAGTCTAAAACAAGGTGAATGTATAAGCGTAAGAACTGGAAATTCCTAATCTGCACAAACAAAATCATGCAGTATAATACAGAACAATATATCATAGGATACACTAAAAAGTAAAACGGTAATACCTGAGTCACGGTATACAAATGAAATGTCCAAACATGCCTTCCAATCTCCTCAAATTATTTAATCTCTGATACGAAAGCTACAAAAAACGAAAGAAAAACAAATTTCATCCGTGTGCATAACTGCATGCCCTGGAAGTGACCAACACCTTGGCTCATAAACCGTGACAAAAACCCCAGTTTACACACAAAGCGATCCAGAAACCGGCATGCGTTCATGCCCGAAAACGTGAGTACGCCGTCCATGTTCATCGTACCCGCAAGTCAATACACATACTATGGGAGCCAGCAAAACCGAGAAAGGACTGAGCTGTAAAAATAAAGATAGGACTGACTTTCGTGTCACTCCTACAAGTCATGGAAATCAAAAACAGACAATATTGTAACAGAGACGTAAAACTCCAGATCGTGTAGTTTTTACGAAACCACAACAGAGAATGTTGTTATTAAACAACTAGCAAAAACACAAAAATCTATCTGTGGTCCAGTATGAAACGGCAACTCAAAAATTTATTGAGTGACCAACGTAAATTAAAGGTCCATCTCCAAGACCAAATCAGATTACAGCACAGTAATAGAATAATATAGTTCGCCACTTTAAAGCGCAAAGTGTCAACAACACAAACTCCAAGGGGCTACACTAAAACATAGTAATATTAATATTGAAAGGAAAATAAACTAAAAGAGGAAAGGAAGAGAATAGGTGACTAATCGAAATGAATATGGAAAATCGAAACTGACAAAGAGGCAATAGAAAAAGAGCAACGATGATGTACAAAGTAACATCTTAAGCCATGTAAAAAAGTTCTTACAAAAATGTCTATTTGAGAATTTTGGTTGTCCATTCAAGTCCCACATGGAACAGAAAAGTCAATATTATTCATGACAAAGTTCTTACATATGCAAATGTAAACTATTTAACACAAACAAATATAATTACATCATGTATGAGATATTATTGAAATTCATAACAAGGACTGTTTAATCCCCCAAAAAGTATTCCAACTCTCTGTCTGTGTTGAGACCCATCTCAACAGCCATCAATCTCATTATCCACAGTGCCTCTTTTCTACGTAAGGATAATTCACAATTACCACCCCTTGGATGCCTGGAGACATGTTCAAATCCAAAAAATTCAAAACTCTTGTGCACAGTTTGTGAATTACAAGAAAGTATGTGTGCCACAATAGGATATCTAACATCACAGTTTTTGAGAGCCCTAACGTGCTCCCCAATTCTAATTCGGAGTGAACGTATAGTACTACTCACATATATTCGAAAACATTTACAGCGTATCACATAAATGACAAAGGAAGTACTGCAATCCATTGAAGATTTAATAGTGACTGTTCGTCCAGCTGTAGAAAATTCACTAATGTTGTGGCAGGCCCAGCGACATACCCCACAACGACCACATAAAAAAAAAAACATCCTCTGTGCGGGTAACCAAGTGTTACTAGGCAAATTAGTGGTAAAACTGGGACTAAGAATGTTTCTCAAAGTTTTACCTCTCCCATAAGCTGTATATACCCTTTCTGGAATTATACTCTTTAATGCTTCGTCCCGAAGTAGCATA
The DNA here is from genome assembly GCF_031143425.1 of Pleurodeles waltl. NCBI lineage: Eukaryota > Metazoa > Chordata > Amphibia > Caudata > Salamandridae > Pleurodeles > Pleurodeles waltl. The sequence goes on from NC_090439.1 coordinate 605,735,870, forward strand.
TCCCAATGTTTCGTCATGCATTTCTTTCAAGATCAAAGAAACCTAGTTAAAGTCAGTAACAAAACGAACCATATTAGATTCCTTACTAATATTGTTCTGATCCTTGATTTGTAATGTGTCACTTCTCACAAGTGATCTAGCCCGATGTTGAGCCCTCCTAATCATTTTCTTAGAGTAGCCACGAGCTCTAAATCTCTGTCCCATATCATTGATGTGATGTACAAAGTCACTATCAACACTACAATTACGTCGAGCCCTAACCAGTTCTCCATAGGGAATAGAGGTAATCTGATGTTTGGGGTGTGCACTTTTTGCATGTAGGATAGAATTACATGCTGTGGCTTTACGAAAAAGCCTACTCTGGATTTTACCATCGGCAATAAAAAGTTCAACATCTAAAAACTCAATGTGCTCGGAGCTAAATTGATAAGTAAACTTAACATTCATAGAATTCGAATTTAGGAACTCACAGAATTCAACCAGTTTATCCTTGCCACCAGTCCAAATCAGAAAACAATCGTCTATGTAGCGACCCCAATATAATATATGTGTCTGCCATTGAATAGATTCAGTGCCCCAAACCCATTTATCCTCAAACCACCCCATAAAAAGGTTAGCATGTGAGGGGGAGAATTTGGAGCCCATGGCTATGCCCTCTTTTTGTCAAAACCAAGCTTTATTAAACAGAAAAAAGTTGTTTTTAAGAATTAAGGGCCATATGTACGAAAGCTTTTTCCCATAGACACAGAATGGGTAAAATCCTTTGGTACATCTGGCCCTAAATCCTTCATTTCTGTCAGCATTTCCGTATGCTCCCAAATACTTGCCGATCATCTATTCAGAAAATATCTCATATCCAATTGTCCTAAGTCATGACTAATACAGGTGTATAAAGAAGCAACATCCAAAGTCACCAAAAGCATATTGCTCTCCCAGTCTATATCACTAAGGATGTTAAGAATGTGTGGAATTTTTGATGTAAGAAGGAAGATTATAGACCAAGGGTTGTAGAAAACAATCTACATACTCCGAAAGTCTTTCAGTAGGACCCATTATGCCAGAAACAATTGGTCTACCCGGAGGAAACGAAAGTTCCTTATGTACTTTTGGTAGTGTGTAAAGACAAGGAAACCTTGGATGGTCAACTTTAAGATAACAGTATTCGTCATTATTGAGTACACCCTGTTCACGCCAGGCAAGTAGCCTAATATTGATCTCATGTATCAAATTGGGAATGGGATTCCTATTCACACATTCATAGCAGGTAATGTCATCTAATTGCGACAAAATCTCGTCGTCATAATCAAGTTTAATCATGATGACTACGTTTCCACCTTTGTCTGCTTGTCTAATGATAATGTCCTTCTCTTGTCTGAGTTGTTCCAATGCAGTTAGTTCATCCAAACTAAGATTTTTATTGAAACGTCAATACTTTCTCCTTGATAAATATTTATCAAGGTCCTTACAAACGACATAAAAAAATGTGTCCAAAGGTTTCAAACCTGATGATCTCAGTGTCCAATTCAATTTCCTTTTCAAGCCACTTGGAGTACTAATATTAGAAACTACATCTAAGTCTTGAAGTACTCGAGAAAAAATATTGGGGTCATCATCTCGTTCGGCTATGGAAACAAGAATTGCTGTGTCATGTTCATTCTCAATAGATAGAGTACTTAATGGTGAACTCTGTACTAGTGGATCTGAAGTGGAATAATCAACCGGACTCAAATGAAAATATCTTTTTAATTTGAGTTTCCGAACAAACCTAAATAAGTCAATTTTAGATCTACAAGAATCCCCAAAAGAAGTAGGACAGAAATTTAGCCAATAAGCTCTTAGCCCCTGCTGTAAGCTGGAGTCTGGAGAGATTGATCACATTAACAGAAGGTGATCCAGTGGTTTCTAAATGTTCTTGTCCCGAGATCTCGTGAGAGTGAGGGTTCTTGCTTGGACAGAGGGCAACCTGACTGCCAACCAAAAATCCAATTTCTAACAATTATCAGCATAGTTGGAAAGCAAACATCATAATTGACCAACCCCTAATGAAAAAGCTGAACATACTCATTCAAGAGAAGGGGTGGCAAGCACACCAAAGTACAGTGTGATAGTCTTAGCCAATTGCTGACCAACTGACAGTAGCTCTTTGAACAGGCAGTTAGGAGTCCAACAACTTGAATCACAACTCTTACTCCACAGTCTACTCAAAAGTATTTGCTACCACATAAAAATATTTAGGCATCAATCTGGAACATCAAATTACCTTTAAATAACATTTAGCTGCTATGCAGGCAAAAGCACAGGTGTTAATTCTTGTGTTCAAATTACTGAAAAAGAAACTGGGCTGTCCATCATTTAGCCATCTAATTACTGTAATGCCAGAACAGCTAAAGCCAATGTTGTCTATGGCATAGAAATCATGCATGAATGGGAAATGGCAACACCTAACATTATTCAAATGAAAGTGTATAAAACATTGTTTTCTATACTAAAAAGTGCTTCATCAGCCCAGGTACATCTAGAGTTTGGCTTAAAAAATCAATCACTTCAAAGCAAGAGCATTTTTGTCAAACTGCTGTAGACTGCAAGTTTCAGAGAGTGGCTTCATTAACAATTTATGCTGGCTTGAATTCGAGGAACAGCCCAGTAACCAAAAAATCTCATGGGGAGAATACTTAAGTCAGGCTATTGAGGATATAGATATTTCAGATGTCTGGGCTACCTTTATGGGAAAATCTGCCTTTAGCCGAGTAATTTTCTCCCTCATCAGATTCATGTCTCTTTCAACAGATAAAAAATCCTTTGCAAGAAGAAGACACGCCTGGACAGTGATCAATTCATACAGAAATCTTGAGACATCAGGAGTATCTTTCAGTGCACTTTTCCCAGGCCTTAAAGCAGCAATGTATGCTACATCGACTCAGGATCATAGTTGCTAAAGATCTCATTCCAGCTTGGAAAAAGTCCCCAAACCAAAGTTGCTGTTGCTGGTATAAGTAAGAGATGTTAGCTCACATCTTCTGTCTATGCTCGGTGCCTATGGCACAAAGGAAAAAGCTATTACAACCAATCTTTTTAAATCTACAAATTTGCTTCTGCAGGCAAGCAGTACTCACATGGATAAGTGGCACCTCAATCCCCCTAACTTGTAAGAGACTAAAATTCTGAAAACCACTTCTAAAAGAACTGGACCAGTGGAGAACCAAGGTCAAGTTACTTTTAAGAACATTCTATTGCACAAGTCACCTGCACCTTATAACCCGCTTCAAGAGGTTAACATCTGAAAATGGCTAAAATAGTTTTTAATAAAGAATCTGGACCAATGAAGGAGCAAGAGCAGGTTACTTTTAATAATGTTTGTTTGCGCTAGTTACTGGCACTTTACAACCTGGTTCAAAGGGATAGATAATGCTGTAGCTAATAGCACTTTATAGCACGAAACAATTTGTTCATTCAAAGATAAAACTGGCCCTGGTGAGCCACAGGGAAAGTGCCAAAGCAGCGAACAGGGTCTGAGGGCTTTTAAATTTCTACATACAATATGTCCAGACTGTGGGAACTTTTAAATTACTGATTTTATTGCCATGAAAAGATTTTTATGTTTTTCTTTGTTCATCATCGATGGGTGTACTACACATTTATTTAGTTTTTTAAAAACTTTATGCAATGGTTTTTATTAACTATGCAAATACACTTGACTATGACTATTGGCTGAATAAGGGTCTCATGGGCTGCAGAGAGATACAAAGATCCGCATTCCACTGAGTCTACTCTATTTAATATGGTGGTGTGATCAGCTGGGCCTTTGTAGTGGTAAATCCCATATTTCACCAAAATTCAATTACCAGTTACATTTAATTCTGAAATGTTGTTAGGTGTAACCCACTTGACCTTTCCAGTACTGCAGTTTCCTAGCACTTTGTTCACAAGGGCACTTCCAGGTCACAAATGATTGCTATCAACTGTTGAATCCACAAGGTTTCCATATAGTCTCCTGTAAACTTCAACCTGTCATGGAGCTGCTTGATGCTCTTCTCACAGATAATAGCATTAAGATTTACCAGTCTGCCAATGGCATACAACTCTATTCCAAAGTCTCCTCTGCTTCAAACATCCAATTCCTTAAACACTGCTGCAAATCATCCAGACCTGGATGTCCAGCATCCACCTCGGGCTTAACCCAACCATGGCAGAATTCTTGTTATTTGTCAAACACAACTTACAAGACACAGTACAGATCTGTCTCAATTACCTGAACAATGCCAGCTTCAAACCCCAACTTTCATTGAATGCCAAATCACTTGTATTCAACCTGGGCACCAAGCTCACCCTTGAGGAACACACTGCTCAAGAAGGACCAAGACAGGATTGTACCATGCCTTTTTTCCTGCTGAATTGATATATAAAATTATTTGTGTTATCACAATTATCTAACAGATACAGTGTCCAAAGGCCACCCAATAGTACATTTTAAAATTATGGAAAAAAATAGCCACCTTTTGTACATCTCTTAATAAATCAAATAGATCTATGAGCTCCAGAGTTTAATTATTTGAATAAAAGAATTGGGAAACCAAAATGGGAATACTCTAAATAGGTTTAAAAAATGTTGAAAGGTTATTCATTTTAACTGACAGTGTAATCTATTCCAGTTGCACATTTTAGATATACATTGCTTCAATAATATCATCTAGTTGGCTAGTAATTTAGATCCCTAAATATACAGTATCATCTATTACATTTTTATAGTTAGATGAATGGTTGAGAATGGTCTGAGTTTTATGTATATTTAATTTATACCAGGAGGCTGACGCAAAGAGAGAGGCCTTGTCGTCCATGTTGGGCTTGGTCGTAATAGCATCTTCAGCGTATGTGGCAGCATCATCAGCATAGAAAGTTATCTTGACTGCAACCATATTGAGTTCAATAGAAGTTCTGAATGTATTGCACATTATGCAATGGCGCTAGGGCTCCAAGTAAATGGAAAGAATTAGCAGAGGCAGGGGACACCCCTGAGGTGTACCCCTGTGGATGGGGAATGCTTTTGAGATGTGATGGAAAAGAATCACCATGGCTCTAGGAGCTTTAAAGTACCATTACTCTGGTCAATAACTTCTCTTCAATCCAATCATTCTTATAATGCAACAAATCCTATGTATAGAGCAAAAACGAAGGTACATACAAAGTAACACACCGTATTGTTTCTTACTTCAAACATATGTCCAAGAAAAACTTTGATTTTAAGTCTGAGATGGCTCCATCCAACATTATATATCTCCTGTTCCCAATACTTCTCATTAGAGGTGTAATATTTCCAAGCTATTAATTCGTAAGTAATCACTATATCAGATCAATGTTTATTGACAAAATAGCATTATAGTTTAATGTATTAAGTGGCACTTTACCATTGTGAGTAGCACATTGAAGATTAAATGCATTTGTGGTTCCTTTTGTTCTGAATTGTATGACTAAATGATCTCACTATTGTTTTACAGGTCAGGAAGTGTACAACTCCATAATATCTTTAAATGTGAGAACAGTGTTATCAATGTGCTCACCTTATAGTAACATTTTAGCCTCTTTCCATTTGTACTCTTTTCTGCTGTGGGTGTCATATCTCTGAACCTGGGGAACACCATGTATGTACGCCTCAGGCATGTACTGTTTTACTATGGAGGCGTAAGAGGCAAAACTACAGCGATATAACGCTGTATCTACTAAGTGAGATTCACTATTGTGTCCTGTAGAAATTATCCTTCCTTACTAACTGTAATTGTGTTGTCAGGTAAATGTCATGGGTATTAAATCTGCCCTTGACAATCAGTAGATGACAAATTGTTAATTCTACCCTTTGTATCTTTCCTCTCAATGTTGCACCAAATACTATTGAATTAAGGTCTTGAATACCTGCTTTTGTACTAACATAGGAATGTTTACAACACAATGTAATAACTATGGAAGCAACGCCAATTGGGATAATGCTAATCTCTCCATCTCTGAAAGTGGGAGTCCATTTCAGGAGAGGACAGAATTCTTCATCACAAATATTTCCTTGGTTATGTTCCCTTCTGTAACATTTTGAGTGCTGTGATATGTGATGATTGTGCTCATGGGTAACTAAAGGTGGGCTGTTTCCAAGAAAGTGTCATTGTTGACAGTTCCTGACCATTTCAAGTGGCAAGTTGTTTGATTGTGAATAAGCAAGATTTGCCTTCATTCACTAGCAGACTGCACAGGGCGCCAAACTGTTCTAGATTCAGAATGGCTTGTGCAAGGCTAGAAGCAGCATCGCTATGGTAAACCAGCGCATTGTCTGCACACAAAGGGATAGGAGTGCATGTAATTGTTTACTTTTATGCCACCAGTAAAAAAAATGTCTCTTAGCTGTGCTACAGTGGTTCCATTACCAGTGGGAACAGCAAAGGCAACCTCGGACATTCATGTTGGTTATGCCTGTAGAACGAGCAAGCATGAGAAGTGACTTGACAAGTCCTCATCCTTGGAGTGGGGTGAAGGGAGTACAGACAAGCCTAATCTCTTGTAAAATCTGATTCCTAAATTGCACTTCCCAAACATCCACACAGGTATTCCCAATCCAACGAATGGAAAGCCTTCTCCATAGCTCTAGAAGTAACCTTTGACAGAGGAGACACTTTTAGTGGCTGCTAAATATGTGGGATAGCTTTCTAACATTTAGAAAAATGCTTATCTAACGAACTGATCAAGATTAGTGGGTTTGTTAAATATAGCTGCATCTTTGCCAACTTATTTACCTTTCGAAGTATCTTACCATCTAAATTGAGCATGTACTGTTTGTGGTATGCTTTCACATCCAAAGACTCTTTTCTTTGCCTTAATGGTCCCTCTACAAATGTCTCTTTGGTAGCTGGGGAAAGCATTCTGACTACTTTTTGCCATATACTTTTGCAATAGTTGTTGGGAGAGTTTACCCGCAAGCACAGGATAGAATTCAGATGGCAATCTTTCCCTGCCTTGGCTATACCCCTTTCACAGACACTTAATTACAGATTTAATTCAGGCACCACAATTAAGGCCTTATTTATAAGCCCCTTGCTCCACCTTAGTGTAATTTCTTTTTGTGCAAAGGAGGCATTAAGGATGCCGTTCTCGTGTGCCATATGTGCAAAGTGGTGCAATGCATGCCATATTATTCCTGCTCCAGGTAGAATGTATGCAAGGGGGTCATTACCACAGAGGGAGGCCCAAAACAAAAGGCGCAGTGAAATTTACAAGATTTTACTGCGCCATTTTTTCCATCATTTTTAATGCCTGCTCAGGACAGACTGAACTGATGCCCTACAGGGCATACTCTACATACTGTTTGCCAACGTCTTAGTAACATCAAAAAAGTCCATCCACAAGTCTGCTTTATTCAAACTTTATTTCCTTTAGTTACAGTCATCAGCAACATTCCGGTTTGGAATTATAATGATAATGCAACTGAGCAATTTCTGTGGTTTTACAATTCCTCATAAAAGTCATATTTTTTTGTGTTAAGACTGGTTTATTGCTTTTTCTATCTGTTGACTGAATGGTCTGCTAGCTTTATGCGTTTATGTGTCATGTTAGGCAATGTGCTTTAATATACGAGCATGAAAAATAACTTGGGAAATGTTATACTACACTTCAGTTCTTGCTAATGACTGTATAAATTGTCCTTAGGCAGTCGCATGTTTAACAAGTAAGTGCAGAGGATTATATTAAACATCTGTTCTATGACTGTAGTAAATGAAGCTTTTGGTGGAAGAATCATTAACTTTCCAATTACTCCTACAATTGGAGGTTGATTAAAGTGCTGGGTTTAAATATGTTAAACTATCACATTATCTTTTCTATATGTTTTATATTGTAATTTCTTGAAAATGAAGCATGGGCAGAGTGTTTTATTGAAAGGAACTAAGAAAAGGGATCTAAGAAGCATTCTTAGATGTTATACTATGAAGAAAAGAAATTCATAATCCAATTATGATTATACTTACTCAATATTATGGCTAGGTAGTAATTCAGTTGAAAAAAACACTTTTTGTTTTGCTAATAATTTTGGCTCAATTCGGCAAATCTCGCAATTTAAGTTCAGCAATGTAAGTTCTGTGCAGGTATGTCTATGGGGGAAAGAATAAATGGGGAGGAGGCATGTCCTATTTAAATCTAAATAGGAATCTTTGCTATCTTCTACAGTAAAAGTGGTGAGTGGATTACAGCAAACTCCATGTACATCGTTACTCAAGGAAGTGTTTCTGCTTGGTGTGGTCTAAATCCATTCCATAGTTATCATGAAATTTATAAAAACATGTCTGGTGGGATTGGAAGTATTAAAAATTATAGACATCTGGGGCCCTATTATACTGTGTGCTCCCGGGTTACAATTGTATTACAGAAGGGGCATCAGACACTTGTGCTTCCCTTCTGTAATACTGATAGCACTCGCACAGAGCGCATGGTCTCATGCAAAGGAGGGAATCATTTTACTGATATGGGGGCAGAGGCAAACATGCCTTTAGGAGATGCACTGAAAGTCTGCCACAAAAGGGTGGTATACTTTCTGTGCGTCTCCTAAGGGCAGCTCTCTGGGTGGGGACAAAGGAGTCCCATGGACCCCAAGACAACATCCTGCAGATTTAAGGAGCCAATCCATATTTCACTTGAATTTGCTGCCCTCAGTGGCAGCATATTCTTCATAACAGAGTATATGATATTCCTGCTGGAGTGTTAGTTTGTTGAAAATCCTTGAATCAGGGTGTTGCAAAATCGGTTCCATCCATTTAATATGCTCCGATGTTTTGTTTTTTACTGTGAGTGAGTATCATTACATGTGTCTCGGCCACGGGTATCACATGGTAAATGGACTGTGCATGTTTACAACCAGTGTCCATCTTTTAAGATAAGGCTGCTGCATTGCAGAACGTTTAAGGGGTACTTGGCTGGTTACACATGAACACATGTGAGGGCTGCTCATCCCGGTAACTTTGCACAGTAGTTTAGCACATTGCTCTGCAGGATTAGATATTGACCTGAGGGAGACCTTATAATGTTACAGTACACACATAGGGAAAGCTGGTGTGCAGTTTCACTTTCCTTTGTCCTGCAGAGTCCAGTGACATGTCAAAATGTGACATGTACACCAAAACTAAATATGAACAGTTACAAAAGGATATGGTTCATTCATAATTGCCCAGGTCTTTTGTTCCCCTTCTGTCCCAAATTAATTACATTTCTCTCCAGCAACAGGAACAAAGGCCAACCCACAGAAATGGAGCAATTAACAGTGCTTGACTCCTGGGGAGGAAAGGGGTGGGGATAAAGGATCTGCATCAATCAATTAGCTGTCACACTGTACCAGGGATGGCTGAGCCCAAGCCTACTGAACAAAGGAGGGAGGCCATACCTCTGGAGCCAACACAGGAGGAGGCTCCACTTTAAAGTGTGTTGGGAAAGTCCATGGCTGTGATGTCAGTGAGGGAGGAGGCTAAGGCCACCAGAGAAGATGTGACCAGTAACTCTTGGGTTACGTCATCTTGAATTGTCCCAGCATGCTACGCAGGAGGGTTAGGACAGGATGGGAGTAGTAATGTGCACTACAGGTTTGAACAGAGGTGCCTGGCTTATAGAACGTTCCATCTTTGTTACACCCCATGCCTCGTGCACTGTAAGAGTCTTGTTGGGGCCGGGAGGCTTTGGGTAGTAGCAGAAATAATTACACAGCAGGATTTTACTTTTTACATTGTACCTGGGTGTCTCGGTTTTGGATCCTTGGCACACTATTCTCCTATGCTTGCATCAGGGAACTTGTAAGGTTCAGACCATGGGGCTTCCTGAAAACAGGCGGCAGTGTATTTAAGCTGCACCCACCCTTATAATAGTGCTTGGCTTCTAGTTTCCTGATTGCCAGAGTCCTGCCCTTTTGCTTAGACTTGCTTCCTATTGGACGTCGGTATTTCACGTTCCATGTTGCTTCTCTTGGCCTCCCCTTCAGACGTGGTTTGGAAATCCCGCTGTTCCTTCTGTGAGGCATCCACGGTCTTTCATCTGTTGCTTTCCCTGCTAGCCCTGCAGCTCAAAAACCTTGTTTCCCTTCCCTCAAATTCCTCATATCCCATATGCTGTCTTGATACCCTATCCAAGCTGTTTTTACTCAAATAGCGAAATACCCTTTTGCTCTGTTTCACGACTCATGTGAGTCACAGTTGGGTTTCTTTCTTTTTTTTCTCTAAATATCTTTGCTGAATTTGTGGATCAATCCTTATGAAAAGTCAGTACACTGATGAAAGAAAGACTTTGATTGCATTCTGTGACTATACCATTTCTTTTATGTGATTCCACTCTTCTTGGATTACTTTGTGTGAGTGGACACAGTTTCTATTATTGCACCCAGGTTTTTCTTCACAACATGATAGCAACTTGTCCCCAGGTGAGTGCTTATAGCTTGCCTCCATACCTTGTGGCAGTGTGAGTACTATATGGTAAGTGCACTTAAAGGGACCTGGCACAGAGACATTTCTTGTTGAAAACACCATTGGGGTATGAGGTATAAAAGGTGTATTAATGGGTATCTTAATGTTCCTATAGATGCGTTGTCCTGGGGTAAGGTCTCAAGTGAGAAACCATTGAAATCCAATGACCTCCATCTGGTGACATCTTGGAGATTATTACAACTTTGGAGGAGGTGTTAATCCGTCCCAAAACTGACGGTAAAGTGACGGATATACCACCAGCCATATTACGAGTCCATTATATCCTATGGAACTCGTAATACGGCTGGTGGTATATCCGTCACATTTGGGACGGATTAACACCTCCTCCAAAGTTGTAATAACCCCCTAGTGTCTAATCTCCTCTCTCCCTGAGACCTGTTACCAGTAATGGTTTCTAGCTGTGTGTTGGGGTTCATTCTGTGGAATAGAGGTTGGGCCATCAGGGAGCCAGAGAAATTAGCTGTCTGCAAGGTTTGCCACCTTAGTGGCCAGGAGGTAGCGAAAATGCTCCAGGTGGCTAGGGATTGCCAACAGGATCACAATGAACCAACTATGGAGCAAAACCACCCAATTGGTCCTGGGATATTAATGGACAAAGGATTTGACCTTTGACCACACCAGCAAGGCTCAGAGTGCATGGAGCTCTGCAGCTGGAGTACTTCAAACCTTCGGGTGAGCCAGGGCCCGTGGAACATCACAAGGCACATGTTTGAATGTTTCCTGGAAGGGAGCATGTGTTGAATGCCCTCCCCTAGTTCAGAGGCCTGGTGACCTAAACCCCAGATCAGTTCATGGCTATCATGAGCCCAAAACCCCAGCTCCAGACCCCGTTTACACGAAAGAATGGGTAAGTGCTGTCAAACTCCTGAGAGATGGTGAGATGAAGGCGGGGTATGGGATCCTCAACTCCAGGCCCGCAGCATGAAGATGGAAGGTGAAGTGCCACCACACTCTCCCCACCTGTGGTAGGACTTCAACCACTCCCATTGCCTGGGTCTAGTGAGAGCAGGCAGCTACCATCAACAGCAGCACCCTGCCTGTAGGAGTGGTTAGGGGAGGAGAACTGCCAGCTCCCACAGCAGCACAGAAAAGTGCTGCCTGCGGTGAAGCCAGTGTGCCATCCACGGTTGGGCTCCATGGGCTGCTCCCAACATTTTGAGACACAAGGGGGTGCCCAGGTGGATCCAGGCAGACAAAGACAAAAAAAAGGAGAAAGGACATGCTTTGCAGCATGAGACTATGTGCTACAGTAAAAGCAAGCAGCCGGAGCCACTACTTAAGTATTTATTCTCCGTGTAGGATCACCCCATAATGTGCTGTGGGTGTGAAACTGATCAGCATTACTTGTACTGTTGCTGGTGGCCCAGAGATGACAGGAGGCCCAACAGAACCAAAAGTGAGAGCACTTCACTCCCGAGAATGCCCATCTTACTTGTGAGGGAGGTCTTAAGTTGGAAGGGACAAAGAAAGGAAGACCACACTAAGCTTCTTTGTTGGTATCAAACACTCCTCAGGATGTATTTTGGTCAGAAAGTATATAAGAATCACACAAACATGTTATGCTCACCTTAATATGTCTTATTGAATTAATAATGCTTACAGTGATTACTAATGGAGGTCGATATGCTTTGTTGACATTAATAATTGCATTTAAGCATAGTTATATTGATCATTGTATTACACACAAATAGATGGTGTTTTTAACGTGTGGTTTGTTGTTCCTGTATTACGATGAACACTTTATAATGCCGTTAGGTCTTTTTTTTTTTATCTAAAGTGGTACCCCAGTGTATTGTAATTTTCGATCTGCCAAAGGTGGGGGAAGTTATTGTGATTTAGGGGTCATGACCTTTTAGGGGTTAAATGTGATTTCACTGTCATCTAAGGCATTTTCAATCTGCCTATCTATATATTTGTAACTAAATGAATAGTATTTAGTAGTGTGCATGTGTAATAAATGTCCTTTTTTTTTTCTTTTCTGACTGGACAATCATTTATTGAGTGATTTTATTGCAAGCCAGCAAATGGTGGTTTCTAGTGCAGAGCAACTCCCCTGAGTAGGACAGAACAGTTCTGCTTAGCTACCATGAGAGAGTCAAACACAACAATTGGGTGCATATTTTCCAGCAAAGGGAAATTGTGGACCTATTACTTGCACAGGCCTCACATCCTGCAGAACTAATTACTGAATTTCCTAACAGGGTCTGCAGAATGTCCATTGTCTCAAATGCGCAATAATCTGATTGATGAGAGAGATTTTTGCACCATCATTCATTTTGACCAAAACTGTGTCCTCAAGACTTTGATTGGTTGGCCACAAAACAAACAATATGATGCAGCAGTTGTGTGAAATAACCCAATTTTTATTGTGGTACCCCTATTTTTTGCCTTTTTTTGCTGGCATGAGGGCTTTTTATGCTTTACCCTTACCAAACCACAGTAAAATGCTTGTGTTTCTGCCATATACATGTGCTATCAATTTGAACTCCGTACTTGGCCTATATAACTATCATATAAGTGTATTGTAAAGTGTGAATGAAATGGCATATATGGATTAATGTCATAAAGGGGCTGTCGTGTGTATTTCCACCACTCATATATACGTGGCAGAATTACATTTCCACCAAGAGGACCAATGTTTGCTGGCGGGGCTGCAGTTTAAATGTGCTTCAGTGACACATGGCATGGAAAAGTGCCTTTGTCATGTAGCCAAAGCTTGTTTTATATATCTAAGTCCCCACTAACGTTTGCCTTGTCATTCCACATAGCAAGGTCTGATAAATAAAAACTGAGCACACTAAATATTGGAGTTAGGGCCTGATTCCAACTTTGGAGGACGGTGTTAAACCGTCCCAAAAGTGACGGATATACCACCTACCGTATTACGAGTTCCATAGGATATAATGGACTCGTAATACGATAGGTGGTATATCCGCCACTTTTGGGACGGTTTAACACCGTCCTCCAAAGTTGGAATCAGGCCCTTAGTGTTTTTTATTAGTGTGCTTTATTAGTGGAATATGTCTCAAAAGCTATTTCACAGTGTAGGTCTGCATTTCCCTGAGCAGAATTAGATGTGTCTAGAATCTTTAGTTCATATCTCCACTTGGGTAAATGGTAGAAAAATCCCTTAAGGTTATTTCTTACTTAATTTTCAAAACCTCATTTACTGATGACATCAGGTGTGTCCTTACGCAAGTGGAAAAGTACATTTGTAAAAATAAAAGGGAGGGATGCGAGTGGTCTACTAGTGAATTCTCCCATTTTGGTGTAGGATACGTTAGCCCACCAAGCCCAGTTACGTTCCACCAGGGTGAAGTTGTTACCATGACAAGCATAGTTCAGTGGTTGCTAGGGGACCTGTCACCCCATCTCATCTCTTCTGGGCCTCCACGCACTCATGGATTGTCAGCTTATTTCCACTCTTTATGCATTTTTATGTCTTCTAGACTTTCCTGGGACTTCACTCGTGGGTTTCTGCCTTTTTTCACAATTAAATGTGGCTCTAAAATGAAACCGTTCTTGGGCTTTGCAAAGGTTTTTTTCTTAATTACTTCTTTATTTTTTTTTAACTTTAGACTTTTTTCTGTAACAAAGTGGAAAAAGGCCACATGTAATTCACTGAGTAGTGTTCTAGTTTCATGCTAAGTTTGGTGTAATTCTACTATTTAGTTTTCTGTAACAGACATCAAGGTGCCCTATGATCCTCTCTTTAGTTTCCATCAGATTGATCTGCACAAATCATGACCTGCCAAAACCAATGGAGATTTACTTTTTGGGAATATTTGTGAATATTCCTCAAACAACATAAAGGATATTAAAAAAAATCACCCTTTCAAACCTAAGCAGAACCAAACTTTACTGTGACTACAGAAAAGCTAAGGCTGCTCTAATATCACCTATACTCATGGGAGATTTAAAGTCAATCCCCAAACCCAACAGTCAACAGAAAACTACCAGAGGTCCACATTTAGAGGGGTTTTAACTAATTTTCTTGTGTCTCCTCACCAAAAACACACAGACTCCAGGTGGTTTCTTTGCAGTTGCTTTATTCTTTTGCATCAGGAGAAAACACAACCACCAATATAGAATATGGTGAGCCCCCACTAACTGAGTCACCCCAATGCCCAGCAGGGAACATTACCCTATCACATCAGTGCTCTACTGTTAACAAAACACTCTATTTTACATGCAAAGGTTCCATGGAATCCTTCCAGGAACTGATAAATTAAAGAAGAACTACCATAACACATACCCTTCTCTTGGACACAGCAATGAACAGAACACACTGCACATTCAATACAGAACAAGGTAGCAAAAATATATTAATACAAAAAAAGGTGAAGAATATACCGTAAGTAAAAGGAAAAACTATTTATATACACAAAGGAATTCAGGATAGAAATAATGGAAGCAATATCTTCTCAGCATGCATAATAGACAAAAACAATGCACAACTAAGGATCTACATAGGTTTTCACCACCCGGGCTTTCTTTTACCTTTGAACTAAAATGTGTGGCTTTTCTCCAGAGCTCGGACCTGGTATCTTGCACCTCTGTCTCATGATTGGAGCTGTCCTCCTTGCAGCTTCCATGTGTTTCTTCAAGGTATCCACAACATGCTAACCTAGTCATGCTTCAGACTGACCTTGTCTCTACTACCACCACAATCTTATGCATCTCCTGAAAACAAGACCCAGACTCTAGTTGACTTCAAAACAGTTGATTTATTCCTTAGAAGTAGGAGAGAAAACCACCATCTTACAGTTCATCAAGCCACCAGTACCTGACTCGCTAGAACGTTCTGCAGTGAAAATTGCCCTAAAATATGTAACTGTTCCTTGGTTAGCACTCCATTTGACATATACTGGTCCCATGGGACCCCCCCAGGAACAAATAAAGAAAGAATCCACAACCATAACTAGAGGCCTACTTGTGTCATCTCACGCATGTGGCGCCTCTCTCAAATCCAAACACTACACTGGAAATAATGTCAGTGCACCTTCAAAAAATGCATTACTGCTTTTTTAAAGGAGATGTCATTTGGTAAAGGACAAAGAGTGTGCGACTTCCACTGCATTACCTTACTCCATATTTTTTAAGCCATGCAAAGCCACAGAAAGCAGCTTTGCAAGACTTCAAAAATATGACTTAGCTGCTTGCACCAAGCATGTACCACATTGCATGGTGCAAGCATGGGGCAACAGACTCATATATATGCCCCTTAGGGGCATATTTATACTTGTTTTGTGCCAAATTTGCATCATTTTTTTCACACAAATTCGGTGCACAACTAACTCCATATTTATACTTTGAGCTAGACCCGTCTAGCACCAAAGTTATGGAGTTAATTTGTGGATGTGGAAACCTACCTTGCATCAATGAGATGCAAGGTGGGTGTTCCCCTGCAAAATATGACTTTATGGCTACAGCGCCATATTTATACCCCCATGCTAAAATCATGCATGGGGAGGAGGGGTCAAATAATAGTGCAAAGCTTGCTTTACACCATTATTTAACGCCTGGGTCAGGGCAGGCATTAGGGGACTGTGGGCCTATTTCCATAGTGGAAAGGGACACTCCCACCCTCATCAGAGGGACAGCGGAGGATGGGGGACCCCATCCCAGGTAAGTATAGCTAAGTACAGGTAAGTATTTTATTTTTTGTTTTGAAGTGCCATTGGGGGCCCTCAAATGGGCCCCCCTACATGGCACTGGGTGCATTGGCCATGCCCAGGAAACCCTGGTCCCCTGTGCTGGCCATTGGGGTGGTGGACATGACTCCTGTCTTTCGTAAGACAGAAATCATGTGGTATGCATGGTTTTGCATCAGAAAATGATGCTAGGCTGGTAAGAGTCTTTTTTTTATATTCTAACCTGCCTAACGTCATTTTTTGGAGCCAAACCCCCTTCTCCGATACCGCCACCCACACCCAGCTAACATAATTTTTTTTTACGCTAGCCTACCCTTTGCGCCGACTTGCACCATTCCATAAATATGGTGCTCGGCTGGCACTCAAGAATGATACAAGCCGGTGCAAAACGTTTTGATGCAAAACTGCTTTAGTGCAGTTTTGCACCAAAAAGTATAAATATGCCCCTTAGTGCCTTGTGATTTGAAACAATGGCAGCGACATAAAAAGGAGTTCAACATTCTTTCAATAATGTTACATCCAATATGCCTTTTGAACCAAACGGCCATATCCAAATTCATTTAAAATGGAAATGTAAACAGCTTTTAATTTGGAGCTAGTTCAATGTCTTTCTCAAAGTTTGAATGTTGCAGAGGCTTCAGTTCCTTGAGCTAGCAAGTAACACAGTGCTAGTAGTTTGGAGATTTTTTTACTTTCCCTAAATATGGCATCCTGTGTTTTCTAATTCAATCCACAAAACCAAGTTAATGTTCTCCATATAAAACTGTAACAAATATAGCTGAATAAAATCTGACCATTGTTTGCACTTAGATGAGTCATTGCTAGTCTCTTCTAATTATAATACTACAAACGAAGGGTGTCACTGTTGTCCCCAGACTAGCTGGAGGTTTTGCGATGAGGTGAACATGTTCTGAGGCATTTACTGCTTCTACCTCTCCCTCCTCGAGTTCTCATGTGACCACCCACGTTTTCGATAGCAACTTTAAATGTAGTGCTATGTGCTTCATCCGAAAATCTCTCTTTATTCTTTAATTTTAAATGGATCTTTTATGAGAGTGGCAAAAGGAAATGTCAATCACTGAAACAACAGCCAATTTATAAGTTTTACACTTTAGACTCAATAAAGAGAATATTAAGTAGTTGTAAACTATTTATTAAATATACATTTCTTAATTAGTTTATTAATTTAAAATCTCAAAAATATAGTAACACACATAAAGAGTGTCCTAATTCTGTCCCTACTTAGTTGATCCTGTCCTCCAAATACAGCATTCTTTTGTCTTATACAGTTCTTAGATGGGGAAAGTTTTAGAATGTAGTGTCAATCTGTTACATTTCCGAATTCTCTCACGGCTGTCAGTCTCATGTAGTTCTAGCTATCAGGCTTTCTCCAAAACAAATTATAAATTCTTTAGGACTCAGTACAAACTAGCAGCAGAATGAATAACTCTGTTATGCCTGAAGAAAATAACTAAATACTCTTTATTATACTATTCTGACAGTATACTCTATATCACTTAACACTCTTTCAATTTATACATATATTCACCTATAGCTCCTAGCTTCAGCAGTGGCTGTGGTCTGAAAAGTTGGCTCTGGAAGCTGAACTCAGATTCTCTCAGCTTCGCATCAGGATTCTCAGCATCACACTGCACCAGCATCTAGCAGCATCAGGAAGACAAAGCCCTCTTATTCTCCCGAGGATACCTTATATAACATTTGGTTAAAATACACTAAATACAATACACTAAAATTAAACATAATTAAACATAATATAATAACGCATCATCTGATTCGACCAGGGAGTTGATAGTTACATCCAGCTCCTTGTTCCTTTTATGTATCTGTAAGGGCAAGATCATGGGTAAGTAATACGCCTACATGATTCTCACTGATCAAGCAAATATTAATGTTGCTACTCCTGCTGTGGTTACTTTTAATATGTCCCAGCACATTCAAAATAGTTTAGTAAAAGGGTAAAAGTGTACGATGTTGCCCAATAGGTAAGAGAGAGGTTATGAAAGAAATAGAAACATAATTCCAGCACATTTGCAAGTCATGCAGCGTAGATTAAGTAAGGAACTGAGCAGGATTGATTTGTTCAGCAATTACAGTTTTTCTGGCCTAGCAGCTAGTTCTTACATTAATTATTCATGCTTATAAATCTTTTTCTTCTATGGAGGACTTATCAATCCCCCTGTAATGATTCGGAATCATCATAATTCTACTTCAATTTGTTCTTCCTTTTTCCTTTTCAATTGTTCCAATTCTTTTATTTTCTTATATTCTTCACTCACTCTCTCACTCATCTCTTCCCTTTAATTTGTTCTCTCTATTTTTCTTGATTACTAGTTTTATTGTTACACAAAGACAACAAAAGGCAAAAATACAGATTATTAGTACTAATATTCGGATGAGTACATAATCAAGTATTCCTTTTTCCACAGCCTTTAACCACGTTCCAAAATCAGCAAAACATTTAGAAATGCTTTCAGCTATTTTTTTAATCTCCCACGTTCTAAATCTAATTTCAAATCAGTAATATTTTTTGCATAGGTGTGAGAAAACAGGGCTGATTGCAGAGGCCCCATAACTTTTTGCCCCCATTTTCCACTTTTTGCTGGTGTTTTCCTGACTTTAAAGGTGCCCTGGGTACTGCTAACCAGTCCCAGGGCCTGTGCTCTGTGTAAAATGGATATGCAAATTAGGCTAATTATAAGTGGCTAAGTTAACCTACCTATAAGTCCCTAGTATATGGTAGGGCATGTAGGTTTAGGGACCACAGCCTAGGTGGTGCACACCTAGGTGCATTGCTGAGGTGCCCAGTGTCATTTTAAAAGCAAGCCTGCCTTGCTGGCTGCTTTTAAATTAAAGTTATATGCAAATTCGACTTTGGAATTAAAGGTACTTTCAAAGTCTTAAACTACCTTATTTTTACATATAAGTCACCCCTAAGGTGTGCCCTATGTGCCCCTAGGGCTGGGTGCCATGTAACTATAAGCAGGGACTTTATAAAAATAGATTTATAAGCCCTGGTGAGGTAAAAACAGCCAAATTCGTTTTTCCCTCATTGAAGTAAATGGCCTTCATAGGCTAGAATGGGCAGACTTTATTTTAAATTTTAAAGTCTCCTTAAATGTTGCATACCAAGAATTTGGTATCAAATTAATTGTTGTAATAAATCCTACAACTTCCAGTTGTTGGATTTAATATAACTAGTTCAGGTAAAAAGTTTAGACTTTACCTAAAAAGTTGCCAATTTCAGCTCTGCATTGTTTTTGCTGCTGTGCTCTGATTGGCCAGCCTGCAGCAGCTTCTGCCAGGCTGCCTTGATGAGGTGTGAAGTGGCCAGACTTCACACAAAGGAATGTGCTTGGGGGAGAGAATCTCCCCTCAGCAGATGGTGAGGCAGGAAGGGGGAGGGCTGCCAAACTGGTCTTCAAAGGCAGAGAAGGACATTTGCAGCACCCAGCAACACCCCCATATCCTGCAACCCCAGACAGCTAGGTGCCCCCTTGATTAGATTAGGAGAGGGCAGGAGAGGGGTGTGTTTATGATTTTTAGCCACACCAGTGGGTGGGCTCAGCCAGATGTAACCTCCAAAAATCAGATTCATCCATGTTGGATTTTTAGAGACTGTTGCCTTCTGGGATGGATTTTTGCCACACTTCCCAGGAAGTGGTCATCACAGGGGGACGACCCTGTCCCTGATTGGAGAACCAGGGCCCCCCTGCTTTTCACCCAGGAGCAAGGATAAAACTGGCAGACCTGCACCCACACCTCAGATCCCCTCCAGAATTCAACAAGAAAGGAACTAAGGAAGAAGAAGGACTGCCCTGCTGGACCCCTGGCCTGCACCTGGACCCTGCACTCAGAAGGACTGCACCAGCTGCACACTTGGGCTTCACCACAAGAAGGACTTTGCCTGGCTTCAACTGGTTCAAGGAGGGACTCCCTGTTTGCTACAGGTGAAAAATTGCTAACCAGAGTCCCCTGCACCAACTCCTGAAAGAAGCGACCAGCTGACCACTGCCCAGTGGCCAAAAAGGAGTTTGCGCCAGGTGCATTCTGGGAGTTGAAGTCCGCACCCCCAAGGACTATCACAGAACTTCTGGACCCTTGGGGTGAGCTGTGGACCCCAAAAGAACCTTAAAAGAACATCTGGGTGAAGCCCCAGAAGTTTGGAAAAGATTTGAGAATTTTTGGAAAAAAGCTCCAGAGAAGGACCGACCCGCCGCAGAAATTCTAGCCGGCTTGCCTCAACCGCGACCCGGCCTGACTTCGTGGTTCGTCCCGGTAAAGAAAAACATCCAAAAAAGAGACTAAGTCCGAACGTAAAAAGTTGACCGGGACCTCCCAGCCATCGTATCCGAGAAGGGCTCCATGGACGTCGGATCAAGATCCAGGTTTACCCCGGTCGAAGGATTTTCATCTCGAAAAAACGACTAAGTCCGAAGGTAAAAGTCTCCACCGAGGAAACCCACATCGCGTATCCGGACAAGGGCTCCAGGAGGTCGGATTCAACTGGCAGGTTCGTCCCGGTGAAGAAAAACTTCAAAATAAAGACTAAGGGCCTGATTCTTACCTTGGCGGTCATGACCGACGGGCTGGAGTTCGCACACTCCGGCCCGGCGGTCGACCCAAGACCGCCAACCGTATCATGACCCTGCTTACCGCCGCGGTTTTTGGCGGTCGGGAACCGCCATGCGAACCATGGCGGTAGGCACTATCGGGGCCAGGGAATTCCTTCCCTGGCACTGATAGGGGTCTCCCCCACCCCCCACTGCCCCCCACGAGTCCTCCCCCCATACCCTCCACCCCCCTGCCACCCCCCAGAGGTGGTACGAACCCCCTGCCCCCCCCACCCCGACATGCACATACACGCACCCCGACATGCACGCACCCCCAACATGCACATATGCACACCCCCTACACACACACATACACAACGGGGGCACATACCCACACACATACATGCCGACATGCGCACCCGCCGAACTACACACATTGCCCAAAGGCACAGCAGCACCCCCCGCCCGCATGCACGCACTCACACACCCCCTCTACACCCCCCCATGCACGCACACATCACACAACACCCCCCCACCCCCTCCCCTCACAGACGATCAACTTACCTTGTGCGTTGGTCCTCCGGGAGGCGACGGGAGCCATAGGGACGTGACCGCCAACAGAAGACCGCCAACAGAAGACCGCCACACAGAAATGTGGGTCGTAATTCTGGGGGCGGTGTTCTGCTGGCGTGGCGGTGGAGGTTGACCAGTCTCCACTTTCCCGCCGACCGCCAGTGGGGCTGCTGGCGGTATTCCGGCGGAACGCTCCCAGCGGTCGGAATACGCGCAGCGGCATACCGCCGCGGTCGGCGGTCTTTACCGCAGCGGTAACTCGGCGGTCTTGTGAAAAGACCGCCAAGGTCAGAATCAGGCCCTAAGTCAGAAGGTAACTTTTTAACCGAGGCCTCCCGCGACCTGTAGCCGAGCAGGGCTCCATCGCGGTCGGCCTGAAAGTTCGACTTTGCCCCGGTCGAGGTGCAACCAGATGACCCGATTGGCGCTTTTTGTTTCTAAGCGCTAGAAAAGTAATAATTCTTGAAAAATTCATATCTCCGGTTCCCCTGAACCGATTTTAATCGTTTTTGTGTCATTTTAAAGATAAAAATATAAACTATTTTTATAAATTGGTTTTGGATTTTTAAACTGTTTCCTGTGTTTTATTTAATTACTGTTTTGTGATATTTGAATGCTTTACACTTTGTCTCCTAAATTAAGCCTTGACGCTCGTTGCCAAGCTACCAAGGGTTGAGCTGGGATTAATTTACTGAGACCTAACTGTACCTATGTGGAGGTTAGTGGCTTGTTGCTAGGTGTAGGTACCTACCTGCCCTACCAATAACCCATTTTCCAACATAATTGGAAGCAGCGACGGGATCCTGTACTTGTGTTCAATATCACGTTACAGTTTTAGGTAAAACAAATTAAAAATCCTTTAAATTGTCCTAGTGCAAAAATTGTTTTTAATTTTTAATTTGGATTAATTTCAATTATTGAATTTTTGTAATTTTTCTAAATTCTTGTTTCCAATTTTTGCAAAAAGTTTTTGTTGACACAAAACTAGGGAACCATGGAGCTTGATCTGGCTAGCCTACCCACACTGACAGTAGTCCAGCTTAGGGGGTTGTGTATTGAAAGAGGGTTACCTGCAACCACTGATCTCAGGAAGCAAATCCTGATCACATCCCTGACAGCATGGGCTGAGGCCCAAGAGGTAGAGTCAGAAGAAGCTCCAGAGGAGGGAGAAAGAAGGGAGGATGCAAGCTCTAACCACTCAGGGGAAGGAAGGCATCTGAGCCCAAGTGAGGATGAGGAAGAACGGTCCTCAGTAAATACAGTCACTAGGGGCAGATCCAAAGCTAGTGGTGGGAAGGGGGTCCTTTCAGGAGGAGAGAACCCATCCATCAGAGAAAGAGAGCTGGAGGCCCAGCTAGCATACATAGCTTTGGAAGCAGAGAAGCTGGCCCTAGAAAAGAAAAAGTGGGCATACAAAGAGAAAAGAGATGGAAGCAGCGATAAAGAAGCTGAGGTGTCCATGGGTGGGGGAGTTTGCCCCAGATTACCCAAGGGGGTAGTTCCTGCTTATGTAGAGGGGGATGACATAGATAAGTGGCTCGGGGCCTTTGAGAGGGCACTCCAAATGAGAAGGGTTAGGCCTCAATACTGGGGTTCTCTTTTGTGGGAGTTGGTCCCCAACTCAGGGAGGGATAGGCTTCTGACCTTAAGGGGGGAGGAGGCAGATTCATACCCTAGTATGAAGAGGTGCTTAGCCAAGAAGTTTGTTCTGACCCCAGAGCAATATAGAATGAAGTTCAGGGACACCCAGAAGGTCAGTACCCAGTCTTGGGTTGACTTTGTGGACATTTCACTAAAGGCACTAGAGGGCTGGATTATTGGTAACAAAGTAGATACTTATGAGGGGTTATACAATCTGATCATGAGAGAGCACATCTTGACCAATTGTACCCAAGAAAGGTTACGCCAGCATCTAGTGGACTCTAAGCAGACCAACCCTAGAGAGCTAGGGGAGGCAGCTGATGAGTGGTTGAGAACCAGGGTGGTTGTCAAGTCCCAGGGGGGAGACTCCAAGAAGGGGGGGACAGGTCCCCAAAAACCTAAAGAGGGAGGTGGTAAGCCCACCACAGAGACTCCCTCTGTACCCCAGAACCCCAAGAAGGAGGAGAGTAAATCCCACTCCCACTCTGACAAGCAGAGACAGGGAGACCCATGGTTAAAAAAACTCTTGGACAGTAGGGCTTGCTTTGACTGTCAGCAGACAGGTCACTTCAGAGGAGATGCAGCCTGTCCAAGGAAGGTGGTTAGCACTGGGCTGTCCAGTGTAGCCATAGAGGAGGATTCCTCAGATGATGAAGTCCTCCTAGCATTGTGCTGGGAGACAGGACCAGATGGTAAGCTGGTGATCCCTGAGGGTGGGAGTAGGCACTTCCACCACATTCAAGTGAATGGGATCCCTACCACTGGCCTGAGGGACACCTGTGCCAGTCACACTATAGTGAGTGACCGGTTAGTGACGCCAGACATGTATGTCCCAGGAAAGACAAAGAAAGTCAGGATAGCCACAGGGGAGGTCACCTCCAAACCTGTAGCCATAGTGCCCCTAGAGAGGGAGGGTATCCTTGACTGGATTAGGGTGGTAGTCAGTGCTGACCTCCCCCTAGATTGTATCCTGGGCAATGACCAGAGGTGAGCCTGGTCACAGATGGGGTGGTCGCCCAGGGCGCCCCCCCAACCCAAAGTCCTGGGGAGTCAGTCCCTACAGTTAAGAGACAGGGGTCCCCAAGAAAAGGAAAGAAGAAAAGGAAGGGTAGGCCACTCTTAAAGAGAGTTCCAGGGAGCCAAGGGCCTTCTGCCCCAGAAGGGGGGGAGCCCAGAGTTGGCACTGGTGAGGCCTCACCTGACCCCAAGGAAGTCCTGAGTAGTCAGGCAGCTGTCTAGATGCAAGGTGTTGCCCCTGCACTGACAGAAGGGAGAGTGGAAGGAGGGTGTCTGCCACAGGAGGTGGTAGCCCCCCACTCTAGACAGCAAGAGGGGTGCCAGGACCCCAAAGATGCCCCTAAAGCAGCTCAGCCACCTGTCAGTGGAGAGCTTAGGGTGTGGTTCTGGGTACTGACAGCTGTCAGTAGCCTCTGCTGGGTGCTAGCCTTCGTGGCAGCACTGTACTTGGCCTGGGAGGCAGACCCCAGGGCCAATAGCAAAGTAGGCCCCCTGACTCTATTGGTCATGGTGGGGTTGCTCAAGTGTTGGGTGACCTCTTTGGGTAAGCTAGGTGTTGCCCTAGCAAAGTTTGGAGTAGGGGAGGTGGGCACCTCACTACCCAAGTTGGCAGAGAGAAAGGAGGAAGACCCCCTAGAGGAAAGTTTCAGTTTGTGTTGGGTCCTTTTACTGTTGGGATGGCTTCACTACCCATAGGGAGTGACCCTGACAGGAGGATATAAGGCAGAGTAGGCCCTGCAAAGGGACAGCCAGTTTTCTTCACTGTCTTCCTCGCCTAACAAGCCAGGAAGATTCTCCCAGGGTTGGGCTGAGTCTCCTGGGCGTGTGGGCTGGGGGGGGGTGTGTGAGAAAACAGGGCTGATTGCAGAGGCCCCATAACTTTTTGCCCCCATTTTCCACTTTTTGCTGGTGTTTTCCTGACTTTAAAGGTGCCCTGGGTACTGCTAACCAGTCCCAGGGCCTGTGCTCTGTGTAAAATGGATATGCAAATTAGGCTAATTATAAGTGGCTAAGTTAACCTACCTATAAGTCCCTAGTATATGGTAGGGCATGTAGGTTTAGGGACCACAGCCTAGGTGGTGCACACCTAGGTGCATTGCTGAGGTGCCCAGTGTCATTTTAAAAGCAAGCCTGCCTTGCTGGCTGCTTTTAAATTAAAGTTATATGCAAATTCGACTTTGGAATTAAAGGTACTTCCAAAGTCTTAAACTACCTTATTTTTACATATAAGTCACCCCTAAGGTGTGCCCTATGTGCCCCTAGGGCTGGGTGCCATCTAACTATAAGCAGGGACTTTATAAAAATAGATTTATAAGCCCTGGTGAGGTAAAAACAGCCAAATTCGTTTTTCCCTCATTGCAGTAAATGGCCTTCATAGGCTAGAATGGGCAGACTTTATTTTAAATTTTAAAGTCTCCTTAAATGTTGCATACCAAGAATTTGGTATCAAATTAATTGTTGTAATAAATCCTACAACTTCCAGTTGTTGGATTTAATATAACTAGTTCAGGTAAAAAGTTTAGACTTTACCTAAAAAGTTGCCAATTTCAGCTCTGCATTGTTTTTGCTGCTGTGCTCTGATTGGCCAGCCTGCAGCAGCTTCTGCCAGGCTGCCTTGATGAGGTGTGAAGTGGCCAGACTTCACACAAAGGAATGTGCTTGGGGGAGAGAATCTCCCCTCAGCAGATGGTGAGGCAGGAAGGGGGAGGGCTGCCAAACTGGTCTTCAAAGGCAGAGAAGGACATTTGCAGCACCCAGCAACACCCCCACATCCTGCAACCCCAGACAGCTAGGTGCCCCCTTGATTAGATTAGGAGAGGGCAGGAGAGGGGTGTGTTTATGATTTTTAGCCACACCAGTGGGTGGGCTCAGCCAGATGTAACCTCCAAAAATCAGATTAATCCATGTTGGATTTTTAGAGACTGTTGCCTTCTGGGATGGATTTTTGCCACACTTCCCAGGAAGTGGTCTTCACAGGGGGACGACCCTGTCCCTGATTGGAGAACCAGGGCCCCCCTGCTTTTCACCCAGGAGCAAGGATAAAACTGGCAGACCTGCACCCACACCTCAGATCCCCTCCAGAATTCAACAAGAAAGGAACTAAGGAAGAAGAAGGACTGCCCTGCTGGACCCCTGGCCTGCACTTGGACCCTGCACTCAGAAGGACTGCACCAGCTGCACACTTGGGCTTCACCACAAGAAGGACTTTGCCTGGCTTCAACTGGTTCAAGGAGGGACTCCCTGTTTGCTACAGGTGAAAAATTGCTAACCAGAGTCCCCTGCACCAACTCCTGAAAGAAGCGACCAGCTGACCACTGCCCAGTGGCCAAAAAGGAGTTTGCGCCAGGTGCATTCTGGGAGTTGAAGTCCGCACCCCCAAGGACCATCACAGAACTTCTGGACCCTTGGGGTGAGCTGTGGACCCCAAAAGAACCTTAAAAGAACATCTGGGTGAAGCCCCAGAAGTTTGGAAAAGATTTGAGAATTTTTTGAAAAAAGCTCCAGAGAGGGACCGACCCGCCGCGGAAATTCTAGCCGGCTTGCCTCAACCGCGACCCGGCCTGACTTCGTGGTTCGTCCCGGTAAAGAAAAACATCCAAAAAAGAGACTAAGTCCGAACGTAAAAAGTTGACCGGGACCTCCCAGCCATCGTATCCGAGAAGGGCTCCATGGACGTCGGATCAAGATCCAGGTTTACCCCGGTCGAAGGATTTTCATCTCGAAAAAACGACTAAGTCCGAAGGTAAAAGTCTCCACCGAGGAAACCCACATCGCGTATCCGGACAAGGGCTCCAGGAGGTCGGATTCAACTGGCAGGTTCGTCCCGGTGAAGAAAAACTTCAAAATAAAGACTAAGTCAGAAGGTAACTTTTTAACCGAGGCCTCCCGCGACCTGTAGCCGAGCAGGGCTCCATCGCGGTCGGCCTGAAAGTTCGACTTTGCCCCGGTCGAGGTGCAACCAGATGACCCGATTGGCGCTTTTTGTTTCTAAGCGCTAGAAAAGTAATAATTCTTGAAAAATTCATATCTCCGGTTCCCCTGAACCGATTTTAATCGTTTTTGTGTCATTTTAAAGATAAAAATATAAACTATTTTTATAAATTGGTTTTGGATTTTTAAACTGTTTCCTGTGTTTTATTTAATTACTGTTTTGTGATATTTGAATGCTTTACACTTTGTCTCCTAAGTTAAGCCTTGACGCTCGTTGCCAAGCTACCAAGGGTTGAGCTGGGATTAATTTACTGAGACCTAACTGTACCTATGTGGAGGTTAGTGGCTTGTTGCTAGGTGTAGGTACCTACCTGCCCTACCAATAACCCATTTTGACCCCACTTTGGTGCCTTTTCACCGCTGCGGCCCGGGCAGGCTTCTCTCTTTGTTTGGGAGATGGGCAGAGAAGGAAGCATCTTCGGAGGCTCCCCGCCCCACCGGACCCCTTGTGTGTTCTGTTGGAGGACAGGCAGTAGAAGGAAGTCTCATCGGAGGCCTCCCGCCCCACCAGAGCCCTCATTCTTGCTCTGGAGACTGCGGGCGGGGCGGAAGCCTCGTCAGAGGTCCCACTGCACCACACAGTCTCCTCGGTGGTCCCCAATTGTTGTTGTGGCCCCACTCCCCCTAACATCACCACAAGGCCCCCTTGGTGCACACGGAGCACCGGGTGCCCCCCTTGTTGTACTTCACAGCACTAGAGGTGCCTCTTTCATCAAAACCATGTACTTTTTTAGGGACAATACACTTTCCTGATTTTCCTATTATGGACTGGTGGGGACTGTTATGCTAACCTGTTTTTGGTTATAATGTGACATATGTGTGTTGACGTTCCTTTTTATGGGCATTCTTTGATAATATATTTTCATGACTTCCCATATGTGTTCTAATGTTCTTATTTATTATAATTTTTATGACAAGTGCATTTCTTCAGTAAAGTTTTTCTGACTACTGCTTATGTTGCAGAATAGTGAGTAACCTGTGTGTTATATGTGACTAGTGCTGATCTCTGAAGAGTAGCAGTATCATGTAATGTTCTGACAACTGCTTGGGTAGCAGGGTACTACTGACATGTTGTGTTTGGTTTAATAAGGCTGTGTAAAATACAGTTTATTTTTATTTAACTTGGTGTTGTGTTTTCTTTGTGGTGGGGAGAGCATGTCACGTGTGTTGTGTGTGCTGTGCAAATGCTTTACACAATGCCTCTGGGATAGGCCTGACTGCTCATGCCTATCTACCAAGGGGGTGAGCACGGGTTATCTTGGGCGTGTATCTCCCTTGCCCTGACTAGAGTGGGTGGGTTCTGCCTGGCTTAGGTGCATACCCTAGCCAACCAGAAACCCATTTCTAACAGTTGCGTTCCTTCATTTACACTTCTTGTATGTCTTTTTACTGCAAGTGCCATTCTTAATGCTTCTAACAAATCTACATGGTACATTTTGTGAGAGATTAGTCGGGAATAACAAATTCCTTCCCAAAATAAGGGCACTTTAAGCATTGTTCCCACAAACAAAATACATTCCAGGAATTATAGGATCATCTTCTTGGAAGATCTGCCATTTTCTCCCTGATAGACTAAATGTATGTTCACATTTACTATTTCCTACTAATTTTTTTTACCCTGTATTCTTCTCTTATATAATCATGTCTTCCCAGTCAATCTCTCATCCAATCTCAATTTAGGTACAACAATTTTCTTTCTAAACTCATCTTATTCTCTCTTCCATACATTCTTTTGTACATCATTTTTGTTATTCTCAGATTTCATATGTTTTTCATTTCTTTCTTCTAACATCTGTATAAAATGTTTCTCTTGTCCTTTTACAGGTTACATTTATTTCATTATCTTTAGAGTGTTAGTAGGAAAATAAGGTCTAAAATAATGTCAAGCAGTCTCCATGGGCCAGATGTATCATGAAGGCCTTTTGCGATTCGGAAATAGCGATTTTTAAGAAATCGCTATTTCCGACTTGCAAAATGCCATGTATCACATTTGCAATTCGGTAATAGCGATTTCTTAAAAATCGCAAATGCTATTACCGAATCGCATATTGCGATACCGGCCCCATTCGCACCTATGTGCCTGTTGGCCCATATCTACGAATTGTTTTGCATTTCCAAAATTGCGATTTCTTAACCAGAAATTGCAATTTTGGAAATGCAAAACCGCAGGGTACTGGGGGCTTAAGGCCCCCTCTGCTGCACCCCAAATATTTTTGGGGGAACATGTAAGGTGCACACATGCCAAAAGGGCATGTGTGCTTTACATGTACATTTTAAAAATGCATTTTCAATGCATTTTTAAATTTTGCACATAGTTACCACCAGGTTCAACCTGGTGGTACATAGCGATTCCTAAATGCCCAAATCGCATTTAGGAATGGCTTCATACATGTGCTAAGAAATCGCAAATAAGGAATCCTTATTTGAGATTTCTTATTTGGAGAGTCGCAATTTGCGACTCTCTAAACAGGGTCAAAATTTTAAGGAATCACTATTTTAGCGATTCCCTAAAATTGCGTTCAGAATGTCTTTCATACATTCTGAACTGGCTTTTTGCATTCGCAAATGGGTATTCGCACCGTTTGCGAATGCAGAAAAACCTTGATACATTTGGCCCCATATCTTTTGACTTTGGGTGTCAATTCATGTCTTTCATTAAAGACACTTTAGAAACTACTATTCCAAAATTTGAAAGGCAACATTCAAAATGTTGCACTTTATATACTAAGCTTAGCAATATACTACAAGATGTGGCATAGGTTGGAGGGAAATTATGATATGAAGCTTGTTCATTTGCCAAAGAAGCCATGTGTGCACAAACATACCATTTAAAGCCTTAGCATATTCCTATACTAACCCTGGGTAAATATTTACTGCATAATCACCTGGTATATAATCTACAAATTAAGCTTTCAGCTTGTCTTTGTATATAAGAAATTGATGTTGTGTTGCATTTTGGAATAGGAAAATAATCTTATCTGTCTCTGGTGTAAAATATATTATCAAATAAATTGCAATGGCTATCAATACTATCAAAATAAGTTGTGTTCTTAAAAATATTGTAACTCTAGTTGTTGAAACAGAACACATTTTCTCTAAAATCAGATCTGCTACCAGACTAGATTGTTGTTGCCTAAAGCAAATAAAGAAAATCATTTTGAAATAAACAAAAACTATTTTTTTTTCAAATTCTTTGTTTGTTTTTTTCATTAGACAATCCCTAGTCTTCTTGTTGCTTCTTCTTAAATTGTATCCCTAATTTTATCCTTCTTAATCTTTCCCCTAGGTGAATTATGTTTCTTCTTGTTTGAAGTTTTAATGTGCAATGCTTTTATTTAAGAAATGGTTTCAAGGAGGTTCCGATTGTTCAATGCTCCACTCAAGTATGTCAGAAACAGGTACTTTTTGTAATTGCCCTCATAATAAGTCCACTCAGGTGAAGAATACCTTCCCCAAGGTACTCATGTTCTTCTTGATTTAATTTTCTCAGTGAATTCAGTAAACCTTCTGTTTCACCAGCACCACTCAATTCTTCTTCTTTGATGGTTGCTCGTGGTGGTATGATTACATTTGCACTTAGTCTTTGTTTCTTATTTGTATTTCTGTAGCAAATCTCAGT
This sequence comes from Pleurodeles waltl, assembly GCF_031143425.1. NCBI lineage: Eukaryota > Metazoa > Chordata > Amphibia > Caudata > Salamandridae > Pleurodeles > Pleurodeles waltl. The sequence continues at coordinate 605,766,426 of NC_090439.1, forward strand.
CACTGTTCTTTTATTACTGGAATGTGTACCCTTTCCTGGATCATCAAATTATCTTTGTGGTTCTTTGTTTTCTTCTGCACTTGGGTCTCTGACAATTACAGTTTGGACCTCATAATCTTCACCACTTTGTAAGATATTCAGCAATTGGACCAGTTCTCCTGTTAGAGTTTCTTCATCCCAATTGGTTTGTTGATTTTGAAAACTATTTTCTTCTCTTGCAACATTTGGTGGTACATACACCAAATCACTGAGCTCTGTTTTTTCTTCAGGACTTCTTGCCTTCTGACTTGAGAGGCACGTACCCAATTTGGTACTCCAGCACACTTCACTGCTGTATTCATGAACTATCTGAAAGGGGCCTTTCCAACTTGGCTCTAAACAGGACTTTCTCACTTGTTTCTTAAGATAAATGCAATCTCCAGGGTTTAAATTGTGGCACTGTTCTTGACTTTAGGCCTTTTCCAAGAAGTAGATGTGCAGATTTTAGCCAGTTTTGATTTGATTGTACCATTGATTTGCTCAACAATTCCTGAAGCTTCTGGACGATAACTGCAATGAAGCTTCTGATCAATTCTTAATGATGCATACAACATTTTTATAATATCACAGTGTAAGTGAGTACCTCTATCTGATTCCAGAGAAACAGGCATACCGTACGTTGGTATTATCTCTTCAAGTAGTAATTTTGCTATTATGAGACTGTCATTTCTCCTTGTACGGTAAGTCTGCAACCATTTGGAAAAGATGCAGACAATCACCAAAACGTACCACAGTCTAATGTGAGGTGGCATCTTGATGAAATGCATCTGCACTCTGTTAAAAGGACCTGCATATCTTCCCGCATGGCTTAGTGTAACATGTGTTTTTCCCCACATTCATTTGCTGACATTCAACAAATCTGTTTGCAAACGTCTTCTGCTTTGAATCTGAATTTCTGATTGTACCAATATTGTTTGAATGCTCTGACTATAGCATTCCTGCCTAAATGTACCTGTCTATGTAAATCCCATGGCATTGGAATAAGCAAACTATCTGGAGGTACCAGTTGACCCTCCAATGAAATCCACACACCTCTGTCATCAATTCCACATTCCGCTTTTATCCATTCTTGTTTCTCTTCAAATGACGCATTCTCTTGTATTATTCTCAGTTTACCCAATTTTCTGATGTTTTCCTAAACATGAACTGTCAACAAAAAGCACATAATTAGGATTAACCAAAGGCACATCTTTTATGTCTGGTCTGGGTTTGGTGCATAAGTCAGTGTCATCAAGGCAATCATGTTTATATTGATCTGAATCTCCTTCTTCAGGTATTAGTAACAACGTACTGGGGTTTAAACTATTACACCGTTTTAATTCTAATTGTATTTATATAGCGCTTACTACCCCTGACGAGGCATCAAATCCCTTTCCTAGGAGTAGCACATTACTCCAGAATACAAAAGGGTTAGTGGTGGATTAGCATAGGGAAATATGAGTACAGTATTAATATAAGTTTGAGTTAATTTGAGCGGTGCATATGTGAGTTTGTTAGCTGGACTGAATAGAGTGAGGAGGAGGCTTGTGATGAGTAAAGGAGAGATGGAGGAGGGAAGAGTCTGTCGAAAGTGGTTAGGAAGATCATAGTAGTAGAAGGGGTTTTGGATGAGTAAAAGGTGACATAAATGAGGAGAATTTAGTAGGATTGTTTAGGAGATCATAGTAGTAAACTGAGGTTTAGGATGAGACAGAAGCGGTAGAGGAGGGAAGAACACAGGTAGAGTTATTTTGGAGATTATAGTAGTAGAATGGGTGTGGGAGAGTGGGGATGTAGGATAGATTGATAGAGGTATATGGAGATGGGGAGACAGAGTAAAGCTTACGAGAGAGTACTTTTTTTGTTTTTCTCTTTTACACTAGGACTGAAGTAATAAATAAATAAATAAATAGATACGTAAGGGAATATATGTGTATGGAATATAATAATGGATATATTATTTTGAGAATTAAAGTAGTATTGTATAAACGCAGACTTTCAAGATTTGCAATATTTGAAGTTCATTTAATTGTGTACTTTTCTAACATTATTTAATCTTTCCTCAATATTTCAATTGTGAAATGCTTGCAGATAAAGAGTAAAGGTAACATTTGCTCATTGTGATAGTTAGTATGAAAACAGAGATTCATAAGTATCCAAGCTTACAACTTACCTAGAAACTTTGCAATGACCTACGAACATGCTAAGCATAGAATAATATACACATATATATGTATATATACATACATATATTATATAGATACTCATATATACATATATTCATACATGCACACATATATACATACACGCACTCACGCATACACACACATATACATTTATCCGTGGGTAAAATATGCATTTGTTAAACAGGTTCAGAGAGTACACATATATTTTGTTATTTTAAAATAGTAATTATACATATTTCTTAAAGAAATACACATATCTAAATAAATGCACATAATCAGATTATAACGGTTTACCAACACAAGCGAATGCAGTGCAATGCTGTTTGGATATGGTGGTTTTGAAGGAAAGGTCGAACACAATTGAGCAGTCTTCTGAAGATAAGATAGTTAGCCGTGAATCTTATATTTGGGGGTAATAAATTCCATAGTTTGGCTGCTTAAACAGAGAAGGATGTACCACCTATTGTCTTGTTCTTGTATGGTGTTGTTTTAAGGCTGGGTGACAATCTTGTGTGGAGGTTTCTTTGTTGAATGTATTTGCTGATTTTTTTCCTGATGAAAAGCAGTTCTGTTCTATGTATTGCTTTGTGGTTGATACAAAGCAGCTTGAAGATGGGCCTTCTAGCAAAATGGTGACCAATGTAGCGCCCTCAATGCAGGGGAGATGTTGGCTTGTAGCTTCACCTGTAGGAGTAGTCTGGCAGCCGAGTGCTGAATTCATTGTAGTTTTTTCATAGCAGATACAGATGATCCATGGTATAGGCCAATGGAGGGATCCAGTTTAGATAGTACAAGAGAGATAGTAACTTGGATCTTGTGTGGAAATCTGAGTTGGGGGAAGATGCGTCACAGAGTTTTCAGGGTGTTGAAGATTGATCTTCCTAATTTGTCCACTTGGCATTCATTGTTAACTTGGAATCCATGGTAATGCCACGTTTTGTAACTGCCTTAGATACTTGAGGAGGTGGTCCCAGATCATCAGGGCAGAGTAGGTTATAATTTTTCAAGTCACCAAATGTGAGTATTTCCATTTTGGAAGCGTTCAGTTTTAGATGGCTCAAAGTCACCCACTGATCGACAGCTCTGAGGCAACTGACGATTTGTGAGTTTCCAATGTCTTTGGGGCATTCCAATTTAAGGAGTATTGTGTGTCATGTGCATAGTTGTAGCATGTGAGTTGAAATTTATTGATCAATTCAGGTAATGACATCACATAGATTTTGAAAAGAATAGGTGAGTTGATTGAGCCTTGAGGGACCCCTGCTTTTGTGAAGTAGGGTTTAGGCGGGCACAATGGAGAATAGATGACAGTTCTGTTTTAGAGGTAGGATGTGATCTAGTTGAGAGCAGTCCCTTCTATGCCAGCTTCGTGGAGTCTTTGAATTGGGGTGCCATGGTCAAAAGTGTCAAAGACAGCTGAGAGGTCCAAGAGAAGTAGTGGAGGAACTCCATTGCGATCAACTGTGTTTTCGAGATCATCCAGGTGACGATGAGTACAGATCCAGTGCCTCTTCCTGGGTGGAATCCATTTTGGTAGTCAGAAAGTATGGAGTTATCTTCAATGAATTGTGACATCTTGGCAAATGCTGCTCTTTCTATCAGTTTGCCCAGGAAAGGTCCATTTATAATTGTTCTGTAGTTGTTGGGGTTATGTGGGTCCATGTTTGGTTTTATTAATAACAGGTGTATGTATACCTTTTTAAGATCTTCAGGAAAAGTTCCTGTAGTTAAGGAATTATTGATGATTCTTCTTACTGGTGTGGCAGCAGTGGTAGATAAAATATTGTTTTTCAAGATGTGTACTGGACAAGGGTCACAAAGGCAGCCGGGAGGCCTCTTTGCTTTGACTGAAGGAGTGCAGAGGTGGGGTTGGTTTACTCTTCGATGAGATTTTGCTGAAACAGGTTGGTGCTGGTGGTTTTCATTTGTTTTAAATAGGAGTGCAATGTTTATGCCTTGGTTGTATAGTGATTTGCCTGTTTGTCTGTGAATTCTTTAGCAATGGGATGAGGTCCTTCCATTCATTTAGGTTTTTAAAATTAGTTGAGAATTATATAGAGTTCTTTATTTGCCGATTTAGCATTGTGAATTCCGTCTGAGTAGTACCTTTTTTTAGCTTTTTTTGATTGATGATTTGTATATTCTGTTAAGTTTACGTAGGTGAAGTTTGTCTTGAATGTTGTTCGTTTTGAGCCAGGTTTATTGTAGCCTTCTGATTTGTTTATCTATTTTAATTCTGTATTGCTCCAAGGTGTTTGTTTTCTTTTGTCCTGTTTAGTTTTTGTGAGTGGTATTAGGATATCAAAAGCTTCCTGTAGCCACTCAAACTTTTTTGACAGAATTTATTGTGTCTAGATTTGTGTTGGCTGTTAGTTGTGCTTCTAATTCTTCAAAATCGAGTTTGAGTTTGCTCCATGGTCGATAGATGGATGTATGTCAGCTGGTCTCGTGTGTGTTGACTTGTGATATTTTATTTTAGAAAGTTAGCAAGTGGTGGTCTGACCATGTGACTGGTGTGATGCTTTGAGCAGTAACTAGTTCTGTGTTTGCAAAAATGACATCTAGGATGTGTCCAGCAATGTGGGTGGGATTGTGTACAATCTGATGTGGGTTCAATGTGACTAGGCCAGTGGTGATAGTTTTTGGATGGGGCATTCTGGGTTTGTCAAACCAAATGTTTAGGTCCCCAAGAATGGATAGGATGAAGTATAAAGTTATAAGGTTTGAAACTATGTCTAGAAATGTGTCTGGGAATGTGGAATTGTTAGGTGGTGGTCTATAAAGGATGAGTAAGTTACAGGAGGAAGTTGGTGTAGGGTTGCATCTGGTGATGAGGGCCTCACAACCGTGTATGGAAATGTTTTCTGTTTTGCAGAGATTTATTGCTTATTTGAACATAATAGCTACTCCACCTCCTCTCTTCCCTATACAGTTATGTGTGATGCTTTTATATCCTGGAGGAAAGGCTTCATGCAACACAGGAGCCATGCCATCTCCATTCTGTTATGAATAGTAAGTCAGGTTGTGTCAGTGAGCAGGTCGAGGATGTGGTGCTTGTTTTTTTAGAGTGATCGAGCAGTTTAGAACTTGTGTTTTAGTGATGGTGTCATTTTGGTTTGGAGAATGGTGAGCAGTATATTTTGAGCTTGTAGCAGGTGTGCCATTAGTTGTGATAATAAGTGTATGATGGTCACAATAGTGTTGTTTTTCCATGTAGTGTCCCTCACCCAGCAAGCTTAGGAGGCATTTTGTTACGTCTGTGTGTGATTGTGGTGCATTTGGTGGCTGAGAGTGACATGGTGAGTTGTGTTCTTTTTGTAGAGAGGCCTTGTTGTGTAATAGACAGGGGGATGCACAGTTGTTAAGAGTAGCATGTTGTTTATTTTGTTTGTGTCTGTTTAGGGTGGAGGGAGTATGGGTTAGGGGTGGTGCAGGAACATGTGGATCACAATCTAAGGCTCTAAATTGTGCAATGGATGAGAGGCGAGTGAATGAATGCTGTTGTGTTGGGGTGTATGTGGTAGATGTTTGTGAAGAATGAGAATTTGGGAGTAAAGTTTGGTCAGGATTTGAATTTTTTGTGTAGTTATGAGGGAGGGAGTGGGTGTGATGGAAAGTATTATGAAAGTTGGCGTTATTTTGGTGTGCGGATGTGTGTGGTTTGTTTTATTTTTGTGGAATAGCGAGAGGAAATATTGAAGTAGTGGTTTTCTGTGAAGGATTTGTGTATGGGTTACTGATGGTGAGTGGTATTTGAATAGTGTATGAGGTATATAAGATGGGATGGACAAGTTAGGAGTGTATGTGTTAGATTTGATTGCAGGTAGAGGAAATGTGTGGTGGAGTGGAGTGTACGGATTGTGTGGTTGTCTGTAGTTTGTAAAAAGATAAGGGGGAGGCTGCTTCCCCATCCACCTCCCCACTTGGGCTGATTTCACAGCCTGAAGTGGCAAGGGAACATACAGGGCTGGGGACTTGAAGCGGAGCCTTGGACTCTTTCGCATGTGGGTTGCAAGTCGCCTCCTACCTAGGATGTGTTATACAAGGGTAGAATTCTCTGGCAGTGGATTGCAAGGCCCGAACTAGGAACATACAGTAACATGAGTGTGGGGGGTGCCGCAAACCAGGAACACACAATTAAGCGTGGCTGAGGCAGACGAAGGCAGATGAAGCGAACTGAATGGAACCTGAGGATCCTTGGCTTTGTTCCTCCCCCCGCACTCCTTCCGGCCCATCGTAATCAACCTCAACACTCGGGTGCCCCCCCCGGCTATACCGTCACACACTGCTCAAAAGCCCTTGACAACCAGACCATTGAAAGCGTGGGACAGCATATTACGAACCTGAGGTGTGACCAAACCACTACTGTGAACCGACTATGGGCGGGCAACAAGGAGGGAGAGACCTGCAGCAGAGGACTCCACAACACTGGCACAACACACAGCAGCTATCCTGGAGGCAATCAAAGAGACAAACAGAGCTCTGGAGACATAAATAGCGATGCTGGAGGGAGATGTTGGGCTCCTCCTGGGCCATCAAAGGAAGTTAGCAGACTGGGTACAAGACACGGAAAACATGGTAGAAACCACGATACCCCAGCTTAAAGACCTGAACAAGAGAGTCACTGCCATGGGCAGAGAAATGAAAACTCAGAATAACAGACTGGAGGACACAGAGAGCCGATCAAGACGTCATAATATCCATTTGGTGAGAGTCCCGGAGAGAGTGGAGGGACCATCTCTGGACCTCTACATTGAAGCATGGCTGAGTGACACGGTAATAGGAGGAGCCCCTTTGCAATTTTTACTCAGTGAAACGAGCACATAGAATTCCAGTGGCCCTCCCCTCTACTGGGGGCCTCCCCATGTCCGATTATCGTGTGCTTGATGAACTTTCAGGATTGGGATGTGATCCTTCAGGCAGTTAGGAAAAAGGACCCTTGGAAGATTGAAGGGCGGTACATAAATATACACACAGATTATTCGGCCATGATTCAGTGACAAATGGGGGCTTTTGTCCTAGTTAAGAAGGTTTTATGACAGCTAAACCTGAAATATACTCTGATTTACCCAGCCAAGCTGGTGTTCAAACTCAGCAGAAAGGCCACTTCCTTGCCACCCCCTAGGATGCATGGGAATGGTTCAATGTGCAGGGACTCTGCTATGACCCCCATGGTAGAAGACTGTAGGGAGGGTTGAAAGAAACTGGCCGGGAAACACAAGAATCACTGAAGAAAAAAATGGATATGATCAGCCCCAAAACAGGAACAAATCAAAGATGCTCAGATCAAAACACTGCAAGACATCCAACAAAAGAATCCAACCCAGTTATGCAACAGCTGCCGAGTATTTGCCCAGAAACCAGTAGCAGCAGCACAGAACACTAGGGGTCCGATCAAGACTTCGATGAGGAAAAGCTCCAAAGGTGACGCCAATGACAGCAGACCAACTAGATTAATAGGATAGCCGGTGAAACATGTATTGGAACTGAGCTCATACAACTCTTGGGGGCATCTCTTCCGGGAAGGAGCAACAGCATATATCCCCCAATCAATCAACTGGTGGAGGAGCTAGTGGGCCAAGCCTCAGATGGAGAAAGAGGCATTCGGTCATTCCCAGAAGAGAGTTTTTTCCAGGTGGGACGGTTCCCTCAGTGGGTTTGGGGACAATACATACTGTGAGTTTGAAAGGTGGTCAGTTCAACGACCACAACATGGTAAGGTAGGGAGGGGTGAGAGTTGGGGGGGGCTTGGTTTTCAATACATTTGTTGAAGGATCAGTCCAAAGGGGTACCACAGAAACAGGGGTTTCCGGGACAAAGTGGCATGAGAGACCGAGTGAACTGAAGGACCACAAGAAACAATGATGCAAACAGGCTGATTGATATTCATGACTTGGAATGTGAATGGGCTGGAAAATAAGACAAAAAGGGGTTTGATACATAAGGCATCATCTAGACACCTGCTCAACATAGTAAACTTACAGGAAACACACTTGACGGCTAGCCAGCACCGGGCAATGGAGGGGGGAATACAAGGTGGTGAGTCACACTCAATATACCTCAGGCTTTATGTGGTAATGGTGTTGCTCCAGAAATCCCTTCCATTTCATGCGATTCGCCCCCGGGCAGACCCAAGGAGGTGCTAAATAGCGATACTTGAGGAATACAATACCATACCCATATTACTATTCAATGTATACTCACCTCCTGGGTTACAAGAAGACACACTCAGACAAGTGGGTGCCACAATGACGGAGACCCCACAGGCATTCATCATAGTGGGTGGTGATTTTAACTTAATTATGGACTCGCAGCCGGATAGAACCAGCACATCGATAGAGGGGGGCTCAACAATGGGCAAATTAGAGAGCTTCACACAGGCCATTGGCTTATGTGATATGTGGTGAACCCTACATGGGAGAGAAAAGGGCTACTCATTCACTCTAGGACCGAATATTTGTTTACCACAGCAGACTTGTTAGCCACTTTCAGAGAGGCAACATATCTTGCAGGCCTCTTTGCAAATGGGGGATAGGAAACCTGGGGGGCTGGAGGAAGATAAAGACATTGGTGGTCATTACAACCCTGGCGGTCGCTGTTAAAGCAGCGGTAAGACCCCCAACAGGCCGGCAGTAAAAAAATTGCAATTACGACCGTGGCGGAAACCGCCAACAAAGACAGCCACTTTAACACTCCGACCGCCACTGCGGTACAAACAAACAGCTTGGCAGTCACTGCCAACAGACAGGCGGAGGACAATGTACCGCCCACAGTATCACAACCAACCAATCCGCCACCTTTTCCGGGGCGGATTCACCGCAAACAAAAACACGGAGGAAAAATATATATACACTATTAACAAATATATACACCAAGAATAGTAGTCCAGGTAGTGCTCCATTGAAGTCCGTGGAAAACTGGGCCCACACGGCATGGGCGAGGCCCACACTCAATCCCCGAACATGACGGGGAGAACACAGCAGGGGCATCAGACAGTAATAAAACAGGCACCTCAGGGGAAGAGAACTGTTCCATCCTGGGGAGTGCAAAGCCTCAGTCTCTCAAGTCTCTACAGTGGGTGGGTTGCCCACTGCCTTATCCTGGCGAGTGCAAAGCCACAGTCTCTCAAGTCTCTACAGTGGGTGGGTTGCCCACTGCTTTATCCTGGGGAATGCAAAACCACAGTCTCTCAAGTCTCTACAGTGGATGGGTTGCCCACTGTTCCATCCTGGGGAGTGCAAAGCCATAGTCTCTCAAGTCTCTACAGTGGGTGGGTTGCCCACTGCATTATCCTGGGGAGTGCAAAGCCACAGTCTCTCAAGTCTCTACAGTGGGTGGGTTGCCCACTGCTTTATCCTGGGGAGTGCAAAGTCACAGTCTCTGGAGTCTCTCCAGTGGGTGGGTTGCCCACTGCTTTATCCTGGAGAGTGGAAAGCCACAGTCTCTCAAGTCTCTACAGTGGGTGGGTTGCTCACTGCTCCATCCTGGGGAGTGCAAAGCCACAGTCTCCCAAGTCTCTACAGTGGGTGGGTTGCCCACTTCATTATCCTGGGGAGTGCAAAGCCACAGTCTCTCAAGTCTCTACAGTGGGTGGGTTGCCCACTGCTACATCCTGGGGAGTGCAAAGCCACGGTCTCTCAGGTGGACCCCTTTCTCCACTGGTTCTGGAGGGGGCCTTGTGCCCAGAGTGTTCCATCCTGCCAAGGACAGAGGTAGTGGATGTATCTCTCCACTGGTTCTGGAGGGGGCCTTGTGCCCAGAGTGCTTCTTCCTGCCAAGGACAGAGGTAGTGGATGTGATTCTCCACTGGTTCTGGAGGGGGCCTTGTGCCCAAAGTGCTTCATCCTGCCAAGGACTGAGGTAGTGGATACATCTCTCCACTGGTTCTGGAGGGGGCCTTGTGCCCAGAGTGCTTCTTCCTGCCAAGGACAGAGGTAGTGGATATGATTCTCCACTGGTTCTGGAGGGGGCCTTGTGCCCAGAGTGCTTCATCCTGCCAAGGACAGAGGTAGTGGATGTATCTCTCCACTGGTTCTGGAGGGGGCCATGTGTGCCCAGAGTACTTCATCCTGCCAAGGACAGAGATAGTCGATGTGATTCTCCACTGGTTCTGGAGGGGGCCTTGTGCCCAGAGTGCTTCATCCTGCTCGTGACGGACTCAGTGGTGTCAGTGCCCTTGGCGCTCATGGGCCAGCGGTGCTTGTTGCGTCGGTGTCCTTGGCAGCGGTGCTTGTTGCGGTGTTGTCCTTGGCAGCGGTGCTTGTGGCGGCGTTGTCCTGTTCAGCGGTGCTTGTGGTGGCGGTGTACTGTTCAGCGGTGCTTGTGGCGGCAGGGTCCTTGGCAGTGACTCAGCTGCTGGCGGTACTATCTGGCCCAGCGGGGCTGGGGCTGGTGCTGGCCGTCCTTCATGGCCCAGCGGGGCTGCTGCTGGCGTTCCTGTCTGGCCCAGCGGGGCTGGTGCTTGCAGTCCTGTCTGGCCCAGCGGGGCTGGTGCTGGCGGTGACCTCCTGGGCAGTGGGGATGATGGCGTTGCCCTCCTGGGCAGTGGGGATGATGGCAGTGGCCTCCTGGGCAGCTGGGCTCGTGCTAGCGGTGGCCTCCTGGGCAGCTGGGCTGGTGCTGGCGGTGGCCTCCTGGGCAGCGGGGATGATGGCGGTGGCCTCCTGGGCATCAGGGCGGTGGCCTCCTGGGCAGCGAGGATGATGGCGGTGGCATCCTGGGCAGCTGGGCTGGTGCTGGCAGTGGCCTCCTGGGCAGCAGGGCTGGTGCTGGCCTCCTGGGCAGTGGGGATGATGGCGGTGGCCTCCTGGGCAGCGGGGATGATGGCGGTGGCCTCCTGGGCAGCAGGGATGATGGTGGCGGCCTCCTGGGCAGCTGGGCTGGTGCTGGCGGTGGCCTCCTGGGCTGGTGCTGGTGGTGGACTCCTGGGCAGCGGGGATGATGGCGGTGGCCTCCTGGGCAGCGGGGATGATGGCGGTGGCCACCTGGGCAGCGGGGATGATGGCGGTGGCCTCCTGTGCTGCTGGGCTGGTGCTGGCGGTGGCCTCCTGGGCTGCTGGCGGTGGCCTCCTGGTTAGCGGGGATGATGGCGGTCTTCTCCGCCGTGCTGCTCTTCCCAGACTTGCTGACTTTCTTGTGGCCCTTCCCCACCTTGGAATGTGTCGCAGCTGACTCCACACTCCCACCTGTACCCCTGGGAGTGGTTTTGGTGGCTGGAGTCTTCCCCCTCTCCCGCCGGGCACTGGCCACCTTTTGATGTTTGACAGGTGGGGGACTGTCCGTGCTGTGGCTCCGTGCCACACTGGCTGCCCTGGTGGCCGGTGCACTCCAGATTCCGGTGACTACAGGCACCACTGGTCCAGGAGATGTTGTGGTTGAGGTGCTTGGTTGGGACCTGGAGAGTCGGGCCCTAGGAGACTGACGGGGTGGGGAGGTGAGGGAAAGAGGTCAAGGTTGGACAGGAAAAGTTTCTTGGGAACACTGGGGCGGGTAGCTGGAGAAGCTCTGTTTTAAAATATGAATAAATCACCCCTGATAACTGCTTGTTCCCCAATACGTACCATGCTTGAAATTAACTTGTGAAGCTGGATTTGTGAGGATCTGTTACAGACACCCTGAAAAGTTGGGACATAGGAAATTTTGAGCTTTCCAGAACCTCAGGAGCCGTCAGGTGAATCTGTCAGCCAAAATTTTCAATTTATATGCACCTGCCTAAAACTCTGCTCCAGGTTTGCTGTGCTGGAGGATTCCGAGCGCTATAAAAAAAAAACGATTGTGTATCCGACCCATAATCCATTGCTGTTGGCCTAAAATCTCACCTAGGATCTGGTGTACTGCTTCCAACATCTTCATTAGGGCTTAAAACATTTTGCCACTATTTTTACTTAAATAGTATATGAAGTTACTGCTATGTGAATCAGACTCTAACATTTGGGGCAAAATTCACAAAAGTACTTATTACCCAATGTGGGATTTCCCTGATACTATTTAGGTAGAATGGTCACGATGTGAACCATTTTGTGTGCTAAAATAAATTCTGAAACTGTTCTGAAAACTTAGGTGATTTAGCCATGTGACAAAATGCTGATCCTCTTCTTTTATTTGATGAACCATCTTCCAGACAAAACAGTTTTCTCTTGTGATAACATTTTTTTAATTTTAATTCATAAGCTTTTCAACATGGATGTGAGAAAACGTTTGACATGCTGAATAAAACGTACTTCCAGCAGTTCCAGCAGTTCCCCTTGTTCTACTGTAGCTACACCACAGAGTTTTAGTAAACAGTTAGAATGATAGAATTCTATATTCATAACAAAATGTGATGCACACCTGAATATGGTGTTGCTGGAACATGATGTTTTTAATTGAAAGCATTTCCTGTGGATTAGGCTGCAGACAATATGTATTGATGTGTTATTGTAAATATGGAGTAAACTCATTTGAAATGTGTGAGGGGACATATGGGTTTTTACTATTGATGGCATGACATATTTCGAAGGGGCTAAAATATTTAAAGGAATAGAGATTCCCACCTACACTCAGTATCCCCTTTCGACATCAGTTCCCTCTATCATCTTGGTGCTTAGTACCTAAGTTTAAAATGCTAACTTTAGGTTGGGTTTTATTCTTGCATTTAGCTGTATAGAAGTGGATTTAAAGAGAGGCATGTAGCACTTGCAGACATATTTCATATTTAAAATTAGTAGTTTGTGCTCATATGGTTATCAGATCGTCCGAAAGAGGAATTGTTTTGGCATTACAATTTTAATTTCCTGTTCCCATTTCTCTGTGGCCAGTAGTTATATCCCGTAACTAATCATGGTGCATTTTAAAATAATTATTTTTCTTGGTCACTTTGATGCATTGCTGGATCACTGGGAAAATAGACAATGAACTGTGAATACTGTCAAGGATTTCACAGTATAAAACGGTTTTTTTAAACGTGAAAGCTTTAAACATAAACCAAAGTCATGGAAAGACAAGAAATGTTTCCAGCTGCTTGCTTATTTCAGAAACGTATAGCAGAACAGAAGAAAACCTTTCCCCCATACATATTCAGCTTGCTGCATAATAAAGTGAAGGACTGTAACTCTGTCACCTACAGCTGCATGCCTCCCTGTTAAGGCACATTCGTTGAACTAGCATATCCATCTCCTTTTTAGCACTAAGATCTTCATAGACAGCTCTTGTGGGAATAAGGCATGGTTATATGTGGGCCGTGTGACTTTGCCTGCAGCACTGTAACTATTGCAACTTTGCAGGAGAGCCGTCTATGGAGCCGCTGGTGGATTCACTTTCCCATAACCCCTGCTCCTGATAAGCGCTACAAAAGCACCAATGTCATCCTGGTGCTCAGGGGGGCAGTGTGACTTTAGCCGCAGCACTGTAACTATCACCACTTTGCAGGGAAGCCACCTGTGGTGCCGATGGGAAACTTGCTGTCCCATAATGCCCTGCAGCAGATAAGCGCTTTAAAAGCACCAATGTCAGCACTGGACTCACTAGGACCGTGCCTGGGTGAAGCGTGGGCCAAAGGAGGGCCCGTCCTTGAATGTCAGCATCTGGGAGAGTATGGGCTGGGCCACCCGTCATGGCCTGAAGATCTGGGTCTTGACAAACGGACCTACAATTTAAAAACTATAGGTAGGCGCAAGGCAAATATTGCTACCAGGAGCAATAAAGATAAATGGGGGCTGGCACCATTACCAATTACCTAACCACTGTCATGACTGCTATAAACCTTCAGATAGAATTCTCACTACAGGGCAGACTATGGGCCTCAGTACGAACCTGGCTGTTTTATGGGAGCCAGGTTAGCGGATGGAGGATGGACACCCCCCAATGTGGTGGTCCGAGCGCCATATTATGACCATGGCAGTTGTGCCATGGTTGGACTACCAGCACTGCCAGTATTAGTCGTCCTAATCTGCCAGGACAGCGCTGCCCTGGGGATTACAACTTCATTCTCCACAAGCAATTTTATGGTGGTAGCACTGCCATGAAAAGGCTGGCCGAGAGCTGGTGCAGGGGGCCCCAGGGGGCCCCTGCAATGCCCTTGCACTTGGCATGGGTAATGAGGGGCCCCATGGCCAGCACCCTCACAATGTTCACTATCTGCTTTGCCGACGGCTCAATTTTGAGCCAATGGCAATGCTGAAGGGTGTTTCCCACTAGGCCGGCAGGCAGAAACTCTAGTTTTCTCCCGCCGACCTAGCGGGAAACTCATAATGGGCCTGGCAGGGAGGCAGCCACTATGGCGGCAACCTCCCCATCAGAGGTTCGGCAGACGGCCAAGACAGTCCACCAAACTCATAATAAAGCCCTATGTCCTGGTAGAAATCAGATGTTGGCAGGGTCCCTGTCATCTGAAGGCTCAATCATTAACGGCTATGACTAATGATCCAGGTGTAGCCAGCTCCTAGGGGAATCTTTGCACATTTGAAGAAGTTCTTACAAAGCTGTGAATCTGGCACTTCAGAGCATTGATAGAGCTCTGAAGGAGCTGACTTGATACACCCAACCTATTTCAAAGGATCATGTGACAGTAAAAGGGGATCCTCATGCTTCACTGAAAGTCTTCCATATAAAACGATGACAAACATGATAGCAAATAAAAGGGGGATCCAAATGGAGGGTACACTATCAGGTCTGGTGACAATAGTGCAGCCCCCTCAATGAAAGGCTGTGCAAGCTCATAGGAAGAAATCCCCCCCCCCCCACCAAAGCATCCCATATAGTGTTGAAGACTGCATCTTCAGTGATAATTGAGTGTGGAAGCCCCCAGAGTTTGCAATTTTCTGTGGAGTGTACTCTGTATGTAATTATTTTAATAAATGTCCCCCCCGGGCACCTGCTCAACGGGAATCTGGCCATCAAATAAAGAATAAGGTAGTCCATTGGATGATTTCCTCCTTGGGGCGAACCGGCAGTGCAGTTCTTGCAAGTGGAATAATTGGTGTTTGCACGGTACAGTGGTTGGGTAAAACTCTAAAAGAGAACTCAAGTGACAGTATTTGTTAGAAATGGGGTCTCTAGGTGGCAGTCAGTTTACACCCTCTGAAGTAGTGACCATCAGTCTAGTCAGGGTAAAGGAGTCACACTCCTAGGATAACCCCTACTAACCCCAAAGGTAGTTTGGCACGAGCAGTCTCAGAGGCAATGTGTTAATTATTTGTACCCACACATAGGAACACAGTTAAAACACTCCAAATGGGCACCACACAAGTTTGAAACAATAGCAAATATTTATCTAAGTAAAACAAGACCAAAACAACAAAAATCCAACATACACAAGCAAAGATATGATTTTTTAAAGATTTTCAAAGATTAAATCCCAATGAAGCACTTAGAAACACAATAGGTCCAACTGGTGTAATCACGGCGTTGTGACAGAGTCGTTCCCACCAGTCTGACGCCACTCATGAGGGCATTTGGCCCAGTCACAGAGTCTCACGGACCCCAGATACAGAACCTTAGAAATGAGGCAGAGTTAAAGATGTAGCACAGATTCGGGGATGTGAGGCATCCCTGGAGCTGGTACTGCGTCATTTCTGTGCTGCTACACGGGAGGGGAGGCTTTGGTTCCTTATGGAGATGAGGCATCCGTTCCTCACAGAGGCAGCAGAGGTGAAGCAGTGGTGGCGGTGAGTTGTGGGTTCCTGATGATTCAGCTGGGTCAAATAGTCCAGAGGGTCAAGATGAGGTCACTTCACAGGGTCACTGTGACACCTCGGGCGCGGCCGGCACCACAGCGGTGTCAGATGTCACGGACTTTGGTAACACAGCACTTGGGACTCACAATGTCACAGGACTTTTCAGGTGCTGCGGTGGTGGTGGGCCAGAGATGCCGGGCCTGTGGTGTCCATCACAGTCATTGGACTTCAGCTGGGACCACAGCTTAGGGTGCAGGCAGTGGCACAGAGTGGGGCAGTTGCGCCAGTTCTGGAGTCGATGGCCCTGGTTCTTCTTGTTTTTGTGCCAGCTTTCACTCCTAAGGGCCCAGGAACTGAAGGAGGCACCTCTTGGCAAGTTAGTATCCTCAGCAAGATAATCCCGGGAGTGGCAGGTGAAGTCCTTGACGTCCCTGAGACTTTTTAACAGGTGGCAAGCTCGGTCCAAGTCCTTAGAGAAACTTCACATGTAGGATACACAGCAAAGTTCAGTCTTTGTCCTCTCCAAAGCAGAAGCAGCAACTGCATGCCAACCAAGCAAAGCACACACAGCAAAGTGGCAGTACCCCTCCTCAAAGCACTTCTGCTCTTCTCCTTGGGAGAGTCTCCGCTTGATCCAGAAATGTTCTAAAAGTCTGGGTTTTTGGGTCCAATACTTAAACTTGTTTCTGCCTTTGAAGTAGGCAAACCTCCAAGACGTTTTTGTAGTGGACTAGACCCTGTCTTTCCTACCCTGGTCCCAGATGCACTCTATGGGGTTGGAGAGTGCATTGTGTGAGGACAGGCAAAGCCCTATCCAGGTGCAAGTTTCACCTCCTCCTACCGCTCTAGCACAGGAAGACTCATCAGAATATGCAGGGCACACCTCAGCTCCTGAATTTACAACCAGCCCATTAGTCATTCTGACCCAGTGTATTCCACAGCCAGACAGGGGCACAATATGGTTAAGCAACAAAATTCCCACTTTTTAAAAGTGGCATTTTCAAGCAAGCTATTTAAATACCACCTTCACTCAAAGGTGTTTTTTTTAAATTGTGAGTTCCGAGACCGAAACACCACATCTCTATCTACTCCCAATGGGAAATTACACTTAAAAGATATTTCAAGGCAATCCCCATATTAACATATGGAAGCAAGAGGCCTTGATATAGTGAAAACTGAATTAGGCAGTATTTTACTATCAGTACGTATAAAACACACCAGTCCATGTCCTACTTTTCAAATGTACTGCACTCTTCCCATAGGCCTACCTTGGGCCTACCTTAGGAGTGCCTTACATGTTCTAAAAGGGAAGGTTTGGGCCTGGCAAGTGGGTGCACATGCAGGTCAATGTGGCAGTTTAAAACTGCACACATAGACACTGCAATGGCAGGTTTGAGACATGTTTACCAGGCTGCTCATGTGGGTGGCACAATCAGTGCAGCAGGCCCACTAGTAGCATTTGATGTACACACCTTGGGCACACAGGGTGCACTATACTAGGGACTTACTAGTGAATCAAATATGCCAATCAGGGATGACAAATCTGAATCACTATTTACACAAGGAGTGTGTGCACTTTAGCACTGGTAAGCAGTGATAAACTGCCAGTCATAGACCCAACAAAAACAGGTCAGGAAAATATGCTAAACGAGTCAGGTCCAACAGTATTGTAATTCGTTTTTGGGACCCATAGCTTGTGAGGTTCATCCTGGAGGAGCCTGGTAACAATTTGTGTGGAAGCACTGATCGAATCTGTCTGGTCTCACTGTACTATTTCTGTGGACCCAATAGTGAATGCACTTGGGAATATAGCAGGGATTTCTTTATCAAAATTCAGAACCATTTTTTCTTTCCTGGAGGAGATTGATTGTCGTACCAAGTAGAATGAGACTATGATTCACCAGGATCTTAGCGGTAGCAATGTTGCACCTGAGGGATGGCCAATGCAAAATGCAGATTGTTTTACCTTTACCAGTACTTTGAGTCCAAATCATCATTTGAGTCAGTCAGTGATAGAAAACATGGACTGGACTTAAATACGACTTGATTATTCCAAAATGGTTCATTGGTGACTCCTATAGTGATGAATTATGCTGAGTTGTCCTGTTCTTTTTCTAAGGGTCAGGATAATGTAACCTATTTACCTGGAGTGGGCCGAAGTGTGGAGGTTAAATCCCCTAGGGTGTCTGTGCTCCCTGACATCTCAGTACTTTCTTGGAATGTTGCAGAGATGTGTGATAAACTAACTGACAGTGGCTAGCTAAAATTAATATCAATCCATCACATTTTGTGCTTACTGTCTTGGTGTGTGATACATGCAAATGGCTTTCTATCAATATTTTTGCCGGCTATTACATCTTCTTCAGGGCATCATAGGGGAGGCTTACTTACCCTCATAAGTACTACTGTGATGGCAAGAGTACTAAAGATGTTGATAGATTCCCCTTTTTTTCAAATAATTGTCCTCTCTTTGCCTGGTGTGCCATTGGTAGTACTTATTCATTTCTATCATAATAATTACAATTGTAGTAATGCCCAAATTATTGATTCTTTGGCACATGATTTAGAAATCGTTATTACAACATTATGGGAGGCTTACGTATTTGTTTCGGGGGAAGATTTCAATCTCAGACTGTGCCCCATTATTGATGATAATGTTTGTGGTATTCGTGTTGAAGGTCAGTTTAATTTCCTACATTTTGTCCATAATCCTTGTGGAGAAAAGCTGAATAGGCTGCTGATTGTGTATGATCTGATTCTAACTCACGATTTGGTGGCTTGTGAAGCTTCACACCAGATGATATTTACAGGTAGGAGCAAGGCTCAATAATTGATTTTATAGTGCTTTCTAAATCATTCAATCATTCAAAAAATGTATTAAGTGCGCTACTCACCCGGTAGGGTCTCAAGGCGCTGTGGGGGGGGGGGGGATGGAGAAAAAAGAGGGGGAATGCCGACTTACTGTTCAAAAAGCCCTGTCTTGAGGTGTTTTCTGAAGGTCAGGAGGTCCTGGGTCTTGCGTAGGTTGGTGGGGAGGGAGTTCCAGGTCTTGGAGGCAAGGTAGGAGAAGCATCTGCCTCCGGAGGTGGTGCGAAGGATGCCGGGGACTGTGGCGAGGGTGAGGTCAGCCGATCGGAGGAGACGAGTGGGTATGTGGAAGTTCACTCTATCGTTGAGGTAGACTGGTCCAGTGTTGTAGAGGGATTTGTGGGCGTGGATGAGGATTTTGAAAGTGATCCTTTTGCTGATGGGTAGCCAGTGAAGGAGTCTGAGGTGGACAGAGATGTGTTAGTGGAGTGGGAGGTTCAGGATGAGCTGTGCGGCTGCGTTCTGGATCCGCTGGAGTGTCTGTTGAAGCTTGACTGTGGTAACAGCGTAGAGGGCGTTCCCGTAGTCTAGTCTGCTGATGATGAGCGCATGGGTGACAGTTTTCCTGGTTTTGTGGTTTCTATCCATTTGAAGGTCTTACGCAGCATTCGGAGGGTGTTGAAACATGAGGAAGTTATAGAGTTGATTTGCTGGGTCATGGAGAGAGAGGAGTCTAAGATGATGTCAAGATTGCGTGCGTGGGTGGAGGGTGTTGGGGGTGGTCCTAGGGCGGTGGGCTACCAGGAGTCATCCCGTACTGTCCTGTTGGGGCCAAAGATGATAATTTTGGTTTTGTTGGAGTTGAGTTTGAGGTGGCTTGCTGTCATCCATTTGGCAGTGGCGAGGAGTCCGGCGTGGAGGTTTGTCTTGGCGGTGGTGGGGTTCCTGCTGAGGGAGATGACAAGCTGGGTGTCGCCTGCGTAGGATATGATCGTAATTCCGTGGGGGCGGAGGATGTTGGCGAGCGGGGCCATGTAAATGTTGAAGAGGGTAGGGCTGAGGGAGGACCCTTGGGGGACCCTGCAGATGATCTTGGTTGCTGGGAACTGGAAGGGAGGGAGGCGAACTTTCTGGGTTCTTTCGGCGAGGAAGGAGGCAAGCCAGTCCAGGGCCTTGTCTCGGATTCCTGCGTCAAAGTGGCATGTTCGGAGGATTTGGTGGCAGACAGTGTTGAAGGCTGTGGAGAGGTCCAGGAGGATGAGTGCGACGGTCTCGCCCTTGTCATCTCTGGTTCTGATGTCGTCAGTGCAGGGGATGAGGGCGGTCTCACTGCTGTGGTTCTTGCAGAATCCAGACTGGGAGGCATTGAGTGCATTGTTTTCCTCTAGGAAGGGAGACAGACGGGCGTTCACTAGCTTCTCAGCGACCTTGGCGGGAAAAGGGAGAAGAGAAATGGGGCAGTAGTTTGTGAGGTCATCCGGGTCTGCTTTGGGTTTTTTGAGGAGTGCGGTTACTTCGGCGTGCTTCCAGGAGTCTGGGAAGGTGGCGGTGTCAAAGGAGCTGTTGATGACGGAGAGGAGCTGGGGAGCGATGATTGGGCTGGCCCTGTTGAAGATGTGATGGGGCAGGGGTCAATGGGGGAGCCCAAGTGGATGGAGTTCATGGTTATTTCTTCATTGTTGGTAGGGGCCCAGGTGTGCAGTTGGTTAGAGTGGGGGGGTGTTGTGTTGTAGGTCGTGTCAGTGGTGGTGATGGTGGGTGCAGGTGGTGTGAAGCTGTTGTGTATGTCTAGAATTTTGAGGTGGAAGTGGTTGGAGAGGGAGTTGCATAGAAAGAGTTCCTTGCTGTACTATCTATGCGTTCTTTGTAGTAAGCCCTTTTGGCGGTTCTAATGAGTTGGTGATGTTGTGTATGGTGGTTTTGAGGGTGGAGAAGTTGGTTATGGAGGGTTCTTGTCGCCAAGCTTTCTTGGTCTTGCAGCATTCACGCTTGGAGGCTTGGAGTTCAGTGGTGAACCAGGGGTTGGTCTTGATGTTGCAGGTGGTGTTGTTACTTTTCAGGGGGGCGAGAGCGTCTGCGCAGGTTGTAATCCATTGTGTGAGGTCGTGGGTGGTGACGTTGGGGTCGTTGGTGAGGGGGGGAGTTTGTGAGAGCTTGGCGTGCAGGTGTTCTGTGGGGATCTTGTCCCACATATGGTAGGGTGTGGTGTGCTGTCGGTTGTAGGTGAGGGGTTTTGTGAAGGGGCAGTGGACGCAGTGGTGGTCAGTCCAGTAGAGTTCGGTGGTGTTTGTGAATGTTATGTGGTTGCTGGAGGTAAAAATTGCATCTAGTGTATGTCCTGCTGAATGAGTGGAGGAGGTGACCAGTTGTGTGAGTCCTAGGTTCGTGAGGTTGGCTAGCAGGGTAGTGGAGTTGTGGTCGTGGGGGTTTTCCAGTTGGAAGTTGATGTCACCAAGGAGGATGTAGTCTGTGGAGATGAGGGTATGGGGGCTGATGGTGTCAGCGATGGCATCGCAGAAAGGGGGGCGAGGTCCTGGTCCGTGAGGAAGGCGATGTCAGGGGAGTGTGTTGTGCTCAGGTCCCAGAGCTTGATGGCGTGCTTGTGTACGGAGCGGGTGTTTAGGAGTATGCAGTTAAGGTGGTTGCGGGGCTGTTGTTGTTCTGGAGTGTGTTGGTGTTGTTGTGGAGCGTGTTGGTTTTGTTGTGGGGTGTGTTAGTGTTGTTGTGGAGGGTGTTGGTGTTGTTGTGGGGTGTGTTAGTGTTGTTGTGGAGCATGTTGGTGTTGTTGTGGGGTGTGTTAGTGTTGTTGTGGAGCATGTTAGTGTTGTTGTGGGGCGTGTTAGTGTTGTTGTGGGGCGTATTAGTGTTGTTGCAGGGTGTGTTATAGATGGTGTGTCGCGTGTTAGAGTCGGTGTGGAGTGTGTTGGTGTTGTTGGTGTTTGTGGGGGTGCAGGAGAAACGGCATGCATGACATGTGAAGGGTCTGTGTGTGTACTTGGGATTGGCTTGGGCGCAGGCAAGGTGTTGACCTGGGTTGAGGGTGTGGAGTTTAGTGGAGGAGTGATGTTGCCTATGGGGGTAGGGGCAGCGAGGGCCAGGGGGACTGGCGCTGGGCACAGTCCAGGTGCGGATGTTTTTTTTTTACGCAAATCCGACGCAAAGCTAACTCCATATTTATACTTTGGCGTTAGACCCGTCTAGTGCCAAAGATCTTGGAGTTTGTGTCATTTTTTAGCGTGGACACCTACCTTGCGTTAATGATATGCAAGGTAGGCGTTCCCTTCTAAAAAATGACTCTAAGGCATGTGCGCCTTATTTAAACTCCCATGCAAAAATGACGCACGGGAGTGGGCGGGCCTTAAAAAATGACATCCAGACGCTTTTGCGTCATTTTTTAACGCCTGGTCAGGGCAGGCGTTAAGGGACTGTGGGCTCAGAAGGAGCCCAGAGGTGCCCTCCCATGCCCCCAGGGACACCCCCTGCCACTCTTGCCCACCCCAGGAGGACGCCCAAGGATGGAGGGACCCATCCCAGGGAACTTAAGGTAAGTATTTTTTTATTTATTTTTTTGTGGCATAGGGGGGGCCTGATTTGTGCCCCCCTACATGCCACTATGCCCAATGACCATGCCCAGGGGACAGAAGTCCCCTGGGCATGGCCATTGGGCAAGGGGGCATGACTCCTGTCTGTGCTAAGACAGGAGTCATTTCAATGGGGGTTGGGCGTAAAACAAAATGGCGCAAATCGGGTTGAGGCCAAAATTTTGCCTCAGACCTGACTTGCCCCATTTTTTGACGCCCAAGCTCCATTTTCCCCTACGCCGGCGCTGCCTGGTGTGAGTAATTTTTTTTGACTCACACCAGTCAGCTGCGCCGGCTAACGTCATTCAATAAATAAGGCGCCCGCATGGCGCTTTGGAATGCGTTAGCCGGCGTTAAAACTTTTGACGCACAACTGCGTTGGCGCAGTTATGCGTCAAAAAGTATAAATATGGGCCTAATTCTGTCAGGAAACACAGCCAGCTGCTGATGAGATAAGTCAGAAGGCTGCTGTAAGAGAAGCCGCTGACGACTCTCAACTCTGAGGTATTTCTCGTCACTTAACTGTTCAGGATCCATTACGTGATTATGTAAGCGCAGGAATTTCTTGTCTACAGGTGTGTGGCATAAATACAGTTTGGCAAGTGAGTGTTGTACACCATTCCAACAGCTGAGAGAGTTTGTGAAAATTACTCATTCTATCAGGAAACACAGACAGTTTCTGAAGAGATATGTGAAATTCCTTTCCTTGGATGTCGAAAGGCAGCTGTATGAGAAGTATATAAACTGTTCACTTCTGAGATATTTTTCTAAATTTGACAATTCAGACTCTACTACGAAGTTACATAAACGCCGGAATTCCTATCAGCAGAGGGGGTAAAGTGAATTTGGGTAGGCAGGCGAAAACTTCACAACATTTCTGATGCACTGTTTCTCAGCAACACCTGCTTGAAAACATATAGCCATAATTTTAAAATCCCAGATGTCTGTCACCATTTACAGTGTTAATATCTACCTACTTTGTGAGTCAATTAGATATCATATTTGATTACTAAGCTGTACTTATTTATTGTCTTCTCTAACATAAAATATAACAGTATGGCCAGTGGAAAATCTAATAGAAAGCCTTTGTTTACACAAATAGTAGGGAACACCGTACCTCCAGGCACGTCTACTACTGTCCCACAAGACATTGCTTCTATGGACCTTATTTTAAAAGAGATCTCTGCCGTGGGACAAAGATTGGGATCTATGGATGTAAAAATTTCAGATCTCGCAACAGAAATGAAGACAATACGAATGGATCTAAACTCTTTTCATACCAAAGTGGAAATTTTAGATCAAAGAACCACTTTTTTGGAAGAGAAATTAGATAATGCAGAGTATTGGGGTCCGGATATCTGGCACCGAAAACAAAAAGTTATAGATTTGGAAGACAGGGCCCGAAGAAATAACATTCGTTTTGATGGAATTCCAGAAAAAATTGAAGTCAATAATGATGTGAAGAACTTGCTAGTTACGTTAATACCGCAGCTACTGAACATATCTTTTGAGCATCCCCTTGAGTTGCAGAGAGCTCACAGAATTCGATCAAGAACTTCAACTTCAACTCTTGAATCTAGACCTAGATCGATTATAGCATGCTTCTTACGTCATGAACAGGTCCGCCAAATATTAACAGCTGCTCGTAAACATGGTCCATATGACT
The DNA here is from genome assembly GCF_031143425.1 of Pleurodeles waltl. Lineage (NCBI taxonomy): Eukaryota > Metazoa > Chordata > Amphibia > Caudata > Salamandridae > Pleurodeles > Pleurodeles waltl. The sequence continues at coordinate 605,790,337 of NC_090439.1, forward strand.
TGGAAGGCCATAAAGTATTTATTGCTGCAGACTTCTCCACTGAAACCAATGCCAAACGAAAAGCGTTCCTGCAACTTAGGCCAAGACTTCACAAATGGGATATCAAATATGGTCTTTTAGAACCTGCCACAATGTGGATCACAATGGATGGGAACTCAAGGCATTACACAGAGCCTGAGGATCTGGTACGCTTCCTGGACAGTTTGGATGACCAACATATGGACTCAACGTCACTGGTCAAAACATCTATGAATAGTCCGCTTCAATTACAGAAAGATCCACAAAGCCATCGCACCAGTAGATTACATGTCCGTACCTTTAAGAAACAGTTTGACAGAGATAAAGCAGTCCACTGCGTAAAGTCACTCACACAGGAAAATCCCAGAGACAAATCGAGATCACCTCTAAAGTCACCCACGTCTTTTAATAAAGTAACTGATGCTCAACCTTCCACTATCACTTCTTCCAGCTAGATGAGTATATTTATACATGTTATGTATTAATATAATGTTATTAGTGTTTTACTACAGTTATTAATTCTGATGGATATGATTTATTTCCTATCCTCATATATTGCTGTTCAATAACCATGTACATTTCCTACTGTGTTTGTATTTGCAGAATTTCTCTTGGATAGATTTTATAACTCCATGGAGTGGTTTTTCTTATAATTTATTTACCATGAGTGGTTTTCCTTTCCTCCCCTCCAGAGTCTGGGTTTCGAATTGAGGCTTAGACCCACCGACGAAAGATACATATTATTTGATCTGCAGTGTTCTTTTACATTCTAGCATTTAGAACGGTGTACTTACACCATTTAGAGTTTAGTGATAATACGTTTGCAGATTACTATACCAAGTTATATAGTTCAGAAGTTGATGATGACCTCCTCAAAGAACAGGAATTCTTTGATAAAATAACACTCCCCTGTCTCAATGAACAGGACCGGCTCATACTGACTGGCGAAATAACAAAGGATGAAATTGCGCAAGCAATCTCCAGTCTCCCATACAATAAAGCACCGGGAGAAGATGGTTTTCCTGGGGAATTTTACCGTTGGGTAAAACCCGAAGCAATAGATGTCCTTTATGAGGTTTTTAAAGAAGCAGAGGAAACTGGTAGTCTCTCCTCACTCTCAAATAAAGCTATCATAACTGTCCTTCCCAAACCTGAGAAAGATCCATTATACTGCAGTAACTGTCGTCCGATATCTCTTCTGAATACAGATTCAAAGCTATTAGCACCATTCTTGCCAAAAGACTCAAACAAGTTATCTCTAAACTCATACATAATTCTCAAGTTGGATTCATGCCAGGCAGAAACTCTCGTAGCCATCTCCGCACTTTGGCTCACATACTTTGGTTTTCCAAGGATGCTGGAGAAGACAGAGTAGCATTATCCTTAGATGCAGAGAAGGCCTTTGACCGCATTGAATGGAGCTATATGTTCCTTACATTGCATAGGTTGGGATTAGGTGATGATTTTATCTCTAAGGTTAAATGGTTATACAAGACACCATCTGCACAAGTGAATTGTGGGGGTTTCCTTTCAAAAACCTTTTTAGTGCAAAGAGGTACCCGCCAGGGTTGCCCTTTATCGCCCCTCTTATTTCTTCTTGCACTTGAACCACTGGCTGCAGCAATAAGACAGTGTTCACAAATAGCAGGCATTCCTACACCAGCAGGCATCTCAAAACTACTTCTATACGCGGATGACATATTACTCACACTTACAGATCTACCTACTTCACTCTCGGCACTCATGTCTACTATTTCTCACTTCTCAAACATTTCTGGATACAAAGTCAATTGGAAAAAGAGTGAAGCTCTCCCATTGTCCCGGGGAACAACAAAAGCAGCTATCTTAGGCTACAATTTTCAATGGAAAGCGGATCGCCTGAAGTATCTAGGTATTTATATCAACACTGGTTTAGAACGTATGATTCAAGATAACTTAGATCCACTCATTGCTAAAACGAAGTCAGAATATGAAAAATGGTCCCATCTTAACCTGTCCTTTTGGGGTAGAGTCCAGGCAGTGAAAATGATTATAGTGCCTCGTTTCACATATGTTTTAGGTATGTTACCTTTGACAGTTAAAATATCAATACTGCGAGACATTGACAAAGGTATTAAAACCTTTATTTGGGGATCTCTGAGACCTAGACTCAAAATCTCCAAACTGATTGCTCACAGGCGATCTGGTGGCCTTAGTTTACCATGCATTGAACATTACTATACAGCCCTCCATTTATCTCAATTGGTTTATCTTTGGCCAATACAGGATGACCCCCCACTATGGGTTCTCATTGAAAAGCAATCTTTACAGGTATCTTCAGGTTTGCAAATGTTTTATACTCATAAATCACCTGCTTTACAAAGTTCTAACCCTATTATTCAGTCTATGCTTAAGATTTGGATACACTCCCACAAACTCCTTAAGAGTAATCCAAGGCTACATAATAAGGCTCCCATATGGCATAACGCTGATATTAGAATAGGGAAACAGACAATTTCCTGGGATACATGGGAGAGAGCAGGTATTCTAATGCTGGATCATTTATTCACTTTAGAAGGCAAGCTTAAAACCTTTACGATGCTTCAGATAGAATTTCAACTCCCTAGCTCTCAAAAGGGGAAATACTTACAATTGAAACAAGCTCTACTTAGTAGACTAGGACCATTTCCGTGGATACCTGAGGATTCCCCAGTCGTACAATACTTAAAAACTTGGGGGAAATTGAAAGGAGCGGTCTCTGGATTTTATAATCTCATTGTGCATAAACTACATTCATCACCATTACTAGCACAACTCCACGTCAAATGGCAAGGATTACTTAATGTAGCGTATTCCAATGAGGACTGGACGGATGTTGTTATGAACATGGATAAAGGAATCAGAGAGGCAAGAATGAAATTTACTCTTTTCAAAATTCTTCATAATTGGTACTGGTCACCACAAAAACTCAAGGCAGCAGGTTTACTACACCATTCTACCTGTTGGAGGTGTCCTCATGAGGACTGTGATATCCTACACATTTTATTTCAATGTCCAGTTTTGACGGAATACTGGTCTTCTATAACTTCTCTATACACAGAGCTATACATGTGTCCATTCCTTTAACAGAAAAATTAGTTATATTACATGATGTTACTGATCTCCCAAATCTAACAAACCATAAAAGACGATTGATTGCTATTGCACTCACTGTAGCAAAAATGTGTATATTACGACATTGGAGAACACCACAACGTCCTACACATGATGAATGGCTTATAGAAATGTATAACATGGCATCATATGAAAAACTGATTTACAGATTGCAAGATAATGTTGGGATTTTCATCCAAATTTGGAAACCCTTTCTAGCTAATACATATTCTATTAATATTCACATGTAAACGTTTTCTCATTCTTTGTCTCCTATCTTTATTAAGACTTTTTTATTATTGTTTTGAGTCATGCTGTTATTAAGACAATTGACATCTCGCCCATTAACACTGTTATTTTAAGTAGGACTTACTGTTCACCAATTCAACACTGTTGAATTGGCAGGAATATTTCCATTTGAAATGTTATATATGTGGATTTGCATGATATGACTATCTCGACTGTCTTCTAACAACCTATAATATATGGTTTAATACATATTGCATAATTTTTTCTTTCCAGATTTTCTGTTATAGGTCTACTTCTAAGAGTTAATGCACAGTTGGATGCCTTATAAATAATCTCATATATTGCATTTACTGATATATGTACAGGGAGTGCAGAATTATAAGGCAAGTTGTATTTTTGAGGATTAATTTTATTATTGAACAACAACCATGTTCTCAATGAACCCAAAAAACTCATTAATATCAAAGCTGAATATTTTTTGAAGTAGTTTTTAGTTTGTTTTTAGTTTTAGCTATGTTAGGGGGATATCTGTGTGTGCAGGTGACTATTACTGTGCATAATTATTAGGCAACTTAACAAAAAAAAATATATACCCATTTCAATTATTTATTATTACCAGTGAAACCAATATAACATCTCAACATTCACAAATATACATTTCTGACATTCAAAAACAAAACAAAAACAAATCAGTGACCAATATAGCCACCTTTCTTTGCAAGGACACTCAAAAGCCTGCCATCCATGGATTCTGTCAGTGTTTTGATCTGTTCACCATCAACATTGTGTGCAGCAGCAACCACAGCCTCCCAGACACTGTTCAGAGAGGTGTACTGTTTTCCCTCCTTGTAAATCTCACATTTGATGATGGACCACAGGTTCTCAATGGGGTTCAGATCAGGTGAACAAGGAGGCCATGTCATTAGATTTCCTTCTTTTATACCCTTTCTTGCCAGCCACGCTGTGGAGTACTTGGACGCGTGTGATGGAGCATTGTCCTGCATGAAAATCATGTTTTTCTTGAAGGATGCAGACTTCTTCCTGTACCACTGCTTGAAGAAGGTGTCTTCCAGGAACTGGCAGTAGGACTGGGAGTTGAGCTTGACTCCATCCTCAACCCGAAAAGGCCCCCCAAGCTCATCTTTGATGATACCAGCCCAAACCAGTACTCCACCTCCACCTTGCTGGCGTCTGAGTCGGACTGGAGCTCTCTGCCCTTTACCAACCCAGCCACGGGCCCATCCATCTGGCCCATCAAGACTCACTCTCATTTCATCAGTCCATAAAACCTTAGAAAAATCAGTCTTGAGATATTTCTTGGCCCAGTCTTGACGTTTCAGCTTGTGTGTCTTGTTCAGTGGTGGTCGTCTTTCAGCTTTTCTTACCTAGGCCATGTCTTTGAGTATTGCACACCTTGTGCTTTTGGGCACTCCAGTGATGTTGCAGCTCTGAAATATGGCCAAACTGGTGGCAAGTGGCATCGTGGCAGCTGCACGCTTGACTTTTCTCAGTTCATGGGCAGTTATTTTGCGCCTTGGTTTTTCCACACGCTTCTTGCGACCCTGTTGACTATTTTGAATGAAACGCTTGATTGTTCGATGATCACGCTTCAGAAGCTTTGCAATTTTAAGAGTGCTGCATCCCTCTGCAAGATATCTCACTATTTTTGACTTTTCTGAGCCTGTCAAGTCCTTCTTTTGACCCATTTTGCCAAAGGAAAGGAAGTTGCCTAATAATTATGCACACCTGATATAGGGTGTTGATGTCATTAGACCACACCCCTTCTCATTACAGAGATGCACATCACCTAATATGCTTAATTGGTAGTAGGCTTTCGAGCCTATACAGCTTGGAGTAAGACAACATGCATAAAGAGGATGATGTGGTCAAAATACTCATTTGCCTAATAATTCTGCACTCCCTGTATAATGTTTTGTTTTTTGTTTTTTCTGTGTAGAAATCTGAGAAGTTAATATTTCATAATATTTTTCATATATGGCCATAATTTGATGTATTGTTTCTCTATTTAACACAGTCTGTATATTGACATGTACTTCTCAATAAACATATACAAAAAAAAAAAAAAAAAGAACAATTGACAGCACCGGTAAGCAGTAACCCACAGAAACAAACAAAGTGGCTTGATAAATTATGCTCAAGATCACATAAAAACGTGTTAATAGCCTTAAAAGCAAAACAGATGGTTCCAACAGACATAAGAAAATGTAGGGCACTTCACAAAACAGCTGTTGCACAGAGGAAAGCTGTAATCAGAGAGGAGGCGTGGCAACAGCAGTTAGAACCTTTTAGAGAAATGATGTTAAGCAGTTCGGGAAGATAGTGAATGCCTCTTTTTTTCTCAAATTGTCCTAGGACTGACATGAAAGTATCTACTCCAGAATACGCATGGGGTGATAATTTCAAAAAGTTATGATTCCAATGGATAAATACCCAGAGAAGGTTGTACTTTGGATGACATAGAGAACGTTGAGTCCAGATCATTTCATAATCTCGCCTGGGGATGTTATTTCTGCAGTAAACATATCACAAAACCATAAAGTGCCGGGTCCCGATGGAGTACCTGTCGATCTTTATAAGGGTAATTTGGCATTGTGGACCTCTTTTGTTGAATGTGCTTAGGAGTGGGAATAAGGATGTTCTGCCCAAGTCAGGGTTGCTGACAATAATCGTTCTATTTTTTAAAAAGGAGCTAGAAGCAACCCTCATTGTTATTGCCCTATATCATTATTAGATCGAACTGCAAAGAATTGTGTTGGACCACTTGGAAATTTAGGCATTAGAAAATCAGATCATTTCTTCAGAACAGTATGGCTTTAGACAAGCCTTAGGGACAGTAGGTCACTGTCTGAAGCTCCACTTGGTTTTCAGTAAGTACGTGATGGCTAGGGAGGGCTGTCTCTTCAGCATTCATGGACTTAAGTGCAGCATTTGATAATGTCTTGAGGCTGAAAGTGTGGACCATGCTATTGAGTAAGTGGGCTGACCCGAAAGTTGTTCATGTTTTGTCTCAACTACACACTTACGTGGAAGGTAGAGTCAGATTTAGGCCACTAGGGGAGTACATTCCATATATTGAGATGAAAAAAGCAGATAGACAAGGGTCTGTGCTGGCCCATTTCCTCTTAGTTTTTATATTAATGCGTTAGAAAAATATTTGATTTCAGTGGCTGCAGATCCACCTAGAGTAGGGGACATGTTTCTTACCAGTCCTGATGTATGCAGATGATTGTGTACTTATGGTGAAAAAAGGAAGGGGACTTCAAAAATTATTGGACTGTTTTGTGGGATTTATGACTGATTTAGGGCTATCAACAAATAAAGTCAAATCACATGCTATGATATGTGGGTGACCTCGTAGCCAAGTTTCTTTGTTCCATATTGGCGACAATGCTCTCAAAATGCTCTCTTGTTCCCAGTGTTACGTACTTAGGGATTTCATTTGATTCTCGGAGTACGTGGGTGCACTGGAAAAGTGTAAGGGTCACACAGATGGAGCAGACTATTGCAGCCCTTTTTAAATTTGGCTCTAAGTTAGGGTCCATGCCATAGGATGCTGCACTCACTATTTATAGAGCTAGATTTGTAGAATCAGCCACGTATGTGCAGGTCTATAGGGGTACACTGATTATACATATTACAAACTAGAGAAAGCATTTTTTTGCGTAGATTATTGTCACTTCCCTGTAGTCCTCTCTCATCAATACTGCATAAGAAAGTAGGATTGCAGTTTCTTGGGGACATTACAAGAAAAACACCTATTTTACTTTGGCTCTCTATTTGGTCAAGGCCTGAGGCAGCACTAAAAAATTCAATCTATAATGACTTCTTAAATCTTTAAAATGTCCTCAAAATCTTGTGGCTGACCTATGCAAAGAATGAAAATCTTACAATTGACAGGTCTGAGTTATTTTATAACCAGCTGCTGATTAATTGCCAATCTCAACTATTGATAAAAAATGAATTATCAGATTACATTGATGAGAAGAGTTGGGAGGGGAAGCGGATAAAGGGAAGGGTAATGACCTTTCTACCACTGTGTACAATACCTGCCATTGAACCATATTTATTGAGAATGCTTCGTCATCAGACATTTTTTCTCTTTGGATTTAGAATAGATTTGGCCCATTTTTTGGTGTCCTATCCTTCCAATGCTTTTTTCTGAGAAGTAGTTGGACGTGTGTTTATGTAATGCGGATACACCCTAATCTCAATTGGATATGCTCTTTTTTGTGATCTTTATAAAGAACAGAGGAAACTGTATTTAAATCCTCTTTTAAAAATCCAAAACATTAGAAATTGCAAAGAGGCTTTAGAGTATCTACAACTCCTCCAAACGGACGTATTACTGCGTCTAGATTTCTTGTTCATGTTATTAAACATAGGATGATTTTTATTAGGAACTGTGATTAAGGTTCATGCGAATGAATTGTCTCTGATTTCATAATGAAGTATTTTAATTGGATTTGTTTGACAGGATGATTTTATTGTATAGAAATTCACGTGATGCGTAAATGTTTTAAATATTCATTCTATGCTTTTATATTTGTTTTAAACCAAATGAAATTGTTTGTACTTGGATGAAGGCTATAGTTGAAATGAAGCTTGTTTACAGCTCTGGTTATATGTTTCCTAGGTAAATATTGATCAGCCAATCATAATGCAACAGTAGTGTGCCGCTCACTGTTTCTGCTGCACAACGCACATTGGAGCTCGCTTCCACAAAAGGAGCAACCTACTTTGTATAAGGGGGCCTGGCGTACTGTGACAAATAAATACACATATCTGCATCACATATTTGTTTGGAGTGTATTTATACATGTATTTGCAATCTTTGGCAAAACATGCAATCATGTAGACACACAACTAGTGATCTACAATCTCACAGACATAGAGGTTGAAATGTTTTGAAATAACACTGTCAAATCCTTTGTTTTGGGATTTAGTTCAGTTCAAGTATTTTATGTTAGGACAGTAGCAGCCATAATAAAATGTGATATCATACTAAATAAATTAAATTAGAAAACGCCAACCATCATTGCATGAAGAGAGTTGAACTGCTGCTGGAATTGCAGCCGAGCCCTATAAAAACATACAAATCACGCTTCATTTCTTAGCACTTTGGTACCGAGGAGCTGCCATTTTGTATCTGTATTCCAACTAGTGCACTGGCTTATTTCCTAAGATCAGTTGGGGTGTAGAAGTCACTCTGTAGGTAGTGGGCACGATGCCTTCTCCATGAAGATGAAAGCTCAGCATACACTTTGCTGAGCAGATCCATTATGATTCAAGTAGAAAATACATAGTTGTCGAAAGAACATGTTGCTCTGCTATTTATACTGCTAAAATGTGACAGAAGGTGAGTGTCCTTTAGGTTTTACCTTTTTAATAATTGTTATGCACATTTGCAGACAGACAACTTGGCCCAGATTTAAGAGGGCCTAGCACCTCCTTGCCCCACATTAGCATCTATTTTTTATGCTAATGTGGCCCAACGAGGCCAGAATCGATGCATCGGATTTATAATGTGGCACAATGCATGCATTGCACTACTGTGTAACCCCTTGCACCACATTATGCCTGCGCCAGGCATAATGTATGCAGGGGGGGGTGTTCCCCCATTAGGGGTTGAAAAAATGGCACAAAGAAATCTAAAAGATTTATTTGCGCTATTTTCTTCTGCATTTTTAACACCTGCTCAGAGCAGTCATTAAAAGGGGGCACACTATTATTTATAAGGGGCCCCTATCTATTGTTCTGGGTTAGCACCAAAATGTTGGCGCTAAACCTAAACAATACATCAAAAGCGTCACAAATGTAGATGTTATTGCCCCCTACACTGGTGTGCAGTATTTTAAAAACGTCCCACACATGGTGGTGGTAGGCGGGGCTAAGGGGAGCAAGAAAAATGGTGCTACACTTTCATTAAATCTGCCCCTAAGTTTCCATTATATATATATATATATATTTATATATATATATATATATATATATATATATATATATATATTTTTTTTTTTTTGTCCATGGTGATAGAACTTTCGAGGGATAAGGAGAAACACAATCAATACACAATGTAGTCCATTTGGCCACGCAATGAATCTCAGAGGCAAAATTAAAGTTCAAATGATTTATTACAAATTCAAAGCCAGAAACGTAAATAAGTCTCAGAAACATACTATATAAATACAGAATCACCAAAGATGAGTTATAGTGTCAAATCAAAATAAATCATACAAGCATAAGGCATACCAGAATCTCAGTAGCAGCAATGTGAAATATTAAAAACAATACTTGATGATCAGAATTAAACCTTTGATCTGCCTGCCTAACCATTGAATCTAAAGAAGTCTACTATTCTAATAAACTAAGGGAACATTATTTTTTTCTCCAAATTATGGAAATATGAAAGGATTTAAAAGCATCAGCATCCCAGAAACCTCAGTAGATGTTCTGCAAAAGAGAGCATAAAGCCACATCAGCCAAGTAAAGGAAAAGCTCTAAGGGCCATATGTACAAACACTTTTTCCCATAGACACAGAATGGGGAAAAACCTTTGCTACATCTGGCCCTAAATATCTAAAATCAAGGACTATCAATAACTAAAATCACTTTATGCTCAGCAGACCTTTTAGTAGCTGATGTCGTTAGCAGTAGCTTTCCTTTGTCCGTGCACATTTTGAAATGTACACCCCCCATTAGCTTTTCATCTCTCAGACCAAGCATCAGGATGGCCTTGGATCATTCCCATGTCCAGGAATCTGGAGGGGAGTTCTTCTTCACAACTCCTAGTTAACACATCCTTGGCAACCTGTCTTCCCAAACCCCTTTATCTACAGCTAACAGTAAGATCTTCATTAACTGGGGACCTGTGCAGACACACCTGCAAATTAAGAAATATGCAAAGAGAGCAAAATTGTACATTGAAGGTTAAACACAGAAAAAACATGTCAGGCCTTTAATCCAGACAAGTTAACATAGAACTCAATGCACATGTGAATGCATGCTAATACGTGCATTTTTTATAAGCATGATAAATAATGAGAAACTATGAAAATATCACTTAACTAACACATCAAAATACCAATACATTATAGTAATATTGCATACATGTGACTTGCATATGACCTCTACATTTCTAATTGTAAGTGCAATTCGATGATATGACTTTTCTGTGCCCCACATTTACATGAATATATTTAAACACACATATATGCAACTGATTAAATTTTCGTTTCATTTCTGAAATGCATAACAGCACATCCAAGTTATGCTCTCTCACAAGGAACACAATAAATACAAAGAAAAGGTGTGTACATTCCTTTAAATGATTTCCTATGCAGGCATAGTAATTTTAGTGAAACAAACCTTTCGAAGTTATACATGATGTATGTATTGTGAATATTGACAGCGGCTGTTGATGAGGAAACTGGGCAGTAATTCAGCAGTCTCTTTCCTGCGATCTGAAATTTATTCCGCTTGCATGCCTGAATGTTTTTGTTTTCTATTGCACAGACATTCTGGTGTTGCTGACTGGAATACTGACTCTGCTTTTATAACACTTGACAAATCGAGGGGTGGGCTGAATGCTCATTTTATTGAGACCCGTGCTTTGATGTGACAGGCAGGTGTGGTGTGCTGAGGTTGAACTGCTAGCACAGAAGCTGGAGTCCTATGCTTGGCAGTAGCACAAGGCAGGAGATTTCTGTTTGGTGGTCAAGAGAGTCTCTTCTCTCAAAACACTATTAAAGGCATCATAGTGATGTTATATGAGTCATAACAGGCATAACAATGCACTTAGACTCACCATCCCACACATGCTGATGAACCAAGACAGAGAAACACCGGAAAAGGGGTGATTGAGATTTGGATAGAAAATGTCATATTTAACCGTAAAAAAATTATCAGCTACTTTTGCCCTTAAAATTGTTTCTTTCTTTCAGTGGGACATTTGATTACCCACCTTAATATTAAAACTGTTTAAACTAAGAAGGTTAATAAATTCTTAAGTGCTCGCCATAGGGGATCAGATCTACTTGTGGGATCAGTAAGCTCAGTAACATAACAGAGAAAACCACAAGCCCCTTGATGTACAGTCAACATAAGGCTGGCAAAGCTGTAATATTCACGAAGTTCTAATAGTGAAGAATTTTGAGAAGCACCTAAGAGACTGGAAATTATTGAAAATCAGTATGAAACAAGACTATAGTAATACAATTTACACTACATGTGATACCTGCAAATGAAAGAGGTTCCATATTTTCATTTGTGGGATCCTTTACTGGATCCAGGAACCAATGTTGTCCTCCTTGCTCGTGGTAGTAGTGAAAAAGATGTGGTAGCCCACAAACACGTGCTTCACCACATACCCTAAGTTTCTCACTGGATTTGTCTACCTGGCAACCCAAGCAGGCTCTCAACCACAGCGAGCCCATTTGTGTACCTAGTTGATATCAGCCCTTACTTTCCCAAACACATATCATACATAAGACAGACCACAGTTTGTTGGCATTCATAGTATGTCATAGCTTTTTTTACTTCAAAGCAAACAACAAGTATGTTAAACAATTACACAGCATTTCTTTACAGAAATCTTTATGGGAGAACATTTTTATACAAAATTAGATTTATATTTACATCTACTCAGGTCAGAATCTCATAGCTAACCAAAGTCTGTGTTACTGCATTTGAAAATCTTTAAACAGCACATCATTATGTAACATAACAGGATCACTTATTTACTGGTGAATGCAACCAGGGAACTGCAACTCAGGGCACCGTGACTGACCCAGCCACACTCCAATGAACCACTCATCTGAGGGTGGCCCTGATTTAGAAACAGAAGGTCTAGACCACCAGCTGGCCAGTCCACCCTCAGGCCAGCTTCACTTCCAAAACCTCATAGTGAATACAGACAGGGGACTTCAAGGCACCATCCCTGCTAGAGGGACCCGTGACTGACGTAGCCACAGCCCAATTCACTTTCCATCCATAGGCAACCCCAAGGTAGGGCCAAAAGGTCTAGATCCTCAGGAGACCAGTCCCCACCCCAGCCAGCCCCGCACCCTCTAAAATCTCTCATAGCAAGAGCAGAGATCAATAAACATATTGTAACTTCATTTGATAATGTTAAAATTTTTCCATTTACTGTTGCTGCTATTCCCCAGCCTTTACAGATGCAGGGCATAGGCAGGTGGGATCTTATGGCATCAGAGTGGCCCGTATCTCTGGGTGGTGAGGAGAAAATTAGGTGATAGATATGGAACTCAGTCATATATGCCCCTTGCCAATGCCTTCCCCATTAAAAATGAAATGAAATGTAGATTTATATAGTGCAGCTTATCACTCGTGAGGGTCTCAAGGCGCTGTCCAAGGGCTGGGGGAGATTTATTGATGTCACTCAAGCTGACCATGCTGATAAGAGTAGAGTGTGCATTCAGTGAAGGCATATAATGGGATGTATATACAGATGGGAGACTGGCCACCCTCCAAAAGTCTAAATATAATTGGCCTTCTCAGATAGACTAATGGCGTCCCTCTGCTAATTGAGAGGTACTATTTTCACACTTGTTCCCAAAAACATACCATACATAAGACAGACAACAGTTTGTTGGTTTTCATAGTCCGTAACTTTCTTTACTTGAAATGAAGCAACACGCATGTTAAAGTTTACACATCATTTTTTTACAGAATACTTTGACAGAACATTGTTATACATCATCAGATTTATATTTACATCCACTCAGAGCAAGTTCTGATGGGCAGACAAAGTCTGTTTTGCTGCATTTGAAATTCTTTAAACAGGACATCATTATGGAACATATCAAAATCACTTATTTACTGGTGATTGTACCCAGGGAACTCCAAGCTAATATACCAAACACCCCAATCAACCATGTGTCTGTAGTCAGTCCTGGGTTTGGGTCAGAAGGTCTGAACTGCCACCAGGTCATTTCCCCCTCTAGCCAGCCCTGCATCCACTAAAAACTCTCCTAGCAAGAGCAGACATCAATAAAAATATTGGGGGTCATTCCGACCCCGGCGGGCGGCGGGCACCGCCCGCCGGGCGGAAACCTCCAAAAGACCGCACCGCGGTCAAATGACCGCGGGGGTCATTACAACTTTCCCGCTGGGCCGGCGGGCGATCTCCAAAAGATCGACCGCTGGCCCAGCGGGAAAGCCCCTGCAAAGAGGAAGCCGGCTCCGAATGGAGCCGGCGGATTTGCAGGGGTGCGAGGGGTGCAGTGGCACCCGTCGCGATTTTCAGTGTCTGCAAAGCAGACACTGAAAATCTTTGTGGAGCCCTGTTAGGGGGCCCCTGCACTGCCCATGCCAGTGGCATGGGCAGTGCAGGGGCCCCCAGGGGCCCCACGACACCCGTTCCCGCCAGCCACACCGCCAGGAACAGGCTGGCGGGAAGGGGGTTGGAATCCCCATGGCGGCGCTGCAAGCAGCGCCGCCATGGAGGATTCCCTGGGCCAGGGGAAAACCGGCGAGAAACCGCTGGTTCCACTTTTCTGACCGCGGCTTTACCGCCGCAGTCAGAATGGCCAGGGAAGCACCGCCAGCCTGTTGGCGGTGCTTCCTCTGCCCTCCACCCTGGCGGTTTGAAACCGCCAGGGTCGGAATGAGGGCCATTGTGCCTTCAGTTGATAATGTTAACTTTATTCCATGTACTTCTGCCACTGGGCATGGATGTAACTGGCAAATACACCCTTCCACCACCCAAGCTGTCAAACTCTTCAACAATAGCATCACAACCAGCCTTAAGCTAAACAGCTAGCTACTCATTGGGCTGATTCAAGTACGATGTTCCTTTCTGTTGTACCCTGAAAACAACATTCTTCAGCTTGATAATAGTCACTGATGTAAAGAGGTAAACTCCTATTTCATCATGCCAGTACCTTTAAGGAGTGCCCAAGATAGAATGACCATGTCATCAACCAGCTGATGCCTGTGGGATGCATGTTCCCAGTGTATCCATGAATGTATATCTCTATGTAGGCTGAACCAGCCCTTCCATGATGCACATCCAGCCCTACATTTAGCACCAGGAGGAGCATTGGGCCTTTGCAAGCCCCAGGAGGAGCACTGGGCTTTTGGAAGGTCATATTTCTCACAGGGACAGTTATTCTTTCCAATGTCACCAGATCTTTCAAGAATGAGATCCAAGCCCTCCATGGGGTTAGTCCTTGCCCACCATGCCAGTGATGGGTACACTACAACTTTGGGGGTTATAAATGGTTTAGCGATTAGCTGTCTGCTAGGCTGAAAGTGTTCCTGATCATTGATGCCTAAATATTTGACTATGACAGTTGTATCAAGGTGACTGCTTATATCAAAAAGTGACAGCCAACAAATATGCAGTTGACCATGCGTGCCTTCATTCTAGTAGACCTCCTTACACTACTGCCTCCCACCTTGTGCTTCCTGAGAAATAATTTGTCTGGATATGTGCAATGTGAATAATGGTGTGCCATTAAGTAAAGCAGTGCACATTTTCTGGCAGTAGAAATGTCAAAGAGTCATCCAATGTATTCACCCATTCCTGGGACTGTTCTCGCTCCACTCCTGCCTGTGAGGATTCTAGCTGGCAACCTTTTAGTAGGCACACACTCATTCACTTAACTATAGGATTGTCATTCTGGGCAGCCATGAGAAAGATGAGTATGCCAGTGGCAAAATAGTT
Source organism: Pleurodeles waltl (assembly GCF_031143425.1). Lineage (NCBI taxonomy): Eukaryota > Metazoa > Chordata > Amphibia > Caudata > Salamandridae > Pleurodeles > Pleurodeles waltl. Next base: position 605,805,443 of record NC_090439.1, read on the forward strand.
CTCTTTTGTGCAGAGCTTCCGTGGAAAGTCACCACAAGGTTAGGGTTCAATGTACATACTGAACCAGTAGCTTAGTGAGTTAGCTAGGTTATGTTTGGTATGACAATTAGTTGCCCAGTAGTCCTAGCACAGTTTAGGCCAATCCATGATTAGACCTGATACAGTTACTACCGGTGTGAGCAACTCAGGACCCCCATGTGTCCTGTGTTTGCCCTAAGATTGTCCTTTCATCCTCCTCAATCATGAATTATTATGCTATACTATTGTGAGAAGCCCAAGCTTCCTTTTTCAAAATAATACTAGAAAATATATTACCCACTCTACTGCACGTCTGTGGGATTGACATGACAGAAACTAATACCATGTTCAGGCTTACCCATAACAGAGTCAAAGAGCAGTATGAAGAGTCTTCTTTTGTGTGGTGCTTCCTTGACCAGTTACCAAAGGAACTGCTCTCAGTAGACCAATTGAGACAGCAACTTAGTGAGTTTCCCAGATTGTACTTGTGTTTGACAATGAGCCACCAAGTAGAGCACACATTGTGTAGGCCAGTCCTTGATTAAACTTGACCAGCTCACTGCCACTTTGAGGAACTCAAGACCCACTTGTGTCATTCTAGGACTGTTCTTTCTTCCTGCCCACCCACAAAACTTTCTGCTCTGGAATCGTGTGAAGCCCAAGCTTCCATTTCTCTAACATAAGTTATGCTATCTGGTTATGCTCTCTTAAGATATGTGTTCTTGCATAGCACACAACTCACCTGGGAGTGTATCCTTGCACTAGGACACCTATAATCCATGCTTCTCTGTATCTGAGCAATGGACGAGGCAGAGACAGATACTGTTCTTGGACTTCCCAATTCATCCAACAGATGATATAGGTTATGTATTATAATCTTGATCCTTTGTGCTAGATTGGGAAAGTATGTTTTTAACATTGGTTTTCTGACTTTGCTCACCTGCCCCTGCATGTATCAATTAACTGAGATATTGTTATCTGACGTGCTGCAGATAACATTTGTCCAGTTAGCACCCTACAGGAAACTTGTGCACTGTTAAATACAGACTACGCTAAGCGGCTAAACTCTGACTCTGGTGTTGCAGCCTCAAATACCAGAATGATAATGGCCTAAAATACAAGATATACAGCCACATCAATTCTTGATGTTAGGGCAGACCTGCAAAACACATGTGGGCAACCAAACAGATTCATTAGTTGTCTGGTCCTAAACTAAAATCAGGTAACAATCTCTGACTGGATGGCCCAATTGGGATGCACATTTCAAAGTAACTGTGTAAAATCTATTCAAATTGTACTCACTTGCGCAATTTAAAAACATATTCCTCCTGCTTTCAACACTGTTGCTCCCACTTTGGCTGCACCATATGCCATAAGGGCCAAGATGTCAATTGCAGTCTAATGTGGTAAGACTTCAAGACATTGCCTACCTGTGCCGCAAGCAACAGGCCCCTGATCCAGTTGCTAACTTGTTATACCCTTGCAAACCCTCACTGCTTCCTCCTGTGAGTGGTGTGTCTAAATGTGTACTCTTTGGAATGATATGCAACATTATATTATAAGTAATTTGGTTGTATCTTGGGCATCTAATTGGGGAAAAACCCTCCTCACTCATGAGCCTGATGACAGCTGCCTGACCTTCATCATCTTTAATTGGTCCCGGTACTGTCTCAGACCTGAACCCGAGTGTACTCAGAGTCTCGCCAGTTAAACCCTGGGCACAAGCCAATCAACCAAAAGCAAGGTGTCTTAGTGAAAAAGCTTCATAAGTTTATTGCATTGTACAATGCTGTGTGACGCACACAGGAGAGGTCACAAATCATTTGTTTTGTAGGAATGATGGTGACAGAGAGATGGGCTCTGTTTTTTTCTGAGACCCTTAATACACCCCTGAGCTTGCTATTCATCTTATCTGACTCAAACCACATTCCAAGCAGTCCTTCACCTGCCGAGCCCTTTGGTCTCCCAGGGCCCAAGGCAGGGAGAAAAGCAGAAGCAGGTGTGCACACATACGCACGTAGTCAAAGGTTCAATAGGTCACAATACCAAAAGTTTAGACAAGAGTTCAACGGTTCCACTGTAGCAGGGGTTCAACAGTTAATTACACAAAAGTTTGATAGTTAATTTAACTTTACCTCACAGTGCTCCCCTTTGAGCCAAATGAGCCTGTGCTCCTGATGGCTCACACCTACAAGTTTATTGACAGCAGTCCATTTATTTCTTGCCTTTCATGATCTTTGTCCTCCTGCATCCTCTCATACATCCAAGCCATCTCATGCTCTGTTGTTTGAAATACCATGGCTGATGATGGAGTGAATAAACCGTTATGGCAGAACTGCTGTAGCAAAGAACAACAGCACTGCAATAATTACAATCCTAGTATGATGGTTATGATGATGCCTATAACTGATATCACCACCTTCTTTATCCTCCCTGTGGGCAGCCAGGACCCCAGCCAAGAAAAAAACTAAACGCTCAAGTATTCCCCGCCTCCCCTTTTGTGTATACTTCCATAGCTCCCTTAATTCTAGTTGCATCTGTCTCCACGTTTTCAGATCTGTTGATATAGTAACAACAACTTTCATTGATCCGCAGACACCCCCCTGTTCTGATGATAATAAATAAAACACCAATCTGTTCTGCACCGTCATGGTGACTAAAAAGTTAACTTCTACCTTCTGTCCTTGAATAGCATCCCTGGTGGCATTGAAGGCAATTGCCAACCCTGCAGAAATATTAACAACAGCTTGTTCTAGATCATTTATCCAAGATCCAGGGACATCCAAACTGAGGAACTTGAAAAACAACTCTGTCTAGTCTCCAGTATAGGGGTATCTCTTTTGTAACGATGTTCAAAGCTCCCCAACTTCAGTGGTTCATGAGCTGCTACACGTGGCACCACTGTGATATTGGGTGCAAGGTAACCTAGAGAGCACGTTCCCTCTTAGTCCCTGGGATAACCTTATAGGCCTTGTTGCAACATACAAAATAAATGCCTCCTTGCAGTTGGGTGTCCATTTCTTAATATTCTCTAGCAGGAAGTCCTTCCCCCTCAGGCACATCATGAGGGACGTAGCTACACCACCTGTAGTCTTCCCAGGTGATTTTCAAGCCAGTGACATTGATCCAACAGGAAGCGTATGATCATCGGGCCACCGAGAATGGGAACTCCAGGATTCTGGAGACTATTTTTTGAGGGGTGGTACTTAAACTCGGGGCCTCAATCAAGGGATCAAATATGGGCCCCTCAGAGGCCCCAGCACAGTATTGTCTTTGAAAGTCAGGTTCTAATAATTGACTGTGTAGTTAAGGCTCCATAACCCAGTCGCAAGGGTCCAGTTGGTACCATGTAACTCCTTCTCCTTCCCATCCCAGTTCCCTGTGACAATGTCAAACTCCAGTAGGTTACAACACTCATCCTCCTCCATGTTTTACAGATCCTGGATCTCTGGATTGCATCCCAGAGACTGATGTCGGAAGCACAATGGGAATTTGTCTTGAGTTGTGTTTTCCTGTAGAAAGGGGGACAACTCATACTGGGCCTACACATTGGATTTCAAGGTGCAATGGGGCTGCCACTCATCTAACCCTGCAGCACACATCCAGGTAATGTCTGGAACGTGGCACACATCTCCTCCTTTATATTCTCCCATCCCCATGGGTGAGGCATATAGCCCTATAGGGTCCCCCGGATGCCTGGACAGTTGTCAACAGATCCAGCAGTTCTTAAGACTCCGAATTTTAGCAAGCTGCTCATGAACCTTGATCAAGGGGTGCAATGCTGGCTTCTGCAACAAGAGAGTAACAGAGATAACCACCAAGATCATCAGGGTAACACATTCCAACCATCTCATTTTTTATTATACTTTGTTAAATTAATCAATATGAACATGCAAAGATTCAATTCTTATAAGCCTTAATATAGCAAGTTCTATTGAATGTTCAGTCTTTACTACACCAGGTACCAGTGGAGTAGATTTTCAATTAATTCAATGTCATCTACTTCTCATCCTGGTCTGTAGTTCTCTGATTCTGAGGCGGTTTCCCGGACTTGCCCTGCGGTGTCATTTCCATCTGTTTTTGGGCGGCTTTCAAGCCCTGTCCTGTGGTGTCCTTTCCATCTGTGTCTGGGGTGGCTTCCCAGATGTGCCCTGTGGTGTCCTTTCCATCTGTTTCTCGTGTGGATTCCCAGACCTGCCCTGTGGTGTCCCCTTCAGTATAGTTTTTGGCAGGGGCAAACCAACACCCGAGATTTCATTGTCGAGACCTCACTCAACAGCATCAGGTGATGATAGACTCCTTTTAACATGTGTTAGATGAATCCAGGTTGGCAATGCATCCACTCTGATCGCAGGGTGGGAGGTTAGTAGAACCTGGCAGAGTGCCCTCCACCTTGGTGTGAGGCAGTCTTTCTGTCTAAAGTCCTTTACGCAGACCCAGTCCCTTGGCTGTAGATCACGGGGAGGGACTACAAGAGGGAGATATTGGGCACTTTTAGTAAGATCATGATATTTGTTCAGAGCCCTACCCATCCTTCTGCACCAGGTCCTCCACCCCACTCATAACAGAAACATATGAAAGTCCTCCTGGTGTAGAATTGATCTTCAGAAAAGGAAGTCTGTCCATTTGAGTACCATCTCTTGATACATTTGGACCAGTTTATTCTTTATCTGACTCTTCATCTTCTCAACCACCACTGAGGATTGGGGGTGATATGGAGTGTGCAGACTCTGGGAAATACCTAGACACTTAAGACTCTATTTAAACACTTGAGCTATACAATGGGGGCTATTATCCGAGTCTATGGATTCTGGTACCCCAAAAGGGGGGCAACATCAAACCTGAGCTTTTTTGCCATAGTTTTTGACTTCACTTTTCTGCACGGGAAGGCCTCTGGCCACCCCTACATGGTATCCACCATCACTAGCACATGTTTGTAGCCTTGTGAGGGTGGTAGGTCCATAAAGTCAATCTGAAGATGCTGTGTTTGCCATTCTGCCCACTGCCTCACACCCTCTCCTTTCTGTCTTATTAATCCAGCATGTGATGCAGTTGCGGGTCACTTCCTTTGCTATCTGCTGTATCCCAGGGGAATACGAATCTTTCAGCATCTCATTTGCAATTCCCCCTTGCACATGTGTGATATTGAATGAAACACATGTGCCAGCTATTGTTGGAACACAGGAGTAATGGCTGGAATTCCATCAGGAGAAACATACAATTGTGAGGCAGGATCTAGGGTGCAGGGCTGGGAAGTCCAAAATACTATAAGTTCATTAGTGGCCTTCTGTTGCATTGCAAGCAGGTCAGAGACAGAATGTGACAGGGGTTTCTGCAAAGCACCTAAGTAAGGGAAAGTGGCATGAGTCTCCTGAAACACAGCATGGCATGCCGTGGCATCTGCTCAGGCATTACCACTGGCTACAGCTGACCTTTCTCTAGAGTGAGCACAACAGCGGATAACTGCACTTTCTGTGGGGAGGGTAATAGCATCAAGCAAAGCTTTAATAAATAAAGCATAAGAGATAGTGGAACCAGAGGATGTGAGAAACCCTCTCATCTCCCATAGCTGGTCAGTGGCGTGGCAAACATTCAAAGTATTACTTGAATCAGTGTAAATAGTGATCTGAATTGTATCAGACAACTCACTGTTCTAGTGAGATCAACTTGTTCTGAAACTTCAGCACTGTGGGCTTGTGGGAGGTCAGCAGCCTCTAACGTAGTGGATTGTGAGCACACCACATAGCCAACACAAACAGCACCAAAATCATTTCACAAAACAGAGAATAAAGTCTGCATTGGGCAGCGGTGTGTCAGTGAGGTCTGGACGTGGAGTAGCAGTGATGGCCACGTCTTGGGTGCAATCATGAGGCTCTCCATCCTATACAGTGGAGAGAAGTCTGGCAGGATTGACTGTGGTACATCTAACTTTTGTGAGGTTTGTGTCTCTAAGAAGAGCCTGCTCATAGTGAATTTGCTGCTGGACTGAGAGATGCTGGATACTAGAGCAGAGAAGCAGCACCGCAATGGCATGTGGCGCTGCAAGAACCAATGGATGTCCCAGGACAATATCAGCCACTCACTTCACAAGGGTGGATGCTGGAGAGACTGCACAAAGCCATGGTGACATGCTTCAGGCCACATGGTCCAGAAGGGAAGAATAGTAGGCCACTGGTCTTCGTTTATCCAAAAAGGGCTGTGTAAGGACACTACCTGGCATTCATGGCAGTACAACGTGAATGACTTTTTGTAAGCAGGGGCAGAGTCCAAAGCTTGCTGAAGAGCAGTAAATGCCTCCTCCACTAAAGGAGTCCACGTTAGTGGCCCTGGGGTGGTATTAGCAATCAACGCAAACAGTGGTTTAGCAATCAGAGCAAAATTTGGGATCCACAACTGACTATATCCAGCTGCACCTAGAAATTGATGCACTTGCTGCTTGCTGACAGGCTTGGGAATGGTGAGCAGGGCTTTCACATGGTCAGCGTTCATAGGGGTGTAAGCATAGGAGATGACATGACCTAGATATGTAACCTTGAGAAGGCAAAATCTAAGCTTTGAGAGTGACACTTTGTAGCCATGGTTAGCAAGCTCAGTCAGTAGGGCAAGGGTATCAGACCAGCAGACTTCAGTAGAGACACTGGACTGCAAAAGATTGTCCACTTAAAGTGTCATGACAGAGCCCCCTAGTAGCTCAAAATCCTGCAAATCCTCTTTCATATCTGGGAAAAGTTGGTTGGATTTTTGCAATACCCCGTGGTGAGCTTTGCCGAACAAAGCTGATGAACCTTGAAGCTCGAAGGTTTATTCAGCTCTATGACCCTCGAAGGTGAATGCAAATAAGAACTGAGAATCAGAAGGGACTGGAATTGAAAAGAAAGCACAACAAAGGTCCACCACAGAAAAGTGGATAGCAATACAGGAATAGTGGTCAGAAATTAGCAGGGTTTGGAAACCACTGGAGTGCAGGACATGACAAATTTGTTCACTACCCTAAGGTCTTGGAAATGGTACTGAGGGGTACTATCTGGTAAGAGTTTTAGCTTTTTCACAACAAGTAGAGGAGTGTTACATGGTGAAGTACAAGGAACCAAAATGCCCTGGTGCAGGAGAGACTCAGTTATAGGGCACATGCCATTGATGGCTTCCATGGGGAGAGGGTACTGTGGTTTCCAAAGGAATGGGCGAGCAGTCCAATAGGTAATCTGGACAGGTTGGGCAGATTTCAGTAATGCAACTTTGTATGGAACAAAGGCTGTGCACCTTATCACTTTTGAGAAAAAGCTTTATTTCTCCAGGGTCACAATAAATTCTGTCCCTCATTTTACAGAGGACATCACAGCCCAGCAGGTTATCTGCAGCTTGCTGGCTGAGTAGAATCATGTGTGTATCTTTGATGGGGTCAATAGAGGCAGAAAGATGTTCAGATAGCAGGATACTTATGGGGCACCAACAAAGCCCTGAACAATGGTGTTAACATCTGGAGGTGGTATTTGCCCATTCCCCAAAGAGCTCCCCGATGCCCCATTGTTGACCATCATTTCACAGGGATGTTAATCAATATGACAGTAACCTGAGGGTCCTTAGGGTCCAACACATAACAGGGCATCATGATGCTACGTACTTGAGCGGATGCAGAAGACCGTCAGGGGCTAAATCACAAAGGGGATTGCCATCCTTCTGCCAACAAGGGAGAAGGGAAAAAATGAGAAGAGGGACAGTGTCACAGAGCATAGAGAAGGAAAATTGTTTGGATGTAAATAAAGTCAGGCACACGGAGACCCTTGCCCTCAACCACATCGTCTTGACACTGCAATTGGTGCAGCTGCCAACCATCTACCTAGAGTCAAGAGTATATTCTATCAGGAAAGAAAATAATACACACACTCAGAGTCACATACCACGTACATTCAGAAGAGGAAAAAGCACTCACATAGATAATCATATGCAGTACTAGTTTCCCACCTTTCCCACGTCCGGACAATCTTGAGGGGACAGACAACAGGGAGCAACCCTGTGCCTTTCATCTGAAGAGGGCTCAAGCGGATCCCTTGTAACAGGAAATTCCCCTGCTGTCTTGCCCTCCTAATTGATACCTGATCCCCATACATGTTAACTGGATGCTTCTGGGATGTTGATTACTGGTGTCCCTGGTGCGTCAGTGGGTAAGAAGACACCCCTCACAAACTGCAGGCTTGCCGGTTTTTGACTGTTCCCGTCACAGCAGCCCCCATAGAGCTCAACCAAAAGTTGAGACAAGAGTTTAACAGTTTCACTGTAGCAGGGATCCAACAGTTCATTATACAGGAGTTTGATAGTTCATTTAATTTTCCCTCTTGCTACAGAGGATGGATCTAAAAGCAGGCAATGTAGAATGTGGTTAGAGCAGTCAGCCCATTAAGCCAGATGGTGAAGTCCCAATTTGTGGTGTTTCCCAGAGTTGAAGTCACTCACTAATAACTAATATTACTATGTGAAAAGCTTTCAAACCGTTTCTTTATATGCTATTCGGAAATGCGTCATTTACTGCAGCAGCCCTTCTGAGAAACGCTCCAGCTTCTTAGTCTGGAGCTTCCTAGTATTAGACAAAAACAACTGGATATATTTTTTTCCTAACCTTTGTCCAACTGTAGTGGGTGTCCTCAAGCAGCATGTTGAGATAAATATCTGCAGTCTGAGATTAAGCTAGGAACAGAATTTCTTATTGAGCATCTACGGCCACATCATACCCGCTTGCATAAGCAATGTCCGCACCAAGCGTTGTAACAACATTGTGCATATTTGCCTAGTAATGAAAAGGTACTAGCAAACTAGTAGCTTCAATATAAACCCTTGAATAAATCTCTGAGATACCTTTTCATCCTGCAATGTTCCTCTACTCTAAGCTACATTGATATCGAAGGCACGGTGTGAATAACCCTCTAGCCTAGCCTGCAGGGAATGTTCTCATTCTACAACTGCCCTGCTCTGGTAATAGTAGGAGAAAGAATTCACTGATATGAGCAGAAGGAGGCTCCACATCAATGCAGACCTCAGTGCCACTGTACCTGCTGCACTATTGGTAGCTACATCACTGGAGTAGCACTCCCTACCACGCAGACATGAAGAATGTTCTTCAAGCCGGTATCCAAGAAGAGCACATATGGCACAAAGAGCAGATCTGGTCAGCCTGTGGCTAAAACCCTGCTGGTATAGTAACACACTAAAGCATGCTTGCTTGACTACTAAAAGATTATGGAGTTGTTTAATACCTCTCTTAGGCTGCCATGATTAAAGCAGTAAATAGGGCTCAACCATAAGACAGAAAACCATTCAGGTTAACCTTAATGTCTGCTCTCATAGTCGCTGGGAATATCCCCATGGACTAGAACTTTCTCCTTTATAAGTTAAATTAAAAATAAAACCTTAAGGGGAAACCCCACTGCTAGACATTTGCTCTACAAACCAAAACCTTCTCCCTCCTGCAACTCTTATGATTTAACTAATCAACTGCCAGGCCCTTAAACTTTCTGAAACTTCCTCTCAGTGTACTCAAGGGAGAATTTGTTTTTAAATAGGAACAGTAAGAGCACCATTGAAAAATGAACATTATCTCCTGATTCAAATGTTATTAATAATAATTTAAGTAAATGCCAGAATACATGTTGCCTTAACAACACATAGGGCCTGATTACAACTTTGGAGGAGGTGTTTATCCGTCCCAAAAGTGACGGTAAAGTGACGGATATACCACCAGCCGTATTACGAGTCCATTATATCCTAAGGAACTCGTAATACGGCTGGTGGTATATCCGTCACATTTGGGACGGATTAACACCTCCTCCAAAGTTGTAATCAGGCCCATAATTTGCCGACCATCAGAAAACCCAAAATGCAGAGTGTCCCTATGGGATTTTATTTGTGATTTGCAGTGGTAGTGGGAACTTGTAGAAATAGCAGTCTTCCCACCTAATGTGTCTGACTCGGACAGGAACTCAAGGAGCCATACCATATATCCCCATTAAGAACAGGTACTGGAATTAACCACCATAGCTATAGCATACGTGTCTTTCCATGCATGGAGCCCTGATGATAAAGAACATTTCCTGCCCTTACTGCATTCGGTATGTTGGCGCTGTCTTCAAATTTGGCTCTGCTGTGCTGTCATGTTCAGATCCATAAAGAATCCACCATTCCACTGTCTTGTGTACAGACTGCCTCCATGCTGGACACTTTCATTTCCTAATCATACAAGTTAAACAAAATGGAGAAACTTGTCACTCCTATTTCTCGATTTGTAATTGCTCTATAAAATAACATTTCAAAAGGATTTACAATAATTAAATTCAAAGCAAAATAAAATCTGTGGCATTCACATTCAGACTATTGAGCTGGACTTGAGCGTGCTTCTAAATATAACTTTACATGAACTTGTGCTAGTCTACCTCTTAACATGGCACTATTGAATGTTTACTTCAGTTATCAATCCTTGTCAGTGCAGCTGCCATGTCACACATGTGAGTGCATTTTTTCCTTCAGGTCAGGATCCAAAAACGCCAGCACTGAGGTCAATGGGATCTTTAGACCCAGTGAAGAGTGTGGTAAAACCAAACACATTCAATCGAATCTCATTCAATACAACATCACATTTAAACACCATAACCAGTTTAACAATGGAAACAAAACTCCATTCAATTAAAAGTTTCAATGCTTTATTACAACTACAAAGCCAAAATCATTTAAACAGTGTGCAAAACTAAGTTATACAAATAAATAAACCCATCGGCTGACAAAATCTGGGAAACCATTTAATCTACTCAACATCAATACCATTAGACATTCTAAAGGAATTATGCAAACAAACAATGATATAATTTGCACAACAGAAATACATTTCAAATTGTTAGGTGGTGACATCTGTCAATTATCAAATTCAAATCTGAACATGTACATTTTTATGAGGATGTTTATCTCAATCTGAACAGTTCAATCTTTAGGAGGATGGTTCATCAATTTATAAGAGGATGGTAATCCCTACTGCTATCACAAATTAGGACAAGCATGTGTGGGAAAGGGCTAACACATGCAGACAAAAGAAGACAAAAATAATTTGGAAAAAAACATCTATCTTAGGTCAGGTTAGACTAACTAATAAATATCAAAAGGCACAGGTGTCAGCATGCAAAACTAATCAAAATAAGGCAAGGGGAAAAATGATATCTCTCGCGTAAAAAGCTTGTAAGTTAGATTTGGCAACAGAACACATCAGATCCGGCAGGAAACATACAGAACACAAGCTGCATATCAGGAACATGCAATGGACAATTAACAATTTAATTTAAGGGGCAATTTAGAAGTACAATCGAAGCAACAAGTGGGGACTTTCCAGCAGATACATCAAGAGAGGGGAAAACAAGGAAACCTGACAGCATGGGGACCAAAGAAGAATGCATACCACGAGAGCAAAGAGGGAACTGACTAAAATTTTCAAATGTCTCTATCTAACCTGAAATGTCCAACACAGTTTGATTGGTCCACTATGTAGAACTATATGTGGTAAAATGACAAATGTCCACTGAAATTTAAAAAGGCCATTTGGTTTGCAACATCTGTAAGTTTTCTCAGGGTAGGTGCGAAGTCATCTCTCCTTCTGTTTGACACCGGCAGTAGCTCGTAACTCTGTACATTAGTTGATATCTTCCAGAATTTTTCCATGGTTCACTACAGTTTTCTCCTTTCACTTGAGACCTGATGATTAAACAAAGGGGTCTGTTTAAAGGTCCAATTCTCCAGTGCTCTGGATGTACCAGCTCCGAGGTTAAAAGCTTACATATAATACAATAGGACTCTTTACTAAACATGTGAAACAACCTAACTGAATTAAGTTTATTTCAAAATAATTCTGAATGATTTAAAGAATTAGATACTTATAACCTATCTCAACAAGTGCTCTGAAGTCACTGAAAATGAGACAGAAAAAATAATAAAGCTTATTGGTGAGTGACATATATGGTGACACTTGATTCTGCAATATACTGGGCATTGCCTTCCAGAATGCTAGGAAAAACAGATGAAAATCTAACGGAGCTATTAAACACAAGCAATAACAATCTTTCATCTCTTTACGGATGATATATTACGACCTAACTGGAGTTTTTATGGTTGATACAACTGTTATCATAAATGACATGCCCTTCTAAAAAAACATCATATTTTTTTAAAGAACATTTTAAGGAATAATAATTTTAACAAAATATATTTGATTTATAAATTAGGGAAATGAGAAGCCAATGAACTATTGCATGATGAGGAACAATGCATTTTTTAGAAATAATTCCCTAAAAATATCTTTACCAAAGGGGACTCTTACCTGTAAATATATACATTGATGCCAACCATTTCATTTCCCCATTCCAAATGAATTAAAAACATCTAAAATACAGCAAGGATTGGATGTGTTGATAAAATGATAAAACAGTGATCAAACGTACTTACCATTGACTATTAGGTCACTGTTTTACAAAGCAAGCAGGACTTTAGACTTTAGGCAGTGAAACACCATTTCTGTGTGAAGTGTGCAAAACATTTGAATGATTTTAGAGAAAGTGAAAGTGAAATGAGCCAATCAGCTTTGGGTGCTTGGGGACATATCTCAGTGCACAAAGCACAGTGAAAAGCTATTGTTAAAAAGGGGAGAATCTCCCCTTTCCAATGGCACCTTTCCCTAGTGGAGCCCTCCCTTGGGGTTTGCCACAGGAGGGTGAACCCACAGCAGGGATCCACTTAACTAGACACCAGGGGCTCATTTTGAGGGGGTGATCTGCCCCTCACAACGAGCTAGTGAATCCCCCTCTCCCGGACCCAAAATAATTTTTAAACCCCCTCCTCGCAGAAGCAGATTGGAGGTTCTAACCTCCAATCTGTCTCCAGGGGGGTGGGGGTGCAGAAAGCCCACTAGACACCAGAGGTTTTTTGATAGGGGCATAATTGGGTAGGGGTGGTCCACTCAAATATTGGCCTTTGCCCCCACCCTCTTTAAAAAGCCCAGCAGTCTTTCTGCCTCCATTTGGGGGGCAGAATGGAGGTGCCTTTCTCCAATCTGCCCAGAGGAGAGCAGAAACTCACTAGACCACCTGGGACTATATTTGGAGATGGGGAGCAGCCCTTCCTGCAATGGGCTAGTGCTCCCCCTCCCTCAGCACATAAGCCTTTCATAAGGTTCTAATCTCTAATTTGCCCTTGAGGTGCAGAAAGCTCACTAGACACCAGGGATTTTGTTAATAGGGGCATTAATAGGTGGGGTTGACCAACCCAGGGATTGGCCCTCGCCCTCACCTTTTATAAATAACCCCAGCAGTTTTCTGCCCCCTGTAGCGAGCATAATAGAGGTGTCTTCCTCCAATCTGCCCCCAGTGGGTGGCAGAAAGCCTACTAGATCACCAGGGACTATATTTAGAGGAGGACAATGGGCTAATACTCTTACCTACCCCAGGCCCAAACGTCTTTCTGCCTCCCCCGGGGACATGTTGGAGGTTGTTACTTCCAATCTGCCCCCAGGGGGGCGGAAAGCTTGCTGGACACCAAACATGATTTTTTAGTGGCAAAGTGGATGGGGAAGCCCACCTAGGCATTGGGCCTAACACCACCTCTCTAATGACCAGCAGCAGTCTTTCTGTCCTCCCCTAGGGGATATATAAGATTTCTTTAACTCCAATCTTCCCTAGGCTCCTGCTTAGCTAGGTCCCAAATTCCACAGCTATCCACTTTGCAAAAAACGTTTCAGTTTGTGTGGCAAAATGTGAGGTATTCATGTTGCGTTCTGAACCTTTTCCCTACCTGGACAAGTGATGTACCATTGGTATCATAAAACGTGAAAGAATAGAATTGTAGTATATTTAATTTTTCCTACTGGATTTCATTGATTTTCTGCCTTCTAAATGTAAGCCATCTTATAAGAAATTAGGGGCCATATTTATACTTTTTGACGCTAAACTGCGCTAACGCAGTTTAGCGTCAAAAAATTTAGCGCCGTCTAACGCCATTCTGAAGCGCCATGCGGGCGCCGTATTTATGGAATGGCGTTAGCCGGCGCAAGCAGACCGGCGCTGCCTGGTTTGCGTGGAAAAAAACCACGTAGACCAGGCAGCGCCGGCGTTGGGAAAAAATGACGTTAGGGCGTCTTAAAATGGGGCAAGTTAGGTTGAGGCAAAAAAATCGCCTCAACCCGATTTGCGCCATTTTTTTACGACGCCCAGACGCCATTTCATGACTCCTGTCTTAGTAAAGACAGGAGTCATGCCCCCTTGCCCAATGGCCATGCCCAGGGGACTTGTGTCCCCTGGGCATGGTCATTGGGCATAGTGGCATGTAGGGGGGCACAAATAAGGCCCCCCTATGCCACAAAAAATAAAAAATAAATTAAAAAAAATATACTTACCTGAACTTACCTGTACTTCACTGGGATGGGTCCCTCCATCCTTGGGTGTCCTCCTGGGGTGGGCAGGGGTGGCAGGGGGGGTCCCTGGGGGCAGGGGAGGGCACTGTGGGCTCATTTTGAGCCCACTTGTCCCTTAACGCCATCCCTGACCCAGGCGTTAAAAAGCGGCGCAAATGCGCCGTTTTTGGCCACGCCCACTCCCGGGCGTCATTTTTGCCCGGGAGTATAAATACCACGTAAAGGCCTGGGAGTCATTTTTTAAGACGGGAACGCCTCCCTTGCATCTCATTAACGCAAGGAAGGGGTTCACGCTAAAAAATGACGCACACTCCGGGCACTTTGGCGCCCGAAGCGTCTAACGCCATAGTATAAATATGGCGTTAGTTGGCGTTGGTTTTGCGTCGAATTTGCGTCGAAAAAAACGACGCAAATTCGGCGCAACCAGAGTATAAATATGGTCCTAGATGTTTTGAAAAATGTCCTCTAAATCATATGCTCTTATGGGTACCCACAGATTCAGAGATGTACAAATAACCACTGCTCCTAAACTCCAAATATTGTGCCCATTTCAGAAATGCATAGGTTATCTTGCTACCTATTTTTACTCTACATATTTCACACTATGAATTGGTGTGTACTCAGTACACAATGAAAAAACATTGTATGGTGCTGCACAGTTGTTAGCCCGGTATACGTCGGGTTCTTGGAAAATCTACAAACTCTACATATCTTCATAACCAAAAGGGTTGGGTGAATGTTATGGTATATTGCTTTGTATATTAGCCATCATGAGAAAAAGTTACAGATAAAAACATTGGGGGTTATTCTAACTTTGGAGGAGGTGTTAATCCGTCCCAAAAGTGACGGAAAAGTGACGGATTTACCACCAGCCGTATTACGAGTCCATTATATCCTATGGAACTCGTAATACGGCTGATGGTATATCCGTCACTTTACCGTCACTTTTGGGACGGATTAACACTCCTCCAAAGTTAGAATAACCCCCTTTGTCTCAAATGCCTGTTTTTTCTTACTAGTTTTAAATATTTCAACGCATAAGATGACTTGCTGAATTTAGAATTCTATCTACTTTTTAGAGATACGTTGCTTTCCTGGATCACCTATGAGTTTCACATGGGTTCGCACCACAAACTGGAAGTAGGTTGAAAGCACAAAAAAGGAAAAATGGGCTACATCTTAAAAAATGCCAAAACTGTGTTAAAAATAGTTTTTTTGATTCAGTTTTGCATCATCCTGAAACATGGAAAAATAGTGACTTTAACACATCAAACCACATACTGCTGCCTTTTTCATGAAAAAACAGACACTTATCCAAAGCACTTTTTTCCTATGTTCCCAAAAAAACTCAACATTTAGCTATACTTTTAGCTATTTTCTCATTGCGCTCCAGGGGAAATCACAAACCCTTGGTGCCTTTAGAATTCCCGGGACACACATTTGATGTGGATAGCTTTAGTGGACAAAATGTTATGGAGGCCTAAGTGTGAACTACATCAATTAGTCGAAAAAAGGCCTAGCAGTGTGTGTGTGTTGGGGGTGGCTAGCAGATTAAGGATTAAAGTGGATGTGATAGAAGGCATGTTTGTTCACATTCTTCACTTCTGCATTTCACATGTTGAATTAATCATTAAATACACATATATTTGTTACATATAAGTTTGAATTGTATTTACTCATGGTCTGGTATTTGAGTACAACATGGTATTAGGATGAATTGCTGGTATCCATGACATTTATTTGGTGAAAGGCCAATGTGTAAATATTGCATTCTAACCAGATGTAGCTTTGATAGTTGTGTTATGTATCTCAGCATCTACATTAATGCATATTAGAACATTGGAAGTTGGCAGCTCCATTGAAAACAATGGAGTGCTGCGAGCTTTTACTGGCCGGTAAAAGCCCGCAGCACCAACATTCCAATGGGCTTTGTTCACAGCAGCAGCTGTGAACAAAGCCTCACGGAGCCCGAGGGGATTTCAATTTGTTTTTTTTAAGAGAACATTCTGCCCTGAGTGGCAGAATGTTCTAATAGCCTTAGAATCTGCCATAGCGGGCTCTACCGGCTATTAAAGGCCCTTTCCCTTGTTAAATGCCCTCGCCTTCGGCTCGGGCATTTAACTCGGGAGCGGGCCTTTAATAGCCGGTAGAGCCCGCTACGGCGGGTTCTAAGGCTATAATATATTTTATATGTGTGTTTCCTCTTATTGTAATCTCCTGAGATAATAAATCCAAAACTGGTTTAAATGAGCTCTGATATTTGTTACCAAAATGTACACTTATGTGTGCTCTTCCCAGACATTTAGCTTTGATAGGACTGGCTTCACTGGCCTATTTTGGCTCTGGTTACATTGCTACTAAGCGCCTTTTAGTGTACATTTGTGTCTTTCCAAACACAGTAATAAAAGGTTAGTGGTTGGCATCTCTGACTCTTCAGTAAGGTCACAGTAACATTGCATTGTATTTGTGGATTATTAATAAAGAACAGGTAAATCACCTGAAGGTATCTCAGTGCTAAAGAAGATACTGATGGTTGATTTTGCACAGGAAGGCTTAGCTCAATCATCTAGAGGTTTGTAAATGCTTACCAAGATTTTGAGTCTTTTCTTATAGCCTTAGAACCCGCCGTAGCGGGCTCTACCGGCTATTAAAGGCCCGCTCCCGCGTTAAATTGCCGAGCCGAAGGCGAGGGCATTTAACAAGGGAAAGGGCCTTTAATAGCCGGTAGAGCCCGCTATGGCGGGGTCTAAGGCTATTAGAACATTCTGCCACTCAGGGCAGAATGTTCTATTAAAAAAACAAATTGCTCACGGAGCCCGAGGGGATTAGAATCCCCTCGGGCTCCGTGAGGCTTTGTTCACAGCTGTTGCTGTGAAGAAAGCGAACATTGGAATGTTGGCGCTGCGGGCTTTTACTAGCTAGTAAAAGCCCGCAGCACTCCATTGTTTTCAATGGAGCTGCCAACCTTCGAATGTTCTAATATATTTTAGCAGATTAGTTTTACTGCATAATGTTGTGTTCATTGGGAAGGCTACATACATGAAAAATAAAGCTTTCCTTCAGGTTAATGTCACTCAAAAACAAAACCCATGAGAATATAAAAATCAAAGAATCTTAGCCGATTGGTGGGTGGTTAATAAATATGGCAATACAAAGCTTTACGAGTCAAAAATATTGCTTTGAACTTGATTTGTTTCAAGGTGAACATCCATTGATCATGTTACACCTGGTGTATTGTGGTTCTACCTGCTAGATTTCCTGATCCTCATAAGGTAACCATGAACGTCAATTCACCAAAATTCCAGGGGTAGCGGAGGTGACATCACACAGCATTTAATCTTTATTTTCAATAACACATGCATGCTTACACATACTCACACATTTACACATGCACACACTCGCTCTCACATAAGCACACTCTTGCATGCAAGCAACCACAAAACAAACATATAAAATAATTTTTACTTACCTCAGTTGACAGTGTAGATCATATTCCAGCAAATTGTATTTTATTCTTTATTACAGTGCTTCCCAACCTGCGGTCCGGGGACCCCTACGGGGAGGCGAAGTCTTCTCAGGTGGTCCGTGACTACATAGAAAATTAAATAATATTAACAGATTCATAAAGTGTTTATATCAATAAAGAAGCTCAATATACAATTGAAAATTTTAAAACATATTGTAAATGTGAAGGAAATTGGAGGCTAAAAATTTAATTAGTATCCTCACATTGATTTGTGGGAGCAGTGCAGGTGCATCAAACTGAATGAAGTGTGGACGATGAGGGGCCTCAATTGAATTTAGAAAAGTTCCAACCTTTCTATTAAAATTGAGGTTTTTTTTTTTTGTTGTGATTGCAAATTAAATAAAATGTGTCATTATTTGTGTATTTGTTTAATGAATGTTTTTTCTTTATTTTTTTATATTGTTTTGTGGTTCAACAATACTTAGGCCGGGGTCCCCGGTTCCAGTAATGACTTTGTGGGGGGTCCCCAGATTACAATAATAATTCAGTGGGGGTCCCCGGGTTCCAGTTGTGATTAAATGGGGGTCACCAGAAGTCAAAAGGTTGGTAACCAATACTTTATTACACTAGAAGTGAATAATAAAACATTATCTAATATCAATATAATACAAAAATGGACAGAAAGCAAGAAAGACAGAGCTGCCCTTCTGTTAAGGGCACTGATTCTACTACCTCTGAAGCCAGGAGTAGAAAAGGTAGTTCCAGGTGTTGCAAGGGGTGACCCCCTAATTGACCTTCATGAGGGTACTAGGCTATGGACATAAAGGAACTTGTGTTACGGGTCAGATAAAACCTGTCAGACAAATTCTTACATGCACATTGTACAATTACAATGTAACTTTCCCCCATACTCAAAACTAATGAACAGTACCTGTTTTCTACACTACATGATTTATTATACCCAGTTAATTTACATATTGGATTGATAAGATTGATTTTAAATTATTAACAGCTTAGAAAGTAATATAAACAATAGGGAAAATGTTAGTTATACCCCAATCATATTTCAAAACACATTCCTAAATAATTACTAATTTCCCTACCTAAATTATAACTAGCTGTCTAAAAGGGTAATTGAATTAGTTATTTATAGAAGTATGTCAAGTCATATGAGGCCTCCTTACTTACTTTATTGTGCCATTAGGCCTCAATTTGGAATCCCTGTGTTTCAGCATCGCTCCAGTAAGGGACTCTAGTTTTTAACCCTGTCCCAATCACCAGTATCTTACAAACTGTTCTTAAACATGCTTTACAGAGCAAGGAGGGGCCATGGGCCCCGGTTTTGCTACACAGGTAGTCGAACAATGCTTTTATTACAATTAAAGAAAGTACACTTAAGATTATTGCTACTATTTCTCCTCTTCTTCTTTCAAGATGGAACTTGCAAGTTCGACTCTCCTAGTTGACATATTTCAACTGCTATGTTTTAAAAGCAATGGAAAGTTTCCCCTCTCTGGCTTGTTAAAGTGAGCCTCAGGAAACATGACAATCAAGTATGCTTTTTTTAGTTGCATGATTTGAATGGCTGCTGTTAGAGATTAAGCAGACCTGTTTTTTAGATCACACACTCCTATACATTAAGTGCACAAAAAGTGAAATATTAAAATATATCAAGGTCCTTGTTGTATGCAACTTTGTGAAAAACATAAAAAGGGCCTGCAGCACAAGTGAGGTAAAAAGAGAAAGGTGCAGGATTGTTGTAATTGTGGAGAGTCCCGAAGCAGCCTGGCTGTCGCATTTTGAATGAGTCACAGTCTCCGAAGAGATCCAATAGGCAAGGTGAGGAAAACTCTGTTTCAGTATTTCGTTCTGGATAAAATAAATGCGTTTACAGTTGTGACCTTATGAAAGAAAGAGAAAAGATGGCTAATCTCTTTCCAGGACTTAGCAATAAAAGAAACAACAGTTGGTGACGGAGCAGAGTTCAATTTTTTTTCACATATTTTATTGAGGTTAGTGAAATCACCAACACATATGGACACAAATCGTGCTGCTTCAATGAAGGTTCTCATTGTTGATGGAAATTATTGATGATGGAGTCGCCGTATTTTTGAACCTCAACACTAGCTGCTCACAAAAAATGAGTTGCTTAGGGTAGGATATTGGTAATGCATATAGGTTAAAAAATAGTGGCTACAAGGTTGAACACATGAAGAATACCACGGTTAATGGGTTAGGGAAACAAGGAAAAACTGGACCCTAGTCGCCCACTGAGCAGTGTGGCTCAAAAAGATGTAAAGCATGGAAAAACTATTCTTTAAACACTGAGAACACCAAGTACACCATCACACAAAGAAAATGAATCCATGGTGTAGAGGTCAGATGTCTACTGTTAGTTGCAGCATGTCGTTACGCCTCACCTATACAAAACATGGTGGCATATTTAGGAGCCCATAGAGCTAACGTAGCATCACTTTTTGTGACACTCTGGTGGCGCTAAGCACTGCTCCATACATACAAGGAGGTGTAATGCCACATTTTTGTGGCCTTAAGCCTTCTTGTAAATATTGGCTTCTCCGATGCAGTTTTATGCATCAGAGGGGTGTGCAAAGGGTGTTGCAGTGGGCATTCCACCACAACGCCTATTGCTTTTGACCCTGCCTCAGATTTACGAGTTGTTGTAAACCTGAGGCGGCACCAAAATTTAACGCCACCCCAGTGGTGGTGTTAGCATGGCAAAATGATGAGGAATGCTTTTATCCCTCCTCATGTTTTGTTTTTTCTATGTGTCCTGCATTTTGCAGGACACAGAGAAGAAGCAATGTGCCATTGAAGATTGTTTATGTGCAGGAAGGTGTCCCTTCCTGGACATAAACTATCATTCAGAATTACATTTTGGTACTTCTATGTGTGCTGCATTTTGCAGCACACATAGAAGTGCCAAATCGCTACTGTAGATTGTTTATGTGCAGGAAGGCACACCTCCCTGCACATAAACAATCCATCCCCTCAACGCAGACACCCTTGCACAATGGTGCAAGGATGCCTGCATTGGCACTAGGTAGCCTAATTCAGCGCCAGCACAGGCGGAAATACAGGGGTGCGCCATATTCTTCTTAATACGACACACCTCTCCATTTCTAAAGTGGCGCAGTGTGGCTCAGTGTGGCGCTGCTATTTTTGGCGCCGCATCATGCTGCGCCACTTTAACATAAATCTGGGCCATGGTTTGAGGGCTGTTATTAAAGACTTGCATTGCTATAACCCAAATATGCAGCCAGCATATATCAAACTCAGGGACTCATTTACAAGGCCTGTGGAGCCGGGCAGTGCAGCAAGTGCCTTGCTGCGCCGCGCTGTGCCACTGGAAAAGGACAGATTTCTGTCCTCTCCCCTGCGCTGGTGCACAAATTGCTGCCAAGTGCTAACGCAGGCACCCTTGCATCATGGTGCAAGGGTGCCTGCATTGTGGGGATGATTGTGTTTGTACACCAAGGGACATCTGCACAAAAACAATCATCACAAGACGGGTTTTCCTCTTTCTATGTGTGCTGCAGAGCGCAGCACACATAGAAAGAGGCAGAAATGGGGAGAAATAAAGATATGAGTCACTTCTACACCACCTCTGAGGTGTCGTCAGAATCTGAGGCATTCCCAGACTTGTAAATCTGGGAATGCGTCAGATTTCTTAGTGTTTCATAGGTGTTCAATGGGTGTTGCGTGGGAACATTCACAGCAGCAGTCATGGACTGCCCCTTTCACAAAGTTTTATGCATGAAAGGGGTCTATATTTACAAGCCCATGAAAAGCCACGTGAGGTGGCTTTGGGTGGCATTGCAAATATAGATTGGCACCTTGAGCAACCGGAGTGTCAAAAAAATGACGCTCCAGTGGCGCACTGTGCCGCTAGGGCTTGGTAAATGAGGCCCTCAGTTTTGAAAAAACTAATTTTAGATCAGCTAAATCATCTACAAATTATGCATTGGAACTCACGACCTGGGTACATAATAAGAGTCATGACAATCATGCAATTGGTGTCCCTCTGCAGTAATAGAATTATAAAGTGCCTTTTGCTCCTTGCAGCTAAAATGGCCTATTCCACTTTACCAAGGTCTGGTTTAATATTAGACATTACTTTCTCATGGGTTGGGAAAGGGCTAAGGAAACTGATAGTGTAATATTGATTAAAAAACGAATTACTTAGTAAAAAGGGATTTAAATATGCTCCAAAGATTATTTATATGATAGACGTGGCTTCTGCATGAGTCCTGGTCAGACCTGAACTGATTCTGCTATGCTCTTTCCTTTGCCCTTACAGCCACAGTAATAGGCTTTCTCCAGCTCTATAGAAAGGTGTGAACTGGCTTTCAGGAGAGAACAAAGGACTGCTGGGAACACTTTATCCTGCCTCTAGTGCTTTGACTCCCATAACTGCAGGAGTTAACTTACCCCAGAACCAATCTGAGAAGGGTTTCTTCTGGTACTGAAAGGTGATCTTATTTCATTATTGCAGCCTCTGAAAGGGATGCAGGAGCTCCACAAACTGTTCCTTGTGTACTGTCTTCAGGGTAGGGGGTGCAGGCATTGCTTCTGGTGAAATAGGAGGATATGAGGATTATTTTAAAAAGGAGGTTGAACGGAAATGAGGAACCTTCAAAGGATAAGGGGAAAGTCATGTCACGATTCACTAGCACCCTTTAGCATGCTGCAGCTCCGAGAAATCCTAGCTATTATTTCAAACCATATACTTGATTTTGCGCCTTAGGCCAATGGATCACATGCCATTGATGTGAGAGGATGTCAAGGATGTGTGCCATAATAATCATCAATGAGCAAGAAATCACTACGGAATAACCACACCAGTTTATTAAGAAGGATTATAAATGTACTGCCCTATATTAACAACGCTAAAGTCATGAAAATAATCTTCAAGCATAAATGATAAGCACTTAGAATCATCAACGGTTGATTAGAATGCCTTATATATCTGAGTTTATTCAAAGCAAGTAAGCAAATTAACTCAAGGATTATAACACAACTTAATAACACCAATATTTGCAACAGCAAAATAAAAAAATACATTTGAGCAAAAGATCAATGAATGTCAATATAAGTCATGAGCATGTAAAGATAAATTCCCTCACTAACCAATAATTAGCATTAACATTTTTTGCTTCATGTAAAAAGAATTTAAAATACAAATTTATAAAAATATACTAGCTCAGGTTATAGCAAAACTAATATAATTATGCAGCAATTAATTTATGAGTTGCGGCTGGTACCTGTAAAACAAAAGACACATGTAACAATACGATTTCATACATTACCCATAGAACAACAACATGCAGATCACTTCAGCAAGGGGACACCATCAGTAGGACTATCCCACAATCCTTTATGACTAGGATATCACTGGAAAAACTTGTAAGGTCTGATCTGCATCAACAGCTAAACCCACATCACTAATCCGACTCTCTCTCCTGAAGAATAAGGACTCCCACCCCAAGAATAGGTGACAGAACATTTTATCGTTTTCATAAAACTTATGATTGGTGAAGACATGGGGTGTTACACGATTCAGCTAATAAAACTAAAGTTAGATAACTAAAAGTTGCACATTCATAATGCACAGAATTTTTATTTGTTGACGTTACATTTACGCAATCATTAGCCAGACTCCATTTAAAACAATTTCTTCTTCTCTACCGTCTCGTCTGTGGATCCATTGATCCATCTCATCAAGACTTCACTTCTCAGGAAGAAACGTCTTACAATGTAACATCTACTTCCATCCTCGAGGAAGAAACCACATGTTAGTGACAATTCTAAACAATAGGACAGTCAAACTTGAGCAATGATCTAATAAATCTGACCTTGTAAGACATAACACAAAAACCCACTAGGTGTAGCTTTCTACACTTCTGTAAGCCATTGCTCACACTCTTTAAGTAAGCATTGAGCAATGGAAAACAACTGAAATGTTAGCTTAAGTTAGCTTAAGTAGAAAACAAAATGAAATATGGTAGCCATTTACAAAAGTCACCCATTTTTCACACATTAGTTCATTAATGATCAGTTCATTATTAATTAATAAAATCAAATAGTAAAATCTCCGCTCCTGTAAGCATCATCGTCCAGAGGAAAAGGGCCCAGCTTATCCTGGGATGACTGAAACACATGCCAGTGTTACTGACAAATTCATTCTTCAGGATATGCCACAAGTCTTCCAATTGATGGATTACTTGTTATTTTCGTTTTTCTAGATAATAGCTGCTTTCCAGCTATTTACTTAAAGTGATGCCACTCTTCTTCTGGAGGTAAGGTGTTGTTTTGTTCAGCAATCAATTACAATTGGGGGATTTGAGAGATTTTATATGTAACATGCTAAGATGAGTGTTTCTGTCAACATGTAATTAATGTCATTATGTTTTTATTACTAAAGTGATGGCTATATTTTGATCGTTATGCTGTTGCTCTGTGTGGAGCGCTGGAAACAGAAAACGTGTGTGTAGCTTGGGTTGGAGTGGGACTAGGCACGAACCTTTTAGAATGTCTGTGTGTATTGATGTGGTCATTATGCTAATGGTACACATTGGCTATGCCTAGGCGATATTAGTTGTGAAAATGTAATTGTCCAAGTGAGCAGTGAATGTTGTGTTCCCTGTGTTTAGAAAAAAGCAGATCCCATTTTCTCCCTCCTTTTGGTCGCTATTTGTTGTTGCATTATGAGTGATAGCTCTGACTTAATCACTACCTGTAGGACGTGTACTGCCCCTCGAGGGAGTAACACAGGCCTCTGCAACCTCTTCAAAGCAGGGTGGTCCCCAGCCGTTAAGACGCCCTTAAGCCGTTCAAGGCACCTCCCCCCCCCATTCTGCCCAAGGTCATCGAATATCTGTTGTGTATTACAGGAGACCCAGGGGTCCCTCCTCTCATGGTGCAGGGGTGCCCTGTAACTTTGTGTTAAGTGTGGGTTTTGGATCACGCTGAGTATACTGGAGTATCAAGTGAGAAAGACTGTTAGTACCGTGTGTGTACATCCAAAATATATGTCACCATAGGAGATACATAATGCATGCATTGACAGGTACGCCTGTGTTATACATCCATTTCAATACTATGTGGATATCATGATTTATGTTTGGATGGAGCGCAGCTGATCTGTCATTCCTTCCGCTGTGTCATAGTTACATTTCATCAACGAGGGATGTTGGGTAATCGCCACAGCAACGAATGACGCCTTTATTGACGTCTTCTTTATATCGCACACTAATTTCAACTGACACACACCATCCTACAAATTAAACGCAAACATGAACGCAGGTCAGTTATGTCCACCCAGGGAGTGGAAATGTGGAGAGCAGAAGTGAAGGTATACAGCACATACAAGTAATAATCACAGTAACAAGAAGTCTGCAACGTTTTGATGCAATTTTTAAAACAAGCATGAAGGGGTTTTTGAGTGCAGCATTTCTACATTCGTTAGCGTTGCAAAGGCCTTCCATTGTAAAACCGGATGTTCTGTAGCATGTTGCGTACGTCAGTAGCACTCAACTCACTGTATTCATCTTGAGCAATGCAGTGAATCAAATCAGTCACTTTCCAATGAGTACTGGGCAAAATTTAAAAAAGCCATTCTCGGGCAGATTTGTGCGAGAATGATCCTAGGGCGTCCATCAAACAGCTGAAAGAAATGAGTAATGCAGGTGACCTTGTTAGAAAAAATGCGTGATGAACTGATACAGCTCCCAGGAGCTGTCGTGATCCGGTACAGGGGAAGTGCCTCATCTAAAGGTTCTACAATAAAGGTCCCGAAATACATTAGCTGGATTCTTTGATTAGCAGTTTTCTAAGTCGCAGTAATATTAGTTCGTGCAGCAAATATGACAAGAGGAGATATATGACCCCAGACGGGTTAATGGGTTGAAAACTGTCCTAGTTACAAATCGAAATTCTAACAAGGCCAACACAGTCACCCTCCTTCCCAATCTCAGCAAACTGAGCATCATTGCATTGGCTAATAGCAATGCGTGTTATTTATGTCGCTATGTCAGGAGTGTAGCCTGAAGCAGATATAAAACAGGATGCCATTATTGTGGCCGAAATTCATTCAAGAAAAAACTTAATTCGTGCTTACAAATTTCTCATGTAGGAATCTGAAAGAAGAGTTTATACAAAAGTTTTAGGGTAGGACCTAACCAATATTAAAGCATAGCTAATGCTTCCTTGTGAAACTGGCGAATCTAAGTGGAGTAAGAATCTAATCTATCTGGCAGACATTCATCCCTGGTTCACAACTTAGCACCGGCAACATTAAAGGGTGGCTGTTATATCTGTGAGGTGACGTGCAGAATTTGACTATTTGTGTGAAATGGTAGGGATGGGCGGTAAACTTCGCTCCCCCGGCGGTGTTTGTGGACTTTTGCCACTGAGAGTGCGGAGTTCAGCAAAAGCTCTGCCGGTGGAGTTTACCAGCACCCAGCCCTAATTTATTGAATATGGCACTTGTGGGATTGGTCATTTACCCATGCACACAATAAATGAAACCATCATTTGCATATGTGAAATACGACTGCATTCATAATTCACATGTGCGGCATATGGGCGTGTTCTGATGGAATGTGATAATTTCATACTCCCTTCCTTGTGTCCCCCTAAACTCCATGTTTAGAGTGCACGCTATGCTTCCTGATATGAATATTGGTAAACTTTGCACCGACATTCCGTGAGCAGCTCCTGCTCTGGCACCTCATTGAGGTAAATTCACCTGGCATAAACATGACCATTCCCTGAAAACAACCTGCTGTACACAGGGCAGCACAGTCGAGGGGCGCGCAACAAGGGCACCGAGGACCTCAGCTACCCTTAGAACACAACTCTTGTGTATTCACAAGCAGTGACGTCATAAGCCTTGAGATTATTTTGACACTTTAACAAGACCTACTAAAGTGCCACAGTCCTGTGGTTAATAGTCAGACCCTTTGGTGGTAACGTTTTTTAAATTGATATAAAGACTTTCCTCCAAGAAGCAGTCGAGCGCTTTCCTGAGAGAAGACTGCAATTGTAGCATGAACATTTCAAACATGAGGCATCATGCGAACAAGAGTGTCTGCTGAGACAGGGTCACAGGGAGTTACTGCTGGGCCTCTCATGTAAATCTCACTTCATGGCAAAGCCTAGTCTTGCGCCGAACCATCTGTAATATACTCATGTCCTTCGCTTTTACGTACAGTAATATTTAATCGAAATCAATTGCATATAGCACTTGCTAATATTGCTCTAATTAGGACCTTAGTACATCCCACTTAAATGGTACACAATGGGGCATAATTACAGAAAAGTGGAGTATCAGCTCCAATGTGCCACTTTTCTTGCATTGCCCTGTGCCACCCTAGCATCACCATGGTAGTGCTGTATTTAATAGGGGTGGGAGGTGAACTCTGCTCCACTTGGAGAGTTTGTGGAGTTTTTCCCACTCCGCACTCCACTTCTAGCGCGGAGTTCTGAAAAACTCCACATAGTGGAGTTTTTTCCTTATTGGCACTCGCCAATGTTAAGTTGGCAAGTGAAGAAAATCATTATATCCCAGCAAGGTTTCTGAACGCAGGTGGTCGCAGACGGTTGTGACCACCTGCGATGAGAAATCTTCCATTCACGTTGAGGAAGTTGCTCCTCGAGTAGAAAATCTACTTCACCGGCAGAAAAGAAGCAGTGCCTCCAGCAAAGCACAGGGAGGCCAATGAGTTATTTTGGGAGCATCACTTTAATGCCTGCCCTGAACAGGCATTAAATATGACAGAGAAAATGGCGCAGTGAAATCTTGTAAATTTCACTGCACCATTTTTTTGGGCCTTCCTATATGGGAACGCCCCCTTGAATACATTATGCCTGACACAGCTATAATGTGTGGAAAGGTGTTACAAATTGGGTGAATGCATGCATTGTGGCACTTTGTAAATATGGCGTACTGTGGGGGCCTCCATAATGCCTTCTTAGAATGAAAAAATTATGCCAGGGCAGCAAAGGGGCTTGTAAATATCTCCCATAGTCTTCATAAACATGCAGTTTGCGGTACTAGGGCTCAAATATCCGACCTCGGTTTTCATACAGATCTATGCAGCAACGTGTTTACCCCCGAGCTGTCCTGACAGCAATTAGAGCCTCGTCAAAAATAATATCTTTTCATATGATTTCAGAACTAGCATTACAGTGCTCGGTATTCACCTACTCAACTGTCTCTACTCAACGTGTATCCTTTTGTACACAATTTCAGTCAGATTTGCGGGGAAAGTTTATTTTCCCATACTACTGACTGCTTCCAGTGGAGTAATGCCTGATCAGCCAGGTTGTTGAGAATAGAAAACAGTCACATCTTGTCCAACATTGTCAAACCACTTTCACCTGTAACGTTCAGAAACTTGAGATGTCTTTGTTGAAATGTCAATGAAGACATCGGCAGGTACAAGTGGCTTGCTTGCCCTAGATCACACAGCTAGTACAGTGGTGGCCAGGACTGGAACTCTGTTTTGTTTAATACATACACAAACAAATGCCCATCAGTCTTGCTGCAGGGATGTTCTGAGACACTAGCGAAATTATATTTTGCCTTGTGTGCACTCCCATTCTCTGGTAATAAGGACATTTTGAGGTAATTTTAATTTACTATCATCGGCAACCTCCTACGGCCCTTTGCGGTGTCAGCCAAAGGCAGCTGCTTAGAGAAGCCTTAAAGTAGTACCAGCCCCGCAATGAAGTAATGAAGATTACCTTGTTACAAAATAACTTTTTAATGAACGAGTGATTTGTACTGCTGCTGGGCCCAGTGAAATACTAGTGTCTTGGGTACAAATCTCTATGCACTAACCCCACTGTTTCTATCTTGTCTCCTTGTCTCTCGTCTAGTTCCTTTTTGCACCTCTCCTTTTCCCATGAGCACTTTTAGACACTCTCTGAGTGTCACAAAGCACTACACAAGTAAACAACAAAACACGACAATACTGTCCACAGCTCGATCTCTTGAAACTATACATAGACAGCAGATGGTATCATTCTACCATGGCATCTTGCCTGCTTTGAAATCTGAATACACTGTAGGGGTAGGCATCAGACTACCAATTACATTGTGTGACTGGGCAGAGACCCAGATACAAACAACTTAATTGGTCTTTAAGCACCGAGGCCCTAGGTTGAAGTGTGGTATTATCTATGTGCACTCTTCCCAGTATTGCTGTTTAGTGAGCTTTTGTGTGCATCATTACGGTAGCCGGGACCTCTCGCTTTCCTTTCTCCAGCGGCAGCACCAACATTGGAGCAGAGAGGCTACTTTCCCTTCCTGTTCCGTGGGGCACCGGCATATAATCCTGGCCAGCAGCCATGGCGGAGTGCTGCGCCTTCACAGAGAAGATCAGCAGGTAAAGCTGTCGCTCCGGAGTCAGCTTGTCGCCTACATTGTTCCGCCACAAGTGCCGGGCTTTCATTGAGCTGGATCCCTGCGTGCTCCAGTGGTAGAAGGGGCCTAACTGGGCTTCTGCCGGAGCTCTGCACAATCTTGCAGAGTTGTTATGTCACTTCGCAGAATTCGGTGGAGTAAAACCCCTTGAGCTTGATGAAGCAGAAAATGAAGGTTTTGATTTATTAACGCTTAAACGTAGTGCTGAAATAATCATGTGTGACTTCAACCGAACTAATAAAGATTGTACGGGGACAAAATGTGCCCTCAGAGTAGTTTGCCATCATTTATACGCGTGCTTTTTATAACGTGGTGTATTAGAATCGCACTAATCCGACATAATCATAAACGTGTGCTACGATTTGCTTGTTTGAAATGTTTTAGCTTAGCATGACTTTAGCGGAGGCTTTGGCCTAGTTGCCCGGTCTCACGGTTTAGATGCTCGTATTTTTCCACTGTGCTATTAAACGTGTATTTTTGCTTGAAGCTGTACTTTTCCACAGAAACTGTTCACATGCTTATCTTAAAGTTAGTGCCAGCCTGGCATATTTTCTCTTTAATTCAAGGTCGACTTGCAGGTGCGGACAATGGAGGCTCTGAAAGTAAGCTAATTGGGAGACAATGTTGCAACTTGCGTACCCATCTCCAAGGATAATGTATGCTTAAGTAAAAGCTTGAGAACTGTCGCCTTTGATTGGTCAATTTGAAGCTAACCTATGAACCCTCCAATGGAGACCCTACAGGATTCGAACTGTTGTCTATAAAACCCAGGTGCACGAGAGGAATCGCGCGCTCTCTCTCTCTATCATCGGACATCCCGCCATTTTGACTTCGTAGCTATTATGGCCCATTCTGCTGCGACGCCATTTTGAGAGACTTTGATTCTTTCTCTAATCGAGAGAAAGAGACTTTAAATGATTCTGGCCCTAGAGACTTTAACTTTGATTTGATCCCTTTGCATGAAGTAGTAGTCTTACCTTGCCGCCGTGAGGCAATTGCCCCATCCACCCTTGCCCTTATGCCCTGTCCTATGCTGATCGAAACTGTACCCATGCTGACCGAAGAACGGTACCTGTGAGACGAAGACTTCCTTGTATGCTGATCGTAATTGGTAAATATGAAAGGAAATTGTAAAATTGCATTGTGTATCTTTTAGGTAACCAACTGCTGATTTTTGATAAGATCCCTAGCTAGAAGTTTTTCTAAATTAATGTTGCTAAATTGTTTTGCATGACGTCCCACATGCTGATGCTAATTTGAGGTTAGATGAGGATTCCATATGTCGCACGATGCAATTTGAGATCTTGTTATGCTGACTAAATGTATGCCATTAGTTCATTACAGATTATCGTATTAGTGATTTGCATTGCTATTATCGAATGCCTCGTGATTCAAATGCTTCATAGATTGCACTTGTTCCGACGTTATGGACAGCTATTAATGTTCATATATTTTTATCATTTGGTGTTGAGACACATTTATATTGTGCTAGCTTTGTTAATATAGGGAAATAAAATTCACTAACTTCGCAATAAACTGGTGTGGTTATTCCTGACTGAAAGGTCAGGGTTCGCCGAAATGTATTCTGGATTAATTGTTAAGTGTTATGTTGTTCAAGGTGTAGCTTATGTTCGTTATTGATTATTGATTTGATGCGACTGATCGATATAAGAGTACAGAGAGTTCCCACAAAGTCAAAAGATCCATCGGCCTAAAGAGCGTCCGAACACAGGTAAAATTATTACTACGGACCGCTCTATCAGTAGATGGTAGCAGAGGACGGTTACGTCTTTTGGGACCTTGTACTCTTAAAGTACATGGTGTTGAATTAACGGTTACGCATTTTGAGACCCCACTCGAGAAGTTGAATTAGATTTTCTTGGGTAAAACGGATTGACAAGATGATGATGGGCTAGGTCCACCGCGACTTTCCCGGGATCTCGGAGCTTGCGAATGGAGAGAACGGAGGTGTGGAATCAGCGCTGGCGGTACTAGTGATGGTATGAGTGAAGTTAGGGTTTTGCGCTTGCACAGCTTATTGCCGCAGGGTGTGTGAAAAGGTTGCGAGGATTTTCTTTTTAAGGATAGCGGAGGTGCGACTCCGAGTGTAGAAGTAGAGAAGTCGTCGAACTTCAGAGAGTTAGCGGAGGTGCGGCTCCGAGTGTGAGAGTAGGGAAGTCGTCGAACTTCATGTGCGTGTGGCGCTTTGTGCATAAAAAGGTCCACGTGGTTGTTGTTGTTGAGACGGGCCCTGCGAGGTCAAGAGACTCCGGAGTATGTTGATCCATGTTGTGGTCTGGGCGGTTTAGTAGGTTGATCGGGCGTGGTCAACGAGTTGGTACGTGTGTTAGGGAGTGAAAGAAACTTCGACTTCGGGCTTTGACAAGATTCTAAGTGCACAAGAACAGATCATTGACAAGTTGAGAGTAGGTCTGCGGGTCAGATTTGCTTGCGAATGTGGGGACTGAGAAAGACGGAATGGCGGCCAGAGGCTAGTGAAAGGTCCCGAGGCTAGTGAAAGGTCCCTAAGGTCCTGAAGCGACTGTGTTACCCTTCCTATAGTAAACCGACAGATCTGTTTTATTTTTGGTAGCTCGCAATATATGCAAAAGTTGTTACGAGAGGAGGTGAGTGAAGGAAGACTAGCCGCAAGGCTTTGTCAGCCGCAGTGTGTGTGAGTGTGACGTCACTAAGAGCCGCGCTGGGATAGGTTGGTTGCAGAGAAGGGTCGCGCACGGATTGGACGCAGTCCGTGGGACTCGATTGGAAGGGGAAAGGCAGGTGAAGAGTATTCCGGGAATTAAAGTCACCTATTGATTACGAATTTTGTGGAATAAAAGTCACATATTGATTACAAACTTTGTGAAATAAAAGACGAGAAAATGAAATTCTTTAAAGCATTCAGGAGCGCGATGAAGGGGGAGTCTTACATTAAAGCGAGCGTAGGAGAAGAGACGCCGCCCGAGGGTACACCAGCTTACATTGTAATGGAAGAAAAGGGGGTAGCTCCGTGTCTTTGGCTAAAGCAATGGCACAAACTGACAGAGAAACATGGGAGCGTAGCGTTCCCGATACATGGGACATTCAATATAAGGATTCTAGAGAATTTGAGATTCACGATGTATGACATGAAGGTGCCTCCAAGGCCAGCACAGTTTGAGGCTCTAGCAATTTGGGAACTAATGGCCAGACAGCAACAGCAAAAGAAGTTCGAGACCAGAATGAGGAAGGTAGAAAAGACACTAGCGGATGCTAGGTGGGATAATGCACAGAAGGTGTGGAGGTCAGATGTATTGCAGGGGATAAAATTATTCCCCGCAATTACTAAGGAAGGAGAGGAGACAGGTAAGAAAGCCACCTGTAAGACAGACAGGAAGTGTTCCAAGGATAGAGAGGACGAGGAAAAGTTGAGAAGAGAAGAGGAGTTGGAGGATGAGGAGTTGATAATGCAATTGCTGAACGACCGTCCACCGCCTTATGCAGAGAATGGACAAGGTCCAAGTACCAGTTCTGCCCCTCCGGCACTGGTACAGAACAGTGAAACCCAGAGTTCAGGAGCGTCATCGGGATCTAAGGACCCGAGTCTGCTGTTCACCCCGCAGATACCGCAGGTTAGGAGAATATATCCAGATGTGCCCGTGTTGAAACCGGCAGAAAATTATCAGCCGCAGATGCCAGGGTACTACAACGGTGATAACGGTGCAGGAATGATTCTAGATCCAACCGTAAGGGGAGTACAGAATGGTTACAACCCAACAATGGCACAAGCTGAATCAACTCAGTTTTTGATGCCTCAAAAGCAGATGCAGGGAGGAAACGCACATGCTCAAATGACGGGGAGCCAGATGGGCATGCCGGCAATGATGACCCATGGTGTGGGCATGAACATGCCACAGAACATGGGGAATGGACAGAACCCAGACGCGATATCACTACCCATTACTGTAGGTCCACCGGTACCTCTGTATAGTCAGCATAACTTGGGTCTGAGCAGTCAGGGATCAATGCTGCAGAATGGGACAGAAAGGAGGTGCATAGAAAACACCCCAGGGATCACTCCGATAGCGACTCAGCCAAATGGGTCTGGATCCTTGATGGAGTTTAGTCCCATATGTGCTCAGTCAACACTGGTGAGGTTGAGCCCCCACTGATAATACCCCTAACATCGAACACTGAAAAGCTGCCGCAGCCATCGATGGCAGTCGATGTGAACGCTACCCTGATGGGGGTGAAAGCCCAACAGTTGACACAATGGTTCAACAGTCTGAATTCCACACAAAATTCAGCTAGTGGGAAAGGAGAAGACTATATGAATAGGGTCAGGTTGAACATGGAAGCACAAGAATTGGTGGAAGGGACTATGGGTGTGAACAGGTTAGAGTCCTACACGGAAGAAGAGCTGAGGTATCTATGTCCCAGGATTACGAAGGAAGTGAACAAGATACATAAGAGTCTGCAAGAAGCAGCTGACAGAAACGGGGTTGACATAGACAAGATGAAACACTTGAGCAGGAGCTACAGGTTAGATTTTGGGACCACAGATTTTGAACACATGAGGTCAGCAGGCATGAAGACACACCTAAAAGAATTGCTGCAGAGTGCACAAGTGTGGAGGTGCTTAGACAAATGGGAAAGCAGGTGGGTAAAGAGGAAGGAAAAGAGGAGGGACAGTGCTACAGAACACAATGAGAAAAGACCGCAGAGTAGTGATACAGTAACAATGTTACCAATGAGGGAGACAGCAGGGGGAAAATTAGTACATGTACCATGGCACAGAAGCGACATTCAGTCCTTTACGGACGATTTTCCCAAACTAAGAGAGAAGCCGATTGAATGGTATCAGCAGACTGATAGGTTTGTGAAGCTTGCAAAATGTCTCTGGGAAGACCTGAACACTCTCTTTGAGATTGTGGTTCCGGCAGATTTGTGGGAGGATTGCAAAAGAGCTGTAGGTTGGCCGACAAGTGAACCAGAGAGAGACAGGGAGACGGGTGCACCATCACCTATGGTGATGAGCTTGTACTATCAGGTAATTGAGCATTTGAAGACTAAGGTACCCGCGAAAAACGTGGATTGGCAGAAGATTGATCGAACTGCCCAAGAGACTAAAGAATCGATTCATAGTTACTATGAGAGGTTGTTGAAGGCGTTCAAGAATTACAGTGGCACGGAAACAATTGAGGCGAAGGACATGCTCCATTTTGTGTTCAGATTTGTGGAAGGGCTGAGACCAGAAATAAGTCAAATGATAAAGTCACATTTGATTTGTTGGCAGTCGAAACCGATTGACGAAGTCTTGACTTATGCGAAATACTGTAGCGACGAAATTGAAGTGAAACAGAAAAAGCTGAAAGAGAAGGTGATGATGATGCAGCTTAAGGCAGCTCAAACAGGTTTGCAAGGTTTGCAAGGGATGCAAGGGTTCCAACAGCCGGCTCTGCAACAGCAGTTGCAGTTGCAGGGAAACATGGCGTTTCAGCCACAGGCCAGAGGCAGAGGCAGAGGCGGTTTTGTGAATAATGGTCCGGATTTGAACACTGTTGTGACGGGTGTGCAGGCAATGAAGAAGGTAATGCCGTGTCACGTGTGCGGAATCGTAGGTCATTGGAAACGCGAGTGCCCGATGGTGGTGCAGGAAGGTGCAGGTGCAGGTGCAGGTGTTGGTCAGCAAAACAATGATGTCAATGCGTTTCAGACAATGAGGGGACCGAAAATGAGAGGTCCGAGCCCAAATTTTCAGACCTTAAATCAATTGCAGGGATTACAACCTATGCAGCCGCAGCAGATGCAGATGCCTCGTATGCAGATGACGCAAATGCAGCCAATGCAACAGCAGTTACCTATGGTACCTAATCAGCAAATGCAAATACCATTGGCACCAATGAGTCAGCAGCAAGTGATGGTTCCTCCGCAGGTAACGGGTCAGGTAATGAGTACAAATGGCACCGTACAACAGTTCCCATTACACAGTGAGAGTGGAATAAACAACGTATGGGAGAGTGAAAGTTCAGGAGAAGAAGGAGATTGTGTGCTTGCGGCATCCTTGGAAGTTGATCAAAGGGGTCCGTACGTAGAAGGAAGAGTAATGGGTCATCGTGTCTCGTTCTTGGTTGACACGGGAGCCACTCGTTCAACAGTTAAGAGCAGTGAAGTACCAAATTTGCCACTCTCAGGGAGGACAGTTCAAGTGGTGGGAGTAGCAAACAGGCATCTGACGAACCCAATTACAGATCCAGTACCAGTCAGCATCGGTAACTACCAAGGGGTACATCAGTTTGTGGTATGTGACTCAAGCCCGATAGCACTGTTAGGGAGAGACCTATTGTGCAAATTGGGTTGTTCGATCATGTGTTCGAACGAAGGAATAACAATACAGACGAGCAGTGATGGGGAAGAAGAGGACAGTGTAGAGGGGGATGAAATGGAAACGGTCGATGAAGAGTATCCTCTGATTTGTCTTTTCCCGATGATAACTGAAGAGGACATCCCAGCTGAATTACGGGAAACAGTCGGAAGGGAAGTGTGGGATATGACAGGAAAAGAGGTGGGATTGATGAAAGGAGTGGAACCAGTGAAAGTGGCTGTAAAGCCTAATGCAATCTTTCCCCAGACCCCACAATACCACATGCCACAAGATACCCTCATGAAAGTTGCTCAACTCATTGACGAATTTGTAAAACAGGGGGTACTGAAAGAAGTGTTAAGCAGTCCATGTAATTCACCAATAATGGGACTAATAAAGCCGAGTGGAAAGGTACGACTCGTGCAGGATTTGAGGAAAATAAATGACATCATAGTCAAGTGCTGCCCTGTCGTACCGAATCCAGCTGTGATAATGTTTCAAATTCCTTGCGATGCTGAATGGTTCTCAGTCATCGATTTGTCACAAGCATTCTTTTCTGTGCCTCTTCATGAGGACAGCCAATTCCTCTTTTGTTTCAAATTCCTAGACAGAGTGTACAGTTGGTGTCGAATCCCTCAAGGGTTTTCTGAGTCACCGTCAATATTCAATCAGATCTTAAAGAAAGATTTGGAAGCATTAGAATTGCCATTCGAGTCAACCCTAGTACAGTACATTGATGACTTACTGGTTGCATCAAAGACAGAAAGTAGCTGCACAGCCGATACCATTGCTCTGTTGAATCATTTGGGAAGGAATGGACATAAAGTGTCCCCTTCCAAATTACAGTTCTGTCAGAAGAAAGTGAAATACTTGGGTCACCAGATAGAGAGAGGGTCACGGAGAATAATGAAGGAAAGAATAAGAAGCGTACTACAAATGGGTCCACCAAAGACAAGGAAGGAGGTGAGGAAGTTTTTGGGAATGGTGGGATATTGTCGCCAGTGGATACCCAACTTCTCGTCTCTAGCAAAGCCCCTACTGAAATTGACCCAAAAGGATGCCTTGGATGAAATTGAGCTGAAAGGAGACGAGATGGATGCTTTTGTTGAATTAAAGGAATGCATGTGCAGGGCTCCAGCTTTAGGTATGCCTGATTACACAAAGCCTTTCACATTGTTTTGCCATGAACGTGATGCATGTTCTTTGTCTGTCTTGACTCAAGCCCATGGTGGCGTGAACAGACCAGTAGCGTATTTTTCAGCTACTTTGGATACGGTTGCAGCAGCACTCCCAGGGTGTTTGCGCGCCGTAGCAGCAGTTGGTATCAGCCTCACTCAGAGTGAAGGAATAGTGATGGGACACCCAGTAACAGTCATGGTCCCTCACTCAGTTGAAATACTTTTGACCCGCTCCCGAACGCAACACATGACTGGAGCAAGACTCACAAGGTATGAAACGATAATTCTGGGCTCACCGAATGTGCAGCTGAAAAGGTGCACTACGTTGAATCCAGCAACCTTGCTTCCTGGAGAAAATGCCGAAATTGAGAACGCTGAAGACGTCGAGCATGACTGCCTTCAGGTGACTGAATTTTGCACAAAACCTCGACCGGACATCAAGGATACCAAGCTTGATGAAAATGACCAAATTCTTTTTGTTGATGGTTCATGTCTAAGAGATGGGATGGGGATTTTGAAAGCAGGATATGCTGTATGTACTGTAACAGGGGTCTTGGAAGCGGGATGGCTTCAAGGAGTCTATTCTGCACAAGTAGCAGAACTTGTAGCCCTTACCAGAGCATGTCAACTGTCTGCATTGATGAAAGTTACCATTTACACTGATAGTCAATACGGGTTTGGGATTGTGCATGACTTTGGACAACTATGGTCGCAGAGAGGTTTCCTGACTTCTTCAGGATCCCCAGTGAAGAACGGGGAGAGAATAAGGGAATTGTTACACGCCATTCAAGTGCCAGCCGAAGTTGCAGTGGTTAAGTGTAGTGCTCACACGAAAGGACAGGACTATGGCCCTCATTCTGACCTTGGCGGGCGGCGGAGGCCGCCCGCCAAAGTCCCGCCGTCAGAT
This sequence comes from Pleurodeles waltl, assembly GCF_031143425.1. Lineage (NCBI taxonomy): Eukaryota > Metazoa > Chordata > Amphibia > Caudata > Salamandridae > Pleurodeles > Pleurodeles waltl. The sequence goes on from NC_090439.1 coordinate 605,843,235, forward strand.
TACCGTTCCGCGGTCGAAAGACCGCGGCGGTAATTCTGACTTTCCCGCTGGGCTGGCGGGCGGTCGCCTTCAGACCGCCCGCCAGCCCAGCGGGAAAGAGGCTTCCACGATGAAGCCGGCTCGGAATCGAGCCGGCGGAGTGGAAGCTGTGCGACGGGTGCAGTTGCACCCGTCGCGTATTTCACTGTCTGCGCAGCAGACAGTGAAATACATGTAGGGGCCCTCTTACGGGGGCCCCTGCAATGCCCATGCCAGTGGCATGGGCACTGCAGGGGCCCCCAGGGGCCCCGCGACCCCCCCTACCGCCATCCGGATCCCGGCGGTCCGACCGCCGGGATCTGGATGGCGGTAGGGGGGGTCGGAATACCCGCGGCGGTGCAGCAAGCTGCGCCGCCGCGGAGGATTCAATGGGGTGGCGGTACACTGGCGGGACCCCGCCAGTGGTGCCGGTCCGACCGCGGCTTTACCGCCGCAGTCGGAATCCCCATTGGAGCACCGCCGGCCTGTCGGCGGTGCTCCCGCGGTCCTCCGCCCTGGCGGTCAAAGACCGCCAGGGTCAGAATGACCACCTATGTGTCTCTAGGAAATACATATGCGGATCAAGTCGCAAGATTTTGTGCCTTGAACTGTATATTACTCAGAGATTAATGGAATTCAATAAGTGAACCAGAACTCGAACCAGCTGAAGCATTTGCCTTGAAGGTCGTAGATACGATAGAGGAACTAAAAGCACTACAAAATAATGTCAGGGAGGATGAAAGAGATTCCTGGATTAAATCACAATGTATAAAGAGACAAGACGAGTTATGGGTTTCACATGAGGGAAAATATGTTTTGCCAAATAGTCTCTTATCACAGCTTGCGCGGTTCTATCATGGGCAGGCTCACCTAGGGAGAGATGCCATGATAAGATTGTTCAAAACTGATTGGTTTAACCCCAGATTTCGTCAAGCTGCAGAAGCAGTTTGCCATCGATGTGTCACTTGCCAGCAGATGAACCCAGGAAAGGGAACAGTTGTGAACGCGAGCCACATTGGTAGGGCAAGCGGGCCTTTTAGTCGAATGCAGATGGATTTCATTGAGATGCCTGTGCATGGGGGTCTGAAATATGTGTTGGTGATTGTGTGCATTTTTAGTCACTGGATTGAGGCATACCCCACACGTAGAAACGACAGCCTTACAGTTGCCAAGCTATTGTTGAGGGAGTTGATACCACGTTTCGGATTCCCGATCTCTTTAGAATCAGATAGGGGAAGTCACTTCAATAACGAGGTGATAAAGTTACTTTGCGAAGCGCTGAACATTGAGCAAAAGCTGCACTGTAGCTATCGCCCTGAAGCCTCAGGACTGGTGGAGCAGATGAATGGTACGCTGAAATCAAGAATGGCAAAAATATGTGCATCGACAAATTTGAAATGGCCTGACGCATTGCCCTTAGTGCTAATGTCAATGAGAAACACTCCTGATAGAAAGACTGGATTGTCTCCGCATGAAATTCTCATGGGCAGAGCTATGAGACTTCCTGCAGTTCCCGCAAACATGCTTTTGAATATTACAGATGATATGGTGTTAGACTACTGCAAAGGACTGGCTGACGTGGTTCGCTCTTTCTCTCACCAGGTGGAAGCGACCACCTTGCCACCGATCCAAGGTCCAGGACACGCACTGAAAGCAGGTGACTGGGTCGTGGTAAAGAAGCACGTGAGAAAGTCGTGTCTGGAACCCCGTTGGAAAGGCCCTTTCCAAGTGATCCTGACGACAACTACCGCTGTGAAGTGTGCGGGGGTTCCCAACTGGATTCACGCCAGTCACACAAAGAAGGTGTTGTGTCCCACAGATGAGGAAGTTGAAGCGCTGAAACTACCAGTGCCTGATAAAACAGTGCTGAGTGCTCAAACAGAACAAAAGCGAACTGAAAGCGAACAGGCAGAAACGGGAGAGAAGGAGAAATTCTCTGACGACGAAGACACCAACTCGCTTGGGGGAGACCAAGGAGAAAGTTCAGACAGCGACGAAGAAGCTGCAGGTGACCAAGAGCCTGAAGCAGCTGAGGGTAGCAAAAAGCCTGAAGCATCTGAAGGTGACAAAGAACCTGAAGCAGCTGAAAGTGATAAAGAGCCTGAAGAAAGTAACGGTGACGAAGGGCTCGAAAAAGGTGAAAAAGCAGGAGAGCCTGATCAGAGGAGGGCTTTCCCAGAAGCAGACGATACAGAAAAGGAAAAAGAGAACGTGATTGATTCCCCAGAAGGAGGGAACAAAGCAGAACAGAACGAAAAGGTTCAAGATTCCACAGAAAAGATCGCAGGTCCATCAAATGGACATGGTGCAAAGAGAAGACTAAGTATCTCGCCAATAAAAGAAAAGGGTAAAGAAAGTTTGGGCGACGGAGGAAGGCCAAAAGTGAAAGAGAAAAGAAAGGAAGTGACGGTTGTGGAACAATCGTCAAGTGAAGAAAAAGACTTGACAAAAGAGGAAAGTACCAGCGAAGCAGAGTCGAAAAGGGAAGCAAAATTGAAAAGAAAAAGGATACCAAATAGGAGATATTCCGGTCCTGAATGGGCATATGCAGTCAATGATGATTGGACTGACGAGTTTGTATCTCTAAGCATCGAGAACGAAGAAGAAGAAGAGATACCAATAGAAAAGAAAAGTTTCATAGACTCTGTCGATTGAAAGAGCAAATGATATTGCTTGCTACAATCCAACGTGAAAGAAACAACCAGCTGAGACATTGTTAAACCGGATGAGACATTTGCTAAACTGATAAAGACTGAGTTATTACCGAATTGAGACAAATGCTGCTAACAGATAAGTGACTGGCCTTTTGAAGAAGACGGCGTGAACATTGCGCTTGTTCAGCTTTGTAACTGAATTACTAAATAGTTTCATTTATAAGTGCTTCTAGCTCTCTGATTCTATACAGATCATGACTAGGTACGCTATGCAAAATAATAGAAAGAGATATTGTAAATACGCGTGTATAGGCTTGGTAATTACATGTGTAATAATAATAATGGCAATTGTGATTGGAATGCATGGAAAGGGTGAAAGTGAGAATATCGAGGCTTCTACTATTGCTCCTGTTACTGTCACTGAACTAACACCATTGAAAAGACTAGCATTGGATGAGAGGCTCTTGCACGATAAGAAAGAGCTTTCGTATAACGTTTTTTATCGCTTACTAACAGAGTATGTTGAGACTATGGATGCGAAGGATTGTTATGTGTGTACACAGATACCAACATCAGTAAAGGAAGGGGTAACTTATCACCACATGCCTCTTACATATGGGATTACATGTAGTATAGTAATGTCTAGGTTTTATGGTCAAACTAACATACAGTATTTTTACTCGAATTATGATGTTACCTTTGCTTATGTTCCTATAATAGCACAGCTAAGCCAGATTGCTAAAGATTGGGATGCTAAAATAATGAGGGAATTTTTCGAGCCAATGCAACCTTTTGAAACGGCTCATGCTCATAGGGAGAACCTTACTTGCTCAGTCTCTGCTGTAGAAATAAGCTTTTTAGATCGCACAGATGATAGAAGGGCACAAATGAATGCGAAATTAGAAAAGGAGCTAAGTAAGAGGACTTCAGTAGATAATTATGATTTTGCTGCTATAAAGACACAAGGGAAAATAGCTTTAGATGCTTGGCATGTAGGGAAATTTTGTATATATCGAGGAGAATCTTATTATGACAACATTTTTGTAGGAGCGAGTGAATGCAAACATACGTTTATTTTTAAGGCCAAATGGACATTCATGATGAACGGACTTGACCCTGTCATTCCAGGTGTATATTACATTTGTGGGCATAACGCTTATTATCGTCTTCCAAAGGGATGGTGGGGGAGATGTTATTTGGGTATAGTGTTCCCAAAGGTTTATCAGCTGGATGACGTATCGATGATTCAAAAGACATCTGGATCCCATCGTATCCAGAAAAGAGAGACCGCAGCTGCTGTGGTAGGTGATATATTTGGAGCCATGATTCCTTCATTAGGAGTTGTGTTGAATTCCATCAAGATACGAAAGTTGTCTACTATAGTGGATAACATGCTGACAAAGTTTTCAGGTGCTATAATCCTGATAGATGCCGAACTTGCAGCGGAAAGAGCTATGACTCTTCAAAATAGGCTTGCTTTAGACATTCTTTTAGCAAAGGATGGAGGCGTTTGCAAAATGATTGGTGCACGTCACTGTTGTACCTATATACCTGATAATAGTGTGAAGATTAAAACTATGCTTGCTAATCTAACAAAAGAAAGTGCAGATTTGAAGGAATTGAAAGAACCAGGAGTGGGAGAAGGTTGGAAAAGGACTTGCTTCAGTGGGACATTGGATTGGGGGAATTTGGAATGGAATATTATTGAAAATAATAGAAGGAATATTAATAGTAATAATTTGTGTATTTGGAATTTGGGGAATAAAAAGGGGAATAATAATGATTATGGAAAGAATTAAAAGAAGAAGAGAAGAGAAAATTATGAAAAGAATGGCAGAAGAATACAAAGCGCAAACTAGGGGAACTAAAAGGAAAAGGGAACTGACAGAATTTTAATGGAATAAAATTTGTGGGCTAAATTTGTGTGATGACAAGTAGTCATCAGAGGAGGGATTGATGAAGCAGAAAATGAAGGTTTTGATTTATTAACGCTTAAACGTAGTGCTGAAATAATCATGTGTGACTTTAACCGAACTAATAAAGATTGTACGGGGACAAAATGTGCCCTCAGAGTAGTTTGCCATCATTTATACGCGTGCTTTTTATAACGTGGTGTATTAGAATCGCACTAATCCGACATAATCATAAACGTGTGCTACGATTTGCTTGTTTGAAATGTTTTAGCTTAGCATGACTTTAGCGGAGGCTTTGGCCTAGTTGCCCGGTCTCACGGTTTAGATGCTCGTATTTTTCCACTGTGCTATTAAACGTGTATTTTTGCTTGAAGCTGTACTTTTCCACAGAAACTGTTCACATGCTTATCTTAAAGTTAGTGCCAGCCTGGCATATTTTCTCTTTAATTCAAGGTCGACTTATAGGTGCGGACAATGGAGGCTCTGAAAGTAAGCTAATTGGGAGACAATGTTGCAACTTGCGTACCCATCTCCAAGGATAATGTATGCTTAAGTAAAAGCTTGAGAACTGTCGCCTTTGATTGGTCAATTTGAAGCTAACCTATGAACCCTCCAATGGAGACCCTACAGGATTCGAACTGTTGTCTCTAAAACCCAGGTGCACGAGAGGAATTGCGCGCTCTCTCTCTCTATCATCGGACATCCCGCCATTTTGACTTCGTAGCTATTATGGCCCATTCTGCTGCGATGCCATTTTGAGAGACTTTGATTCTTTCTCTAATCGAGAGAAAGAGACTTTAAATGATTCTGGCCCTAGAGACTTTAACTTTGATTTGATCCCTTTGCATGAAGTAGTAGTCTTACCTTGCTGCCGTGAGGCAATTGCCCCGTCCACCCTTGCCCTTATGCCCTGTCCTATGCTGATCGAAACTGTACCCATGCTGACCGAAGAACGGTACCTGTGAGACGAAGACTTCCTTGTATGCTGATCGTAATTGGTAAATATGAAAGGAAATTGTAAAATTGCATTGTGTATCTTTTAGGTAACCAACTGCTGATTTTTGATAAGATCCCTAGCTAGAAGTTTTTCTAAATTAATGTTGCTAAATTGTTTTGCATGACGTCCCACATGCTGATGCTAATTTGAGGTTAGATGAGGATTCCATATGTCGCACGATGCAATTTGAGATCTTGTTATGCTGACTAAATGTATGCCATTAGTTCATTACAGATTATCGTATTAGTGATTTGCATTGCTATTATCGAATGCCTCGTGATTCAAATGCTTCATAGATTGCACTTGTTCCAACGTTATGGACAGCTATTAATGTTCATATATGTTTATCATTTGGTGTTGAGACACATTTATATTGTGCTAGCTTTGTTAATATAGGGAAATAAAATTCACTAACTTCGCAATAAACTGGTGTGGTTATTCCTGACTGAAAGGTCAGGGTTCGCCGAAATGTATTCTGGATTAATTGTTAAGTGTTATGTTGTTCAAGGTGTAGCTTATGTTCGTTATTGATTATTGATTTGATGCGACTGATCGATATAAGTGTACAGAGAGTTCCCACAAAGTCAAAAGATCCATCGGCCTAAAGAGCGTCCGAACACAGGTAAAATTATTACTACGGACCGCTCTATCAAGCTCCTCCCAGTCACAACGGTATATACTATACTGCCTGTATACCGTGTTAGTGGTCTGTCCTTGCATGCCTTTAAGATCCACAAGGACTATAAATAAATATGTTTTAGCTTTTAAAACAACAAATAAATAAGAATAATAATGATAACTCTCTTCACCTTGAGGTTGTAATCCAGTCACCTGCTCTCGAGAAAACGACGTCAAACAGCATTGTTTAGAGGAGTCTTTTTAACGTTGTATTAGAGGTGCTGGATCTGTACCTGGGTTTCCGGAAAACACTTACCTTATAAATGAGTTCCACAAAAAGTCACTGTAATTTAATTAGATAAAGGACTAATACAAAATCTGGCAACTACCCAGCCACCCCCCACCGACTCTGGACACCCCTGGTTTATAGGTCCCTTGCTTCTCAGCTATAGTTTAGTGGCATCACAGATGGGTAGCAATACAAATTTGTGGAAAAGACACTAATTGCGGAGTCATTACTACCATCAGTACACCAGTACATGAAAACAAATATCATTACAAAAACATTTTATTCCTAATCCAATATTAAAAACAACTTTAAATATAACACATTTTTACATCTTTCAGAACAATTGCATTTTCACTAATATAGTTTCCACCACTATTAGTAGTTCCAATTGATATGCTCCGCAATCCAAGTGGTTTACTTGTTATCGCAGTTCATTTCATCTATTGTACTGTTTTATCCAGATTAAAAAGGATTCCAATATCCAATGTCTTTAATCCTAATTTAAATTCAGATGATAGCTCCAATCCAAGTATTGAATTTGATACACGAACGAGGAAGAACCCAAAGGAAAAAAGCAAAGGCAGATCTGGAGGATCCCAAAGCAGACCCAAAATATAAGAACATTCCTTTGTCACAAGCACAACCAGAGAAGAAGATACTGGAAACCAAGTCACCACATATTTTGCAGCACTCTACCACTTAATTAGGGCTCTTTCGATTGTCTTTCATTACTCCCCGTTATACATCAGTTTTCAAAGCTGGTTTTGACTAACTCTCCAAAGCAAAGATCAACAATTTGCAATGTTTTTTTCCTCTGCAAATAGATAATTTTAACTCTGGAGATTTCACCAGGACCAGCTTTCAATATTGATTTGCCATAAAAGAGAAAAAATTTATTTTTACAGGGCTAAGTAATGAAATACAATTGTTTTGGTAAGATTTTCACCATGGATAAAGCGCAAGAGATGGTCTGCTCATGGCTGAAAAGACATGTTATGGTAGAATTACTAGTAAAGGAGTGCTAGAGGTGTACAGCCAGCAGTAAGGTCAGATGGACAAGTGACGTGTTTTGTGCCCTATTCCAGTTCAAGAAACCTGAGGGTTGCAAGAGGACTAGACATCATGGGTCCTTTGAGTTGTAGGAAGTTGGGTTGCTGGTTGAGGGAAGTGAAACCCTACTCAAGCAGAACCAACAATACTCATTAGGGTAAAACACAGCAAAATCCAAATTAACCTGTGCTTAATCATCTGGCAGTTTAGCACAAAAACATTCAGGTTTACCTTAGAGGCAATGTGTAAATTATTCATGCAGCACTTCAAACAATAATAAAGTGAAAACACAGCGCAAGAAAAATCCCACACCAGTTTAGAACAAATTGAGTAAAATGTAATAAATTATTTGAGACCACAACAAAAATCCAATCAGTAGAACCAGAGATATGCAATTTCAAATATTTAAGGTAAGCAGAGCTCCTAAAAACAAAAAGCACCACTCACAGGTATCTTGTCGTGAGGGACTGGGTGAATGTCACAAGTTCAGGTCAACCGCAACGGAGTGCAGGCCGGATACAGGGTCCAGGTCAGTCCCACTGAAAGTGTTACCTTCAAAGGTCCAGCATGAAGAGTTCCATTTGCGGTAGAGGTGGGTGCGAGGAACAGGGAGAGCATTGCGGATGGTTGTCTATGTAGTGCAACTAACAGACTGGGGGTCATGGACGGTCTGTACTGTAGCACAATGGTGTAGCATGAAGTGCAAATCTCACATTGGCAGTCATCACTGTAGTATAAAGAATCAGGTTCACCAGACCTTCGCATTGGCTGGCAGCGCAGGTCAGTGATATTGCCACAAACATGCCCTTTTGCAGTCACGAACATCGCACAATTTCAGGATTTCTCCTTTTCTTGGAAAGGGAGCTCATTTAATGCCATACCAATGGTCCAAGACCTGAAGGATACCTCTTGGGGATCAGGATCTCACCCCACAGAGGCCAGCAGTGCCCAGAGAGGTTCAGTTGCAGGTCCAGGCAGCAGGTCAGCAGGGGGGGCTCTGGAGCTTTTTATGTGCCTGTAGCTGAGACCAGAAGGTCAGTCAGCTGACCCTTGCTGTCACTTCAGCCTGGAATAAAGGGTGCAGGACCAGTCTTCCTTCTCAGCAAGAAGGGCAACATGGCAGCAGGGTAGCAGTCCTTCTGGTAGCAGGACAGAACAGCAGACCTTCGTCTGTAGTATTCAGAGGTCCACAGGTGTACTGAAGAGTTGTGTCTGAGGATCCTCTTTTTATACCTGGTGCCAGCTTTGAAGTAGGAGAATGTTCTGGAGGTTTTAACCTCCAGAGGTGTTTGGAATTTCCTGCCTCCCTGCCTCAGTGTCAAACCCCTTTCTGAGTCTGCTGAGCAATGCCTTTGTGAGGTGCAAGTGTGGTAAGCAACAGCTCTTTCCCCTCATCAAGTCAGAGATGGCCCATCATGTCAACACCTATTCCCCCTTAGTTTTACTGTTTGTGAGCAATAGACAAAGACCAACTACCAGCTACCCTTGTTCATGTGATCCAGGATAAAGGCTGCAGACACCAAATTGTTGGCACAACAAAATGCCAAATTTCTAAGAGTGATACACTAAAGTATTCAAAGAAAGTGATGGATGGAATGTTTGAATTGATCTCAGCACTGGTAAAGACTTGGGGCCGTATCCCAATTCATCATTATTTTTCACACCATGTCACTTCAGTTTGGACCCGGCTGTATACAGAGTACTCCACCCTATTCCAGTTGGAGCAGTCCAGCTTGAACTGCCAAGCCAGATCCTCCCTGAACTAGAACACAAGGAACCCAGCACTGGTTTTGCCAGCTTGGTACAGCTTGGTTCCTCCAACATAGTATGCACGTAACCCATGTCTGGGCCTACCTGTCCCACTTTGGGTGACACACTAAATCATACAAAAAAGTGATGGATGGAATGTTTGAATTAATCTCCACCACTGATAAAAGCTCGAGCCACATCCCAACTCATTGTTATTTTGCACACAATGCTACTTCAGTTTGGGCCCAGCTGTATGCAAATCAGTCTTGACCCTACTCCTGTCCAAACTGTCCAGGCCGAACTGCCAAGTCAGATCCTCCCTGAACCAAAAAGCAAGTAACCCTAGTTATTAGTATGCTTTGGTGGAGTTCTGCTACACAGAACTCTGCGAAGTGGTGAAAAACTCCAACGCGCTCCATGGAGTTCCACGAGTGGCTGAGTGTGGGAAGTTGTAGTAATTTTTAGCCTTGGAAGTTTGTCCCATGCTGTAAAATCAGTATGCACAGCAAAACGCTCAGCGCAAGAGGACGCTTCCTCTTTCTGCCGCTTGAGTAGATTTTCTACACAAACAGCAGCTTCCTCAATGCGAGCTACAGGTTTCCTAATGCGAGCAGTAGTGACGTGCCTGTGACCTTCCGCAACCACCTGCATTGAGAAATCTCACCAGGAGGTGGTCTAGCATGTGATTTTTCTTGCTCGCACCCACCAACCTAACGCTGGCGAGCCGTGAGAGAGGAAAAACTCTGAACCACTCTGCAGTGTTTTTGGGAACTCCGTGTTCCGTACAGAGCTCGGAGCAAAACTCTGCCAACTCTGCCGGCGGAGCAGCATTCATTGGGTAGTTATGGGTTCATCAGCCAGTTACAGCTTGGTTCAAGTGACACAGTGTGCACAAAGCACACATCTGGGCATAATCATCCCCCTTAGGGCAACACACTGAAGTATACACAAAAGTGACAGAAAAAACTGAGGTGGCATGGCATGCAAACTACCAATGGATTGGGAAGAAGCCCTGAGTAATTACCAGTTTCTGAGATTAATTTACCTTTTAATCTGAAACCCGTGAATCTGATTCACAAATATTTTTTTGCTACAAGGGTTTTTTTCTCCAATAAATTAAGTTCCCAGAGATGAAAAATGTAAAGTATGTTGAAAACTGGTATACTACGAATGAGATATGCTTGGTGGAGATGAGTCTTGGGTTTATAAAAACTTAGATTATTTTTTAAGTAGTTTATAAAAAGATCTTTGTGGATGAATGATAACATTTAAATAGAATCTATCAATTTAGAGGTAATTAATGGAAGGAACGAAAGCACGCTTCATTGGCTTCCATGATTCTAGATCAAATATGCTATTAGCTGCCCAATTTTAAGGAGCTGCACTTCTTTAATGTGATGAAATGTAGCAGAACAGCGAGGGCCTGGAGTGGGTATAAGAGATGATAAGATTACTACATTTTCAGTTTGTTTGTTCTCTGATGTGTCTCACAATCCCCTCAGGGAAAGTTGGACGGGTCCTGGTCAACACTGCAGCAGAAAGGGATCTGCTGAAAGAACATCAGATTTGGGCAATAGGACAATCTTCTTTTCTACTTGAGGATGTGCACTGCCCTCTTGACCAAGCTAACAAATTTACTAGATATCTATGCCAAGTGAATAAGGTGTGTTCCATGACAGTGGAGTCAACTATCTTGGATTATACCTGCTACAAGGCACATGTCAGTGATCCACGGAACGAGCAATAAGATAACTCATAAACATAATCCATAGATAATTGGTGATTTGTGAAGTTTCAGAAACAAAAGATGACATTTTCCAAAATTCTGTAAGGGGGGGTGCTGATTTACAGAGTTGCTCATTGGGGTTCTAATCATGTTGCTCTTGGCTGCAGATAGTAGGTCTAACCTTATGGTGATACTGGAAGTCCTCAAGCCCTGTATCATTTAAAGAAGTTCAAAAAGTAGCATCTATGTTCCGTGGTCTATATTAGCTATTCATGATCTTGTTTTCAAAATATATTTAAAGCTGTTAAACATTTAATGAATACTGTCATGAATTCTGTGTCCTCAAGCAAACTGAAGTAATTTTGTTCTTTTTGGGCTCAAAGTGGGAAGGATAGACTCCACGTTACAGATGAGGGAGCATGAAATTAAGTCTGCTCATGTTACATAAAATCAGTCACGGCTTGCTGGTGTTACGGGGACGATGCGGCATGCAGGGGGTAGCGGGGGAAATATTAATAATATAAAAAAAAATGAAAAAAAATAAACGTACCTGCACGTTGTTCTCCGCCGCTGCTCCTCCATCTCCTCTGCAGGCTGCAGGCACAGGCTCCTAACCTGTCCTACGGTCAATCCTGACACTGCTCAGCGAAGACTGGGAGCCTGTGCCAACCCTCTCCAGCCCAGCAGCAGTGTGCTGGGCTGAAGAGAGCCTACTGCTCATGTGTGTTTGGGCAGCCTGAGACGGCCGGACAAACACACTTGCACACTGAGGGGAGTACACTGTGCACTCCCCTCGTCACTGTCATCCCCAATGCCCCGTCCCTTTAACAATGAAAGGGTAATAAACCTTGTTTATTATCCTTTCATTGTTAAGGGATTTGCATGCAGTGTTTGCTGCTCGCTGGGGGAGGGGGGTGTTGCTCCTCCTCTATAGCGGAAGAGCCGCCGCTGCATAAAATAACTGGAACCAGATTGAGCAGATAGCCAAATGTACAAACTGACTTAATGCTGATTTCAAGCTCCTCATATGTCCGCCCGTGAACTTCATTCTCATGAAAAATCTTTCGACATCACTGGCAGTCACCATATCATTCTCGACCTCTGTCTGCTTATTTATCACAGTGATGAATATGTTTCTTTGCTTAGAACATGTTTTTCTTCTAGTAATTAAATTATTTTCAATGTGTTTGGAATCCTTTTGTTATCTTTCACTGTTAGTTTTTCGAACTGTTGTTGCATTACTCTGAGCCATGCATATTACATTATTAATATTATGTACAAAAAAGTTGCATTTGAAAAAACAAGTACAGGTCCAGCTTCTCAGTGACGAAAAAAAGTCTAAAAATGCCAGGCCTTCATGCCAATGCTAACGTTTGTGACATAGGGAATGGTTCAAGAGGTGAATAACAGAAGCCGTAAATACATGCACGCCTCCTGTCGCCAGCGCTGTGGCATTGAACGAGTTTTTGATTTGGTGGTGGTGCTTTTATCAAGAGAATAACTCATCCTGAAGCTGAAATCGGGCATCTGAAAGTCAGTGATCGCTCTCCTCTGGTGGCGGCTGCCTTATGTCCAGGCGGTAAATTATTGTTGTCTCATCATCTATTGGCTGAGCGAGGTATCATAAACCCTCGGCTGAATCTAATCTCGGTAATGAAAAGCAACTTAATCTAGCTGTGTAATGATTACCGAATCTGATGTATTGCCTTTTTCTTGTGACATCTACTAGCGGGAAAGGCCAAACTTTAAATTAAAACTCGTCTTTTTGTAACATAAAATACATAAAATATGAACACTAGAAGACACTGCATGTCAGATGTGGTTGGTTGCGATAGAAAACCTAAAATGTGTTTATCAAATACACTTTCTGACAAAGTTGCTGCTGCCACCTTTGCAAAATTACCAAAAGCGTGTAAAAAAAAAGAAAGAATAGTGCAATTTGTCTATACTCCCAAAGTAATACTATATTGTCTGTTTTAGCAGTATTTTAGAACTTCTTATGCAGATCTTGGACTGGTTGACATAGAATGGATAAAGGATAATTGGATGGTTAAGTGGTGCTAGAGAGGAACATGTTTTTAATGATGCATCTTGTGACCATATTTTATTCTGGCTAGTACAATTCAGTACTTTCACCTAGTTAAGAATATCTGATCATTCTTCCCCAACTGCTGTAGCATGAAACTAAGAATGAGTGAACTGTGAGAAATTGGGTTGTTGGTTGACCTGGGTTTGAGCCCTGGTCAAGCAACAGCCACAATCCCTTGCAGGATGAACCACATAAAGTCACTAAATTAATCTGTGCTTAACCACAGGTAGCCTAGCACAAATAAGCAGCCAGGCTTAACCTAGAAGCAATGTTTAAAGTATTTATGCAGCACACAAACAGTAATAAGGTGAAAGCACAACACAAAGAAAAAGTCTAATCCAATTGATATATATAGAGTCAATTTCAATTAATTATTTGACACCAAAACAACAAAAATCCAATCAGTTGAACTAGAGTTATGAATTGTTAAAAGTTTAAAGTTCAAAATAATGCTTAAAAGATAAAAGCGCCAACCACAGACATCTGGTCACTTCTAGCACCACCACAAAAGGTTCCAGGGGTGTGCAGAGACCTCTTTGGGGTGCAGGACTCGGGCTGAATACAGGTGCGAGATGATAGGAGCCTGTTATGTCCCTTTGGCTCTGAACAGAAGGCCAGCAAACTAGCCTTTAGAGTCACTTTTGGTACTCCTATGTGCAATTAAATATGCAGGGCTCAACAGCGGGGCTGGCCTCTGAGGGTTCAAGGCAGGCTCCAAACAGCAAAGCAATCTGTCCAGATACAGCAGCAGTCTGGCAGAGGGCACAGCAGATCACAGCAGCAGGCAGTCCTTTGAGAGTCCTTCCGCAGGTCCAGTAGTGAACTGAAGTGTGGGTCTGAGAGCTCTATTTTTATTATCTGGTGCCCTTCTCATAGTAGATGGGAGAAGTTTCCAGAAACAATTTTTTTAAGTTCTCTGAATTTCCTGCCTCCCCTGCCCTGGCTCCGTGCTGGATGCACTGACAATACATGGTCATTAAGCATATTGTGAAGAGACAAGATACAGCCTATTCAGGTGCAAGTGGAGCTGTGCTTAGCTCTGCTCCCCCATCAAGCCAGTTAATTGGCCATTCAGGCTCTGTTTTCCCAGTTAATCCTCCTCCAGTTTAGGAATTAGCCTATTAAATGTAAAAATGAATCCTCTATGTTATCCTATGGGAGCGGGAGGCCTCCCAGTAGTGAAAAACTCCGCTAGGACATATACAACTAAAAAGTCTATGCCCTACCTTTCACTTACACAGCACCCTGCCCTGTGGGCTACCTAGGGCCTACCTTAGGGGTGACGTATATATAATAAAAGATGAGTTTACGGCTTGGCAAGGGGGTTTAAATGCTAGGTCAAGATGGCAGTGTGACACTGTATTCAGACTGCAATGACAGGCCTGAAACAAGTTTTAGGGTGCTACTTAGGTGGGTGGCACAATACGTGCTGCAGGCCCACTGGTAGCATTTAATTAACAGTCCCTGGGTATATGGCATACCACTGTACAAGGGACTCAAAATAAATTAACTATGCCAATAGAGTATAAACCAACACAACCATATTTTAAGGAGAGAGCACACTCACTTAAGCAGTGGTAAGATGCACGGAGTCCTAAGGGCAATAAAAGCAAACATCCAGGTAGCATGGGGGGGAGGCAAAACGTTTGGGGGTGAGGCTGTCAAGAGGGCCATTTCCAACATGAAGTAAAACTGTATTTTTGCATAATCAATGAATTTTACACTTTCCAAAATAGTGCACTTTCAAGACTTCACCGGAGGTGTTGTTTCACTTTTCCCTATGCTGTCCAGCTAGTTTTCCACCCTACACACGAAGGATGCCAGACTGCATGGAATCATTTCCTGAGTGTTAGTCAGGCCTGCCCAACACCTCAAAGACATAAAGAAACACAATCTGTATTGCACAATAGTGATGTCATCTTCATGTTGATGTTGGAATGCTACCCAGTGACTTCTAACACTAGTATGTGGTGTTACAACTCTAACATTAAACTGAGCAGCATACATGTCCCTGCACAAATTAGGGCATTCCCCTGCAGTGTAGATGCAACTTTGTACCCACTTAAAAAAATACATTCCACGGTTTGCCAACTTTGCAATTTTTTAATTGCTAACGTTTGAAATGTAGAACCTTTCTAACCTAATCTTCAAACAGATTCATAGGACATACATGTTTAACTATTCACTGTGTGCTGGATAAAGTTGCAGCTATCTGTCTCTTTCTGTAAACCAATGCTCCAGGAATAATATTTGTAAGACATAGCTGAATGACCCCAAGTTCAGTCTTCTTAACTAGGTCAAATGACAGCTGCTTTAATCTCATAATTTGAGTTTCTTCAGCAACAACCTCAAACTTTGAAACAGTGGAGTAAGAAATTGGGTTGTTGGATGCCTGAAGGGTGAACCCTGGTCAAGCAGGAACCACAATCCTTGTTAGGATGAGGGACAAGCACACCCTGATTTAACCTGTGCTCAACCCCTGGTAGCTTGGCACAGAGCTGTCAGGCTTCACTTAGAGGCAATGTGTAAGCTATTTGTGCAACACTTCAAACAGTAAAACAGTGAAAACACATCACAAAAGGAGGCCACAATAGAGTTTAAAAAATAGAGTTGATTTTAATAAATAAAGCAAGAGCAAAATGACAAAAATCAAATGAGTACAACCAGAGATATTGAATTTAAAATTTTGAAATAAAAATAGCGCCAAGAAGCACAAAGTGCTATTGGGGATATCTGGTCACCCCCAGCCAGGACAAAGTCACATGTTCAGGCCAACCACGCTGGAGCATTGGAGCATGGGCCTGCTAAAGGGTCCCACTTAGGCCTTCTGAACAGAGTACCTTAGCCCTGGTTGTGGATCCAAGTCGAAAATGCACTATGTAGCCAAGGCAATGCTTCAGTCCCGAGATGTGGCGGGGGTGCCGTGCAAGGTCCTGTTGTGTCAAAATCTAGAATCTCGTTAATGGGGTTTGTGATGCAAAAGCTTGTGGCAGGGATGTGTTGTGCAGACAATAAATGCGTTGGTTCGGATTAACTGCGATGTGATGCAGAGTTTCGGCGTTGTTGTTGAGGCTACTATCGACGAGAAGTCCAAGGAGCTGTGACGGAGAAAGTTTTGTGCAGTGGTATTCCAAAGATGATGTGCTAGTCCTAAAATGTAGGTTTGCTGCATAGATGTGAGTCTATTGCAACGGGTCCAATCCACACAGCAGCTGTGATGCATCGGTCTTCCTTGAACATGTACCGCTCAGCCAAAGAGATGCACCGGTTCTGCTCGGTGTTGCTTCACTCAGCAGAGGGATTGTGATCCTAGTTGCGCTGGTTCCAACCCAAGCAGTAGAAATGAGGGGTCAATTTTCCCCATGCACCAGTGGCAATGCGACATTTCTGCTGTGCCAGCCGAGGGTGAATCGTTCAAGCTTCAGCAAACACCTTAGGCCAGCTTCCAAAGGTTCAGGACTAGGGTGGCGCCGCTTGGCAGGGCAGGCTCAGAGAGAGCAGAGTTCAGATGCAAAAGCAGGCTGGTTCAAAGTCTTTTGTGTCCCTGAAACTTCAGAACAGAAGGTCAGCCAACTAGCCCTTAATGTCACTCTGGGTTCTGTGTTCAAGTGATGCAGGTCCAGTCCTTCTCATCCATGCAGAGGGCAGCAGGTCAGAATGCAAAGCAGGAGTCCAGGACTGTGTAGTCCAGCAGACTGCCAGTCCTTCAGCAGCACAGCACTTTTCCTCCCAGGCAGAGTATCCAAAGGTCCAAAATTGTACTGAGATCCAGTTCTTATACCCAGTGGTGCCTTTAAAGTGAGGTAACTTCAAAGATCTACCTTTGAAGTGCATGGATGTCCTGTTTTCCCTGCCCTTGCTCCAGACTGACTACAGTGGGGTATGCAGCTCTTTGTGTGAGGCAGGATGCAGCCCATTCAGGTGTAAGTGAGGCTGGGTCCAGCTCCTCCTTCCCATTCTGCCCAGGATGGCTCACCAAGTCACACCAAGCTCCCATTGTATGCAGCTCTCTAGGATGAATACATGAAGCCCAGCTGCAAACTACACCCAGTCTTGTGATCAGAGACAGGCTGGAGGCACCTAGGCCCTGATTTATATGTTTTGGTGCAAAACTGAACTAACGCAGTTTTTCACCAAAAAGTTAAGCACCGGCTTGCACTATTTCTGTGCACCAGCCTGGAACCATATATATATATGGAATGGTGTAAGCTGGTGCAAAGGGTAGGCTAGCGTAAAAAAAATGACGTAATTCGGGTGGTGCTGGCGGTATGGAAGAAGGGGGTTTTGCACCAAAAAATGACGTTAGACAGGTTAGAGTAAAAAAAAAAACCTGCCTAGAGTCATTGTCTGACACAAAACTATCCATACCACATGACTCCTGTCTTAGAAAAGACAGGAGTCATTTCCACCACCCCAATGGCCCGCACAGGGGACCAGGGTCCCCTGGGCATGGCCATTGCACCCAGTGCCATGTAGGCACTTAAAAAAAATATACTTACCTACAGTTACCTGGGATGAGGTCCCCCATTCTCCGCTGTCCCTCTGGTGTACGTGGGGGTGTCCCTGGGGCTAGGGGAGGGCACCTGTGGGCGTATTCCCTGGTGTTCCACCATGTAAATAGGCCCACAGGTCCCCTAAGCCTGCCCTGACCCATTTTTGACCCCTCCTCCCTCCTGTGCGTGATTTTAGGACAGGCTATAAATATGGCGCTAAGGCTATAGAGTAATTTTTTGCACGGAAACGGCTACTTTGCACCTCATTGACGCAAAGTAGGTAACTCCATATATTTGGTGCTAGACGGGTCTAAATATGGAATTAGTTTTGCACCATATTTGTGTCAAAAAAATGATGCAAATTCGGCGCAAAAAAAGCATAAATATGCCCCCAAATGTCTAAGGCTAGGACATGCCAATTTACTAAAAGTAGCAATTTCAGATTTGTATTTTAAAATCCGAATTCACTTAAGTTAGGATTTTTAATTGTGATTACAGAAACACCATACAAAGGGATTGTCTCTTTACATTTGGGAATTACCCTTATAAAATTTAGTAAGGCAACTCCAATGTTATCATATGAGAGAGATAGACCTTTCAATCGAGAAAAATGAATTTAAGAGTTTTCCATCACCAGGACATGTGAAACTTAAAAGTACGTGTCCTGCTCTTTAAATATAAATGTATTGCACCCTGCTCTCTTGGCTGACCATGGTCTACCCTAAGGGTGACACATATGTATTATAGAGGAAGGCTTTGACCTGGCAAAGGTTTATTTTGCCAGTTTGAATTGGCAGCTTAAAACTGCACACACAAGCTCTGCAATGACAGGCTTGAGACATGTTTAAACAGCTACTTATGTGGGTGGCATAGGCAGTGCTGCAGGCCCACTACCAACATTTAACTTACAGGTCCTGGGCACCTCTAGGGCACTTTACTAGGGACCAATACATAAATTAAATATGCCAATTGTGGAGAAACCAATATTATCATGTTTCAGCCGAGAAAGCACATGCCCTTTAGCACAGGTTAACAGTGGTAAAGTGCACTGAGTCATAATACCAGCATAAACAAGGTCATAAAAATGGAGTAGGAAGGCAAAACGTTGGAGGGAAGACCAGCTTAAGGCTGACAGGTATAACACATAGGCAGATAAACAGGATATGTATTTCATCCTCAGGCCAGAATAACATACACTTAGGCTACAGTTCTCAGTCAACGATTTGGCTGTGAAGCTCAGTAGAGAGAGTGTAAAGGACCACAATTTTAAGTACAGATTTTCTCTAAGGCAAAAAGCGATCTGATCAAGATACCTCTTGTAGCATGCAATCAATTACTAAGACTACTATGGCAAAAGTTAAACTAGTTTTATGAATCAAATTCATATCTATGCTCTCTTTTTGACCAGTAATTTGTTTTTATTTCATGGGCCATTTAAACATGTTAAACCTGTCATCCTTCGAATGGTCTTCCCCCAAACATTTTGCCTTCACTAATCCTGTTTTCTTAATGTTGCTTTTTTGGCTTTAGGACTCTAAGCACTTTATTCCTGCTAACCAGTGCTAAAGTGCTGACTCTGTCCCCTTTAAAAG
This sequence comes from Pleurodeles waltl, assembly GCF_031143425.1. Lineage (NCBI taxonomy): Eukaryota > Metazoa > Chordata > Amphibia > Caudata > Salamandridae > Pleurodeles > Pleurodeles waltl. The sequence continues at coordinate 605,862,423 of NC_090439.1, forward strand.
TGATGAAATTGGCTTATGCCCAATTGGCACATTTAATTTAATTGTTAGTGCTTAGTAAAGTGGTACTACATGTACCCCTCCCCAAAGTCATCCTTTAAAACATGTCTCATGCCTGCCATTGCAGCCTGTAGTGCACTTATAAAACTGCCAATTTGAGCTGGGGAACTCAACCTTTTCCTAAGCCTAAACCTTCCTTTTAATACATGTAAGTCACCTTAGTGTAGGCCCTATACAGTGCATTGGATAGAATGTAGTGTATTTAAAATGTAGGGCATGTGTCTTTAACCTTTACATATCCCGGTAGTGAAGAAAGTCTAAATTCATTTTTCAGTATGTAAAGGCCTATCCCTCCCATTGGATAACATTGTGTTACCTTATTACATTCAATAAGTGCTAATGTTTGATTGGGAACAGATAGGAAATCCAAGTTTGCACTCAAATTAATTCTAATTTAAAGTTTTGTTTAATGGCAAAGTCAGATTTTAAGTCTTTTTTAATGCCACTTTTAAAAAGTTGTCAAATTCTGGTTTCCAATCATTTGGTGCCTGCAGCCTGTGTCCCTGGTCACATGACTGTGACTAGTTTTGCAAGTGGTCTTTGCGTATTCCTCCTCGGCAGTGAGACAAAGGGGAGTAGGTGTTGGCAGGATGAACCATCCAAATGAGATGGATGGGGAAGAGCAGTTCCCTGCCCCACTTACATTTGAAAGGGCTGTTTACAGCACACTCACAAATGAACTTGACACCAGCCTATTGTCACTCCAGACTACTTGGAACCCTGGCAGCGAAAGGGAAGCATTTTCCAGAACCAGATGTGAGGGTAGCCAGGATGTCACCCCCACTTTAAAGGCCGGCACCAGGAATAAATATTGAAACTCTTGAACCACATCTGCAGTACTCTCCTGGACTTGTGCACCACATAAAAAGGACTGCCTTGTTCCCTAGGGGACTGCATACTGTTTGAGGCCTGCCTTTGCTCTCTGAGAAGGAATACAGGATCTGATCCCTTCATCCCAGGCTAACCTGAGTGACTTCATGGGTCAGTTTGCTGATCTCTAGTTCTGAGTTACAGGGAAATCATAAGCTCCAGATGCCTCCTTGTAAGTGCCCAGCTGACGTGCTGCAACTGGACATGCCTGGACCTGCAACTGGACCTGCCTAAGCTCTGCTGACATCGCAAGAGTGAGTCCTTGATCCACAAGAAATGCCTGTCCAGGTATTGGATCCCTGGCTGACATTCGAGTGCACTCCTCTGGAAGAAAAGGAGAAATGTTGACTTTTTGGGACCTTTGCAGCTGCTAACAGGCCAGTTCCTGCTAAAGCAAGAACAGTCAGTGGTGACCAACAATGCAAACCTCCAGTAACCACCATCCACAATGCCCTTTCTTTTCATTCTGACCTTTACTGTGAACTGGACTCTTCTTGCCCAACTTTGAGAAGGTAAATGTTTCATTGGCACTAACCTGGTCCCTTTTTCCAGCCCATGCTCTATCATGATTGGCCTTAACTTGTGATTTTCCCCTAGTCTAACACGACCATATCAACACGAGTGGCACTTTATACTTTTAGGCGCAAAATCTATCTAAAATGTTGAAATTACATATCTCCAGTTCTACTGATTGGATTTTTTTCATTTTAGTATCATCTTATTTATTAGAAATTACTCAGTTTTTCAGAACTGATGTGTGATTCTTGTTGTGTTGTATTTTCACTTTATTATTGTTTGTACATTGCACAAATACTTTACAAATTGCCGCTAAGTTAAGGCGAGCTGCTTTTTGTGCCAGGCCACACAGGGTTAAGCACAGGTTAATTTAGTGACATTTGTGGTTCAACCTGACATGGATTGTAGTCATTTTTTAGAATGGTTCTCGACCCCGGAACTAATAACCCCATTTTCTACACAATGGTTGTGCAGTTCAGGTCAGGACAAATAATTTCCATAAAGGACTAACAGGCGCACTAGAGCTTCATGTAGGTGTTTTCACACTGGAGATTGATACTTGCTGTGTGAAGAGACAGGCTGGCTGAGCTTCGAGCTGAAATTCAGTGCAAGCGGCATGGTCTCAGTGTGAGCGGGTAAATTCATGGCCATGAAGAGCCCAAAAATGATTTTTAGAGCACTGAGACATACCAAGGGCCTAAGGGACACCACTTGGGGGTCAGGATCTCACTGCTGCTGGCTCAAAGAGCTGGTTGGAAAGCCTTTTATGTCCCTGAGGCTCAGATCAGGAGGGAAGCAGAGTATCCCTTGGAGTCACTCTGGGGTCCTGGGTTCAAGATGAAGCTGCAAGTCTAGTTCTTCTTCCTCAGGCAAAAGGGCAACGGGTCAGTACCGCAGGGCAGCAGTTCCATTGGAGCAGCAGTCCAGCAGAGTAGCAGTCCTTGTAGCAGTGTGGCAGTACTTCCTGGCAGAGTATCTACAGGTCAAGGAGTGTACTGAAGAGTTGGGTATCTGAGGTCCTTCATACACAGTTGTGCCTTTGAAGTGGAGAGACGTTTCTAGAGAAATGTGTTTGAAGTGCACAGATGTCCTGCCTTTCTGGCTCAAGACTAACTATAGGTGGTATGCAGCCCTTTATGCGGAGACAGGACAAGGCCTACTGACATGTAAGTGGGGCTGGGCCCAGCTCCCGTCTCCCATCTTTACAGTGATGGCACATCGAGTCACACCTAACCTCCCCATTGTGTGTGGCTGTCTAGGACGAATACACAGAGTCCAACTGACCAGAGAAAAACTGCAGGCACCAAATGGCTAAGGCAAGAAAATGCCACCTTTCTAAAGGTAGCATTTTCAGGATTGCAATTTAAAACCCCAATTAACCATAAGGTAGGTGTTAGAAATGGGGTTTTTGGTTGGCAGTCAGGTTACCCCCTGTCCAAGCAAAAGCCCTCACTCTAGTCAGGGTAAGTCACACACAATCCAAGATTATCCTGTGCCCACCCTCTGGTAGCTTGGCACGAGCAGTCAGGCTTAACTTAGAAGGCAATGTGTAAAGTATTTGTGCAATAAATCATACAATACCACCATATAGCACCACAAAAATACACCACACAGTATTTAGAAAAATATATAATATTTATCTAGATAATAATCGGTCAAAAAGAATAAAGTTGCAATGGGAAATTGTAGAGATATCACTGAAAAGTGATATAAAGTGTCTTAAGTCTTTAGAATATAAACAAAGTCTCTTTCAAGCACAAGTACCTGGTTTGGAGTGGAAAAATCTCCTCAGAGGGCCACAAAGGAAGAGGTGCGTGGAAAAAGGGTGTGTGCGTCGATTTCTCCCCAGCACACACGAACTCGTGTCGTTATTTTCCACGCGGGGAAGTCGGGCGTCGTTTTCCGGCGCGCGGACAGTCTCTTTCTGTGGATCGCAGGGATTACCAGATGTCCTGGGTCTGTGCATGGATTTTCCTGCTCGTTCTCCGGCTGCGCGTCGGTCGGCGGGGCTGCGCATCGAAATTACGATCTCACGGCAGGCGTCGCGTCGATTTCTCCTCTAGACGTCGGTCTGCGGGGCTGCGCGTTGAAATTACGATCTCGCGGCTGGCGTAGCGTCGATTTCTCCTCTAGAGGTCGGGCGGCGTTGTCCTTGCGAAGCCGTGCGTCGGATTTTCGGTCGTCCCAAGAGCGTCGCGTCGATCAGCGTCGGTGTGCGGCGTTTTTCTCGCCGCGGAACAAGCTGTGCGTCGAAATTTTCGGCGCACGGAGCGTCCAAGTGAAAAAGAGAAGTCTTTTTGGTCCTGAGACTTCAGGGAACAGGAGGCAAGCTCTATCCAAGCCCTTGGAGAGCACTTTCACAGCCAGACAAGAGTTCAGCAAGGCAGCAGGGCAACAGCAAGGCAGCAGTCCTTTGTAGAAAGCAGGCAGGTGAGTCCTTTGAGCAGCCAGGCAGTTCTTCTTGGCAGGATGTAGTTTCTGGTTCAGGTTTCTTCTCCAGCAAGTGTCTGATGAGGTAGGGCAGAGGCCCTGTTTTATACCCAAATGTGCCTTTGAAGTGGGGGAGACTTCAAAGAGTGGCTAAGAAGTGCACCAGGTCCCCTTTCAGTTCAATCCTGTCTGCCAGGGTCCCAGTAGGGGGTGTGGCAGTCCTTTGTCTGAGAGCAGGCCCTCCACCCTCCCAGCCCAGGAAGACCCATTCAAAATGCAGATGTATGCAAGTGAGGCTGAGTACCCTGTGTTTGGGGTGTGTCTGAGTGAATGCACAAGGAGCTGTCAACCAAGCCCAGCCAGACGTGGATTGTAAGGCACAGAAGGATTTAAGTGCAAAGAAATGCTCACTTTCTAAAAGTGGCATTTCTAGAATAGTAATATTAAATCCGACTTCACCAGTCAGCAGGATTTTGTATTACCATTCTGGCCATACCAAATATGACCTTCCTGCTCCTTTCAGATCAGCAGCTGCCACTTCAACAGTGTATGAGGGCAGCCCCAATGTTAGCCTATGAAGGGAGCAGGCCTCACAGTAGTGTAAAAACGAATTTAGGAGTTTTACACTACCAGGACATATAAATACACAGGTACATGTCCTGCCTTTTACCTACGCAGCACCCTGCTCTAGGGGTTACCTAGGGCACACATTAAGGGTGACTTATATGTAGAAAAAGGGGAGTTCTAGGCTTGGCAAGTACTTTTAAATGCCAAGTCGAGGTGGCAGTGAAACTGCACACACAGGCCTTGCAATGGCAGGCCTGAGACAAGAAAAAGGGGCTACTTAAGTGGGTGGCACAACCAGTGCTGCTGGCCCACTAGTAGCATTTAATTTACCAGCCCTATGCACATAAAGTGCACCTTACTAGGGACTTATAAGTAAATTAATAGTCCAATCAGGTATGATTCAAGGTTACCATGTTTTAAGGGAGAGAGCATATGCACTTTAGCACTGGTTAGCAGGGGTAAAGTGCGCAGAGTCTAAAAACCAGCAAAAACAGTGTCCACGAAGTGGAGGGAGGCAGGCAAAAAGTTAGGGGTGACTACCCTAAGGCTGTCAGGTCTAACATGTGTCCCCCCCAGCTGAAAGTGGGCAGAGCTACCCGACCTCCTGGGAGCTCTCATCGCTAAGGCGGAAGTACCTGGAGAGACCATCAGCATTGGCGTGGTCAACCCCTGGGCGATGTTCCACCGTAAAGTCCATCCCCTGTAGGGAAATGGACCACCTCAAGAGTTTTGGATTCTCACCCCTCATCTGCATGAGCCATCTGAAGGGCCTGTGGTCTGTCTGAACCCGGAAGTGAGTCCCAAACAGGTAGGGTCTTAGCTTCTTCAGTGCCCAGACCACAGCAAAAGCTTCTCTCTCAATAGCACTCCACCTCTGTTCCCGTGGTAATAACCTTCTGCTAATAAAGACTACCGGTTGGTCTAGGCCCTCCTCATTTAGCTGTGCTAGAACTGCCCCTATGCCATGCTCTGAAGCGTCTGTCTGCACGATAAATTCCTGGGAGTAGTCAGGGGCCTTGAGCACGGGGGCCGTGCACATGGCTTCCTTTAGGGCGTCAAAGGCTTTCTGACAAGCCTCTGTCCAATTCACCAACCTAGGTTGTTTCTTGGAAGTGAGTTCTGTCAAGGGTGACACAATGGTACCATAGCCCTTGACAAATCTGCCGTAGTATCCTGTGAGGCCTAAAAAGGCTCTCACCTCAGTCTGCGTTCGAGGTGGTTGCCAGGCCTTGATAGCTTCAATCGTGGCCTGGAGTGGCTGCACCTTGCCACCACCCACTAGGTGTCCCAAGTACACCACGGAACCCTGCCCAATCTGGCACTTACTAGCCTTGATGGTCAGGCCTGCCTGTTGCAGGGCCTGAAGCACCTCCTTGAGGTGAAGCAGGTGTTCCTCCCAGCTGGAACTGTAGACAGCTATGTCATCCAGGTAGGCTGCACAGAAGGCATCCTTGCCAGCTAGGACCCCGTTAACCAACCGTTGGAAGGTAGCGGGGGCATTTTTCAATCCAAACGCCATCACCCGGAACTGGTAATGGCCATCCGGGGTTGAAAATGCGGATCTTTCCTTAGCCCCCTCAGTCAGGGCGATCTGCCAGTACCCTGAAGTAAGATCAAACGTACTCAGGAACTTGGCAGCGCCCAGCCTGTCAACGAGCTCATCCGCTCGGGGGATGGGGTGAGCATCAGTCCGTGTGACTGAGTTGAGACCCCGGTAGTCCACACAGAACCGGAGTTCTGGCTTCGCACCTGGGGCAGTAGCCTTAGGGACCAACACCACTGGGCTGGCCCAGGGACTACTGGATTTCTCGATGACCCCTAGGGTCAACATCTTGGAGACCTCCTCCTTGATGCTGGCCTTCACCTTATCCAACAACCTGTAAATTTTGTTCTTCACAGGGAGACTGTCACCTGTGTCAATATCATGAACACAGAGGTGGGTCAGTCCAGGGGTAAGGGAGAACCGGGGGGAGAACTGCTCCAACATCTCATAGCAGTCTCCTTTCTGGTTTAGAGTCAGGGAGTCAGAAAGAATGACCCCACTTACTGACCCATCACCTTCTTGGGCAGAGAGGAGGTCGGGGAGAGGTTCACTCTCCTCTTCCATTCCTTCATCTGTGACCAGAAGCATGTTGATCTCCGACCTCTCAAAATGAGCCTTTAGTCGGTTCACATGGAGCACCCTTAGGGGATTCCTGGGGGTTTGGAGGTCCACTAGGTAAGTGGCCTCCCCTTTCCGCTCCTTTATTTCAAATGGGCCAGACCAGCGGTCCTGGAGAGCTCTGGGCTCTACTGGCTCCATTACCCACACTTTGTCTCCAGGTTGAAACTCTACCAAGGTGGCCTTCTGGTCATACCAGTGTTTCATTACCTCTTGACTGGCCTCAAGGTTACCTTTGGCCTCTTTCCAGAAGCGGGTCATCTGGTTGCGGAGGGCCAACATGTAGCTGACCACGTCCTGAGGGGGTGCCTTTGGAGATTTCTCCAATCCCTCCTTGACAATGCTTAAGGGTTCCCTGACAGGGTACCCATAGAGAAGCTCAAAGGGACTGAACCCTACCCCCCTCTGGGGGACCTCTCTGTAAGCAAAGAGAAGGCATGGTAAGAGGACGTCCCACTTACGCCTCATGGCCTCAGGGAGGCCACCAATCATGCCTTTCAGGGTCTTGTTGAATCTCTCCACAAGACCATTAGACTGGGGGTGATAGGGTGTGGTGAACTTGTAGGTTACACCACACGCATCCCACAGAGACTTCATGTATGCAGACATGAAGTTAGTGCCTCTGTCAGACACTATCTCCTTGGGGAATCCCACACGGGTAAATATCCCCATCAGAGTTCTGGTCACCACCGGTGCAGTTACGGTCCTCAGAGGGATTGCCTCTGGGTAACGGGTGGCATGGTCCACCAAAACCAGGATGAACCTGTTGCCTAAGGCAGTTTTGGGATCCAAGGGACCAACAATGTCGATGCCCACCCTCTCAAAGGGGGTGCCAACGACAGGAAGTGGAATCAGGGGGGTTTTAACCCTTTTTCCTGCTTTACCACTGGCCTGGCAGGTAGGACAAGATCTCCAGAACTTATCTGAGTGTGTCCTCATTTTGGGCCAATAAAAGTGGGTGACAAGCCTGTTAAAGGTCTTGCCTTGCCCCAAATGTCCTGCCAGGGGAATGTCGTGAGCCAGACCCAGTAGGAAGGTTCGTTAACATTGGGGCACCACCAGCGTACGTGCTGCCCCAAAGGCCGGAACCTTAGGCTCACTGTAGAGGAGATCATTCTCCCAATATAGGTGGTGGTTGCCAGAGGCGTCACCCGCGGCCTGGTTTGAGGCTTGTTTCCTCAGACCTTCCAGAGTGGGACATTCTTTCTGCGCCTTGCAGAATTCCTCCCTGGTGGGTCCACCCTCAATTTGCCAGCCAGCAAGCTCAGGTAAATCACCTAGGGTGGCAATGTCATCCCCAGTTGGCTCGGGAGCCTCCTCCTCAGGAGCCCCGTCAGCCACTGCGGGAACTTCTGGGGCCGGTTTCCCGTTCCCCTTGTCCCTCCTCTTGGCAGCTCTCTGGGCCATCGTTCCAGGATCCAGACGCCCTTGAATTCCCTCTCGGTCAGCCATGGACCGTGTGGTCATGCAGACCCACTCAGGTAACCCTAACATCTCCAGGTGAGACTTGAGCTCCACTTCTTTCCAAGCAGTATGCTCAAGATCATTGCCTAACAGACAATCTACAGGCATGGCAGGACTCACAGCTACTTTCAGAGTACCAGAGACCCCCCCCCCACTCAAAGGGAACCAGAGCCACCGGTAGGTGACTCTCGCGATTGTCAGCGACTATGACCTGGTGGAATGTATTAGGTACTATCTGCTCTGCTGACACCAGCTGACTCTTGATAGTAGTCATACTGGCTCCTGTGTCACGCAGAGCCTCCACCTTCTGCCCATCAATGGTGACCCACTGCCGGTACTTGGAAGTATTTTTGGGCATGTGGACCTTGGGCACCATTTCTCCTTCTCCCAGGGACACTAGGGAAATCTCTACCTGTTCCCCAAAGCTATCTGGGTCCATCTCCCCCCGAGCGCTACACTAGTCAACCCAGGTGCCTGTCCGGTAGTGGACGGTGCCCTCTTGGGGCACTGGGGATCGCCTTTATAGTGACCATACTGGTAACACTCCATGCATTTGGGGTTAGATTTCCCTGACCTGTCATATGTCCCTGGCTTTTTCCCAAATTTGGAAAAGGAAGGGTTGCCACCCTTCCCTGGGAATTCTTTTGGGGGCCTTTGGAGAGTTCCTTATCTGCAAGTTTATCTCCCCCCTCTTTCTTCTGTTGGGAACCCTGACCACCTTTGTGGGAGTCCCCCCCAGGTACCTTCTTGGACACTCTGGTGCTAACCCAGAGGTCCGCCTCCTCCGCAAGCTTCCTGGGATCAGTCAGCTTGCTATCCACTAAGTGCTGGCGCAACTCTGTATAAGTAGTATTAAGCATATGCTCTCTTAGAATCAAGTCATATAAACCTTTATAATCAGCTACTTTGTTGCCCGCACCCATCCATTCAGTGCCTTACTGGAGAAGTCAAAGAAATCTACCCATGTTTGTGTGGTTTGTTTGGTGCTGTCCCTGAACCTCTGACGGTATCCCTCAGGGGTCAGCCCAAACTTGGCAAGTAAAGTGGCTTTCTGAAGTGGGTATGTGTTTTGATCCGGTTGATCCAATGTGAGGAGTGTATCCCTCCCCAATGGCGGTACATAACCCCACATAGCTACCCCCCATTGCCCTTCAGGAACCTCATGAGCCCTTAGTGCAACTTCATAAGCAGCTAACCATTTATCTATGTCATCTCCCACCACAAAACTGGTCCCCACATTTTTGGGTATACGAACCTTCTTTTCTCCAGCAGGTCCTGTCAGTATGCTGCCACCGTTATTGCTGGATTCAGACTGTCTTGCCTTGATCTCCAGCTCTTTGAGACTCAGTTCATGAGCCAACAATAGTTTCTTTTCAGCCAAAGCTCTCTCAGCCTCCACCTGTTTGGTTTCTCTTTCGGCTTCAATTTGTTTGGCTGCTCTTTCAGCCTCAGCTTGTTTGGCTTCTCTTTCTGCCCTTCTCTCCTCCTGTTGAGCCTCAATTTTCAGTTTTGCCATTTGCAATTGGAACTCCCTTTCTTCTCTCCTTTCCTCTGCGGTCAGGCTTTGCACAGAGACACTGCTCCCTGGTCTGGAAGGGGGCACAATTGCAGTGGTAACACCATCCACAGATAGTGAAAATTCCTCTGAGGGGCCATTTTCTGGCTCCTCTTCCTCATCATCCTCTAAATGGGCTCCTGCCCAGGCCCTCAGCGCCACTTGAAAGTCCTCCTTTCTGGAGGCCCCTTGGGTGGGTACCCTCAATGCCCTGCAGAATCCTCTTAGTTGTTTGACCGTATATGTATCCAACTGGACTAGGTCAAAGTCCCCTGTCTGAGACCCAGTCAGAGACATGTTGAGTGAGGATTTAGTTTTTGAAAATTGTCAGGAGAAAAAACGGATTTGCAAAAAGAGATAAAAACCAAGTTGACCTTCAACTGTGGGTAGGTAGTGAAATACTTAGCTACCGTATGTCACTGCACAAATACAAGTCCTATCCTCACCGCTGATCACCAATGTTAGAAATGGGGTTTTTGGTTGGCAGTCAGGTTACCCCCTGTCCAAGCAAAAGCACTCACTCTAGTCAGGGTAAGTCACACACAATCCAAGATTATCCTGTGCCCACCCTCTGGTAGCTTGGCACGAGCAGTCAGGCTTAACTTAGAAGGCAATGTGTAAAGTATTTGTGCAATAAATCATACAATACCACCATATAGCACCACAAAAATACACCACACAGTATTTAGAAAAATATATAATATTTATCTGGATAATTGTAGGTCAAAAAGAATAAAGTTGCAATGGGAAATTGTAGAGATATCACTGAAAAGTGATATAAAGGGGGTCATTCTGACCCCGGCGGGCGGCGGGAGCCGCCCGCCTGGAGGGAACCGCCAGAATCCTGCTGCGCGGTCACAAGACCGCCGCGGGTATTCTGGGTTTCCCACTGGGCTGGCGGGCGACCGCCAAAAGGCCGCCCGCCAGCCCAGTGGGAAACAGCCCTCCATGAGGATGCCGGCTCCGAATGGAGCCGGCGGAGTGCAGGATGTGCGACGGGTGCAGTGGCACCCGTCGCGAATTCCAGTGTCTGCAAAGCAGACACTGGAATTCAAAGTGGGGCCCTCTTACGGGGGCCCCTGCAGTGCCCATGCCATTGGCATGGGCACTGCAGGGGCCCCCAGGGGCCCCACGACACCCCTCACCGCCATCCTGTTCCTGGCTGTCGGAACCGCCAGGAACAGGATGGCGGTGAGGGGGTCGGAATCCCCCATGGTGGCGTAGCAAGCTGCGCCGCCATGGGGGTTTCCCAGGGCAGCGGAAAACCGGCGGGAGACCGCCGGTTTTCCTGGTCTGACCGCGGCCAAACCGCCGCGGTGTAAATGCCCTGCGGGGCACTGCCAGCCTGTTGGCGGTGCTCCCGCATCCCCGGCCCCGGCGGTCCTTGACCACCGGGGTCGGAATGACCCCCAAAGTGTCTTAAGTCTTTAGAATATAAACAAAGTCTCTTTCAAGCATAAGTACCTGGTTTGGAGTGGAAAAATCTCCTCAGAGGGCCACAAAGGAAGAGGTGCGTGGAAAAAGGGTGTGTGCATCGATTTCTCCCCAGCACACACGGACTCACGTCGTTATTTTCCACGCGGGGAAGTCGGGCGTCGTTTTCCGGCGCGCAGACAGTCTCTTTCTGTGGATCGCGGGGATTACCAGATGTCCCGGGTCTGTGCGTGGATTTTCCTGCTCGTTCTCCGGCTGCGCGTCGGTCGGCGGGGCTGCGCGTCGAAATTACGATCTCACGGCAGGCGTCGCGTCGATTTCTCCTCTAGACGTCGGTCTGCGGGGCTGCGCGTTGAAATTACGATCTCACGGCAGGCGTCTCGGCGATTTCTCCTCTAGAGGTCGGACGGCGGTGACCTTGCGAAGCCGTGCGTCGGATTTTCGGTCGTCCCAAGAGCGTCGCGTCGATCAGCGTCGGTGTGCGGCGTTTTTCTCGCCACGGAACAAGCTGTGCGTCGAAATTTTCGCCGCACGGAGCGTCCAAGTGAAAAAGAGAAGTCTTTTTGGTCCTGAGACTTCAGGGAACAGGAGGCAAGCTCTATCCAAGCCCTTGGAGAGCACTTTCACAGCCAGACACGAGTTCAGCAAGGCAGCAGGGCAACAGCAAGGCAGCAGTCCTTTGTAGAAAGCAGGCAGGTGAGTCCTTTGAGCAGCCAGGCAGTTCTTCTTGGCAGGATGTATTTTCTGGTTCAGGTTTCTTCTCCAGCAAGTGTCTGATGAGGTAGGGCAGAGGCCCTGTTTTATACCCAAATGTGCCTTTGAAGTGGGGGAGACTTCAAAGAGTGACTAAGAAGTGCACCAGGTCCCCTTTCAGTTCAATCCTGTCTGCCAGGGTCCCAGTAGGGGGTGTGGCAGTCCTTTGTCTGAGAGCAGGCCCTCCACCCTCCCAGCCCAGGAAGACCCATTCAAAATGCAGATGTATGCAAGTGAGGCTGAGTACCCTGTGTTTGGGGTGTGTCTGAGTGAATGCACAAGGAGCTGTCAACCAAGCCCAGCCAGATGTGGATTGTAAGGCACAGAAGGATTTAAGTGCAAAGAAATGCTCACTTTCTAAAAGTGGCATTTCTAGAATAGTAATATTAAATCCGACTTCACCAGTCAGCAGGATTTTGTATTACCATTCTGGCCATACTAAATATGACCTTCCTGCTCCTTTCAGATCAGCAGCTGCCACTTCAACAGTGTATGAGGGCAGCCCCAATGTTAGCCTATGAAGGGAGCAGGCCTCACAGTAGTGTAAAAACGAATTTAGGAGTTTTACACTACCAGGACATATAACTACACAGGTACATGTCCTGCCTTTTACCTACGCAGCACCCTGCTCTAGGGGTTACCTAGGGCACACATTAAGGGTGACTTATATGTAGAAAAAGGGGAGTTCTAGGCTTGGCAAGTACTTTTAAATGCCAAGTCGAGGTGGCAGTGAAACTGCACACACAGGCCTTGCAATGGCAGGCCTGAGACAAGAAAAAGGGGCTACTTAAGTGGGTGGCACAACCAGTGCTGCTGGCCCACTAGTAGAATTTAATTTACCAGCCCTATGCACATAAAGTGCACCTTACTAGGGACTTATAAGTAAATTAATGGTCCAATCAGGTATGATTCAAGGTTACCATGTTTTAAGGGAGAGAGCATATGCACTTTAGCACTGGTTAGCAGTGGTAAAGTGCGCAGAGTCTAAAAACCAGCAAAAACAGTGTCCACGAAGTGGAGGGAGGCAGGCAAAAAGTTAGGGGTGACTACCCTAAGGCTGTCAGGTCTAACAGTAGGATCTTAAATTGTGTTTCCAATGGCACCAAATAGAAACTGGTTATCTCTTCCCATTTTCAAATTACACTTATAAAATGTAATAAGATAACACCAATGTTATCCTATGAGAGAGATAGGCCTTGCAGTAGTGAAAAAAAAATATAGAAGTTTTTCCCTAAATGTAAAATTTAAAGGTGCATGTCCAACATTTTAAATACATGGTACCCTGCCCTCTAGGCTGTCCTAGGCCTATGCTAGGGGTGGCTTGTATGTATTAAAGATAAAGATATGAGAATGCCAAAAGGTTTACTTTGCCAGATCAAAATGGTAGTTTAAGCTGCACACGCAGGGTATGAAAAACAGCCCTGAGACATGTTTAAAGTGCTGCTTAAGTTTGTGGCACAACCAGTGCTGTGGGCCCACTAGTAGCATTTCATTTGCAGTCCTGGGGCACCTGCAATGCCAGCTAACTAAGAAATTATAAGTAAATGAATATGCCAATTGGGTATAAACCAATGTTACCATGTTTGAGCAGACAGAACCCGCACTTTAGCACTGGTTAGCATGGGTATAGTACACGGAGTCCTAAAATCAATAACAGTTAATTCAGTAACAATGGGGGAGGGAAGACAAAAAGTCTGTGGATGATCCTGTAGAAAGGGTGAGGACCAACACACAGGCTCTGAAAGCATTGAAAATGTGATACCTTTCATTGTGTTTCTTCCAAGTAAAGCCCAATGTTCCCTGGGTGTTGACCCTATTAGTTTCAAACTATGCAATGGGTGCTCCGGTCTGTCAAAATTACCTCCATTGTATCAGGGTCAGCATCTTTTTTATGGGTGTCCTCAAATGCCATGGATGCCACATTATAGCAAAACCTACATAAAGTTTTGCCATGAATGCCATCCATATACTATAGGTGACCCTTAGGTCACAAGTGACATAGTATATCAGGACTGGCATTTTATCACGGTTGCCCACCTCCCATATCCCACGGTTGTCCTCCCTTATGCCAAGTATTACCTCCAATGTGCTAACACTTGCCTTGGGTGCCCAGGTGTCAATTATTTTCTCAAGTATGCCAGCATTTTTCCATGTATGCCTATATGCAAAAAGTTACATTTACTATGTCAGTACCATAAGTGTACCCAGCGGTGCCCATTATGACAAGAGGTATCTCCAGTTTAGCAGTGTAAGTATTTTGTCACAGATGCCAGTCAAGCTAAGAATTGTATCTAGTATGCCAACACCAGTATTTTGTCTAGGGTGCCTCAGTAAGATGAGAATTACCTTCAGCGTGTCACAGCCAACAGCAGCTTTGCAAGCATGAAATCACATTCTCACTCACACTCACTTATTTCCACTTACTTCCGCTTATTTGCATTTACTGTCAGTCAGTTTTACTCACTTTCAATTACTCATTCATTTTCACTCTCTTGCACTCAATTCCTCATTCCTAGTCACTTTAGTTTATTTTTTCACACTCTTACCACTTAGTCATACTTTCTCACCCTTACTCACTTGCACTCACTCTTAATCTTGGTCTCTCTCATTTTTACCCACTCTGACTCACTCATTTGTACTCACAGTTACTCAATTGCTGTCACTTTCATTCTTTCCCCTCACATTCACTCCCACTCACACCCTAAATAGTCATTCATTCTCCCTGACTCACTTGCAATTACTCTTACACTCTCTCTCTGACTAGGTCATACTCACCACCTGACACTGTCTCACGCACTTCCTGTCATTTTCACTTACACACACACATACAGTGGCATATTCACAAGGAATTGGCAAAGGGCAGTGCTGCATGCTTTTTTTTTTGCTGCGCTGCCCTACGCCAATTCGATAGGGCAGAAATGCACTGTATTTACAAGATACAGTGCATTTCTGTCCTTTCACTCTGCACTGGTGCACAAATTGTAACCTAGAGCAAACACAGACACTTTTATACTATGGTGCAAGGGTATCTCCGTTGTCAGCAGGATTTGTTTAAGCAGGAATGGACAAATCTGGGTTCTATAATTTTTGTTGTACTAAAAGTAACGAAGGACTCTAATTGACATTGTATTAAAGGAGGATGAATGTATGGATTCATAATGTCAAATTCAAAATGAAAACCTTACAACAGGTGTTACTGGTGAGCAAAACTCAGAATTTCTTTTTGTTAGTGGACCTCCTCTATGCATACCATATTGTTCATATATTTCTCTGATTCAGTGTGTGCGGATATAATTAGCAATTCAGAGTACTAAGCTTCTCTCACTTTAGATGACTGATTGATATACAGGGCTCTTATCATGGCGGCTGATTGGTGGCTGATTGTGTATAAACTCATGTGGCATCAACTATGTTCCTGGTTAAATGGGCTCAGTATCACCTAACTCCGTTATTACATCATCCACTCGAAATGTGATGTTCTGATCCAGGGAATTACGGGCTTACGTTCACAGGTCACTCCTCTCTTTGGAGCTATTTAGTATGGTGGATTGACACAGACCATCTGTCAAGAAGGGTTCTACAGGACCCACAGTTCTACAAATGGTGATGAGAGATGCTAGTGCATCTGGTTGGTTGGACACTTTTGGGTCTATGAGGGAGCAAGAAAAGTAGTCAATGGTCGAAGATCAGTGGTCTCCCGACAAAAGACTGCTGGAATTTTCACATATATTACTAGAACATCTGGACTCAGATTTAGAGGCATTTCACAGAATGCAGTGTAACACCTAAGTTGCTGCACTGCGTTTCATGACGAAGAGAGCAGAAAAGTGCATATCTACAGTGATAGGGCACTATCCTACTCTCTCCCTAGTGCTGTAGCAGAATCATGCTGCCTAATGCCATACATATATGTTTGCACCATAGTGCAAGGGTATTTGCATGATGTATAGCATAGGTGTTGTACTGGAAGGATACCCCACAGTACAAAATAATATGCATAGATAAACTTTAAAAATGTCCCCACTTCAGTGCTATACAATGCAGCACACATGCAAAGTGGGAAAAGTTATGAGAAATACAAGCATTTCCCTATTTAACACCTGCTTAAAATTGGCACATTTCTTGGCACAAAACCCTTTCTACTAATATTAGCAGATAGGGTTTTACATCAAAAACCTTGAGTGGTTGCATGAGAATGCCCATGTACCACCCATAGAATGCTACCTTGATGCAGCGTAACACAAAGCAGCACTTTGCACTGCTTCTCATTACTTTGAAGCGAAAAACAGATTTTGTAATGAAAAATACATTTTTAAAAATTGTGCTGATTTGCATCACTTTTATGAAACAGACCTAGCACAAAATATCTGGGACTTATTGTTGGTTCCAACAGACAATGCTGTAACCAAGGAGTACTTAACCAGACTGGGTGGTTCATATTTTTCAAAGAGCAAATACCTGGCTTCCCTCCTTTGTTACAGTACATTGGATTGGTATGGAATATCAGTGGGTAGATAACCATCATCCAGAAAATTCAGGTGTCTGTTCCATCATTTTGAATGTACACATTCATCATAAGTGCAAGGGAAAGGGTTTTAATGTGCCTTCTCCGGCAGTACCTTTTTGCAGGATTTGGTGCCCCCACCCCGTTATCTGCAGATATTCACTTTTTTGCTGTACATTGTTTTCCTTTCCAATATGCAGAAGGTCTCGGGCCTAACATGTATCATTATCCAATTTAATGGATTTCTCCGGAGGGAAATATTCTGCCTCTGGAGAAATATACTGATTAGTCAATTTACGGATTAGTCACCAACTCAAAATTTGCCTCATACTCATTCTGAATTGCATTGCCAGCGTCTACTTTAAATTGGTTCTGAGCATGACAACATTATTCTTGTTTGTCTGGTTCTCTGAACATTTTCTGGACTGCTAGACACACAGTACAAAATACAACATAGCTTGCATTCATCCTTGACATAGAACTCTCCTTCAAGATAGCATTACCAAAAAACAAAATATCATGGTACCAACTCTTCGTTCTGAAGTAGGTGAACGTCTTTCTCCCCCTGAAACTAAGTTCTGAACAAAAGTCCAAGCCTTAGTCCTCTCATACTTGGCCTTTAAACAATGCAAAATTCAGATATATTAACATGACTGTTTTCACACCCAGTAGTAAAGTACAGCTACAAATTAATTACAATGTTCAAAATGTAGTGCACAGTTGCACACACCAAAGCATTGTACTCTATAGCAACTAAATTGAAGGTGAAGCCTGCCTTGTACTCAGCAGTGGCACGAAGCCGTCGGGCTTCTGTCACCCACGCAAGAGGCTTTGGGAAGTCCTCGGTCTAGATTTTACCCAGCAGGCAAGAAATATGATGGTCGAGCCAAAAGATATATAGCTTGAAAAGAACAAGATATAATATTTAAATAGTTAAAAGGGGTATGGGGGTAATGTAATTTAATATAGGTTACCCTCTTAACTTTATGTCTGCTAGTTTCCTGTGTGTTTCTCAAACTTTTAATGTGATGCCTCAGTCAAAACAAAAGTTCCAAGTTAAAAAAGAACCAAGTAAGAGTAAGTCAAAAAACGTGTAGGTGACTAAAGTATATTAGTTTTTCAACATTAGCTCTCCTAAACAGACCATTATGGAGATTAGGTAAAGAGGCTGTTAGGAACAGACAGCAGATGTGGGAATCAATATCCACCATCACCACTCCGGGATTTGTCCTTTATAAACTCTGAACGCGTCCTTTTCAGGAACAGAATTCAAGTCTAATATTTGGACACATTTTCCGACATTTCCACATTGATGCAGAAATGCCTTAAGTGCTGATGCTCTTCAAATTTCCACTTGTAGAAATGAACTCCCAGCCACTAGAGTATAATAACCAGCATAACATAAAGTATTTTCCACAAATAAAACACCCATTTACCTGAAAATGTATGCAAGATCCGTAGCCTAGGATTTTCCATCAAACTACCTAAATCCCGCAGAAATTTGTGTGTGACTCATACATGGCATAGACTGTTTTCCTCTGGGAACATACTCAGTTAAAAATGGAATAATCCAGAGAAAACAAAATATTTCTCTACATCTATCATAACTATAGTCATATGCTTATGAAAACAAATTTGTTCCCAAGAAAAAGAACTGGAGCTACAGACGCCACTCATTCTTTTAGACACTAGGAAGTTTCTAGCCAAAGAACATTGAAAAAGGTGCGATGTATATATTAATATTACTTATTGTCGTTTGCCACTAGGTAGTTATAATTAGGTGCCTATATTTTTGGCACCGTTTGATGAATCTTCAAGAAATTTTCCAAACAAAAGTGCCCCTGTGTTTCTTTTTATGCTTGGAAAGTTTTGGGGTGGTTCGTCAAGCGAGTACCAAGAAAAAGGGGGTGGTCAAAAAAGTTGTGTTTGCTATGTTAATTCCCATTGGACCTTTAGACACGACTACAGCCCGAATCGCTGGACAGAATTACACCAAAGTTTGTAGAAAGCTAGCTTTCGATACTCAAATTACATTGTCACTTATTTGGTGTAAATCTGTTCAGTAGGTTGTGAGAATTTTAAAGAAATCCAAATTTGTTGATCTCTGGCCACAAAGCCTTCGCGAATACTGACAAGCTCATGCAGCTTCAAACCAGGAAGTCAGCCATCTTGGGACTCGGCTGAAGCCAAGTCCCACAAAAAAGTGACAGAAAATACAAGGGGCCAGGGTAGAGACACCCTGACCCCTTAGTTCTTGAGCTGGTGTCCCAAAGGGACTTGCGGGGTTAAAAAACAATAAAAATTTTTTTGGGTGATTTCGCGATGATATTTTGAATTTGCAGAATTAATTTATTTGAAAACAAGCACATGCTCCTGTGCTTGATTTGTGAAATCCCCTGTGTGTGACACAGTACAGGGGCATTCATATTTTGAAAGTAGGGGAGCTGCCCAGCTTCTCTGCACCCCAGGGACCACCACCACCCTTGGGCTCTATTCTATGTTTTTTTTTTAAATCTAACAACTTTTGGACTCAAACCCCCATAGCTCAGTGTGAAGGTCTGCGATCTTGCTCTGGGGACCCCATTTCCCAGAGCTCGGCCTAAACGTTAATTTTTTTGGGAGGGGAGCCGTGTGCCCCCCTTCACCAGGGCTGATCTTAGCCTAGTGGACCACATCCCCCGGGCCAGGCCATGTGACTTGCATGCCCCCCATGGCACCCAGTGGCAACGTTGGAGACCGTGGGAGAAGCCTGAAGGCCCGCACGATCCCAGCTGGCTCCCCACCCCCTGCGCAAGCCGGCATTGCTGTCACAGAGAGGGAGCTGCTATTTTTTATTTTAAATTGGAGACAAATACCTCATTCTAAGTATATCAGACATCAAAGCCTAACAAACTCCCTCTCACTATCTTTCTCTCTCTGTCTCTCTTTCAATTCTCTCACTCACAAACCCACTCAGACACTTGCACAGCCACTCACAGACCCACTCGGACACTCACGCACCCACTCACAGACCCACTTAGACCCTCACAAAAGCACTCACAGACCCTCATGCACTCACTCACAGGCTCAGTCAGACCCTCAGGCATCCACTCAGACCCACTCAGACAGTTACACACTCACTCACACACACACTCAGACCGTCACACACCCACTCACCCTGATGCACCCACTCATAGACCTACGAACATACTGATGTACACACTAAAACACAGATACAGCCTCTCACACCTATTTTCACATCCACAGAGGAAATGGCTAATTTCTTCTGCGCATGTGCAAAGGGCAGTTCACAACATCGTGTTGGGTGGTTGGGGGGGTGGCCGCAGGGACTGGCTGCAGGCCAGCCCTTGTGGGCAACCCCTTCTGCACACAGGAGAAGGCAGTGCACGGTCCAAGATTGGGTGCTCATAGGGGGTTGGCCTCACCAACTGCCGCCAGGAACAGTGGAAGGCTGTGCGCGGCAGTGGTTGGATTCACGCATAGCAATTTAAATTACTATACGTTAAGAAAAACATAGAAATTCACTGAAAAAAACAAAGGTTACAGGGACGTTATAGTTAGGTTCTGAACTTACTCCTACAAAACCACAGAAATTCAGCAGTTAGAATTTTTCCAAGTAACTAAAACTCATGCCCTACGGTAATTATAACTTGAGCCTTCTCCATGCACAGCTAATTACTCCACATATTATATCATTGAGGACATATTATATGCCATCTTTCATAATCTCACTGCAACATATGCAATAAACGTATAGATGAGACAACTGTGCATGGTGAGGGGGTGAGTTATAGTTACCTTACGGCGCAAAGTATTACCGAAGCATGCAGCTCAAAGGGTTGGTGGACAAACCTTTAACACCCCAGGACGGGACCCTGATGATACCAGATTTTCCAGATCACTCCGTAAATATGATCTCCATTCCTGTAGCAAACTGATATGAAGGCTTGGCTAATTATACTCTGGGAGACTGACTTTCGATCGTCACCAAGGAGTCTCCTCCTCCTGAAAACTACAAGGAATACACTGCCCAGCATAAGGACAGGAGTTCATGGGAGATAAGAAATCACTGTTCCTTCTCCTAAATGAGTTGGAATGTAGCCAATTTAAAATGAGGATTAACAACCCTGACAGAACATATATTATTGTTAAATACAATCTTATTGCCCTTCAAGAAACCTAGAACTATACTTCCCTTTCCCTGGATGGCTATAGCTGTTACCTTCATCCTGCATTCACCGCCATTTAAGGCTGAGTACAAGACAGCCTTTTTATCTGGATTCGACTGGAACTCATTGTTGACTTGTTGGCTTGAGATACAGAAAGATCTTTCTATCAAGCATTGATCATTAAGGATAGTCTGAGTTCTTTATATATTTTTATTTGATCGATTTTTATAACAATGGTTTCTTAAATGCTGTGTGTATCTGTTTTACTAAGTTGTTTATTTTGTTTAATTTTTAACCTGTATACAAACACTTAAATGTTGGGATTTTGGCCCAATCTAATTTTATTCTTTTTGGGGATTTCATGCCAAATTAATGATTAATACGGATGGCGTAGGGATAATAGGTAAGGATGTTTTTGGGGTAATCAGACATTAGAAGGAAGGAGCTCGGTCAGTATATTTTTGGTGCCTACCTTGTTGACATTGTTCAAACGTTTGATGGGGGCAGACCTGTCAAGCCTTCACATAGAGGGAACGGTTGTGCCTTGATTAATAATAATATATCTACAATGATAAATCTCTTGATTTGTTTTTCTCAATGCACTGTTTTTGAAACAGATTGTGGGGACCATAATGCCTTAATTTCTGTAGGGCATTTACCAGTACATAGGATACCTGCATGTCAAGTCGTTACTGCCCAAGCATCTTTCTAACAATAGTATAAGGCTCATTTGGCATTTGAGGGATCCAGGAGCCTTTCTATGCTCTCTTTTGGTGAAATATTTAGAAATATTTGTGAACTGTCTGGCCGATGCAACTGGAGACTTTATGCTAGCCCACTTTGAAGAGTTGTGTATGTATATTAGCAGTAGTCTGAGAAACCCTGTTAGGTGTGCCCAGTACCCCCCAAGGTGATTCGAAGGTCATTGTTCTTTATTGAATCGTCGATTATGTGCGGCTTTGTCCACCTAAGAGCTCTATTGGAAGTTAGTGCAGCTTATAAGCACTGTAAGGGTGCCTTAAAGAAAAGCAAGCAGGAAATGGCCAAAAAAGATTGGGTAGTGCTAGTAAATGCTGTGACCGCTGAGAATAGTAAATTGTAAATTGTTCTGGCACACAGTTCAAAGATTCAAACAAAGGGACACTCAAACTATTTATCCTTTGTATTGCAACATACCCAGCCCAACCCAAAATTAAACATTTTAAAGTTAAATCAAGCGGAAGGGGTAAACCAAGAAGTTTTACTTATGACTAAATTTAATAAATCTCCAAATTTGCTAGTCACTTTGTCAGAGGTGGAGGATGCTATTAGGCAAAGCCCAGGTGGAAAAGCACCAGACCCTGTCTATTATTATTCTACTCCGTTAATATTTTTGTGAGTCTTCATGGAAATGACTTTATGCATTTAAATGAAGTTTTCTGCTTCAGCGCTTTACAATTTCAATCTTGTCCTCTTTTTAACTTTGTAATAAACCTTCATGATTTTTCTAAATGCCATTCTAGAATTCACTTTATAATCAGTTCTTTCTTTATTTGAATGTATTCTGAAATGCTTCTTTGATCCTTGTCTCTCAGACACATTGGGGGTGATTCTGATTCTGGCGGGCGGCGGAGGCCGCCCGCCAGAATTCCGCCCCCATTATACTGCTCCGCGGTCAGAAGACCGCGGAGGGTATTATGAGTTTTTCCCTGGGCTGGCGGGCGGTCTCCAAAAGACCGCCCGCCAGCCCAGGGAAAAACTCCCTTCCCACGAGGATGCCGGCTCGTAATCGAGCCGGCGGAGTGGGAAGGTGCTACGGGTGCAGTGGCACCCGTCGCGTATTTCAGTGTCTGCAAGGCAGACACTGAAATACTTTGCGGGGCCCTCTTAGGGGGGCCCCTGCCGTGCCCATGCCATTGGCATGGGCACGGCAGGGGCCCCCAGGGGCCCCGCGACCCCCCCTACCGCCATCCTGTTCATGGCGGCTTTCCCGCCATGAACAGGATGGCGGTAGGGGGGGTCAGAATCCTCATGGCGGCGGAGCGCGCTCCGCCGCCATGAAGGATTCCCCCGAGCAGCGGTAAGTCGGCGGGAGCCCGCCGACTTGCCGCTTCTGACCGCGGCTGAACCGCTGCGGTCAGAATGCTCGTGGGAGCACCGCCAGCCTGTTGGCGGTGCTCCCGTGGTCGGTGGCCCTGGCGGCCACCGGCCGCCAGGGTCAGAATGACCCCCATTGTCATGTGCAAAGTTAAAACCATCCCCAAAACACCCAACTCACTGGCGCGCCATTGAGCTGTAAAATAATAGGGGTACAGAACGTTCACAAAATGATAACAATTCTGGGTTAAATGCAGCTCTTTAATTATAGTCCCAGAGATTGTACCTGTACCTAGAACTTCGAAACACCTATCCCTCACATGGTTGACTACCACTATTCTTCTACCTTCCTTAGCTGAGTCTTCCATCTTAGTTCTATCACTACCAACTAATCTTTTGTAATAACAAAATACTAAGAAGAACATCATCGTAAGTGTTAAAATACATTTGCAAATAGTCTCTACAACTGATATGGATTACCTGCATACTCCTTACAGTATTAACATAATTTTAAATTGATGCTGAATCAAATCTGTTTTCTTTTATGTGATGTCCAGATGAATCATCAAAATACTTTTCTTTTTAAATGAAGAATTCATTTGAATTCAGGACTAAATCACACAGGTTTTTCCACTCTTATTTACGTCTCTTTTTATTTCTTTGCTTTTCATTCATACAACCTCAGTTAAAATTGAATAACTTTTGGAATTTCGATCCTTATGGACTTATATATTACAATTCATATTTCATATTATTTTAAACCTTTTTGTATTATGTTGTATTTTCATGGAGTGTTATATATGGCAAATTCAATATAACATTTTGAAGAAAAAGAAAATGAATGGACTTTATCTCCTGACTCAGATATTTTTCATCCTTTTTATGCAATGAGTAAATCCAAATGTGATCCTTCATTTGTGTAACTAAAGTAATGCAAAAGGAATACTATTTGCTAGCCCTTTACTTTAAATAACGATTAACAACAAATTAGGAGAAGCTAGCATGTGGTTTGGAATTAGCTTTTAGGTTAACACAATTGAGGCAACAAAATTGACTGCATAGTACTACACAAGAGTGCATTTGTAACTTGTCATATGCCATGCACTTTTACCATTAACCTACAAACTTCTAGTTATTCAATTTAAAACACTTCTCAGTACCAGCCTGGAATCCTGCATTAGTCAAGGACTGTCCTGCTGTAGCAGAGCTACACTGGAGATGCAGAGGAATGTTCATTTTAAACAGACCATCATATACTGGATGAGCCCTGATTATCAGAGAGCTGAAAATAAACTATGGATTTCACCATGACTGGTGGATCTCATGCAGCTGTGCCACCAACATTATCTTCCATTTCTCCTCCTTTGCACAAGTCAGAGTGTTAATATGCGTTGCTTAGTTGCTCATAAGTTTCAGAGTGAAATGGGCTGAATGAGGTACTGTGTCCTGAAGCAGTGGTCATTACAATTATTGTTTAAAAATTAAACATTTAGTTGCAGTATACATACAGCTTCCACTAAGGAGATTGCCACATTATCAATGCCCCAGAAAAATATAAAATTCCACCCATGTTAAATTTTGAAATTGGTAGAGTAAAACAACACAGGAGCTTACTGTTTTAAAAAAAATACTAACTCAAGCTAAAAAATACAACAACGTGCAATTTGAGTGTTTTTATGAAATCTCAACGAAACATAAAATCTGTTTTCCATAGTAGATATTAGCTTTCTCTGGTATTTTCTCTCTGGAACATTATATTGGCCATTTAGGAAATTAATTTGTGAAATGTGGAAATGTTTGCCTCTTATCTCTCTGGAAATACATCACTGTGAACACACTAAGGCCCTCAGTACGAGTCTGGTGGTCTTTAGACCGCCAGACTCGCCATGGCGGTCTCACCGCTGCAGAGCCAGCAGTTAAGCCCGCCGTATTAGAGTTGTGGGGTTTGGCTTAAGCCATACCTCCACAACTTTGCCTGGCCCGCTGGTGCGGTTGCAACGCCGCGGCCGGCGGAGACCTCCTCCAATCCGGCGACAGGCCTCAGGCCGCCATCCAGATTATAAAGTTGCACACCGTCAGGCTTTCCGACGAGGTCACACAACCGGTGACAGGAATCCTCATTCCTGTCGCCGACACACACAGACACACATGTCACCACACATCCCCCCACCCGTCCATACACTCACAGGCACCCCCATGCCTTCAGGCACATATGTATTCATATACACACCAATTCAGCATATTCATACATGCACACAGACACACCCACTCACTCACATTCATCCATACAGACACACCCATACACATGCACATACACGCGCACACACATACATTCACTCACAGACATGCACACATTCAGCACACTCTTCGCAAACACACACACATGCACCCAAACACACCACAGACCTCCTCCCCCTCTTTTGGACGCCCAATTACCGCTTCTGTGGAGGAGGACGTCTGGGAGGGTATGGTCCTAGCAGTCTTCCCTTCCACCACCACCACGCCAGCAGGACACCGCCGAGCCGTATTACTGCTCCTAATATGGATGGTGGAGTCATTCTGGCATGGCGGTGCCAGCGAGGGAACAGCCTCTGCCCCACCGACCGCCAGAATGAATGATGGCTGCTCTCTGCCTCAAAAATGGCGGTGAGCAGCCACCACCAGAAATATGGTGATCTGCTGACCGCCAGCACTGGCGGTCGAATGGCGGGTTCGGCTTTGGTGGTCAATGGAATTGACTGCCAAAGTCGAATTGAGGTCCTGAGACTTCATAGATAGCTGTCCAGGCCATTTTCCACTGCCAAAAGCCATTTTCCTTACTACTTAATTCACTGTGTTGCATTAATGTGTGTAACATCGTTGACATTAAAGCTATTGTGGTCATACCTTTACCTCACTCAAGAGACTGTGGTTTAATGCATTGTAATGATGAAAAGCATCCACCGTAAGCAATGCCATGATTTTAATGTCTGAAACAGATGGACATATTAGTGGTGTAGTCATGCATACTCGTAACATGATATATTAATGAGACATGGCTTAGATCTTTAATGCAATTTGATGCTACATAAAGTGAATCCGACTTTAAAAGCTAAACTTAAACACACTGGTTAGCAATGGTTTCATGTTATCAAAAGAAAAGTAGCTAAATTAACCTTCTCGCATAGATGTTTATAACAAACTTTCTGTGATTCTAGCATACAAATGTGACTTTGAAAGCAAACCAGCAATTTTTTCAGCAATTTTTTACAAATAACGTTATTGTACTTGTTCATCTGCTGTTTTAATAATAAGGGGTCCAATTTTTTTTTAATGTCAAAAGAATTTTATTGATTTTTTTAATGGATGCAACGGAGCATTATAACATGAAACAGGGTTACAAGTGTTGTGTATTGTCATACAATTTGTTACACATAGTCAGTACATAATTTTCAAACATATTGCAGTATGATAAATTAGTAACTTACTGGGTATACTTCCAAATAAAGAGGACGTTTGTTAGGGCAATGAGCTAGAAATGCCAGTTTAGGTACAGTATGTGAAAAAACAGCATTATGCTCAAACCCGGTATAGCTCATGTACCTATATAATAAATATACTTAATGCCTTCAAAGTGCAATGCTTTCCATACTGTTACATCGACTGGGGTGGGAATAACAAATTTAACCCCTCCAAAATCAAGGCTTTCCCTACTATTGCACAGACGGGATTGAGGAAAGTTAAATTTAACCCCTCTGAAGTTCAACTCTTTCCCTACTGTTGCACAGACTGCGGTGGAAATAGTAAATCTTACCCCCCTGAAGTCCAATGCTTTCCCTACTGCTGCACAGACTGAAGCGTGAGTAATATGTTGAGCCTCTCCGAAGTCCTACACTTTCTCTACTGTTGCATAAACTGGAATGTGAATAGTGAGCCTGATTTACAAAGGTAAACTTAGACGTTTGGTCTAAACTTAGACCAAAAGTCTAAGTTTATGACTTTGGGAATTCACAAAGGGCATTTACAGATCTCCACCGGAGTGCAGACCTAATGATAGTACACGTAAATTCCATTTGTGAATTTCCGAAGTTGCAAACTATGGGGGATCTTTATGAAAAGTGGTGCTGCACCTAGTGCAGCGCCACTTTTCTTGCGCCCCTTAGCGCCCCCTAATGCCACTGTGTGTGTGCCATATTTAAAATACACTGCACAATGGTGGTAGTCACAGGCATTAGCGTCATAATTTTTTACACTAGTCCAGTGCTTTGCAGGATTAGTGTAAAAAATGTTGACGCTAATCCTGCAAAGCAACGAGAGGCCCATTGAAAACAATGGGATCCTCCCTTTAATGCCTGCGTCTAGCAGGCATTACAATGGCGATAAAAATGTCTCAAAGAAATCTTTAAGATTTCTTTGAGCCATTTTTACGACCCCCCTAGTGCAGGAACGGCCCCCTTGCATACATTATGCCTGGTGCAGGCAGGATGTGGCGCATGGGGTTACAAAGTGGCGCAATGAAAGAATTGCGCCACTTTGTGAATACGGCACAGCATTTTTGGCCTTCCACGCCACATTAGTGTAAAAAGAAATGCCACTAATGTGGCCTCGAATGGCACTAGGCCCTCTTAATTCTGGGCCTTAGACTTTTGGTCTAAGTTTAGAACAAATGTCTATGTTTACCTCTGAGAATCGGGCCCAGTATATCTATTACTTCCATGCTCCAATACATTTCCTAATATTGGTTACATATATTTATTAATACTATTTGCTTATAACTTGCATTATATAGTACTTGTTTATATTTTTATTTGTTTTTACTTTTTTATAGTATTTTTTTGAAAATGCCTTTTTTGTTTTTTTATTTTTTTATTTTATTTGCTTGGTAATTTATTTAATGTTTTGAAATTGAATTGTCAATATTTCTTATCTTTCATGTAAAATATATATGTCTATATTTATATCTCTATACAAAAATAGATATGGGTACATATAGGCCCTCATTCTGACCTTGGCGGGCGGCGGAGGCCGCCCGCCAAAGTCCCGCCGTCAGGTTACCGTTCCGCGGTCGAAAGACCGCGGCGGTAATTCTGACTTTCCCGCTGGGCTGGCGGGCGGTCGCCTTCAGACCGCCAGCCAGCCCAGCGGGAAAGAGGCTTCCACGATGAAGCCGGCTCGGAATCGAGCCGGCGGAGTGGAAGCTGTGCGACGGGTGCAGTTGCACCCGTCGCGTATTTCACTGTCTGCGCAGCAGACAGTGAAATACATGTAGGGGCCCTCTTACGGGGGCCCCTGCAATGCCCATGCCAGTGGCATGGGCACTGCAGGGGCCCCCAGGGGCCCCGCGACCCCCCCTACCGCCATCCGGATCTCGGCGGTCCGACCGCCGGGATCTGGATGGCGGTAGGGGGGGTCGGAATCCCCGCGGCGGTGCAGCAAGCTGCGCCGCCGCGGAGGATTCAATGGGGCCGCGGTACACTGGCGGGACCCCGCCAGTGGTGCCGGTCCGACCGCGGCTTTACCGCCGCGGTCGGAATCCCCATTGGAGCACCGCCGGCCTGTCGGCGGTGCTCCCGCGGTCCTCCGCCCTGGCGGTCAAAGACCGCCAGGGTCAGAATGACCACCATAATGTGCTTTTTAGTAGAAAATGTGATATCAGTAACTCACCTTGCACAAGATAAATGTAACAATTGTAATACACACTGATACGAAACATCGCATTTGAAGCAAACATCCTCCATTACATAAATTATTTCTGTACTAATTTTTCATTCAAAGATAATGTTGTTCTGAATACACGTATCGAATTGGCACTGCACACATTCAAGAAATTGTTAATTTTTCAGGATTATAATATAAATAGGTTAGCACAGAGTATAAGAAATTCAGATTCCTAGAATGGAAGAGGGTTAATTGTTCACTGAAATGTCTGAATTAATAGTAACAAGACTGCATTGCAAATATAGAAACTTAAGAAATGGGACAACACATACATTATCTACTGCACAAGGGAACTCTGACATGGTTTCCATGACAATTACATTGATTAATATAAATGCATTCCTTAGATATTAATCGGGCGGCTTTAAAAGAGCATCTGTGGTAACTAAAAAATATAAATGTTTATTAAATGTTGTTTACAAGGATGGTATTTTAGCGGTGTCCTTCTCAGTTTCATAGTTGTCAGTGATAGACACATTTTATAATGTATGCTAGTTTAGAGCGTGTACTGCAGTTTTGCTGCAGTAATAGCAAGAGATTAGAGATGGAGAAGGGGTGTGATATCAAAAGGGCGGCAGAAATCTTGAAACCAGAGAGAAGTTTAGGTCAGTGCGGGTTTATAGGGATTTGTAAAAATACTTACCAGGCTTGTAGAAGAGGACATCATTTTATATTAAATGAACAGTATCGAGGCATTTGAAAAATATATTAACTAATTAAAGAAGTTAAGGGTGTGGAGAAGTGTGGCTCAATGGTTAGAGCGGCAGACCCTGAAGCAGAGATCTGGCTCAAGACCAGGGTTCAAGTCCCGCTTCGGCAGGTCTTGGGCTCAATTCCCCTTGACCAGATAATTCTCGCCTCTGTGCCTAATCTAATTCATGGGTCCCAACTCTGGGCAATAGCTTGCTTAATCTCCACAATGGCCCCAACAGCGCTTGGATGTCTGGCTTCACCCTGGGGGTGCTCAGGAGTGGGTGCCTCACAGGGAAAAAGCCTGGAGGGGTTCCATAGCGGTATGAGACCTTGAGACCCTAACGGGTGAGTAGTGCGCTATACAAGTGCTAATTTACATTACGTTTTACATTTTTACAAGAATGAACGAAATTTAGCAGGTAGATTACCATAAGTATAAAAACTTTAAATCTTTTTCATCATTGTATAATGCACCAAACAACCTGTTTGCATCGGCTTTCAGACATGGCACATCAACAAGTAATTTCTCATTTCAAACATCAAGAAATAAACTTTAACTCGAGAAATCTTAGCATCTATCTTTCTTCATAAACATCGAGTGAATCATACATACTGTCTAAATCGGAATAATATTTAAAAGAAGGTATATCAAATGGCCGCTCTAAACAATAGGTCACCCAGCACAAACACCATGCTTGACAACATTTAGATAATCCACTAAAACACGGTGCGTTCGGATAAAATAAACCAAGTAGGCACACTATAAAAATGTGTAGATCGGGCTTATCAGGGTACTCCAGAGGGCACATAGATATTACTTTTATTTCCAGACCTAGGAAAATCGATTGCTGCCCTCATTTGTAATTTAGAAAATGACATCTAGACATGAGAGAACCAAATAACGCTGCAGAGCTGCAGAATTGAAAACAGAATGACCTCCTCTCCCTCTTGTTGTAGGTTTTCCTCACAAGATACACTGCCTGTTATAAAAACTTACAATGAAATTCAACTACTGTTACCTGTACACCCACCAACATACCTACCTGAATGAATGATTCACAACTGGTACAGTTCATCTGAAGAAAACGTCGGCGTACCCTGGTTCAGAAAATAAAAAGTGGTAGTGTTGGAAAATGGGTTATTGGTAAGGGCAGGTAGGTACCTACACTTAGCAATAGGCCACTAACCTCCACTTAGGTCCAGTTAGGTCTCAGTAAATTAAACCCAGCTCAACCCTTGGTAGCTTGGCAACGAGCAACAAGGTTTAACTTAGGAGACAGAGTGTAAAGCATTCAAAATCACAAAACAGTAATTAAATAAAACACAGGAAACTGTTTAAAAATCCAAAACCAATTTACAAAAATAGATTATATTTTTATCTTCAAATTGACACAAAAACGAATAAAATCAGATAAGGGGAACCAGAGATATGAATTTGTGAAGAATTATTGTTTTCTAGCACCTAGAAACAACTAGCGCTCAAAGGGTTAAAAAAAGGTCACACTGGAAAGGAACAAAGTCCAGAGTTCAGGCCACCCACGAGGTAACACTGTCCAACTTACCTTCAGAAGTGTTTGATTCAGGAAAGTGGTCCACAGCACCTACCAAGGGTTCAGAGGCTCTGGTTTGCCTCTTGGGGTCTGGGACTACAACTCCCACAATGCACCTCTTCAACTTATGGAGTTTCTCCAAACGTCTCCAATCTTGTGGATCGTCTTCCAGAGGTCCTTTTTGTGTCCTCAACTTGATCCAAGGTTCCAGAAGCTCTGAGTTGCTCCTTGGGAGTTGGGACTACAATTCCCAGAATGCACCATGTCAGAATCCTCAAATGGCCACTGGACGCTGGTCAGCAGGGTTCTGCTTGCAGGACTTGATGCAGGGGACTCTGGGCAGCTCCTTTGTACCTGTAGCAAACAGGGAGTCCCTTCTTGAAGCAGTAGAAGACAGGTAAAGTCCTTTTAGTGGTGAAGCCCAAGTGTGCAGCTGGTACAGTCCTCCAGAATGCAGTGTCCAGGTGCAGGTCAGGGGTCCAGCAGGCCAGTCCTTCTTCTCCTGTAGTTCTTCCTTGTTGGAATCTGAATGGGATCTGAGGTGTGGGTGCATGTATGCCAGTTTTATCCTTGCTCCTGGGTGAAAAACAGGGGGGTTCATGATTCTCCAATCAGGTGCAGGGTCCTTCCCCCTGTGATGACCACTTCCTGGGAAGTGTGGCAAAAATCAATCCCAGGAGGCAACATTCCTCAAAAATCCATCATGGCTGAAAGTGATTTTTGGAGGTTACATCTGGCTGAGCCCACCCACTGGTGTGGCTATAAATCCTAAACACACCCCTCTCCTGCCCTCTCCTAATCTAATCAAGGGGGCACCATGTTGTCTGGGGTTGCAGGATGTGGGGGTGTTGCTGGGTTGCACCAAATGTCCTTCTCTGCCTTTGAAGACCAGTTTGGCAGCCCTCCCCCTTCC
This sequence comes from Pleurodeles waltl, assembly GCF_031143425.1. Taxonomy (NCBI): domain Eukaryota; kingdom Metazoa; phylum Chordata; class Amphibia; order Caudata; family Salamandridae; genus Pleurodeles; species Pleurodeles waltl. The sequence goes on from NC_090439.1 coordinate 605,893,832, forward strand.
TGCCTCACCATCTGCTGAGGGGAGATCTCCTCCCACAGGCACATCTCTTTGTGTGAAGCCAGGCCACTTCACACCTCATCAAGGCAGCCTGGCCAGCACAGCAGCTAAAACAATGCAGGGCTGAAGTTGGCAACTTTTCAGGTAAAGTTTAAAACTCTTTACCTGAACAAGTTATATTTAATCCAACAACTGGAAGTTGTGGGATTTATTATAACAATTAATTTGATACCAAACTCTTCGTATCTGTCACTTAAGGGGACTTTTACAATAAAAATAAAGTCTCCCCATTCTAGCCTATGAAGGCCATTCACTACAATGAGGGAAAAACGAATTTGGCTGTTTTTTACCTCACCAGGGCTTATAAAACTAATTCTATAAGGTCCCTGCTTATAGTTACATGGCACCCAGCCCTAGGGGCACATAGGGCACGCCTTAGTAGTGACATAAATGTAAAAATAAGGTAGTTCAAGACTTTGGAACTACTTTTAATTCCAAAGTTGAATTTGCATATAACTTTAATTTAAAAACAGCCAGCAAGGCAGGCCTGCCTTTAAAATGACACTGGGCACCTCAGCAGTGCACCTATGGGTACACTACCCATGCTGGAGTCCCTAAACCTACATGCCCTATCATATACTAGGGACTTATAGGTAGGTTGACCTGGCCAATTATAATTAGCCTAATTTGCATACTGATTTTACACAGAGCACAGGCCATAGGACTGATTAGCAGTACCCAGGGCACCATCAGAGTCAGGAAAACACCAGTGAAAAGTGGAAAATGGGGGGGAAAAGTTAGGGGGCCTCTGCAATCAGCCCTGTTTTCTCACAGGTAGAGATTTATAGTTGCAGAATCAACAGTCAGGAACAAATCACCACTTATCCTGTCAGATGATTTTCAAAATGTGTGTCACCCTGAAAATCATCGGCGTTATGCTCTTCAAACACAAAAATGCAGGTTTACTGGAATACTGGGAGACTTCTTTTTTCTTTCATTCATTGAGGTTAAAGCCTTGTGTTCAGATGGAAGCCATGTGGTTGACTATTTTGTCCAAGCGAGGACATACCAAGCCCACTGGCTAGGGAGCACAGTGATGCACTGACAGTATGCTCATCCAGTGAGTTGTGGTTCAGCACACAGTTAGGTGACCCCATTTCCAATCATGCCCATTCGAAATGGAACAAATTGTGATGTGCTGAAAATATGCACATCCCATAACACATCAGTGCATACTTACAGACATTGAGTAAAGGTGTTTTTGACCATTTCGGTGCAAGATAATGCTCTCTTAAGGGAAATAAATGGCGTATACACATCCCATAACACATCAGTGCATACTTACTGACATGGACTACAGGTGGTTTCACCATGTCAGTCCAAGGAAACGCTCTCCTCAGGGAAAGAAATGGCTTGCTAGTAAACATAACAACTGGACACAAGGTATGTGATCATAAACAATTCATTTTTAATATTAAAAATAACACCACTACGTTTTTACATTTGCATCTTCTTCCCCTGTAAGGCCAGATGCAGTCTGCACCTTGCTATTTACCACTCCCCACCTCCTAGAAGGCATTAACCTATATATTTCAAAGGTGAATTGATCAATACAAAACCTTAACCATAGGAAATTGTACAGTTCCCATCACTAGTGGATTCTGTGCATTCCTTTGATATGTATTGGGTAGGTGCACTGATCCATTGAATTTAAAATCTAATATACAAGAGATTCTGATACTTAGGAGTATACTATTCCTCTTTCTTCACAATAAGATTGTGGTGTGTACAACTGTTCTGTGCGGCAGTATGGAAAGTGTCATTTCCTGTGAATGACCTGTGATTATAACATGTCATGATACTAACCTGTTTCATTACTGTATGTTGTGTGTTTTTGTCACGTTCTTCTATTGATCACTGGTAGTTAGCAGGTGGTAGACAAAATTCCCGGGTAGGGGGGTTGTCCTGGAGAATGCCTATGGCAGTTTGATAAACAGAGAAAGGGCAGAAACGTGTTTGCAGGTAAGAACCAAGATACATGCAACTCCGAGGTTGTAGCTCTTTAAACTTGTACTAGGAATATACACTTGATCGCTGTAGTCATTCCTAAATTCAATATAAACTTAGACACACCACAGAACACTGACAAGAGCCCATCATTGTCAACAGGTCAAGGAAGTAGCATGTCACCCAGGTGAGTGATGGATTTTTTGTCCTTAGTTGGAATAAACTGAGTGTGTGAGTGAATCTAGGGCAGACTTGGAATATATGAAAGCATTCTGACAAATCAGAAACTGCAGTAGCAAAAACAGTGTCTTGCATTCTAATTTGGAACACTAACATATTGTTGATGTAATCGTGTTTTAAATAAGAAGCTTGAGTTAAGGTCTGCCTTTGTCATTTCTAAGGTTTCAATTAGTAGAATACTCAAAAAGAAGTTGTTGTGAAAGTAATGTGGATGCGTCTAAATAATGACAATTGCCTATTATAGTGGAGAAGTGTAGGGAAGAAGAAGCATAAGAAAAGGGGGGATCTCAGTGCTATGAAGGAAGTTGCCACTGTAGCAGCTCCCCTCACTTCACTGTATTTGTGTCAAGCAGATGCCATGGTTGAAAACAATCTTTCAAATCAGGAATCGGTTTTGTCTAAAGAAGTAAAAGGTGTCACATATGCATAGGATGTTTTCTCTGTCTGCTTTATGACCACTGTACACTTTTCCTGTTTGTGTTCATTATGTATCGCATGGTGGACATGGGTAGAGAATATCAGTGGGAAGGTCAACTGACCCCTCAATATGGTGGGATGACTGTCTTTGTGATCTGGTCGACAGGTGTCCAGGTCAAAGGAATGGACTGGCGGAGACATATGCAAGAAATACATTTCATCCCCCTCTTAGCCACACATTTGCAAAGAAAGTAAACAGTTTTGAGAGATTCACTGATGCACGTTCAATACCTCCACACATAGGTTGTTATTTGGTAAGGAAGTGCTGATGGAGTTGAGAAGAGATTGATTTGGGAAATTGCTTGCTGTTCAGGTTTGGAAGGCATTCTTAAAATGAACAATGGTAACCAATGATGAACAATTATTAATGAAAATGTATCTCTAAAGTTTATTTGAATTGCTGCTGAACCCTTGAACTAGAACTTCATCATCATCATGTACATTCGATTTTCACATTTTGTAAATGTGGTGGCTATATATAATATATGGTTGGAATACTATATAGAAGACTGGAATAGAAGCAACTTTGATCATTAACCTCCCAAATGTACGTGTGAAACATAGAAATCGAATTCTCAGCCTCTCTTCCTTTGTTTTAATGTTAGTAATGCCCCCATCACATTTAAAATCCAATTTAGTGGTTCTAATCCAATCTTCTATCCTATTTTTTTACATTTCTAATGCTAATCCCTACAGGGTGCCAATTCGAGGAAAGCAACACAATTCCTCCCTAAAACAAAACCTCAAGTAGATATGTACCTTCTGAGAAAGAAAATACATTAATGAAGTCATGAGGAGTTTGATTCTAATTGTTTCATTATTAATATTTTAGAATCTCTTTGTAAGAAAGTAGATTATTAATTGAGGTAGTTAATGGTCCAATAGGAGGAATAAAGTTGCAAACAAGTTAAGGTAAAGCAGTTTCAATAATTCAAACCTGGGCTCAACCCTCTGGTAGCAATGACACACAGCAGACAGGCTTATCCTGTATAAAGTATTTAGCAGTAATAAAACAGTTCAAACATCAAAACATAACACAATAAGAACTGCACACCCAATTTAGAAAAATAGAGCAATACATAACAAATAAAATGGCACCAAAAGAACAAAAATCCAATAAGGGGAATCAGAGAAATGAATTTCTTAAAATTTGAAGAAAAAAACAGCAAGAATAAGTAAGGCATTATGCAGCAGTCACTGTTTGCAGTACCTATTTGTGATTTCAGGCTGACCGCGGTGGAGCTCAAATGGATACACCAAACTGGTTCATTCAAGTCAAAGATTTTGCCTTCTGACTGAGTTTGTGAAAAGAAATACAAAAATCATCCCGTGGAGCAAGATTGCAAGCTGCATCCATCAAAGGCTGCTTGAAGCTGAATAGCACTGGACTTGAAGCTTTTAATTTTGGCAGGAAAACCACCAAGTGGGAGAACTGCACATTTTGCAGCAGTCAAAGACCTTGCATCAGGTGGAAAATGTCTGCTCCTTTGCCCAGTCATGATTTCTACCTGTGAAGCTGACCGCTAGACTTTCAGAGGTGGCGGTCTCCCCTCCAGACCCTTTACAAGGTTTCCACTGGGCTGAATGGCGGAAACCAATGTTTCCCCAGTCAGCCCAGTGGAAACTGTGTGGCGGTACTGGCCTTGGCTCCCCATGGAGCTTAGTCCAATGCCATTGCATGGGGGCTGCAAAGCAGACAGTGCACATTCTGATGCTGCTGGGCAGGGGGAGCCCTGCACTGCCCATGCCATGGGAAGAGGCAGTGCAGGGACCCCCTTGTGGCCCCTGGCACTGGCTTTCCACCAGCCTTTTTTATTGTGGGGTCCCCGTCATGAAAAGGCTGGTAGAAAGTGGGGTTGTAATCAGCCAGGCAGTACTGAGTTCAGTGCCGCACTGGCTAGGTACAACTCCAACTTCCGTTACCCCGGCAGAAACGGCAGTCTCCTGGCCAGCCAGGAGCCAGGCTTGTAATGTGGTGGTCAGACCTCCACAGTTGCGGCAGTTTGACTGCCACCGCAAGGCTGAAGGTCCTAGGACTGCCAGCCTCATAACAACACCCTTAGTCTTTTTTATTGATCTCAAAATCCTTCAGGAGAGCAAGCATGAAGCTGTCTTCAAAGAAATTGCATTGATCAGACACCTTTGCCACAAGGTCTTGCTAATGCGCCAGAGGTCATGTAAGTCCAAAAATGTTTTTAAGTCCCAGCTTTTCAGAATTTCTGGAGCAGCTCCTCTTGGTCACTTCTCGGACTCTGTGGACCTCAGGGGAAGCTCTCAGGTGCCTTGACTTACTCAATCAGAGGCCAGAAGCAGGGATCAGTCCAGTTCCAGTTGCTGCTGGTCAGATGGGAACTTCCAGTAAAGTTCTCCTTGTAACTTCTTGTCTCCCAGCAGCCACTCAGAAGATCAGCCAACTGACACTTGTTAGTGCATTGTACAAGGGGGAGCAGTCCAGCCCTTTAGGTCTCCACATAGGTCTTAAACATAGGTCTAGTCCTGTACTGTTCTTAAGCAAGTCCATAGAGTGTTGTGATGATCTGGAGGTGAGGTACCAGCTTTGTAGGTGGATGGGGTGACTACTCCCCAACCAATGAGAAAAACATTCCTAGTGACTTCCTACATTTGCAGTACATCTTGTTTACCTTAATGCAAATGATCTCTTAGAGAACTGTTCTGAGACATATCCACCCAGGAATTATTCTGCCCCTGAGAGGAGTTTGTGAGGCAGCTAAGGTTGTGTTTCAGCAAATGAGCAGTCCTCTCCTTGCTACAGAGGGACTATGGAACAAAGGGCTTTGTCTTCTCCAGGTCTTCCTCCACACGTAACTGTGTAGGCATCACCCTTGTCCCTTTCAAGTTAATGAAGTTCCTCAACCCTACCCAGCTGTCCTTCCTGACGTGATATCTGTGACATACCTCACACCTAGGTCTTACTGTCAGAAATGCAAAAGCCATTGTTCATGCTCTGTGAGCAGTTTCCACACCTCATTAGCAAAAGGCACTAGCAGGGTCATCCACCAGCAGACTAATGCTTCTGGAGGCTCATGCAGGTAAATGAAAACTTTTTTAAAGTTACTTTTTCTAAATATTTAATAAAAATATATCTTCTCCACATTGAATTGTATTTATAAGAAATATTAAAGGTAGTGATTGGATTATTCCAGTAGCTTTTCATAAAACTTTGAAAACAGAATTATGGTTTCATTCTGAACTCTAGTTTCTCATCGGACCATTTCTGCCATTTAGAATGACCTTTGAGGACTAGTCACTCTAGGTACATGGCAACATTAAACTTTTATATGCTAGGCACACTACTTTGTGGGCTACAAGACAGACCTATTTAGAGGTGACCTGATTAATATTTGTTTTTTTTCCTGTTCAGAACATTTATTTTGACAGGTTCCCCTGAAGGTTGAAAAGCTGCAGAAGTCAGGTTACACAGCTAGGCTTGAAGCCATGTTTCCTCTTGCAGCCTAGTGGATGGCACTTGCAGTGCAGTCCACAGATTACATTTATCTTTTCCATGCCATTGGTATATTTCCCATACATAGTATCATGGCCTTATTGTGAAATTGAATATGCTAATCAGGAGTTAGAGAACTTGACATTGTTTTAGGGATCAGAGCACATACACTGGAGCCTGGACAGCAGGGCCCCAATGTTCAGAGTTCAAAAAACAGAAATACCAGTGATAGCGTGATTATAGGACAATGTTTGACTGTACAAATTTGGTGCAAAGTCTAAACTCTGATGTGCCTACTTGGATGTACCTGCCGAAATGGGGCTCAAAGCACCAGATGTAACAATATTTCAATGACAGTGAAGCATATTTCACCCCACAGTAACAACAAAGAGTAGTAAATTTACAAACCATAAATGTTTATTAGCACATTATTAAAATTATAATCTCAAGCAAAGCAAATAGTCATAAATCGATAATCACTTAAATGCAGCCTATGTGGATGTAATCCAGGCAAGTGTGAAGACAAGTTATTTAAGGGTAGAATAGGCAAACTCTACAGGTCCTGCAAATGCAAAATGAAAAGGGTTACATTGCTACATCACCAGGCATCTAAAAGTTGCTGGTGACCATGCAGAAAGAGGCGCTTTCTTACACTGTTCAGAAGCCAGATCTAATTACTCACATATTTTACCTTGCCCTGCCACAGGGTTAAATAAGTAAATGTAGGCTGGTACAATCATTATTTTTAATCTACCAAAGGCTTCTAAAGAAGAACAATGTATGCTTTCATCACCAAAATTAATTTGATTGAAAGAAACAGTGTCCAACATAAGTCTTGCACAAGCTTCTAGCTTTGCTTGTCTCTCCGAGTGGGCCATTGCAGTATACTACAAGAGTGTGAACCTGTCGGTTGGCAGTAAACTGGGCGAAACTAAATTTAGTCCCCTTCCTGATCCTTCTCACCTACCCTTTACCTATTCATCCTCTCCCATTAATAATCCTTGTGGGGGCCCTTTTGTGCTCATTGGCCTCACACCATAGACATGGCTGAATAATGCAGATCAGTGAGCAGCCTGTTGACACACATTTGCTTTTTGACCCCTCACTTAATCACCAATTCAGATCCTAAACTGGAGTGGTAGGTCCATGGGAGGAGTGATGGAGAAGGAAGGGGATGTGAGAGAAAGGTGATAAGGAGGATAATGAAAGTATACAGCTTGGAGTCAAGAAGTAATTATGTGACAAAAGGCATACAATGAAGTGTTATTCTAGGCAGCTGAGGAGGTGAGCTAAATGTGCTCCACTCTAACTGTAGGGGCCCAGGGCATAGGCTCAGCTCAGCATTGCTAAAATGTGACCCTCTTTACAAAGTAAAATAATTGATTCTTAAGTCACTAAGCAGTTGTTACACCTGTCAGCCTTAGGGTGGTCTTCTCCCAAACTGTTTGCCTTAATCCTACATTTTTGCTGACCTTTTTTTGTTGGCCTTAAGACTCTACACACTCTGCCATTGCTGATCAGTGCTAAAGTTCTTGTGCTCCCTCCTTTAAACATAGTGGAATTGACTTACACCCAATTGGCATATTTATTCACTTGTACATCTCAAGTAAAGAGGCACTAAATGTACCCAATGCTTGTAAAGTAAATGCTGCTAGTAGGTTTGCAGTACTCATTGTGCCACCCACTTAAGTAGCTCTCAAAACATGTCTCAGGTCTGCCATTGCAGTCTGTGTGTGCAGTTTTAATCTGCCATTTTGTCCTGGGAAAATAAACCTTTTGCCAGGCCTAAACCTTCCCTTTTAATGCATATGTCACCACTAAGGTAGGCCCTAAACAGCACATGGGCAGGGTGTAGTGTCTTTAAAATGTTTGACATGTACATCTAGGTTTGCAAGCTGTACCTAGCAGGTAGTACCTGCCCCAAAGAATAACATTAATATAATAATAATTAATAAAAGATAACCTGTCTGAAGAATTATAATTCAAAACCCTCTTTAAAGATAAAGTAGGACTTTAAGTCACTTTTAGAAAGTTGTCATGTCCTTGTCCCAACCATTTGGTGCTTGCAATCTATATGGTAGGCAACATGGCTAGATTTAGCTGGCAGTTGGTCTTTGTGTGTTGCTCCCAGACAGTGAGACAAAGGGGGAATAGATGTTGGCAGGATGAGCCATCGCTGACTTTATGGGGGGGGGGGAGCTCTCACTTACCACACTTGCGTATCACAAAGCCACTCACTGAGCACACTCACAAAGTGTTTGACACTAGTCTTTTATGACCCCAGACTAGCTGAGGCCAGGGCAGGGGTTCAGAAAATTCCACACACCTCTGGGGATGGAACCTCCACGCCTTTCTCCTAAATGAAAGATAGCAACAGGCATAAATGATGGACCCTGAGACCCAACTCTCCAGTACACTTCTACACATGTGGAAGACTCTTAAAGACTACTGTGCTGCTCTGCAAGAAGCACTACTACTCTGTTCACTTGCTGCTTGAATGAAAAGGACTGGTTTGGCAGCTTGAACCCTAGGCCACCAGAGTCACCCCAAGGGCTAGTTTGCTGGCCTCCTAATCAGAACCTCAGGTTTAAAAAATACTCCAACCATCTTGAACCCAGCACCTGAACTGTGTCTGATGTGAGAATCCCCCTGAGTGGTGCCACTCAGTCCTGGACACTTGGAAGTGGGCCTGCAGATGTTCTGCTAACCCAGCTGTGGTCTTGTGGGCAGAACTGATGCAGCACAATGCATCTCCTTGCAGCTCCACTTCAGAACCACCACACTGCTACACATTCCCAACACTGGACCTTATATCACACTACCCAATGCATTCTTGATGCAGGCTTTCACATCACAAGCCCCTCCTCAAAGGCATCCACAATGACAATGTAGGTCTCTGCATAGCAGTCCAACAACTTCTTTGGAACGATGGGTGCAGGACGCATCTTTGACACAGGACTTTGCGTTGCAAGAACCTTGTCAATGGCATCCATTATGACGATGAAGGACTCCACATGGCAGCCCGGCAGTTTCCTCAGAACTGCTGCTGCACAAGCATCCTCAATGTGGGATCTTGTAAAGCTCTGCAGATCAGGATTTAAGGTGCTCTTCTTCAGCAGATCTATCTTGGCCTCTGCACTCCATCATTGTTGGTCTGAGCTTGTGACTTTGTCCTGGTATGACTACATTTTCACAGTTAGCTCTTTGTGGACTATTTTGTTCTAAATCTTTAAAATTGTAAACCTACAGTTCTACTGATCGGACATTTGTCATTTGGTCTCAAGTATATTAATTAAACGTAACTCTATTTTTCTAAATTGATGTGGGATTTTTCTGTAATCTGTTTTCTCTTTATTACTGTTTGATGTGCAGCATAAACAATTTACGCATTGCCTCCAAGTTAAGCCTGACTGCTTCTGCCAAGCTATCAGAGGGTTAAGCACAGTTTAATTTGAGGTTTGCTTGTGACTTCACCCTGACGCAAATTGTGGTTGCTGCTTGAGTAGGGTTTCACTCCTTCAACCATATAACCCAATTTCCTATAGCAGTGTACCAAAGCTCTTAACATAGGGGCATAGTTTACAATGGGCTATGTTTAGCTTTGCTGAGCTACCAGTTTCTATTATCACAGTCACCATCCTCAAACACTGATGCATTATGGTCCTAGCAACACAAACTACACAACATCTTAGCTGCAACAGTGTGTAAGAAAGTTTGTAACTTAAAGCTCTATATCCTCCCAAGTTTAATGTGATTTGTATTATGAATTTCAATCAACATCTAAGTAAAACATGATAGAGCAAAATCCATAAACCTGACAAAGTTATCCATTAATTGATGACTCTCACTCTTCATAACTACTTCAACAGCTTTTATTCTCTTGTGACCCCTATCTTTATGAACATTGGGCATAGCCATTTTCTTAATGCTTCGAACAGAGTGGAACATGTACAAATTATGAGCGCTGGGGACTCTGGTGCCTTTTGAAAATGTCCATAATCACTGGCAGTAGTCTTCGGCTTCCGACTTGGACAGAACTCCAAAATGTAATGATCCAGTTCCTGATCCTTGGCTAGGACTGTAGCTGTCAGTCCTATATGGCTTGCTCTTGGGTGAGACAGGATTGAATTTTGTCATTTAACTGAGCCCTAGAATTAACCAATTCAGTTTTAGCATTCCCTTAATATCTTGGGTTACATTCAGACATATAAAGTACCTCCAATCTTGTCAGCTCCTGTTGCATATTCTCTCCTTAATTTGCAGAAACTATGCAGGTACATTCTCTGCGCCGGTTCTTTTCTTCCTTTGTGTTCCACCATTTCAGTGACAAATAGGGGTTACTTATGTAATTGTGCAACACCAAAATCAACTTCTTACCTCCTTATACTCCTCCTATAGTGCCAATGTTATTTAATTGTGAGGACTGCAGCCACATTTATGAACTATAAACCACAGTAGTTAGGGGTAGTACTGCCTACTAGGGAGTTATTAAAACTCAGTCATGTGAATTGCTTCCTGAGTAAACAAAGGAGTCGACTTTCATTGATGCAGCTAGACCAGAAATATATCGATTAGAATTCAACAAAATTTAGAACCTAAAATATAGTTCAGAATGCGGCCAGGACAATGCCAAAAATACAAAAAATCCTGTATCAGTTTAAAAGAGGGTCAAATAAAAATTGAAGTTGAAGAGACAACAGTGCATCCCTTTTTAACCATCTATTGTGGTATTCATCTACAAGAGTTTTCAGAATGAAACTGATTGACCTCTCCTAGCTTATCCACAGGTACTTGCTATAGACAAACTTCAAATTTTTATTTGCCTTCACATTCATAAAAGCCCCTGACAAAAAGATTATTTTGGATAATGTGATACATCTGTGGATCTGCAAATGGCTAGTCACTCCTTGCTGGAGTTCTTTATCTGTGACTTTTCCACAGCCCTTTCCTTTCACACTTACCAGGATCAAGCAGCCAGACTGTTTTCCCTTGTTCTCCTTCAACAACAGATGTGCTGATAGTGTCTCCGAACCCAATTCTATACCTGGCATCAGTACATTGATAGAGGTGTCAGTGTCAGCAGGAAACCATCCCCATATCTCCCAACCTTATGTCAACTTTCTCTTTCCAGCCAACTTACACTGAGGCCCACGCTGCCACTGCAACACCCACAAACTAGCACAGTTGCTGGCTCTGCAAATCACACACCCTGCTGCAACTAGCTGTTACCGCATCTTCTAGCAACGCCTAGCTGTTTTTCTGAAGCCGGCGGACTCTAATTTACAGAAACCATGGCCTATAATCACTGAACCCCGGCTACTGAAATTGTTCCTTTCATACTGCTCTCAAATATCAAAGATTACACTATGACAGGTGTTGAACACTGCCTAACCCCATAGCTATAACTGAAAGAGATGGTTCGATTCCTCACCTCTCCACAAATTAGGATTCTATTCAATCCTGTCATCTACTCATCGTTGGAGCACAACATGGGTCTTCCTGGAGAGTGATTTATTTTAGACACTGATATTAGTTCTCATTCTTTGTTAAGGGCTCGGAAGCAGTCCTCGTTAATTGAATACTAATGTTATACACACAGTTTTATTATTACGGAACTTGATTTTACTGAATTTGAATACAAGCTACTCTGTTTAATGCGCCTGCGGATTTCGCTGTGTTCGAGTGAGCCATGAGTGACGATGATCTGTTATTTTTTTCTTGACCAACGATATTGACAATACTTTCTACAAGCACTTTGTGCCCCTTTAACTGCTGTGCATACATATGCATCATAAAAAGACTCAAAATAGAAGTTAAACTTTTTTTATTCTCACTTGAAAAGAAACAAACTCAAAACAATTGTGCGAACTGTGAGGGGGAGATTACAAAGGAGAGGATAGGAAGGAGGAATGGAAATAAGGGGGAGAGCACGGTGATTCCGCCATACATGATTCAGCATCATTGAAATAAGATACCCCATCTACAATTAGTTTTTTTTTTCAATAGAAAACAGTAGATCATATATTGCATCCTCAAAAATGACCAGGTCAATATCCTGTATTAACAGTAGGTGATTGACTGGGGACACTCAATGCATGCAGGGGTGGTGAGGTGATAGAGCCAGGGTAGTAAGAGGGGTTGTCCCTGGTATCGTGTTCCTGTGCTAAAGGTAGGGGGGAGGTTCTATGGTGCAGGTGAGGAGAGAGCATAGCAATAAGTCACCCTTCACTGGTCGGGGTGTCTTTGACATGTCCCAGAAGGGCCACCAAGGGAGCACGAGGTAAGCAGTGACCAGTGATTTCTTATGCAGTTGAGAAGATAGGTGGATTGGTGTCTGACAACCAGGCAGTGCACACGGTGCATAGGAGGAAGACTAATCTGCATGATGAGAGGGTCATGCGTAGGTATTCAAGAGGTGGTAGTGTCAACGGAGGAGCCGAGAATGTGACATGTAGTGCATAACAGGAGTTTGGAACTGATAGTATAGAAGAATTTCCAGCATCTGATGATTTGAGGCGTTAGAGGTCTCAAAGTTTGGCATGAATTGATCCTCCAGATAGAGGTCAGATAATATTGTGAGGTCTCGACCACGGGTACACGCATAGGCACCCGTGTCCGACAGGAGTGGCAGCACTGTGTTGCAGTTGAGTAGATGGAGGGGGCATACAAATAGTGGAGTTTCACATGTTTCCTCATTTGATCCCAAGCCCATTTCGTGCATCCAGGCATGCCGATTTCCAAGCTGCAAGGTAAGTAAAGAGCTGTGGAGAGAGGCGCTGCTTGGTCTACTTCAATGGCCACTTGCAGTTGTAAAGGTGTAGGATAAAGCCAGAAATGTAAGCATTGTGCCTGGGCGCATAATGCATATAGGTGCATGTCTGGGGCATCCAGACCTTCCTGGGAGAGGGGTAGCATGAGGGTCTCCAAGGTAATAGGAGGCTGTTTGCCCACCCAGGTCAGTGCAATAAGATTTGAGCACAGACAGCACAGAAATAGGTAAATTGGTGAAAAGGTATAGAATTTTAGAAGGATGATCATTTAGGCTATCCAAAACCAGCCAGTGATGGAGAGCTGCAGGCAGGACCAGATTGACATTCTGTCTTCAAGACATGACTCGGCCATAGTTAGCCCTCCATAGTTTGTCTAAATTAAGACTCAGCCATATTCCCAGATATCAGACAAGTCCGGACACCCATTTGAAAGGGTATTCCGAGGGGAAAGTCTGGGTGCAGTCTGTGATGGGAAATAATATAGACTTGGACCAGTTAATCAATATGCAAAAGAGGATGCCAAATCGGATGATCTGATGAGTCAGAGGGGCCAGGTTTTTCTGTGGTTTGTGAATGTATGAAGTGATGTCATCAGCTTACATTGAGATCACTAGACCCCTGGTGGTGAAGCCAAGACCTCGATGTGCATGAGTTGCCTGAGTTGAGCCACTAATGGCTCCAAGCTATGGCAAATAAAATGGGTGCCAGTGGGCATCCGTGTCTGGCTCCGTGGGTAATCATAGGTCGGACAACATACCATTGAGTCTTACATGAGCAGTGGTTAAAGCGTAGAGGAGCTTTATCTGGCCAAGGAATCAGTGGCTCAGGCCCATTTGCTCAAGTAAGAAAAACAGGTATGGTAACTCTAGTGAATCAAATGCCTTGGTGGCATTAAGTAGTGCAGCCACACAAGAAACCTGGGGGTGTAACTGATTGCAAAAATGGTATGCAGGTTATGGGATGTGGAGCGACCAGGGATGAACCCGGATTGATTCTATCTCATCATCTTAGGTAGCAAGTGAAGAAGACGATTAGCCAGAATCTTGACAAAGATCTTGCTGTCTATGTTAATCATGGACTTTGGGTGGGAAGAATCCCACTCATGGGCAGGTTTATCCGGCTCAAGGAGTGTTACTATGGCTGCCTCATGGAGAGATGGGGACAGTGCACCTTTTGCGAGCAACTCCTCAAACATGGCTAGGATGTGAGGTGCAAGGATGGAGGTATACTGTTTATGGAACGCAGTGCTCAGGCCATCCAAACCCATTTTATCGCCCGGGAGACTGCAAATGACCTGCATGAGTTTCTATATGGCAAAGGGTGAGTCTAGATAGTCCTGATGTGCGTGTTCCAGCCAAATGATTTGAACCTTATCCAGGTATGTCTTAATTTCAGTTACTGATGGGGCAGAGGTGGCAGTGTAAAGTTTGGTGTGGAAGGAAGTCATAGTTTCAAGCAGGGCCCCGGAAGAAGACTGAAGGACCTTCTGGTCATCTAGCAATTCCACCACATATGTAGAGGCCCATGCAGTAGTCCTGCAAGGAACCTGCCCGGTCTGTCAGTCTCTCCATACTGCTGAGCTGTCACCTTGCGATCAAGGTGGTGGGTTTCCAGTGTGGCTTTGTCAGAGAATTTAGTTAATTTTCCTCTGATGCCTGCCAATGTGGCTGTGTTTTTGGATCACAGATATTCCAATTCCAGAGCACGATTGTCTTGCTCTAATATGAACAATCTACCTCTAGTGGCTTTCAAAACACTGCCTTGCTTAGCAATGCATGTTCTGCGAATGACCACTTTGAAGGCTTCCCAAAGTGTGGAGGGGGAATCAACTGAGCCCTTACTATGTGTAAAAAATTCCAATATCGCTTTTTGAATCTCTTTGCGGAGTAATGAATCATGCAATGCCTCTGAAAGGTATCACCAGAAGAATGCATAGTGAGCTGCATGAAGGAGCTCCAGTAGGGCAGGGGCATGATCCAAAAATGTTTGGGGCAGTCTATAATGTTAGTGACTCAGGTCTGGGCATACCGAGATGTTAGCCAATGATAAATCCTGGACCATACTTTGTGAGATGTTGTGATACATATGCCTTCTGTCTGTGAGATGTATGCATGTCGTCAGACATCCTGCATACAGTTATCTTGGATAATAGGGTTAAACGTTGATGCAGCATTGGTGTGCAGGCATCGGTACATTTCGGACCACCTCTATCTGATTGTCTAGTGTAACATAGAAATCCCCACCCCATTATCAGTCCCAGGACATAGCCTAACTATGAGCCTCCAAACCTCAGAGAAAACTGCTGGGTCATCACTATTAGGACCATACAGAGTGGCCATTATTACTTGGCGTCTATGTAAGGTTCCGGCCAGCAGCATGTAGAGACCACTGTCAGCACATAATACTTGTTGCATTTGCCATTGAAGACTGGTATGTAAAAGTATAGCTATACCCCTGGTGAAACTAGAGTAGAGGGAAGTATGTATCTCCCCACACCACTGTGCATGCAGCCCCTTGGAAGTGGACTAGGTGAGGTGAAGCTCTTGTAGGAAACATATATCGATGTGATGTTTGATGAGATATTGGTGTACTAAGCAGGCTTTTTGACAATCATTCAGGCCGCAAATGTTCCAGGTGAGGTATTTAATTGCGGTCATAGCGCTGTGGTGCTAAGTGGCAGGGGGTGGATGGAGGGGTACTCCGGGATGGGCCACTCATGGAGGGGAATAACTGTGGGGACTTACCATGCTAGGAGACAAAGAGAAAAGCAATGCAACAGTAAACAACAAAAATAAACTGTCCGATGCTACCCACCACCCACTTTAAACCATTTATGTGGTTGAGTAACATACCCTCCCTACTTCCCAACAACCCATTAGCAAAACAAGAATCAGTTTGAGAAACATCCCTGGAGGTGGAGTAGAGTCAGGTAGGCATCACTGCCAGTGTGGGCTGGGTGGCAAGTGGGTGAAAATCACCCCAGAGAGTTATAGCGGTCTCCATTGGATTAATTTGTGAGACTGGGGTGTGAAGGCACTCTGACTGGATGTAGTGGTTTGTCATTGGTTAGCCAGCCGGGTGGCAACAGAAGGTCCTTGCCAGAAGAGCCATCGCATATTGTAAAGAATATCTCAAAACAGAAAGCAGAGGTCCCTTTCATTACTCATTGTCACTAAGAGAATTGTTCATGAAACTGTGTGGAGAGTCTCTAGGAGATGGCTTCTTAGAAGTAATATGTTTAGCAAACTTGAGGGTAGACTCGGCATTGGTGAAGGAATGAGGCTCCCTCAAGTGAAATGTGCAACTTCACCAGGCATATAAGAACATAGGTGATTTCTGCCTTTTGAAGAATTCTTTTTGCCGGTAGGAATTCTCGAAGGGCTGTCTCCACGGCCTGGGTAAAATCAGGGTAGAAGGGTAACGCACTCCCCTGATAGGCAATGGGCCATCATTCTCATGCGACTTCTCAGGATGGTGTCATGATTTCTGTACTGTAAAAGCATGCTATGATGGTGCATGCCGGGGCCCAGGAGGAGGACACGGTTCCAACGAGTGATGTGCATGTTCCACTATGAATGCCGGTGACTGGGCATCTGTCAACAGTTCATGAAGCAAGAGTTCTAGTGTTCCATTTGATTGATGGCAGTGGATTCGGGAAGTCTAGTAATGCAAAGGTTAGTCCGTTGTGACCTCGCCACTAGGTCTTCATTTTTGGCATTGATAATGTTTAGGACCTTGTCCATCGTTAGCAGATGTTCCTTGGAACCATCCTGGGCATCGTTTACAATTGAAACCCTAATTTCTAAGTGATACAGCCTATATTCATGTTTATCAACATGGTACGTTATGTGGTCCAATCGGTTAATTAGAATGTCCAGCTTTGCGTCAATAGCTCTAAGACTGGATTTCACATCAACCAGAAGTTCTTTAAGGTCCTTGTTGGGCTTGGGGGCCTCCTCAGTGCAGTTGGAGGGGTCATCCCATGAGAAATTTTGGTCTGCCTGGCATGCAGAAAGCCTGCTCTCAAAGGTAAGTTTCTGCTGACAAGCATCATGCTTGCCCATGTTGTTGGAATGGAATGATGGTGCTGAGACTGGGGCCGGCGGCACAGGCTCAGGCCGGCACAGAAGGAATCACACATGGTTAGGTGCATGGCTATAACAACCCTGGTCCCACAGGGGACGGCGTAGATCTGGTGGGAGTGGGTGTCACTCTTTTGAGTTTAACAAGCCCCTCCATGAGCCAGGCAAACTCCAGCCCCAGGGGGAATAAGCAGGATTGTGTCCCAGGGTAAATTCCAAGCAAAGTAGAGGCAGCCGAGGTTGATGACAGTCCACAGGGTAAAGAGAGCAGGCTTGATCAGTTCAGGGCCTCAAATTGTGGCATTAGGAGCTGCCACATGTCTGTGGTGGGAAGAAGCCTGCCCAAGAAAGGTCAGCATTGGAGCCCAAGGCCCCTCTGCAAGGGGACAAATTGTGTGAAGTCCCAAAGTCTGCGCAGGTCCCTGTTCCCATCAAATACGGGGGCTAAAGCGGGAGGACGAATACCAAGCACTCCTCTGAACATTAGGGTCTGATCCACCACACAACCAGGCAGGTTTAGGACCCAGGCCAGCCCGCAGCAAGTGCTCTCTTACCCAGTCCAATTCCACAGTCATGACCGCAGCACATGAAGGCACACAACAATTAGTCTCCAGCTGCTAACCCTCAGCCTGGCTGCAAGGACCAGGCTGACTGCAGAGGATGTAGCCACGAGGCCAAACCAACTACCAGGCTGCGCAGCCCCACAGCTGTCTTGCCCCCAGAGCCAGAAGGTGGCACCGCGCAGACACAGCCAAGTGTATGGAGAACCCTGCTCTCCGCAGCTCCGGGATCGTAGTTTAGAAGGAATCAGTGGCACCAATCACACTCCAAGTGATCTGAGGTAGTCAGTTGACCTGAGTGGGCCGATCATCAGAAAGGTCATGCCTCTGCCTTGGGGGCCCTAAATCTCCCCAAGTTCAGGCAGGGTTAGAGTCTACTCACGGAGACACCTCTGGACCGAATGATGGCTGCAGAGGTGCTGCTGTATGGCAGATTAGTGTAGGATAGTGTTTCCACCAACAGAGCCCTCTTAGTGAGCACCCATCTTGCAGCTTGGCTTGACTCCACCTCAGAAGTTAAGAATTGTAAAATTATTTAATGTAAAAGAGATGTAAACCACCAAGTGTGTAAGAAACACATCCATGGTAATGATACAAATGTATTTTTCTAATTCACTGAACCCCATTTATACATTTAAATCTATGAGTAACTGTGATGGTTTTCCTAACCAAACAGTCTTAGGAAATTTGAAGGATTTTGGAATTTGAGGACATTGCAGGATTTTTATAATTTAGCTATTATTTTTCCAACATTTTAGGTACATATTTCCACACATACTGTTGCACTTATATATTGATCATCCACACATCACTTAGATGTGCTGAGGGATGCCAGACATGGTTTGATACATGTTTGTAGATTATCACTATATTCAAACTGAGAGGTTTATTTATAGGCCCTGTGCACCACTGGTGTGTTACTTTTTGTGACATACTGGTGGTCCATAGTTCAGCCACATCTCTACAAGGCCATGCAATACCACCTTGCAGGGCTTTTCATGGCCTTGCAGATATGGTGTAAGGCAACAAAGCACAAGTCGCTGCTTTGCCTTACACTCCATCAGGGAGGCGTTCCATGGGTGTTGCAGTGGGCTTTCTATGACTAGCAGTTCTGTAGTGTAGGGAATACCCACACACAGTTCCATATTATCTAAATCTCTAATTAGAGTGGTAGTTATACATTTAGTTGTTGGTAGGGAACTAGATCCCTGTATTCTGTACTTCCCCCTTTGTTGTTTATAACCTTGGCAGAGGTACCAAGTTGTATTAAAGATAGTTGTATTGGGCACAGTTAGCCAATTTGAGCAGTTTTCCCAGCCCCTCTCACATCCACTCAGTACCGACATTCTTTTTTAAAAAGATCTCTGGCAAAGAGCCCTCTAGTAGTGCCCCTCAGGCATTGCAGTGCCAGTCTGCTGAGGAGCATGGCACGATGATTAAGCATGTCACCCAATGGTGAGTGTGAGCTACTGTTCCTGTAAGACCAATGCATGTGGTGACTGAAAAGACCTCTACCCTAATTGGTGGAATGGAGTCCTTTCTTTTGGAACAGTGCATCTTATTTCAGTTATAGGTCCATATTGGATAAATACTTTGCATTGGTGTCCATTCACTTTGACGCAGGCAACATAGCAAGGTGACTTGACGCACTGCCCTATGCCAAATCCTCAAAAAAAAGGGCCCTGGATCCGACAGTATCATGTGCCTTCAGCTTCCATGAATTTCCAGGTCTTTTCTTCCACTTCATATGTTTTAATAACACTTGTCTATTTGACTGATTGTCAAAGATCTACCTTTTGCGGATGATGGGAAGTATGCCCAGAAACAATCCTGTCTGCAGTGCAGGCATCCTTGAACCATTGTGCAACGGTGCATGCGTTGGCACTAGGCAGGCCATTGTGCCCCAGCGCAGGGAGAGGGCACAGAAATTAACTTTATCTTGTAGATACGGTGCTTTTCTTTCCTTTCCCTGTGGTGCAGGGCAACACAGCAAGGTCAGTTGATGCACTGCCCTGCGCCACAGGGCTTGTAAATAAGTCCCTGAGTCTTTACCACTCTTGTATATAATTTTCCTGACTACTCACTCCAGGTACCCACTGATGATTTAAATACCTACATCTGCTGAGTTAACATATTAGTGAGTAGTTCATGTATTTACATATTTCAGAATCAGGCATATGTGGTGTATGTGTAACTTACAACTTCTCCCAGACACAATTCATACTTACAGCTAGATAAACTCTTTGTAAATTAGGCATACATTATTAACAGTTCTGGTTCCAATCTGGAACACTACGGATCATATTTAAAGAATCAGCTAAAAATCTACCCTGAAGCCTCTTAATTGAAACACCTTATTTAAAACACATGTACATTTCATACTGACTCAAAAGCTTGCCTCCTGAAGTAATAGTGTAAATAAATATGTAGCATGACAAGCAGGTTACACTAAGCACTGTATGTGAGTCTTTTTAGACATAGATGGGTAGGAAAGATAAAGCATTCAGCTTTTAAGCTTGTTTATCCTATATTTATAAATAGTTCTGACCAGACAGCATTAATGTGTTTGTATCATGACATGTATGACTACTAAAAATTGGCCCGGTCCTTGATTTTTCTCTAAAGTGAAAACAACATTCCTTACTGATGAACATTTGCCAGGTATAAATCATAATCCTAAACCTATATTCTTTTGCATACAGTTTTATATTCTTAGGTGACAGTGAGACAGCATTGGTGTAAAAGGTGAAGTAGTGTATTGTCCTTTGAATCTTGGAATTAAAGGAATATTTTTTCTTAAAAGCACCAGAAACATCTCCAGAAAGGGGAGTGTAAAATTAAATTAGTAGGATGTGTCTTAAATCCTGTAATGGAGTGATGTTTGCAGATAGTTGTTTGAAGTACAATGTGTTGCATCAAAACTTGAAATGGCAATGGATGAATCCATTACAATAAAACGTTAGCATGAATTTTATAAAATTACCATGGTGCGATAAAATAAGTAAACTGTAAGCTTGTAAATTTATGTCTAACTATTTGAGGGTCTTAGGAGGAAACTGAAAAAGCTAGTAGCAGCGCCTAGTTAATTTTGAAGCTGCATTTAATTATTTTTTTTTACAATTGATTAAAAAAATGGATGGACAACCAACGGGAAAGATAATGAAAATTAAAAAAAGTTTCAATAAAAAGTAAAGTCATTCAATGTTCAGATAAAAATTTGTTACACAAGTGCACTAGTAATTCTTGTTGCACATGGAAAGTTTTGGGATGATCCGTCAAGCGAGGGCCGATAAAAAGGGGGTGTCAAAAATGTGTGTTGCCATGTTAATTCCCGCAGGAGCTTTAAACATGACTACAGCCCAAACCACTCGACGGGATTGCTCCACATTTGGCAGAAAGCTAGCTGTCAGTACAGAAACTGTGCTTCTGATTCTTTGGTGTAAATCCATTCAGCAGTTTTTGAGCTATTATAGGAAACCCAAATTTGTATGTCTGGCCACAATGACTTTGTGAATAATGACGAGCTTGTGCAAGGGAAATGCACAGCTCTGATTGTCTACCAACACTTTAAGCAGGAAGTGTTGGAAGCCATCTGAAGCCGAGTCCCAACAAAAAATGTTAAAACAAGGAAAAGGTGCCAGGTAGGGGCACCTTGACCCATTTGCTATGGTGCTGGGTTTCAGAGCAAAAAACGTTTTTGGGAAACAGTTTTGCTTTGAGTTTAAGGCGAATCCTCAAATTCCAGCAACAGTTTTTAAAAAAACAAGTGTGATCTCCAGCGCTTTTGTTTTTTAAAGACCCTGGTAAAAAACCTAGTAAAGTGAGACTTTTGGTCTAAGTTAAGCTTTTTGGCCTAAACTTAGACTTTGGATCTAAGTTTACTTTTGTGATTTGGGCCCATTTGCATTAGCAAGCAACAGTATGTATATCCCCCCTCTATCAGGCTACGTGAAGCAGTGTGCCTGGTCTCAATATGAACTGTAAAGGTGGAGTCTTGATGAAGAAAATATCATCAAACCAGTATCAAAAGTCAACAAGCTTCATACACTCTGTATATATTTAAGAAACAACTTGGGTAAGTAATGGTCAGACTCACATCTATCATTAGAGCAACCGATGCAAAGGCAGGAGTGTGAGGGGCCCATTGCACCCTAATGAGAGCTGACCTGTAGGATCCAGATATGAGGATTACAAGCACATTTATCTTGTATTAGAGCCCATTGGACTTCACTGTTACAAGGACAATAACCTGCATCTCATTTGCACGATACCTCATCTTTGTCACTGATTTAAGTTAATAGTGATATAAGTGGAATCTTTATTGTGATGTTAGTTTTGTCACAAAAGGGAAATAATACCTGATGAAAACTAATGCAATTCTACAATCCAACATTTAGGAAATATATAAGATGTATAAGCAACAGTGGGGCAATGATATTAAAATGGCACAATTAAATTATCTGCTCTTAGATCAAACATATATTAGCCCCTCAACTCAAACTTCAAATAGTAGTAAAAAACAGAAGAGCTCAATTCACAAGGAAATTGGCAATTAATGAAATGCTACATTGAAGATATAATTTTAATCTGTAAAAACATGGACTAATGCAGACACCCCTAAATTACAGAAAGGACTCTCCTTTGTGCAAGTCCAGAGAAATTACTTATTTAATACAAAGTTTAAATGATCTTCAGAAAACATACCTAAATATATATTTTGAATTGAGCATTTGGAAATAGGGTAACACTCTCCCACTACTGAGACTACATAATTAAGATAAAGACCAATAACTAAGTTATATTCTACTGTAAACAATATGTGAAATTAGGTAATTACTTTCTAGGAGATCTGCGTAAAGGAAATACATGGTAATGAGTGAAGAATAAGATATAAGGGTTGCATATACAAGCTAACCAAAGAAGAATCAGAAGCCCCATGAGTGTACAATTTAAAAAATGTTATTTTAAAGTTAGTAGATACAATGATACTGCTTGACAATTAACATTGTGAGAGAGGAGTTACACAGACGATAGGCAAGCAAAATCACTGAACTACTTAATTGAAATATAACTCTGATATTGATAGTTGAGATCAATAAACTAATTTTAGAAGAAAGCAATGGAACATGAGTGCAAAAGTGAAAAGAGAATGGTTTTCTTGAGAAAAACATGACCCACAATTTTTACACAACCCTAAAATGCATTAGGACATTCAAAACACCTCTTTATTTACCAATAATCTCCAGTTATATATGTTTATTTGAACCAGTGAGTCAATATATTTTTTTTTGTGTGCAACCATTTGTGATACATAAGACTCACCTATTCTAATTAAGATAATTGATCATAAAAAATCACTGTTAATTATCAACTGGTAACAACCTGGGATGTAGAAGCATTGTCTAAAAATGTAACACAGGAATCTTTACTTGAGGTTTACAGACAAACAATGCATTTCAAAAAATGCTATTGCTCAATGTGCTGACTTAGCTATTATGATATTCCCTCTTTATGATATTCATTGCTGATCCGGGCCGATTTTTTCTGGACAACATTTTAAAACATTGTGAATATGTTGTAGTGATGATGTAATATTTCTGGAACCGTGTTACCTATATACTTCATATCGGTGTCAAAACACAGATGTGGAGGGTCAAGTAGTCTTATAGAGACCTAATATAACTCCTCAGGGCAACCATTCCGCCATTTCCCAAAATGGTGGCTATAATAGAGGAAGAAAAGACATATATAGAAATGAAACAAATAATTATGATTTTTAATCCTTTTATGCATATGCAAAACAATGTTTATGAAAAAATTATGTTTATCACTCCTTTTTTAGAAACATTTTCAGAGTTCACTTTATTTATTTGTTTCAATAATCATTTGCAGTACATTTGCAGAATGTTGCGCATTTGAGAAGAGCATATCAACTAGGCCATCTTTTTGTAGCACAGGTTTTGCAAGTACATTTTTTGTGTAGGTTCCCTACATATGCATGATCCAAAACATTTACACATCTTCTGATAAAGTAGAATACTCCTTTAATGTATCCACACACAAAATATTATGTTGGTGGGCGGTCACTTGGTGGAGCTGATCTCTTGAACTCACTGTACCAAAGATCATCAAATATGTGACTTTCAGAGCTTGTTTTTCACATATGTATAAGGAATTTTCGTACATCTTTAAAGTCACATTATTCTTTTATTTCAGCAAATCCTTTTAGTAACTTCACAGGTTCATCAGCTAAAGCTCCAAGCTTTGCTCTAATTTTGCTCATGGTGTCATCACCCATAAGAATTTGTGCCTTGATAAGAACACTGTTACAAGCTATTGTGTAACCCAAACAAGGCCAAAGGACCTGGGTACAATGTGATACAAAGAACAAATGGTCCTACTGCAAGTTCAATATTATATTTACATCTACATTATTTCAAACTTAGAAGCAAGAAAGAGAGAAAGAAAAAACAATTAAACACTGTATCATGAAAATCAATTCAATGCATTTTATATTTAACCAATTTTTTTTTAGATAAAATCAATGCTTTAAGGGTGCTCCCAAAAGTTCATAAGAAAAAAGTGTTCATAGGAGTGCTCAAGTGATGTAAAAAGAAGAAATAGATGAAGATCTTTAATTGCCACACCTATTATCAGGGTCGAAACGTAGACACCATAATTATTTAAGCCTGGATTGCTTTTTTCATTTTCCTAAGGACTGATGTGCTTTGATTGGTCAGCCTCTTTCTCTTATATGGATATAATTTTTACATATGTGAGACCTTTCCTGACAGGCTTATCACAGTGGCATGGCTCTTTGCCACTACTTTTAGTGTTATTTACAATTTTCAGATTCATCTTTTTCTTCTTTTCATGTCACTTGAGCACTCTTATGAACACTCTTTTCTTATGCACTTTAAGGAGCAAATTAAAGCATTGATTGTATGTTAATGTATTTTTGGTTAAATGAATAAAGCATTGAATTGATTTTCATATTGAATAGTTTGTTTACTTTCTCTCTCTTTATTGCATACAATTTTCATTTTTTTTTTATTGGATGTAAATATAATACTGAACATTGTTATGGATTTTTGTCAGTAGGACCCTTTGTTCTTTGTTTTGATGAGAACACTAGCCCTCTCTGAATCAGGTTTTTTGTACAGAATATGAAGTGGGATTAGGTGTCTTTTCTCACTTGTTCCATAACGTATCCATAACTCTGACAATCCTTGATTTATGAACATTGCAACAAATCTAAGTAGCACAATAATGACATCTGTGTCACTTGGCAGTACAATGACTTGATTGGAAACAGCCCACTCAACACGTGGCACAACACGAAGGTCAGCTTCCTCCAATTTGCTGTTAAGTTCTTGAACAATATGGGCCTTACCATTTGAATATATCTCTGCAGTCACCAATTCCTCATTGACAATCATTTCACTTGAAATAATTGGAAACTCTGTGTTTACTGAAACATCAGCAATGTTTTGGCGAGTTAACACCTCAAAGTTCATCTTGTTCGATGTTGATGAGTAGAATCCATCAAGTTGCAGGGGTATAGGTGTCAAATTTATATGCAGGCAAGGTACATTTTTCCACATGTAGACATTCTCTCACATTCTTTGCCAGATAGTTTGTGATAACTGTCATAGATAATGTACAGTTCTTGCAAGGTGCACACTGACTTTGATATCTGTAGAACAGTCTGATTGACCTCTCCAAAGTTTTGCATGGATGAAATCTTGACCATTCGCAATTGTGATATATAGTCCACAACAGCAGTTTTTAATGAGGGTACCTTTTCGAATTGAAATTCTTAAAGTGAAAGTGTTTTTTAGCTCTTGTACGGGTTTGTGCTTCACTGGTTTGGTTGCAGCATCTCCATCAACTAATGTGTTTGTTGGACGAATATCAGGCAACAGAATGTCCTTGATAAATTCACCCCTTTCTTTTGCTACATCCGTCTTTCTCAATGTGCTTGCGAAAGTTGTTTTTTTGTAACCTGCTTTGTAGCGGCTGATTGGACTAAACTCATAGTATGGCAATTAAGGAGTGGAAGTTTAGCTGTTGTGATTATGTTAACCAGCTTTTTCACTTTTAATTCAAATCTCTCTTGCTTCATTCTGTGTATAGTTTTGATCCATGTTCCAGGACATCTAGTAGATGTGTCTTTATATCATTAACCAAATATTGTTTGGTCACAAAGATGTGTAGTCACACAGGCTCAGTCATTTCAAATGGGTTTCCTTGCTGCTGCATGAAATGAAGAAGACTGTCAACATGTTTAAAAAACAATCCCCACTTTTCCCACAAGTTTGTGGCGAGGAACAGTTTCACTATGGTCCATCAATTTTGAATTTGTCATCTCTCTGAAAACATTGCAAACAGAGAGGACTTCATGGTAAACTAGCCACCTTTGAACAACATATTCACTTTTACGTGTCTGACCAACAACTCCCCTGGAGCATTTCTGCGATCTCTGGATCACCTATTCCAGTTTCAGATCTGGGGCTACAGCATTGAAGCTTCCCTCTCTGTCTTTCACCACAAAATGTCTTTGGATGAATTTTCTGTAGAGGTATGGTTTTTCCACCTCTAGCTTCTTCATTCTTTCCAAATACCAGGACCCATATCTCATGTAGTCCATGAAATCAAATTAGCAAAACTCAGTAATCAGTGACTCCACTGACTTCAAATCCTGCTCCCAATCACGTTCCCAATCAGGATGTAAAAGTTTTTCACTGGAGCTATCACACGCAAAACATTTCCCCAGTACTTGCAATGTTCTGATTTTTTTTCAGATTCTTTGGAAAACTCTACAAGCCTGGTTTTCAGGCTTTCTGATTTTGAACTGAGTGTATTGAACATTGCCTGGCTTTGCATAATATTTTTTGAATTAAGTGCACCCTGTGCCTTGTTCACTTCTGAGATAAGATATACAAAACCAAATTTGTCATTCTTGTTCCAGAAAACATTCCAACGTAATGTTTCTATTGCCTCAGATGTGATGAGCTTACCTTGTAGAATACCTTGTAAGAAACAAATAAACATAATGAGTTCCCCTCAATACTCACCAGACAGTTTTGCTTCCTAAAATTTCAGCCTCAGTAAATTTCTCCGCTATGCCACATCGACTGAGAAAACTTCCTGCACACCACAACATAACTTTTGTCATGTCAAAAATATCTGTTATTGGATAAAGATCATCACATGCTCCTGGTTTGCTTATAAAAATGTAAGCTACAATACAGAAAACACCTTCATCACAGAAAATTGGCAGGATATGCTGGTCTTTAAGCTGAGCACACACATTTTGGAATTTTTTGGAGCTGTGTATACTGTTGGTAAATACCCAACCTTCTTCAGTGGGATGGTATTCTGGGACTTCGGAGCACGAATTCCAACCCACAGAGGAAGTGACTTTTCTTCATCCTTCAGCCCACACCAAATAAGTGATATGGTAAATTCAGTTAAATCAGCTTTTCAGACCACAGCATAAGGTAGAAGAAGATCCATGTCCTGAGCCGCTTTGAAACTTTCTGGTAGACTGTGACATGTTGATGGCTTGTCAGGATTTTGCACACGCTGGCAAGGCAGTTGGGTTGCAAGTTTGCAGCTTCATTTGTTTATGCCTACAGCTGACACAGCTTGTTTTGCAGCAACTACTTCATTGGTACCATCTTGAAAAAGCACCATGGCAGTATCATGTGTGCTGCATGTTCCAGACAAAGAAGAGCTATCTTCAAAATCAAAATGATCAAGAAGAACAATTGTAAATCCTTTTCTGGCAAAGTGACTTGGAAGTGATGTGCTGTCAGATTCACAAGATTTGACATCAGGAGCTGGTAACAAGTTCCTGCACCGTGCTATGGGCCTGATTACGAGCCTGGTGGTCACTAGACTGCCCGATTTGTGTGGTGGTCTGGACCACTGCTGCTGTGGCGGTCTGACGTACACAATATGACCATGGCAGTCAGCGCCACCCTGCTGATTACAACCTGGTTCTCTGCCAGTCTTTTCAAGGTAGTTTCAGGTGCAGGGGGGGCACAGAGAGGCTCCTGCACTGCCCATCCCCATGGAATGGCATGGGCAGTGCAGGGGTCCCTATGTCCAGCACCCTCATAATGTGAATCATGTACTATGCAGACAGTGCGAATTACGAGGGTGCTGGTGCCCCCTGTGGGCGGCAGCATTGCCGTCGGCTTGATTACATGCTGGCGACAATGCTGTTGCCACTTTTCTGCTTGGCTGACGGGGGAAACCTTGGTTTCAACCCGTCAGCCTAGCTGGAAAGTCATAATGGGTCCGGCGGGAAGGTCGCCACTACAGTGGCTGCCACCCTGTCGGGAGTTTATCAGACAGCTGTTCCTATCTGCCAAACTCGTGATCAGGGCCTATATCATTATAACTTGTTGATACAGCAGTTCTATTAATTGAAGTGATTAGCGCTCTACTTTTGCACTTGTTATACATTGCTTGAGTAGGTATCATGTGTAGCAGACGTTTCTTTTTTCCGTGATGTAATTCATAAAACATGATTTGGAAAACACAGTACATTTGCACAGCATAAGGCTGCCGGTTCATGGGCTTGTCTTCCACTTCTTTGATTATATCTTCAAAGCCATCAACAATGTTGTCAGCTTCTGTTCTGCACTCAAGAACTTTAGTTTGTAACAGTTTTACTTTGCCGAAATTAAACAATAATGTAAAAAAAATTAAGACAACATTAGACATTTTGGTTGACTCCCATGATTTATGAAGCTCTAGGGCATCACAAATTTGTGTTGTTTAGTCCAAAATCTAAATATTCCAGGACATTTCTTAAAATGGTTTTACTACACCCTGTGATCTTATTTTGGCAGCAAGAACTTCAGGAGTCAAATCAGCTGAGAACACCAAAAGTGACTCATTCTTTTTGTTAGACTGACAAATAAAAATCTTCATTTCAATATTATGAATCAATACAGTTTCATCAATGCTGTCCATTATTTCTCTGATCTCACTGAGAGTGAACCCATAGCCAGCACTCAAGAGTGTCTTTAAATCTTTATTTGTTTTTTTCAAAGAGTGCAAACTTAACTGAAGGCTGGTGAATATGTTGCGGCTGCCAACTCATTGTACACTCATAGTTTCAAGGTTATGCACACATAAGTTCGGGTGAGCATACAAATATGCTGCAAATACATTCACCCTAGGGTTTAGATCAGCTACTCGGCTGAAAACGTCATCTTGGAAAAAACTAGCTGCAGATAAAACATGTTTGCCCTTTGAGACTCACATGCTATGAATTTTGTTCTTTCATCATTCCCTTTGGCCCTTGTTCTGGCTAGAACACAGATAACACATTTGAGAGCCTCTGCTTTCTGATCAGTTGTTGAAGGTGGACGAAGAGTAGCCATCGATGTTCTAAGTGGATGGTCATTGGGTTTGGTTGTCTTCACTTTCTCAAAAGACTTGGATTCTTGTTGTGAGTCACTGGTTTCTGCTATTTTTTGAGAATTTATTTGAAGGCTTTTTTCCATTGTATATGACTTGTAGCACTTATTGTTACAATGACAAAATATTTGATCCTCTTCACCTACCAGTTTCAATATTTTGTGAACTTTGTCTTGCCGTATTTCTGCACCATCTTAAACTCTCTTCAGCCCAGCCTCAGTTGGTGTTAGCATTTCTTTCACATTAGTTTGACATAAGACACATTTGTCTTTGTTGAAGGAATACTCAGAATGTGTAGTTAGGAACATTCTGTCAGGAGGTAAAGATCCTTTGCTTCTACCTGCTTTGCTTATGTTAAAAAATTTGAATCAACGGAAGACCTAAAAGTAAAACCAATATTTAAATAAACTACCAAAATGTTGGCTCAATCACATCATTATGGAGCCACCCTTTTGGAAATTGGCAGAAGGGTTGCTCTGAGAAGATATTTTCTGTCTCTACAAGACTACTTGACCCCCAACATCTGTGGTTTGACACCAAAATGAAGTATATAGGCCTGATGGTTCCTGAAATATTACATCATCACTGCAACTCATGCACCATTTTTAAATATGTCATCCAGAAAAAATCAGCCCGGATTCGCAATGTCTAGCAAAGCTAAATTACTTCTCTAATGAGGCAAAAACACAATTTGAAAATTAAAATCTCTGAACACCAATTTTTATGGAGGTATATCAAGGGGCCAGGACTATAAGCATCACTGGTGAATTTAAGTGGTTTGTTTGACCTAA
Organism: Pleurodeles waltl; assembly: GCF_031143425.1. Classification (NCBI taxonomy): domain Eukaryota; kingdom Metazoa; phylum Chordata; class Amphibia; order Caudata; family Salamandridae; genus Pleurodeles; species Pleurodeles waltl. The sequence goes on from NC_090439.1 coordinate 605,923,658, forward strand.
CTATAATGTTGCTTTAAACTTTGTTTTTTTCATCAGTGTATATATATGTATATATATTGTATAAAATCTAATACTGTATAAAATCTGACTCCCATCCATGGCACAGTAACCCTTCACAAATACAAGTAGTCACAGATGACAGCAGCACACTCTGGTTCGTTTGACAATTTTATATATATTTATGTATATATATGTGAATAAATATATATATATATATATTATAGATAGATATATATTTATATATATGTATATGTACATATATATATATATATATATATGTATATATATATATATATATATATATATATATATATATATACACATCTTACAAGTGGTCATGAAAACAGGCTAAAGGAGAACGTGTCTGCCAAGCAATTTCTCTTCATAATGAGAAATTGTACCTATTAGGATAGAAATGACAGACTCTTATTTACGCTCATTCAAATGTTACTCTAAATAGGTTGCCCGAATGGCATCAAAAATACCTGTAACAAGTAGACCATCAGAACAGGGAGATCTTATTTAAAATGAAAGACACAGTAACAAGAATAGTAGTAGTTTTAACACCAAGCCATGTAAGTAATTAAGTGACACCTGAACAGCAAAAAAAAATAATAATAATGAACTACAATCCATAATAAACAATATAACAGCTGCCCCAATGCTAAGACACTTACGCCCTGATTTATACTTTTTTTGCGCTGCATTTGTATAAATTTTACGCGAATGCGGCGCAAACTTACAAAATACACTTCTATTTTGTAACTTTACGTCGCTTTTGCATCAAAAAATGACGCAAATGCGCTGCAAAAAATGGATAAATCAGGGCTTAATTTTCGAAAATCATACATAAGCAAACATTTGGTTATTGGTATTAGAAAATAATTTACAAAATGCAAGAAAGGATGATAGTAGCGCTCACATCATTTTAAGTGAAAAAAAATATATTTTCAGGACTGATGAATTTTCCACAATGTCAACGGAAAAGGCTGACTGGATCACCCTAACTGTGTTATAAATTGACAAAAAAGGATCTTTATATAAACAAATGCTGTTCAGCAGAAATCATAAACATAAGGATATGCTATCAAAAATAGAGTAATTTGAAGGCATGTAAAAGAAACACTAGTTAACATGTTTTCCTTTAGAGGACAATAAAGTTTTCTGCTTCCTTTTAATTGTAACTAAAATGTCTTCAATGGTAGTTGAAAACAGAGTATACTGAAAAAAGCAAATAAAGGTTACTGATAGTAAAATTGAAACCACAAAAACAAGAAAAAGGACACAAGTACATTTGAAAATGGTTTTAAAAGCACTTGATAGCTGGGAAGTGGGTCTAGTAAATATTAAACTAATAAAAGAAACAAAATAACCTAGATTAAAAGAGTTACAAAGTCAAGGAAACTAAACAAGTAAAGCATAAATGAAAAAGAAAATAATTTTAAAGGTACTATGTGCTGACTATGGTCCTCATTACGACCTTGGTGGAGGTGATTACTCCGACCCAAATGTGACAGATATCCCACCCGCCATATTACAAGTTCCATTATATCCAGGGAAACTTGTAAAACGTCGGACAGGATATCCGTCACTTTTGGGACTAAGTAATCCCCTACACCAAGGTCCTAATCAGGCCCTAAGTGCTTGCTGCTTTACAACTTATATCACCATGTGAAAGCAGGAGACTACTGTAGTCAAATGATGCCTAAAAATATAAGTGAAAGTGCAAGAGAGTAAAAGGTGTGTTTTGTAAGTATTGTTATTATACAAATAAGAGGGATTAGTGTATCACAAGCAGTAGTTAGCCTATGGGTAGAAAATATTGAGGTAACACAGGAGTGAATGAATGGCACCAAGTGGTTTGGATTGACAGCAATGCACAGGTTTGGGAAATTACTGTTCCCTGGGGGAATTCCATGATAAATGTGGAGCAAACTATAGAGCATTCTGAGGAGCCAGGTACATTTGGGAAGTCATCTTTCAGTGGTAGTATTCACACTCACATTACAAAATTAATAAATCATTGTACCAGAATTGAATGGAGGAATAATCCAAGGGTCAGGAAAGGTTAATTTAAATGGACTAGACCATGACTTTGTAACCTAGGGGCATCTTAGTAAATGAGACTAGAACCTATTTCTAAAAATAGGTACTTCACAAAAGAAGCTAGGGAACTGATAGGTAATGTTGTGTGAAACAGAGGAGCTAGAAAATGGTTAAATCTAAATCATCTGAAATAGAAATCGCGGTTAAAACCTAAAGGGGTAATAATATTTACAGAAGTATGAAGGTCTGTTGCATGAGAGAACATGTAATGATTAACTGAATAACTCTGATGTAACAAGTTTAGAAGTATCTTTTAATTTACTTGTTGATGAAGAAATAATAGGATGCTATTTTCCTTAGGAAATAAAGCTAAACCATTAATGGGAAAGATATTCCCATTTCACATAGACAATTAACAGAGGTATGGACCTTTATTATGAGAATCAATTAAAATATATATTGAAATTGAGAGACATGAAACTATACTTCATTGAACTTAATTAATTAATGTTTACAATATATATTCAAATGCACCTTAATAAAAATCTATTATCCTTGACTAAGTTTTCATCCATTTGGACACTCACTACTTCTTAATCTGAACATATTTTTCGCCATTAGAATTTTCTTTCAATAGTTACCATCATGAACCAGAATAAGGATATTCAGCAGATTTAAATTTGCTAACCAAAACCAGTCTCAACAATGGCCTGGCAAAACAATGACATTCCGTTAGATAAAATATCTGTTCCTATAGGCACGAAAGCATTAACTGACAGCTGTACTGCTGAACTATTTAACCACACTATGGGTATAGTATAGTTATATAATGTGCAGAATTATATTTTTTCTATATTTAAATGAAGTAAAGGAGTGTGGATTATTTAAATGTTTTTTTCTTACTACTAAATAAAACATGCCAATATTTTCATGTCTTTTTTTCTCGCATTGCTCTGGTTTTGAGCAAACAACAAAATAATACAATTCCATAGCAGTGGTTTCAGTGAATTGGTCAACCTCTGTGGAAATTTCCCAATTTGTTTCTTAAATCAGTGTATCATGTGCAAGCGTAACCCTCCTATTCCCATATGAGCAGTAAATAAATGCCAAATAATGACGTATAGCCCAGCAGTAAACCATCAGTCCGTCCCAGCTTCATGGGCTAGTTTCATATAAGTTCCGCAGAATGGAACAAAGATTTCCATTTTGCCAGAGAGGTGATTTTATCCTAAAGCATACATTTCCACATTTAGCAAAGCATGTCACCGTTCCAGACCACTAAGTCTAATTCCTTCAAATATTAAGAGTGTCCAGACTTAAGCAATTAGTTTAATGGGCGCCCAAGATAAGTACAGCCTTCAATCAATTCACTCACTATTCTAAAATTTCTCATTGTTATTTATCATGCTTAAACAATTAATTCAACTGTTCAGCAATACCATTCAAAGTTTGGTAAATTCTAGCATCATTTTAACCATGTTCAATTATGCCACATTATTCTGGGTACATATATGAGCATAGGATGGTTAATTTCTTCCTGTAGTATTTGAAGTGAAATAATAAAGTAAGGTCAGTGATCACTTTTAACATATTAGCTGTATTCAATACCCCTAAAGTAAAATAAAGCACATTTCCTTAATTCAAACATCCATCCATAACTCTAAGTTGTCAAATTTATTCAAAGCTGTGTTAGTGAAATTTTCCATACTTCAGTTCTTAAACATTGTGTCCTATGGCATGAGATACACAGACATTGAATCATTTGAAGGTTTATTTGATCCATGGTAATCTTGATTTCTGTTCTATTTCTCCAAACCTGGAAACAGTAACAACTTAATCCCTGAGTAAGGAAATGTAAAGCCCTTTATTCTGATTAATACAAGAGGTATGTTGACAGAAGACACCCTTGTAAGGTGCCCAATAATTAACAAACATTCAAAACTGCTTGGGCCAACAAATACATATTTTCTCAGGTTAAATTTTCCTTTAATTGCCAACTTTCATGGAATTCTCAAAGAATTCCATAATAACACCATGGAAAACATAACTTTCACAGATTAACAGGAATATTCACATGCATAACTGTTTACTTTTATCTAAATATTTACCTTATTAAGGTGATCTTTTTACATTTACATCCTGAAAGCAGATCTACTTCTGTCCTTCACAGACATAAACATCCAACTATTTTTGAAGGCTTGAAACCTCTTGCAAATATTTGAAGTATGCCAACAACCATGAACTTTTGGGTGTCCATCAACTTCTGAAGATTTAACTGTCCTGTTTGTCATTATGCGTATATTCTTTGAAAAGCAATGATGGAGAACACACTATTGTGACTTTCACCATAATAGGCACAATTTAGAAACCTTTAGAAATCTTTAGGTGTAAGAAAATGTTTCCACTACATTTTGAACTTTCTTAGAATTTACAATTTTTTTGTAATATCCAGAAGCCCTGCAAGTGTCATAAATGCTCAAGAGTGCATGCATACAACAACACTCTTTCAAAAATATACAATGATACTTAGGCCCTCATTATGACCCTGGCAGTGAGTGATAAAGTGGCAGTAATACCGCCAGCAGGATGGTAGTAATTTCCCCCAAATTATGACCATGTCGGTGATGACTCCCATAGACAGCCAATGTACCACACCAACCGCCAGGGCGGAATCAACATTCACCACGGTGGTAGCCAACAACAGCCAGGCAGGAGACAAAGTACCGCCCACCATATTAAGACACACAAAACCTCATCCTTTTCTGGGGCAGTACCAACGTCAACAAAAGCCTGGCGGAAACAGAGCTCAGAAGTGAAAGGACTCACCATTGGAGACACAGGGAAGAACCACACCACCATGGAACCCGAACTGTTAGTCTTCCCGATGATCTTCTACGTCATGCTCCACCTGGAACACCAACGCTGACGAAGACGACGACGGTGAGTACAGCCACCTAGCACAAGAGGGACGGTGGGAGGAAAACGACAGTGACACACACACACACCACACACACAGTCAGCTGCACACATAAACCAATGGCACACGACACACAGCATAGTAAAACACGGACCACAATGCTGGAGTACTGACAATGTATTAGTATAACAAAACCCACCACACAAATCAAATATATTTTCAGATGTACATAAAGGGCCAATGCCCAGTCCAAAGTCATGGGGGCACCCAAGGTGCAGGTCACAGTCCAAGGCCCAACCTGTATTCTGACACATCTGGAGAGAACACTGCAGGGGCATCATTTGTGAAGGCACCTCAGAGGGTTGGGGGCAACTTAGCCAAATACTGGAACGTCCCCACTGGTTCTGGATGGGGCTCCATGCCCATTGTTTTGTCCTGGGGAGTACAGGACCACAGTCTCTGAGGTGGGTGACTTGCCCACTGGTTCTGGAGGGGGCAAAATGCCCATTGCTTTGTCCTGGGGAGTGCAAGACCACAATCTCTGAAGTGGGTGACTTGCCCACTGGTTCTGGATGGGGCAACATGCCCATTGCTTGGTCCTGGGGAGTGCAAGGCCACAGTCTCTGAAGTTGGTGACTTGCCCATTGGTTCTGAAGGGGGCAAAATGCCAATTGCTTTGTCCTGGGGAGTGCAAGGCCACAATCTCTGAAGTGGGTGACTTGCCCACTGGTTCTGGATGGGGCAACATGCCCATTGCTTGGTCCTGGGGAGTGCAAGGCCACAGTCTCTGAAGTGGTTGACTTGCCCACTGGTTCTGGATGGGGCAACATGCCCATTGCTTGGTCCTGGGGAGTGCGAGGCCACAGTCTCTAAAGTGGGTGACTTTCCCACTGGTTCTGGAGGGGGCAACATGCCCATTGCTTTGTCCTAGGGAGTGCGAGGCCACAGTCTCTGAAGTGGGTGACTTTCCCACTGGTTCTGGAGGGGGCAACATGCCCATTGCTTTGCCCTGGGGAGCGCGAGGTCAGAGTCTCTGAAGTGTGTGACTTTCCCACTGGTTCTGGAGGGGGCAACATCCCCACTGCTTTGTCCTGGGGAGTGCGAGGCCACAGTCTCTGAAGTGGGTGACTTTCCCACTGGTAATGGAGGGGGCAACATGCCCATTGCTTTGTCCTGGGGAGTGCGAGGCCACAGTCTCTGAAGTAGATGACTTGCCCACTGGTTCTGGATGGGGCAACATGCCCATTGTTTTGCCCTGTGGAGCGCGAGGCCAGAGTCTCTGAAGTGGGTGACTTGCCCACTGGTTCTGGAGTGGGCAACTTGCCCATTGCTTTGTCCTGGGGAGTGTGAGGCCACAATCTCTGAAGTGGGTGACTTGCCCACTGGTTCTGGATGGGGCAACTCTCACAGCAGCCCCTGGAGTGTGGCCTACATGGCGTCCGCTGGCGTTGATGGCTGCACTGTGGTGGTGGTTGGATGTCCCTCCTGGGCAGCCTTTGCACTGTCCGATGGTTGCACTGTGGTGGTGGATGGAGTTGCCTCCTGGGCAGCCTCAGCACTGTCCAATGGCTTGCAGGTGTGAGTGTGGACGTGACTGGGAGGGAGGGGGAGGAGGAGGAAGAGGGGGAGACAGTGGAGGCAGTGGATGTTGTTGTGTCTGCAACTGTATGGTGTTTGCATCAGTGCCTGTGGGATGAAGTGTGGTGCCTGTGTTTGCCTGTGCCACTCTAGTGTGTTGCCTTGTGTGCATGCTCGTCTGTATGTGTGTCTGGGATGGGTTGGGGTTGAGGGGAGTGGGACTGGGAAGTAGTAGTTGGAGGGGGGATGGTAGAAAAAGGGACAATGGCTGCCATTAGAGAGGAGGCCAGTGCCTGAATCGATCTCTATTGGGCCACCAGTCCACCGTGAATGCCCTCCAGGAATGCATTGCATTGCTGCATCTGGGATGCCAGCCCCTGGATGGCATTCGGTATGGTTGATTGCCCTACAGAGAAGGATCTCAGGAGGTCAATAGCCTCCTCACTCAGGGCAACAGGGCTCACTGGGACAGGGCTTGAGGTTCCTGGGGCACAGGAGATGCCCACTCTCCTGGGTGAGGGTGCACAAGCAACTCACTGAGGGGCTACTGGAGGAGGGTGGTGCTTTTACGGGGGGCAGCTGTACCTGCAGCTGGGGTCGTCACAGAGGTGTCCACCACCACCAGGGAGCTCCCATCGGAGGAGCTATCAGAGTCTGTGTCATCTCCTCCTGTCTCTGCTGTGGTGCTCCCCTCACCCTCTGTCCCTCTGGTTCCCTCGGCGTCGGTGGACCCTGTCTCCAGGGTCCTGTGGGATGCAGCTCCCTCTGTTATTGGTGCCCCTGCTCCTCCGCCAGAGGATGCTAGTGCACACAAGGACAGGATGACAGAACAAAAAAGAGGGGCAGAGAGAAAAAGGAAACACTGGGTCAATTACTGCACCAACACCACTGTTGGCATACACAGCACCCTTACACACAGGGACCAGTCCTAAGCAATATGCATACCAGTGATATGGCTAGTCACCAAGGCAAGATGAGGAACACACAGCCAACTGCAGCACACCTGGTACCCACGATGCCCTGCTTGGAGGTGACTACTAATGTGCTAGGTTACATATATTTGACATGCAGTCATCACCCTAGAGATGACCCACACTGTGATGCCTGGCCTGGCCTTAGAGGCACCACTAACACACAACCACCACACGAATACCACCCCACCAGCCAAAAGATGTAATGATACCCACGGTACTCACTCCCTTGTGGCTGCTAGGATTCCCTCAAATGCCCTTATAGCTCAGGGTAGGCCACCGCCAGTATGCGGGCCATCCTGGGGGTCAGGGTCTGACGGGCACCCCTTCCAAAATGGGAGGCCATCCACAGCTGGACCTCCACGGTCTTCTGTGGTCAGCGTCTCAGGTCTCTCACCGTTTCCGACAGTGGGTGCTCCGCCTGCCATAGACTCCCAGGGTGCACACGTCCCTTGTAATGGCCCTCCATAATCCCTTCTTTTGATGGGCACTGACCTGCAGAGGTAATATATACAGGAGAACTCCATTAAACTAACAATCCAGCCTGTCACACACATGGCCCACCATACCCGTTTCCATCACCATTGGAAGACACATAGCCCAGCGCACAACATGTACACTGCCAACAGCGAATAATGCCTTCACACACATCTCCATGCATCCATGCCACATGCATCGTGCCCAAAGTGTACTCACCTGTTGGTCCGGAGTCCCACACAGCAGTTCATACTGGGATAAGATCCCATCCACCAGTCGCTCCAACTCCTCCGAAGTGAAGGCTGGGACCCTTTCCCCGGTCATACGGGCCATGGTAGGTTCCAGACACAGGTCACAGCAGCACACGTAGTATAGGTCTTCTCCTGTTGATGGTCAGGAAACAAGTGAGGAATCAGATATAAAATGGAGGTTACGTCCACGGCAGTGTACACCGTCACCACCGGCGTACATCCCCATTGGCCATTGTATTCCATAGGGCCCAATATTATCCAATGAGGAATTGCACGGCGGTGCACGACCACCTACCGCCACGACACACAACGACAGCGGAATTCTTTCACTTTCACCTGTCCTTCCATACAGGACAGGCGGTCGCCATTTCAAGGGGAGACAGGCCTATTGACAATTACTGCGTCACAGGTTAAATAGGCACATACTTTGAAATTTACACTGTCCCAATACATAAGTGCATGATGTGGACTGCTGCTGTAGTTTAGTTATTCAAATTGTGACAGCTTACTCACTCTTGTGTCCCTTCGATACCTACTGCTGCGGATGAAGAGCAGATGGAGACATACCCCCGTGTATAGACCACTGGTGGGCTCAGCTGCACTGGAGGACAGGCACATAATCCTCACCAATAGACTGGACAGGGCCACAATCACAGAGCTGTGTGCCCAGTTGGAGCCTGACCTGAGCTCATCTATCCGTCATCCCACCGGGATCCCCCTCTTGTGCAAGTGCTATCAGTGCTCCATTTCCTGGTGACAAGTTCTTTCCAAGTGACAGTGGGCTTGGCAGCAGGAATGTCACAGCCAATGTTCTCAATCGTACTGGCAAGAGTGTTGTCTGCCCTGGTAAAACACATATGAAGCTACATAGCTTTCCCCAGGTGGAAGATTTGGCCATTATGAAGGCCGGATTATATGCAATGGGACATATTCCCAATATTATTGGGGCGATTGACAGGACACATATTGCTTTTGTCCCCCCCACCAGAATGAACAGATGTACAGGAATCATAAGATTTTCCACTCCATGTGCAGATGGTGTACCTGGTGGACTAGTTCATCTCCCACGTCAATGCTAAGTACCCTGGGTCGATGCATGATGCCTTTGTCCTGAGGAATAGCAGCATCCCAAATGTGATGGGCCACCTACAGAGGCACAGGGTGTGGCTTATAGGTAAGCCTTGGTCCCCACCCGGTGTATGTTAGTGTATGCCTCTGATGTTAACCTCATGGGATAGTGTGTGGCTAAATGTTGTCCCTCACTACCTGCAAGTGACTCTGGCTACCTAGACCTTTCGTGGCTGCTGACCCCTGTGAGGAATGCCAAGGGAAAGGGCTGAAGAATGTTATAATGAGGCACATGGGTGAACCAGAAGGATCATTGAGATGACCTTCAGCCTCCTGAAGGCCAGGTTCAGGTGCCTCCATCTGACAGGTGCATCGCTATGCTACTCACCGAGGAAGGTCTGCAAGATAGTAGTGGCATGCTGCATGCTGCATGTTGCACAACCTCACCCTCAGACGCCATGTACCTTTTCTGCAGGAGGAGGAGACTGGAGATGCCCCTGTGGCAGCAGTAGACACTGATGACAGTGAGGATGAAGAGGCTGAGGATGAGGATGAGGATGAGCACAACAGAAAATCAGTTATCCATCAGTACTTCCAATGACCCACAGGTGAGACAGTGCAACTTAACATTTCTATGATTATTGGTGTATTCTGTGTGGCTGTTGCATGATGACATTACCCACGTTTTACCTCTACTTAATATCACATATGGATTTTCAGTTTACAGGTGTCAGTGCAATGACATCTGTGTATTAATGTGCAGACTACAGCCAGCTACAGGTCATTATTTCTATGCTCGCACACTGGATATAACTGTTTCCATTAATGCACTGTTTCAAAACATTAAATACAAGTATTTGAGTTGTGTTCAAGGGTGTTTATTGCAGTCCTAAGAAATTGAGGGGAAAGTGCATTGGAATGGGGTGATGATGGAGGAAAATCCAGGGTATTGTCCCAGTCTGTTTGTAGCACAGGTGCAGTGTCCAAGTGTCCATAGGAAGGGGAGCAAAGGCAGTTCATGGTGGACAAGGTGACAGGGTTAGACACAAAGGGGACAATCAGGAGAGTCTCATTTCATGGTGGTTGTCTTGGCAATTGTCTCTGGCTTCTGTCTGGGTCACAGGGAACGTTTGCGTGGTGGTTTACCTTCTGCAGGGGGAGGGGTGCTGGTGGCCTGTGGGTCATGTGGAGGGGCCTTCTGCCCACTAATGGCAATGGAAGTGGAGGGCTGTTCAGTTGACTGGCTAGTGGTAGGGGACCGCTGGTGTGCTGTTGCCTCTCTCATGATGTGGCCATGTCTGCCAGCACCCCTGCAATGGAGATCAGGGTGGTGATGATGGCCTGCAAGTCCTCCCTGATCCCCTGGTACTGTCCCTACTTCAGCCTCCTGTTCTCCTTCATGTTGTCAAGGATATGGCCCATCGTATCCTGGGAATGTTGGTAGGCTCCCAGGATCTCGGAGAGTGCCTCCTGGAGAGTCGGTTCCCTGTTCCTGTCATCCCCTTGGGGCACAGCAGTCCTCCTAGTTTCCCCGTTGGCCTGTGCCCCTGTCCCCTGAATGGTGCGCCCACAGTCATTGACCCCAGGTCCCCGATTGTCTTGAGGGCCAGCAGTGGCCTGGGGTCCCTGTACAGATGGGCACACTGCTGATTGACATGTCCTGGGGACAGATGTTTTGGTACGCTGGTTTGGTGCTGTGGTGTTGGATCCTGATGTGGGAGGCTGTGTGGTCGACTGTGATTGTGCTTGGGTGACCGGCTGTCCAGTGGTACCTGATGGGCCAGGTAGGCCCTCAAGATCCTGAAGTCAAGAGTTACTGTCATCACTGGGGGTATCTTCTGTTGGGGGACTGGATAGTGGTGGCACCTCCTCTCCACTGACATTGGCTGGGGTACCTGTGGGGTTGTAAGTGATGTATTATGCTTTAAGTGTATGACATTTGTACATCCATGGTTTCCCCTCTATTGTTGGTGTTGCCTTGCCACCTTTTGCTTGTATATGGTGATGTATTTTGGGTATGTTAGTTTTCCTATGCTGTGCATTATTTAGTGATGGTGTCCATGCAGGGCTGGGAGGGGTGCCCATGCATTGGTATGGCATGCAGGGCTTGGCATTGAGGTTAGTCTTATGTGTAGGTGCAGCGTGTGGGATGGAGTGGAATGAAAGGAGTGAGGGTGTGGGTGTGAGATGGCATGCATGTATTGGGGGGTGATAGGTAGTAAATGTTGCTTATCAGTGTCCAGTCCTCCGGCAACTCCAGCGAGTCCCTCAGGATGCAGTATTGCCAAGGCTTGATCCTCCCATGCAGTTAGGTTGTGAGCTGTGGGTGGGGGGGCACCGCCATTCCTCTGTATGGCGAGCTGGTGCCCTGCTGCAATGGAATATACCTTCCCCCGTAGGTCGTTCCACCTCTTCCTGATGTCGTCCCTTGTTCTTGGGTGCTGTCCCACAACGTTCACCCTGTCCACAAATCTCCGCCATAGCTCCAACTTCCTTGCAATGGAAATCTGCTGTACCTGTGCTCCAAATAGCTGTGGCTCTACCCTGAAAATTTCCTCCGCCATGACCCTTAACACCTCCTCAGTGAAACCGGGGTGCCTTTGTGGTGGCATGGGTGTTATGTGATGTGTGTTGGTGTGAGTGTGTTGGGTAAGGTGGTGGGGTGTGTGATGTGGAGTGCACGAGGGGCGTGTGGGTGTGAGTGGTATGTGTATCTAGTTGTCTTTGTGCTTTTCTTCTCAGTCTCCTGGTAGTAATTGGTGTTTATAAGGGGTTGTGGGTATTGTGGGTCTGTGTTTTTTAGTGGTGTCGGTGTGGTGTGTGTATGGGTGTCAGGTGTATGTTTTTGGTTTTGGCCAATGTGGTGTTGTTTTGCATGTAGGTGTCCATTCTGAGCGCAGCGGTATGTACCGCCAATGGTTTACCACCGTTGAATGTCCGCCGTGGTGATTCGTGAGTCATAATGTAATGTGATGGGGGTTGTTTTGTTGGCATAACTGTATGGGTTTTGGGACTGCCACGTTATCACTGACCTTTGAGCTGGCAGATTTGTGGATGTGGCAGTATTCTGTCGAATTGGTGTGTGTGTGTAATAATATGGTGAACGGACATCCGCCACCGCAGCAGTATGTTGATGGCCGTCAGCGTGGCAGTAAGCGGGATTTACCGCCAATGTCATAATGAGGGCCTTAGTCTGATGTGTAAATGTCAGACAAGAGTACATTTCCAATTTCTAAGTTTTGTTGTGTTTCCCTGGAAGGCAATATGTACAGAAACTGATTCACACTTTTGATCATTTTCAGGGTAGAAACTATTTGCATATGTTTTGGAGAATAACCACAAACCTGTAAGTTTGTGGGTGTAAGTCAACCTATGTAGCCCTACTCTGAAACACTCGCAAACCTGCCTCTAATATAACATTTGCTTCAATAGAATGTATTTGTGTACTTAACTGAAACATAGATGTGCAAACAGGCCAAATATTGAGCAACCTTTTGATGGATTACTTCTAACTATTACATTCTCTATATTTGTCTGTCCCTTAGTACTCTCTGTACATTTCAACAGATACATTCCCCTAGGATCAACATAAGCCGAAGTTATCAGAAAGTGCCTGACCATGTCTGCACATGAACAAGACTTGGTTATGAGTTGAGGCCTTTTGTTACTGCAAATATCCTGTGACAACAGAAATTACAATTCTGATTAACCACACAGTATTATAATGCTATCTAAGTTAGGAGAAATACATCATGCATAACAAAAGGAAGAGTAAATCAGTAGAAACATGGTGGGCAACAAGCAGAATTATCAGCTTTACTGAGGGACAGATTTTTTGAGTTAGATTATAATCATTGGAAATCATTCCAATGTATGTGAAAGAAACACTTTTTTCTTTAAATCAATGAGGATGGTAGAAGTTTGCAGTTCAGCATGGAGGAAGTTGGTTTGGCACATGAGAATGATTGGTTCAATGACTAAGAGGTTTAATTGTATAATTTCAAAGACTAATGTGGTTCTGCTGCCTAAATTTCTTTGGTCTCCTAATTCGCTTAGCATACTGGTAAGAAAGGGCATACAGCTGAGGTAATTGTTTGCCAATTAAAAAGCTGATTTCAAATATAGTCCTCACTTCCAAGGTGTGCTAGTGAAGTTCTTTTGAGATTGGTGTGATGCTGTTAAATTTCCTTGTTGATGAGAAGAAACCAACGGTAGAGCAGAATATTGCTTCAATGGTGATTAGGATGACAAATAAACAAGTGCTTGAGCTGCAGTTATCAGATGGGGTGAGAAGAGAACATTATTCATTTTTTTTAGATGGAACAGGTTGAAGGTAGCTAATCCGGTAATTTGATTTTTTGTAGGATCATCTACAATGCTGAGTCAAAGTATGAAACTCAGCAATTTTAATTGAGAGGCCAACCTTTTATTGAATTATTTTCATTTAGATCAGTAATTAAATTTAGGTCAGTGCTAAGTCTGTGTGTGATGGAAAGGAGCAAACTAAAAATTCTGTTTGGAAGGAATAACTGCAAAACAGTGTCAGACATCAAATGTTTACGTTTGTAGAGGATGTGATGGAGGTCATGTGTTTCATGACTGGATTAACTTTTGCATAATCTGCATACTGATGGATGGACAATCCTATCCCACAAAGCCACATATTTATGGTCTTAAAGTGCACACTAAAAAGGATAGGGGCCAATATGTAACCATAGGAGCTCATCAGGACACTGGGTGATGTGTCAGTGTTGACTGGGCAGGAAAGAGGTAATCGATTTCAAGACTTTCCCCTCGAAGTCTATATCATGTAGGAGAGTGTTATGTATAAGGGAGCCGGCTCTGATGGGCTTTGGATTCCAGACGGTTTACAGCCTCAGATGGGGTACTTTATTAAATAAAACATTGTTTTCTATTTCTGCATTCTACAATCATAATATATATTCTAGCATCCTATAATTATTATCTAAACGCTCAGTCATTAATGTTTTCCTTTTTTATTCTACATGTACTACAATGAAAACGGTGTTTTAAAAAAATAATAATCAGAGTTTGGGACATTTTGTTTGATGTATCATGTTGAAATCATTTTAAGTTATATTTTTTTCTAACAAAAGCCCTACGTGCCTATAAAATCAGTAGCGGTCTCTGAATTTTAAGGACCCCTGTTCAGTTCTTTAATATCTAGGGGAGTGATTCTTATTTTGTAGTCCCCAGTTCATACCAGCCCTCTGATAAAAAAGAGTTGATACATTACGGGGTTTAGTTAAAGTTCTGAAATCTGCTCCTGCATGATTATTTCTACAAGTCTAGAAAATCATTGACTTTTGCTGGGTTGACGATCAATCTCATGAGCACTCCTTGAAAGCTATGAAAGTTATATTTCTTCAGGGGATTTCAAATGCATACAATTCTAGCTATGTTTAGGCCTAAGAGAAATCGTAATTACAGTGGAGTATTGGAGTAATTTCATTATTTACGCATTTATCTTCAGATGTGAAATTGCCACAATTTTAGTTGAATAATTATGTGTTATTTTGCTAAAAAATCCTAATACATTAGAAGAGCTGCTGGTTACTGTTATTCATGTCTTGTAACTTTTAGTGCTGTTTTCTTAGTGCAAAATGCATCCTCTGGCCCATTTTTGATTTGAGGGTGAGAAAATAGCGCTAAATGTTGGATTATGCTTTTCACGTAATTATGCATAATTACAGCCCACTCCTACCTATATATTCATTTGTACTCTTGGACATTGACAAATAGAAGATGAAGCCGAAGGGGGACAGGATGAAGCATTAAGGTGTTCAGCAGGAGACAGGTAATTTGAGGATCCCATGTTGATGTATGAGTCATGTATGTCCAAATAGAAGGTGAAACACCTCACACCTATACCGAGAATTCCATGCGTGTTTCTGGTGTGCTGATCAAAGTTTGATGGCAATCTCTGTTGAAGGCTACTGAAAGGTTTAGAAGGATCAGAGTAGGAGTAATTTATGATTGTCCAGCCGACATCGTTCTCCACCTGAAGAGTGTCAGACTCTGGGCCATATTTATACTTTTTGACGCAAAACTGCGCTAACGCAGTTTTGCGTCAAAAAAATTAGCGCCGGCTAACGCCATTCTGAAGCGCCATGCGGGCGCCGTATTTAATCAATGACGTTAGCCGGCGTTAGCCGCCGGCGCTGCCTGGTGTGCGTGGAAAAAAACGACGTACACCAGGCAGCGCCGGCGTAGGGGGATAGGGAGCTTGGGTGTCAAAAAATGGGGCAAGTCAGGCTGAGGCAAATTTTTCGCCTCAACCCGATTTGCGCCATTTTTTTCGACTCCCAACCCTCATAGAAATGACTCCTGTCTTAGCAAAGACAGGAGTCATGCCCCCTTGCCCAATGGCCATGCCCAGGGGACTTCTGTCCCCTCGGCATGGTCATTGGGCATAGTGGCATGTAGGGGGGCACAAATCAGGCCCCCCTATGCCACAAATTTTTTTTAAAAAAATACTTACCGGAACTTACCTTAATGTCCCTGGGATGGGTCCCTCCAGCCTTGTGTGTCCTCCTGGGGTGGGCAAGGGTGACAGGGGGTGTCCCTGGGGGCATGGGAGGGCACCTCTGGGCTCCTTCCGAGCCCACAGGTCCCTTAACGCCTGCCTTGTCCAGGCGCTAAAAAACGGCGCAAAAGCGGGCGTACGTCATTTTTTTGACCCGCCCACGCCCGGGCGTGAATTTTGCCCGGGAGTGTAAATACGGCGCACATGCCTCGGAGTCAATTTTTTAGACGGGAACGCCTACCTTGCATATCATTAACGCAAAGTAGGTGTCCACGCTAAAAAATTATGCAAACTCCATGGACTTTGGAGCTAGATGCGTCTAACGCCAAAGTATAAATATGGAGTTAGTTTTGCATCGGAATTGCGTAAAAAAAAACGACGCAATTCCGGCACAAACGGAGTATAAATATGCCCCTCTGTGTTTTAGTATGGTTATACACCAGATTGGTGGTTTGGGAGGTAATGACTGTTGCTTATACATTTTTAAAGTGATCAGAGACTGCATTCTTAACTATTTTAGCAATCAATCAATTGAAGGTATGTAATAGTAATTGGTGAGATCTGCATACAGGGTTAAATGTCTAAGTAGTGGTTGAATTGGTTCAAGTTTTACGATTTCTGTTAAGGGTGAATAAGTGAGTGCTGTTTTTAATTGAAGAATGATTTGGTAAATATCTTTCTAATAAGTTGGAGCCTGCCACCCCCACTAAGTCTCCTGCTGGGGCAAACAAGTAGTCCAGTCTAGAAAATGACCTATGTGAATGTGAGTAATATGTGTAATTCAATGTAACTGGGTTTCTGACCATCCAAATTTCGCAGAGTTCCAGTGAATCTGCCCACTTCTGTAGAGACCTCGTTCTGGGGGTACTGGCTTCATATTTAGGGGCATAGTTACGAGCCCCTTTGCGTCACCCTTGCATCACCCATGTTGGAATAGCCATGCAAGGCCAAAGTGAGATTTATGAGGCCACGGAACACCACTTGTGTGGCTGTGAGTGGCTTGATAACTATCAAGTAAAGCAATACAGCGCAGAACACTGCGTTGCCTTACTCTGCCCTAAAAAAGAGGCATTCCATGGGTGTTGCATGGGTGTTCCCATGCAACACAAATGGATTCGTAAGCATTCCCAGATTTACCAGAATTGGTAGACATGGGAATGCATTAAAAACCTGCACTCCTCCAACCTCCCCAGGCGAGGGGTAACGAGGAGAAATATCTTTTTGTTTCCCTATTTCTATGTGTGCTGCCACAGGGGATTGTTCCTGTGGTGTAAGGTGCCCCTTTCTGCACAAAAACAATCATACACCATGGTGCAAGAGTGCCTGTGCTGGAGCTAGGCAACCAATTGTGCACCAGTTCTGGGGAAAGGACAGGAATGCACTGTAATGGGATGAATACAGTGCATTCCTGCCCTTTCCCTTTGATGCACTGTAGCACAGCAAGGTGACTTGCTGAACTGTGCTGCACTATTTGCCCATAAATATGCCCCATATTTTTTTTTTTTAAACATATACATTATATTATTATAGTCTCCTCCTGCAACAAGTCCACCAAACAAAGCTACTCCAAAATGTTTGGTCAGTTTAGACATGGTAACCTCGATCTGGGAGAGAGGTATGTATACAGAAATGATTATCCAAACCTATCTCACCATTGAACCTATTACATGAAGGCATTAGTAGTATCAGCCGCTACTAAGAGTAATGACCTATGGAACAGGGTAGCCACATTCCGGACCGTTGAGTAAAACTTGTGTGATAAACCAGGTTAGAACCATAACTGCCCAAAAGGTAACAATTGTTTTCCAGCAAGTCGGTTTCTTACAATAGGAGTATTCTGAGGGCATTTCTATGCATCTGGCAGAGCATTGCCCCTCTTTATACTTAATCTTTAGCCCATTCATGTTCCAAAATGTAATTTTATAGTCCAGAGCCAGAGTACTATGTACTACTGTGGTTGAAAATAAACTTTTTTTGAGATCTCATGAACAATGAGTTGATTGTGTTGTGGTAAACATAAGAGTAAAAATGTTAGAAATTGTGTATCCAGGTGGCAGAGTTATGCATCCTGTCCAAGTAGGGTCTGCAATCCTGGCCAGGGTAAGTCAGAGAACAATCTAAGTTAACCTGTGCTCACCCTCTGGTAGTTTAGCACACAGCAGTCAGGCTTAACTTAAGAGGCAGTGTGTAAAGTATGTGTGTGACACTTAAATTAAAGTTACACAGTAAAAACACCATACTAGTTCAGAAAAATAGAGAATATTTATTTTGAGTAAAGCAAGACCACAACAAGAAGAAACCAATAGGTAGAAGTCAAGATATTAACTTGTAAAGATTAAGGGGCATATTTATACTCCGTTTGCGCCGAATTTGCGTCGTTTTTTTCGACGCAAATTCGGCGCAAAACTAACGGCATATTTATACTTTGGCGTTAGACGCGTCTAGCGCCAAAGTATGAGGAAAGAGCGTCATTTTTTTGCGTGAACGCCTTCCTTGCGTTAATGAGATGCAAGGTAGGCGTTCCCGTCTAAAAAAATAACTGCGACGCAAA
This sequence comes from Pleurodeles waltl, assembly GCF_031143425.1. Classification (NCBI taxonomy): domain Eukaryota; kingdom Metazoa; phylum Chordata; class Amphibia; order Caudata; family Salamandridae; genus Pleurodeles; species Pleurodeles waltl. The sequence goes on from NC_090439.1 coordinate 605,942,064, forward strand.
TGCGTCGTATTTATACTCCCGGGCAAAAATCACGCCCGGGAGTGGGCGGGGCAAAAAACCCCGCATTTGCGCCGGATTTTAGCGCCTGGGTCAGGGCAGGCGTTAAGGGACCTGTGGGCTCAAAATGAGCCCACAGCTGCCCTCCCATGCCCCCAGGGACCCCCCCTGCCACCCTTGCCCACCCCAGGAGGACACCCAAGGATGGAGGGACCCATCCCAGGGACATTCAGGTAAGTTCAGGTAAGTATATTTTTTATTTTTTTTTGGCATAGGGGGGCCTGATTTGTGCCCCCCTACATGCCTCAATGCCCAATGACCATGCCTAGGGGACATAAGTCCCCTGGGCATGGCCATTGGACAAGAGGGCATGACTCCTGTCTTTACTAAGACAGGAGTCATGTAAATGGCGTCTGGGCGTCGTTAAAAATGGCGCAAATCGGGTGGAGGCTATTTTTTGGCGTCAACCTGACTTGCACCATTTTAAGACGCCCTAACGCCATTTTCCCCAACGCCGGCGCTGCCTGGTGTACATGTTTTTTTTCCACGCACACCAGGCAGCGCCGGTCTGCTAGCGCCAGCTAACGCCATTCAATAAATACGGCGCCCGCATGGCGCTTCAGAATGGCGTTAGCCAGCGCAAAACTTTTTGATGCTAAACTGCGATAGCGCAGTTTAGCGTCAAAAAGTATAAATACCGGCCTAAGGGGCATATTTATACTCCGTTTGCGCCGAATTTGCGTCGTTTTTTTCGACGCAAAATTGGTGCAAAACTAACGCCATATTTATACTTTGGCGTTAGACGCGTCTAGCGCCAAAGTATGAGGAAAGAGCGTCATTTTTTTGCGTGAACGCCTTCCTTGCGTTAATGAGATGCAAGGTAGGCGTTCCCGTCTAAAAAAATGACTGCGACGCAAATGCGTCGTATTTATACTCCCGGGCAAAAATCACGCCCGGGAGTGGGCGGGGCAAAAAACCCTGCATTTGCGCAGGATTTTAGCGCCTGGGTCAGGGCAGGCGTTAAGGGACCTGTGGGCTCAAAATGAGCCCACAGCAGCCCTCCCATGCCCCCAGGGACCCCCCCTGCCACCCTTGCCCACCCCAGGAGGACACCCAAGGATGGAGGGACCCATCCCAGGGACATTCAGGTAAGTTCAGGTAAGTATAATTTTTTATTTTTTTTATATTTTTTTTGGCATAGGGAGGCCTGATTTGTGCCCCCCTACATGCCTCAATGCCCAATGACCATGCCTAGGGGACATAAGTCCCCTGGGCATGGCCATTGGGCAAGGGGGCATGACTCTTGTCTTTACTAAGACAGGAGTCATGTAAATGGCGTCTGGGCGTCGTTAAAAATGGCGCAAATCGGGTGGAGGCGATTTTTTGGCGTCAACCTCACTTGCACCATTTTAAGGCGCCCTAACGCCATTTTCCCCAACGCCGGCGCTGCCTGGTGTACGTGGTTTTTTTCCACGCACACCAGGCAGCGCCGGTCTGCTAGCGCCGGCTACCGCCATTCAATAAATACGGCGCCCGCATGGCGCTTCAGAATGGCGTTAGCCGGCGCAAAACTTTTTGACGCTAAACTGCGTTAGCGCAGTTTAGCGTCAAAAAGTATAAATACGGGCCTAAATGTGAAAACAGGGCTTGGAAGTCACTAGCGGGAGGGACTGGTACAATTTTAAAGTTCAGGCTGACCAGGATGGAGGACAGGCTGGCTACAGAACCTACGCAGGGTCCAATTAAAAAGTTCCTGGTATGGAGCTGTGGTCAATACTGAGAGTCTACTGCGTTGTCATCAATCCGTGCAATGGAGTTCCTGCGTCATTGTTAAGCTCTGTTGAAGTGAATGCAATGTGTCTTCAGCAAGGTGCACCAAGCGTCATCATCGAGCCACGCAGGGTGGGGATTCGATGTGATTTAGCAGCCTCTGTGGCAGCATCAAAGGGCGATGTGGCAGATTTTCTCACACACTTGTGGGGATGCATTGGTTTTTACAGAATTCAGCTGCAGAACCCACTTCTGCAGCCCAGGACTGGAGGGGGCACCTTATCAAGGGTAGGACTCACAACTGCCAAAATCCAGCTGCACCAGAGATTTGCAGGCAGTCGTTGATGCTCCTGAGACTGCAGGAGAATAGGGGGTGAGCTAACAAGCCCTTGGAGAATCTTGGGTCTATGGATGTAGAGAACCGGTCCGGTTCTTCTCACTCCAGACAAGAAGCAGTAGGCCAACACAGCAGAGAAGTAGTCCCTCCAACAGCACAGAACGCAGCAATCAGTAGAACAATACAGCAATGCAGTTGCAGAGTGGCAGTCCTTCCTGCAACACAGTGAGTCCTGATTTGTTGGGGTTTGAGGTCCAGTACTTTTACCCTGTTGAACCTTTGTAATGGAGGAGACTTCATAGAGAGGCCTTTGAATTGCACAAGGCCCTTGACCTTCCTTCCCAAACATCAGACACTCTGCAGGGGGTTATGCAGCCCTTTGTGTGGGGAGGAGTTCAGACATAATCAGGTGTGTCTGCTCCTCCTTCCATCTAGCCCAGGAACACCCATCAGCCTGGTGATGGGCCATCAGTATGTAAATGTCACACCTAATTTCCCTTTTTGTGTGATTGTCTAGAGAGAATCCATAAATTCCAGCCGTCATCCACTCCAGACTTGTATTCAATGACAGGCAGAGGCATAAAATGGTTAAACGTGGCATTTTTCAGACTTACAATTTAAAATCTGACTCCACCACAAGTTGTGATTTTAAATTGTGAGTCTAGGGACACCAAACTCCAAATTTCTATCTTTTCTCAATTGGAAGTTACACTTAAAGGTTGCTTCGAGGTAAGATCAATGTTAACCTAAGAGAGAAATAGGTCTTGCAGGAGTGAAGAACACATGTGATAGTTTTCACCACCTGGACATGTTAAACTTAAAAGTACATTTCCAACCTTTTAAATACATTGCACCCACTCTTGGGGCTAAATAGGGCCTACCTTAAGGGTGATTTACATATAATAAAAAGGAAGGTTTGGGCCTGGCAAGCGGGTACAATTGCCTGGTCGAAGTGACAGATTGAACTGCACACACAGGCTCTGCAGTGGCAGGCTTAGGATATGTTTGAAGGGCTACTGTAATGGGTGACACAACCAGTCCTGCAGGCCAACTAGTAGCATTTATTTACAGGCCCTGGGCATACACAGTGCACTTTACTAGGGACTTCCAAGTGAATTAAATATGCCGATTGTTTATAAGCCATTGTCACCACGTTTGGGTACAAAGCAACTGCACTTTAGCACTGGTCAGCAGTAGTAAAGTCCCCAGAATCTTTAAGCTAGCAAAAAGGAATTCAGAAATACAGAAGGTCAGAAGGCAAAACGTTAGGGAAACCGCGCTAAGGATGTCCGGTCTAACAAACACCAATACCCAGCATTCCATGACCCAACACTTTTTAACCTAAAGCATCTGTTGCTCTCTCAATAAACCAAAACATGCTACTTATTACAATTATATATAGCTATACCAGTTAATGTCCTTAACAGCTTAGGAAGAACTGATCCATGCCTGCCAGTCTTGCAAATGTCATAGCTTCCCCCGCCTGTTACCTTATATGCTATCTCCACTGCATAGTCCCTATAGGGGAGCATGAGTGTGTGAAGAAAAATGAGAGTCCAAGGGGCTGCTCTACTTTCCACCGACCAAGCTGGTCCAAGTCAATGAGTTGGCCCAGGTGTGTCCTCCTCAATGGATCCTGCTTTTGGTAGTTCTCTTCACACTCAGTAGTTGTTCTTTACCTTTCAATCTAGGAGCCATATGTTTCTGCATTTGGGTGTCTGTCCCACTAGGGACATCTGGGTACTTCTGTCAGCATGGCTGAAACTGTCATTGGATACACCATTGGTCTGGGGGTTGTCTCCTTCACCCACTCCCATGCAGACTCTGGGGTATCAAATAAATATGAATTCTCTTGAAATAGAACCTTGAGGTTGGCAGGTAAAGCATCTGGTACTGAATTTGCATTCTGTAAGTTTTTGATTCACCTATTTAAAGATTGTTTTCCTCTGAATTTGGCCTTTGTTAGTGTAAACTCAGAAAATTGGCATTTTTTAAGACTCACAGGAAACCTTTGGATGTTGCTCCATCATCTGAAATATAGTGTCTCTGTCTGTATAGTAAAGTATTCTGATGATAATGGGTCTAAGTGGAGACCTTGGTGTAGGTACCAGTGCACTTTCTCTAGCACAAAGCGTAGTGAAAACTCAGAGTCCAGGATCTATGATCTAAACCAATGAGTGAAGAGTTTCACAGTTTTTGAGCCCTCCACTCCCTAGTGCAATCCCACCAGCCGAAGGTTATTTCTGTGGCAACTGCCCTCTGCATCTCTGGTCCACCGTGCAATCGTTTGAACTCATTCATGGAGACAGTTCCCTCATCTTCTAAGGTGGAAATTGTCTGCTCTTCATCTTTGATGCCGTCGGATACATTGTTGAGGTCTTGGCAGAGGAGGAAGACCTCCAGGCCAGTTTTGTCAATCTTTTACTCAAGGTGTCTGTGGGAGTTCTTGATGACTCAGAGAATAATAGCCAGAGAGACCGCATCCTCCGTTGTGTAGGTCATCGCCATCCGGCTACACCACCAGCACTTTCGAGATAGGTTGGTTTAGCATATTTATCACTCTGTCCCTGGACAGAGACTGTGGGTATGTTGTCCTTTATCATGATGCCCTCTTCCCCTAGTGTTCACAGATGTGAGGGAAGGAGCTCCCCAGGACCCCAGGCCGCAACCCCAAATCAGCCGAGGTGGTGGAATAAACTAGCGACAGGTGGAGGCCCCACCAGTGCAGTAGCATCCCTAGAGTGTCTACTGGCCAAACTGACCTATTTTTTGTGCTGCTATGTAGGAGGACAGTCCATTCCTTTTTCTTCCCCTTGGAGCTGTTGGTCCATGACTCTTAGAAAGACCCCTTCAGTAACCTATCCTCAAGGGTCTCACACCTCTCTATACTGACATAAAATGAGTAAGGGAGATTCTTTGCTGGGGCCTACAGGTCCTTCAGCCCCTGCCACTACCTCTGCCACTCCAGCCACTCCAACTATTAGTCTTGCTGGGTGGGGGGGCAACACATCATGAACCTACACTGCACTGGCATGCCCTGAGAGCCAGAGAGGTGCCTCGAACTTAGAGTTTTTTGACAAGGCTCCTCCTTGGGAGTCAGACACATACAAAAAACTTACTCTCCAAAGCACCAGATCCCAGTCGCTGATATCTCTTCATGGCACTGATTTTTCCCCATAGATATCTCTCCCCACTGTTTCTCACCTGGCTCCTTTAAGGTTCCCCCTAGGTAGGACTTGGTGTTCACTTTGAAAAGCACTTCCGGGTATTCGTGTATTTAGCAACCAGCATTTTTACACAAATATGAGTTTCATTATGAACAAGGCATTGGGTGGTTAATCTGATGCCTTAGGAACCAGTCTCCAGAGTAAGTTCTTTTGCATGCTCCGGGTGATAGAAACTGCTTTTTCATTTAATCACGTCATGGATGCATTCAGATATGAGTGTGCTTAAGTTGTCTTCGTGGGCATGTACTACTTATCTTTTACTGCTGAGGATCATGCTTGGGGCATGGATTTCACCAGCTCTCTGAGATGACACATTGTACCAACTATGGCAGAGAAATGCATTGCGTACCTATATAATGAATTTATAACGGTTGAAGACATGATACCACGCGTATTTTGTTTGGTTAACACTGCATTTGGTTAACTCAATGCATTATTGACCCACAGGCATAACAGATTAATTCATGTTTATCATTTTTTTGTGTTGGCTATAGTTTCTTCGTGGATACACTGCATTGCACATTGCACCATTTCTCCATCAGTATGTTAATTTAAATCAACCCACACTCACCAACATTTTGAGATGTTTTGTATGTTGCACTTGAAACACATGCTATGGCCTTTCAGTTGTGAGGTGGTATCCAATAGGGTGAGCGTTTTTCTGGTTGTTTTTGTCATTTCAGAGACTGCTGAGGAAGGGTCTCTTGTACCTGAAATGAATTGGGATGGGAGTCTGAGAATGTTTTGACCACCATGCAGCTCTGCATGTTAATTTGTACATCCTGCTAAGATCAAGGCAGCATGCACACTTGCAGATCCTGCTCTTGCTTTTCTCCTGTTACCAACCATTTGAAAGAAGTCCTTCTGACCTCACCTCTTAAGAAGATAAATATGTGCCCATCCAAAACAGGTTTTTCTTTTTTTGCCATATTCCTAAATAACCAATGCTGGTAAAAATATTGGTTGAACATTAAACTTCGATTTGTTCAAGTGACTTCAGTCCAATCGTACCGTGATTCAAACCAACAAGTTAAAAGGAAGAGACTTAGAACAGTTACTTGGAGATGTTCGAAAGAGGATTAAGGCAGACTTTTTCCCACTAAAAAGGGCCAATCCACCATCAGCTGGCTGATAAAGTCGAGAACTTAGGTGTCATCTTTGAAGAGGAAGCATCCCTCAAGTCTTATGTCAACTCAGCAGTAAAAAAAGTTGCATTATATAAGCTGAGCAATGTTACACCTGTATGTTCGACCCTATTCCAGAAACATGGATCCATTATGGAAGGGGCAGCTATGTTCTTGGCTCGAAAGCTGCAGTGCTCTCTACTGTTGCTTACCCTACTTTACTGGCATTTGACAGAGTGCTTAGACTGTGGCGGGCTGGGACTTAATGGGGGTTAGCAGAAGTCACCATGGGCTAGATGTTGTAAGTTTGTAATCATAAAAAGCAAACCCTGTCTGATTTTGCAACCCAACCTGTGTACTAAATGGTAAGTTCACTAAGGCCCTGATTTATACTTTTTGACACAAACCTGCGCTAGCGCAGGTTTGCTTCAAAAAGTATACCGCCGGCTAGCTCCTTTCCTGGACACCAGCCATGCATCAGATTTAAGCTATGACGCTAGCCGGCGGTAAGGCCCAGTTAGCATAAAAATCATTGATGCTAACCGGGTGGGGGAGGTGTAGGGGAAACTGGAGGTTGTGCATGAAAAAATGGCACTGGTCAGGTTAGAGTAAAAATAAATGACTCTATCCTAATTAGTGTCACTTTTTCCATGCACAACCTCCATGGACATGACTCCTGTTTAAGTAAAGACAGAAGTCATGCCCCCCAGCCCAATGGCCATGCCCAGGGGCCTTAAGTCCCCTGGGCATGTCCATTTCACACAGTGCCATGTAGGGGGGCCCAGGGTAGGTCCCCCGATGGCACTTTGCAAAAAAGTTAAAACTACTTACCTGGATTTACCTGGGATGGGTCCCCCCATCCTGAGGTGTCCTCCAGGTGTGGGTGCGGGTGAGTGGAGGTGTCCCCCTAACACCTGCCTATAGCTAGGAGTTAAATAAAGGCACTAAGCAGTCTTAGCGCCATTATTTAAGGCCCTCCTCCTCCCTTGTGTGATTTTTGCACAGGAGGATAAATAAGGCGCTAGGGCCTTTGAGTCAATTTTTGCCCGGGAACGCCTACCTTGCATGCCATTGACACAAGGTTGTTTTCTGCAGGGAAAAAATGAATTTAATTCCAATAGTTTGGCGCTAGACATGTTTAGCGCCAAAATATAAATATGGAGTTAAGTTTGCACCGAATTTGTGTAAAAGAACATTGACACAAATCTGGCACAAACATAGTATAAATATGGGCCTAAATCCAGAATTGTGGGGGGTATTTCCCCATTGGTTTAAGGAGATAAATCCTTCCAATTAAATCTGTAGGAATTTGTCATAGGAAAAGACCCAAAATTGCAGCATAGCGTGCTGAAATTAGTGTATTAGCATCTATTTCTGAAGATATTCTGCAATCTACAGGCTCCATCGGGGTTACTGAAAGTTCCAGAGTAACACCTCACACCAGAAGACAGAAAATATCAGTAAGATTGGATGTATCACAATTATTGCACTATTGCCCTGATTACAACTTTGGTTCTTGTTCCATTGAGCAAATGATAAATAAGTAATACCTTTATATGTGTAGTAGAACTAGTGAAATATTGGAAAAACAACAGAAAATAAAGCAGTGATGAATTAAAAGTCAGAAAAGATTGGAATAATATTGAAAAACAGAAGAAATGAGAGTTATGTATTTTAAAATGGTATTTTTAACTTTAATTTTAATTTGTGTGAACTACGATATCCAGAATGCATTGTGCATGATGAAGCGGTATTGAGTATAAAAAGAAAAAGTAAAAAGGGACTCACTTACCGTGATCAAGATTCCTTGGGGAGTTGAAACGCGTTGGTGGTTGTTACTGCAATAAAATACACGTTACTGGTACCTTGTGGAGTGCGGTGACAATTTTTGGTATTATATAAATTTCGAGATTGGTCCTCTCTGTCACAGGGCACCGGCAGTGGAGTGCGCCGCCCAGCAACTCTTCGACCACTTTGTTTTATAATATATATATATATATATACATATACATATATATATATATATATATATATATAAATACACACACATATATATGTGTGTGTATATACATATATATATATTATTCTATGCTTAGCATGTTCATAGGTCATTGCATAGCTCCTAGATAAGTTGTTATATTAGATACTTATAAATCCCTGCTTTCTTTTTTATATCACAATGAGCAAATGTTATCTTAACTATTCAACTGCAAGCATTTCGCTGTTAAAAAATTGAGAAAAGATAAATGAATGTTAGAAAAGTACACTTTGTTATTAACATCAAATATTACAAATCTTGAAAACCTGTGTTTATACAATACTACTTTCCTTCTCATACTATTATAGCCATTATTATATTCCTTGCACATATATTCCCTTACTGTGTATTTACAAATGTATGTATTTATTACTCTAGTCCTACTGTACTAGAATAAATACAATTAAATCGATAAATCAAATTCAAAATATAAATAATTAAATTAAATTGAAAAAATAATACAAATAAATGTTCTTAATATATATATATACAGTATATATATAACATTTAACGTAAGCGTTACTCTGTATTCCCATCACCCTATGCCTCTATCAATCTATCCTCCACTGTACTCTGACTCATCCCAATCCCATTTTACTACTTTCATCTCCAAAATAACCCTGCCTAAGCTCTTCCCTCCTCTACTGCGTCTAGCTGACCCCAAAACTCAGTTTACTACCACGATCTCCCAAACAGCCCTACTAAATTCTCCCACATTTATCTCACCTTTGACTCATCTTTATTTCACAATACTGTACAGTGCAAATTAATTAATGACATTTTTTTAAGACACTGTTGGATGCTTCATATGTACACTCATTAGAGGATGATTTACAGATGCAATTAAATAAAGACAAACACCGAATTATAAAGTGAAGAAAAGTGTATTGACTGTGGCATAAATTAGGTATGTATAGACTCATCAGAGTTTCATGTGAAGTGCGACGAGCCGCTGGCAAAAGAGGGGCCTCACTGCCTTCATAATTAATTTATTCCTCACCACTAGTCCACACTCAGTGTCTACATGCTTCCTTACCTCTGCTGGGGATTTCGGTGGCGGCCACCTCCTGCATAGCCCCCCTGACACCACAAGACAGAAGAATCAAGAGGTACTGTCCAATCCAGGGGGGCCAGAATGTTGATCAGGTTTAGGGGAGCAGCATCATGAATAATAAGGAAGCAGTTGACACAGAGTGCTCTCAAAATGCTGCTGCCATCTTAGACCACTTGTGTAAGTGTTATGTTGAAATTATGCTGTGCGAACATCTCCATTGAACGGTAGATGTATATCTGATAACACAGTGTTATATTGAAATATGGTGGCTTTAAGAGACTACAGGATGTTGGTGTGGTAGCAGAGTTCATCTAAAGATAATCTGATGTTTTTATTTTTTTAAATCTTTTTAACTGGTATATTGTTAAAAATATGACTCCAAGTCTACAGGTTTAAAGACATTTTAATATGTTGATTCCATTTACAAATTGAGTAGAATTTTTATATTCATTTCTTAACACTTGCAAACAGTATGTTTATACCAAACCTATACTACAATAATTATTTGGCCAAGGCAATATTGAGAATAGGTACCTATAAAAACAAAATTGTTAGACCTCATTGATTCCCTGATGTTTTACATATTATTCCACTTTTATAAATGTACTATTTTTTCACCTCTGCATCGGATCTTTTACTTGTTATTTTAAATTAATGTGATATTTATTGTTGAGCACCTGTATCATTTTTACAAGAAATGCTATATGTAGCACTGAAAAGGTGCATGAGAACATTTTTGGTTGGGTGGTTTGATAGGACAGGTAGGTTGAAGAAATTGTGAATAGTGTGTGTCAAGGCAGCAACTAAAAGAAAAACCCTATAAATCTATATTATATATAGAATATATTAAACATTGCATAAACTAATTGTTGGTTAGGATGAATAACAGTGCGGTGGCAGATGTGTGTTGACAGTGTGGATATGCCTCTTTATAAGAAAGTGGCATTTTAGAGCCATTATAATCGCTAATAGTGATGGAATAATCCTGAGGTCAAACAGAAAATTTAACAATTGGAGAAGGCAATTATCTGGAATGAGAAGTATTAAGAATGAGTACAGTCAGGCTTGACAACAGCAGTGTGGTAAAGGCTAATACAATTGCTGGAGTCAAGATATTTCACAGTGGGGTGGAATATTATATGAGTAAAGGGGAGAGAGCTTGTTTATTGACTTAAAAATCAGAATGAGAAACGTGCACTACTTTCTGTTTCTGACAAGAGCTCAATGCACTTGGTGACAAAGCTAAGAGGGAGCAGAAGACATTTTTTAAGGATCTTAAAATATTTCAGTAGGCATATTTTATAATGCCCAGTGAGATAAGCAACTTAATCCTATGGATCTTAGAAGTGAAGACTTACCCAGTTATTGTCTATCACTATAGTTTGTGTGGTAGAGATAAAAAGAAATGTAGGTACTTATGTGCGTCAAACTGTCAACCATGGTTTCTTGTCATGGAGCAATGACTTCAGAGTGGATTTAAATAGTGGCCCACAGAATATCAATAGTTTAGAGGATACAGGAAAGTATGAGTGTTTGATCTGAAGTGAGAGGTGAAAAATCACAAGATAATGACAAATAGTATTGGTAGTTATCAGCATGGAGATGATAAAAAAAGCTTAAACTCCACTGGGAGAGGAACAGACAAGAACAAGGTTCAAGACCAAGCGGCATAGACGGAATGTTAAAAAAATGTAGGCAAATCAATCAAGGGTGGTGCCAGCAATCTCAAGAGATGAAAGAATGCTACAATTCAATGGATGACTGTATTGATTGTGACCAATTAGCTGAGGGAGGGTAAGTACAACATGTGAATAGTTTCAGTGTAATCAAATGATATAAAAAGAGACATGGGTAGAACTAGTCTCTGTCAAGAGGTGAACACAAAACCAATATTGATAATTGTGGGTGGGCAGACTGTGGACTACAGAGAGCAGCAATTTGGACTTCTGCAATTTACACAGCATATGCAGGTATCTAAAATGGCTGAATGGGTTTCTGCATATACTGAAGAAACTTGTACTATCCCTGCAGGAAACAGCTTTCAGTGCAAGGGGTACATTTTGATACAATTGACTATTGTAGAGAGCATTGCATGCATGAAAGATCAGAGATTGCAATCTTAGTTAGCTATTTTACCATTTAGTTAATTAAGTGAGTAATAATTCTGCTGCTGTGACTAGGTAATTGCAAAATTTCAGTAGCCACCAAGAAATCTCAATTGGTGATGCCCAAGATACATCCTTCTATTTCACCTAGAACAACTGTTTTGAATTTGAGCAGAACAAAGTCAATCGTTCAACTTGGTAATGATAAATTGAGTAGCATAGGTAAGGGTAGCATAATAGCATGCGTTGAACCACTAGTATCCAACCTATTGGATGGTCTGTATATGACAAATGATCAAAACTATTTACGAATGAATAATTACGAAAGATTAATCCCATACTTTAACGTTCTGTAAGTGAATATTGATATATGCCTTGATATATATGTCTTTTTTAAATGGAATCAATAACATTAACACATTTTCTAAAGCTCCCTATTGGAGTACATTCCCTCAGCTCATATCAAGCCAACTGTAAATGATTTTTATTTATTTTCGTATGAATTTAACTGTTTCATATAGTGCTGACGCACTATGAAGTATGTGGGTCCCTTACAATAAACAGTAATATCAAATACATTGAAAAACGTATCACTGTGCAACTAAGTCCGGGATTTGAACATCAGTAGTAGGTGTAAAATATCCAGTTCCTTCCAAGGTGTAAGAGTCCAAATAGTGGTAAATCATCAGTAAGCATTAGCAGCAGTAGCAAATATCGAGATGGTAGAACTGATGAGACATAAGAGGGCATTTCGGATAAATTAAGCAGGCCTTGACTGAATGTAGGAGAGATTGCTTTAGAATAAAAAAGTGGCATCAAAATTGTAAAAGCACATCACTAATGAACAATTTTCAATTTTCAGGTATGCAATAGGAAAAAGGTGTAAAATAGTTAACAGTTCGAGCCAGGTTGTGGCAGTCCAGTTGGCATTAGATCACACATCTGTAGCAACAGATAGAGACAGACCTTCACTGATAATAGGAGAAACTGAACTAGCCTAGAAGAGTGAGAGGAAAAAGGAGGGATTTTGTCTCTACCCGACAGCTGAAAGAGGTGTGTAATAGCTGATTAGGCACTAGGACAATTCCAGTCTGTACTGGAGAGTAGGCATTTGCAAATCACCACACTCAAGTATTTCCCCAAAATGCATGAGGTACTGGCTTTCTATCAGGGGCATAACACAGGCCCTACAGCCCCTGTTGAGCAAGGTGGGAGGGGGCAACACTTAGGGCCTCCCAAATCCTTCACCAATGGTCGTTGAATATGCGTGAGATATGAGAGGCTCAGCGTCCCTCTTCACGCTCTTCCGGGGGCCCATCCTTTTACATTACGACACTGGTTGGTATTATTAACAGTGGGGCTGCCTCAACACAGAGCTCCACATTTTGTGTGTGCACTGCATACATTTTACAAAGACTTTCTCCGAGTGAATCCACGCGCAGTGGATAGCATAGCTCTGAAACATTGTAATCGCTACTTTCTGTTTCCAAGTTGTGCTGTTTGCAGTTTATGCACTAGCTCGGATAAATTCCAAAATCAACGGAGGTACTTTAAATAATGCGAACACAAACTTCAGGCATTTGTCAGTGCCCTCTTCTTTACTCAGTCCACGGCATTGTCAGATGTAATTTATGCAGGTAATGTCAAGGTTTATAGATTGGTAGCTTTGTCAAGAGAAGCGTATGAAACAGGACTGATTTTTCTGAAATTCCACACGAAGCATGTTTATATTATCCCCTCTGCACTCAAAACAATATAGTTGATCCACTTAGTTATGGACATTCTTTTTTGAAGAATCCAGGCAGGAATATATTCAGAGGTTCCAGAGCTAAGCAGTCAGAAAATTGGAACCATATTCATTTTATTGTATGATTACATTTTGCAGTTACTTAGGGCCAGAAGTAGCAAAGGGTTTTACCCATTCTGTGTCTATTGGAAAATGTGTTCGTACATATGGCCCTTAATCCCTTCAATGCCACCAGGCCTTTTCCCCCTCAGGTGCCAAGACTTTGTTTGGCTGTTTGGGAGACAGTTCACGCCTAGGGCCTCATAACTTTTTGTCCACATAAGCTACCCACACCAAATTTGCGTCCCTTTTTTTCCAAAATCCTAGGGATTCTAGAGGTACCCAAACTTTGTGGGTTCCCCCGACAGAGACCAATAAATTAACCAAAATGCAAGAAGGGCTGTGGTTTGGCATCAACAAAGGGTTTGCAGTGCTAAAATCACCATCTTCCCAGCTTTCAGGAACAGGCAGACTTGAACCAGAAATCCCCATTTTTCAACACAATTTTGGCATTTTACTGGGACATACCCCATTTTTACTATTTTTTGTGCTTTCAGCCTCCTTCCAGTTAGTGACTTTTCTGAAAAGTAGACAAAAGTCTGAATTCAGCAAGGGGTAATTTGTGTAGATCCTACAAAGGTTTCCTACAGAAAATAACAGCTGAAATAAAAAAATATTGAAGTAAAAAAACAGCAATTTTTCTCCACGTTTTACTCTGTAACTTTTTCCTGCGATGTCAGATTTTTAAAAGCAATATACTGTTACGTCTGCTGGGCTCTTCTGGTTGCGGGGATAGATAGGGCTCGTAGGTTCATCAAGAACCCTAGGTACACAGAGCCAATAAATGAGCTGCACCTTGCAATGGGTTTTCATTCTATACTGCGTATAAAGCAATTCATTTGCTGAAATATAAAGAGTGAAAAATAGGTATCAAAAAAACCTTTGTATTTCCAAAATGGGTACAATTTAAGGTATTGAGAAGCAGTGGTTATTTGCACATCTCTGAATTCCGAGGTGCCCATACTAGCATGTGAATTACAGGCATTTCTCAGATAGACGTCTTTTTTACACACTGTCTTGGAAGGAAAAAATGTAGAGAAACACAAGGGACAATAACACTTGTTTTGCTATTCTGTATTCCCCCAAATACTCAATAAAAATGGTACCTTGCTTGCGTGGGTAGGCCTAATGCTCGCAACAGGAAATGCAACATGGACACATCACATTTTTACTTTGAAATCTGACGGGTTTTTTGCAAAGTGCCTAGCTTTAGATTTTGGCCTCTAGCTCAGCGGGCACCTAGGGAAACCAACCAAACCTGTGTATTTTTTAACATTAGACATGTAGGGGAATCTAAGATGGGGTGACTTGTGCGGCTATCAGCAGGTTCTGTTACCCAGAATCCTTTGCAAACCTCAAAATTTGGCCAAAAAACACTTTTCCCTCTCATTCCTGTGACAGATAGTTCTGGAATCTTGGAGGATCCACAAATTTCCTCCCACCCAGCGTTCCCCCAAGTCTCCCGATAAAAATGGTACCTAACGCCAGCCAATGGAAATGCACCCAAAACACTATCTGGACACATCCAAATTATCTTACACAAAACTACCTGTTTTTGCGGGGGAGGGGAGCTGGAACCTAAGTTTTTGGTTTTGGGCTCAACAGCCATCTAGGGCAACCTAGCAAACCCAGACATTTCTGAAAACTATACACCCGAGGGAGTCCAGGGAGGTGTGGCTTGCGTGGATCACCCATTGTTTTCTTACCCAGAATCCTCAGCAAACTTCAAATTTAGCTAAAAAATCACATTATTCCCACATTTCTGTGTGGGATCACCACACCGGGACACATTTTCTACCACCCAACATTCCCCTCAGTCTCTCGGTAAAAATAATACTTCACTTTTCACTTGTGTAGGTGGGCCAAGTGCTTGTGACAGGGAATAGCCAAAAACATGTAAAAATTGAGGGGGAACCAGAGCTGGTCCAAAAGGGCAGTTTAAAAAAAAAACATTTTAGGCTGCCAACTGCAGCAGAATTTGTATCAGTATTGATGAGACAATGCTGGGTGGTAGGAATTTTGTGGATTCCTGCAGATTCCGGAAGGTTTCATCACAAAAATGTGGAAAAAATTTGTGATTTCCAGCTAAGATGGAGGTTTGAGGGCATTTTTTGGTAAGAAAATGGTGTGGGTGCATGCGAAGCACACCACCCTGGACTCACCCAGATGTTTAGTTTTGAGATGTGTCTAGGTTTTGTGGATTTTTCTACATGGCAGCATCCCAATGTCCAAAAAGTGCTTCCCTCACCATTCCAAGTGGGATGATTTTAAGAGTTAGCCAAGCTCTCATTGCCCAATTTTAAAGCAAAACCCAAAATAATCAAATGTCCTCTTCCTTGCCATGGGATAAGATGTTTTGGTGTGCGGGGGTAGAGCTGAAAGACTGATACCCCCTTTATTTGGGTTGGGGGCATAACCAGGCCCATACTGGTTGGTAGCCACCACCCCACAATTTTTTTCTTAATTCCCTGGCATCTAGTAGATTTTCTGCCCCCTGGGGGTGTGGATCGGGGTAATTGCCCCATCTGCCCACTGGTGGGCAGAACAAATTTGTCCGAATTTATTTGGGGTGGGGGTATGGCCATACCCCACCCTCTAATTTTGAAACAAAACTCTTCCCTGGTCTCTGGGAGGCAGACATAGCCAACAGTAATGTGCCGCCATGTGGAGCGACCCTTGCCCAAGGTGCTGCCCTCCAAACAATACACATACACACACCAATCCCTGGTGCCTAAGTGGTTTCTGCACCCCCCGGGGGCAGATTGGCCTAATAGAAATAGTCCGATCTGCCCCCAAGTGGAGCAGAAATGGCGGGGTCACTCCCCTTGCGTGAAATTGGCCCCCAAAAAAATCCTCGGTGCCTAGTGGTTTCTGCCCCCTAATAAAAATAGGCCGATCTGCCACCAAGGGAGGCAGAAATAGCCTGAAATAAATTTGTAAAGAAAGAAAAATATATCCCTGGTGTCTAGAGGTTTCTGCCCTCCCTGGGGGCAGATCGGCCTAATTATAATAGGCCGATCTGCCCACAAGAAGGGCAGAAAAGGCCTAAAAATATTTTGCCCCCCGGAGGTGTGGCCCTTGCCCAAGGTGCGTTCCCCTTATGGGTAAGTATAAATAAAAAATCTTCCCTGGTGTCTAGTGGTTTCTGCCCCCTCCCCCCCAGGAGCAGATTGGCCAAATTATATTAGGCCGATCTGCCCCCTTGGGGGCAGAAATGGCCTAAGACGTGACCCTTGCCTAAAGGGTCGCTCCCCACATATAAAAAAAAAAAAATGATCCCTGGTGTCTACGGTTTTTCTGCCCCCCCGGGGGCAGATTGGCCTAATTGTTTTAGGCTGATCTGCCTCCGGGGGGGCAGAAATTGCCTAAAAATAAGTTGGCCCCATGTATGTATGTATGTATTAAGTATTTATAGAGCGCGTTCCGGCCCAAGGGCATCGAAGCGCTAACTGAGTGAGGCGGGGTGACTAACCAAGAAACTCCCGAACTTATTGAGGAAACAGCCAAGTCTTGACCAATTTCCTAAAAGTTAGATAGTTATGTTCTTGCCGTATGTTCAATGGTAGAGAGTTCCAAATTTTTGCCGCAGCATTGGTAAATGCTCTGTCTCCCCACTTTACTTTCTTCATGCGGGATATATGAATTTGGTGGGCATAGGCCGAGCGCAACAATCGCTTCGGCCTATGCCATTGCAGCTTTGTGGTTAGATCCGTAGGCCCAATCCCATGGACAGCCTTATGGGTGATGCAGAGAGCCTTAAAAGAGATCCGCTGGATTACCGGAAGCCAGTGTGAATCTTTAAGGCACTTCTTAACAGAGGCCACGCGAGGTAAATTTAATAGTAGCCTAACAGCAGTATTCTGCATCAACTGCATTTTGTGCAAAGATTGTTTGTCCAGATTGAGTAAAAGCGCATTTCCATAATCCAATCTGGAAATGACTAAAGCCAAAATGACAGTAGTTCTACAGGTTTGAGGAATAAAAGGAAATATTTTTTTAAATTTCTTCATAGTCCATAGACAGGTCTTAATTGTCAAGTTAACTTGAGGTTTAAATGACAATTGCTCATCAAATACTATTCCTAAATTTCTTGAGGTAGACCGTGGAACAGGAAGCGTCCCACATTCTTCAGGCCACCAGCTAGAAGACCAATGTATCCTTCCTATACCAAAACACAGAATCTCAGTTGAGTTTCAACCAGTTGGTCTTCATCCAATGATTCACTGCTGTCATGCAGGCGTTGAAGCGGCAAGCCACTTCTTCAAGATCTTTGTCAATAGGGATAATAATTTGAGTATCGTCTGCATATGAAGTAGGAATAAAGCCAAAAGAGTGGACCAGATCTGCCAACGGAGCTACATACACGTTAAATAGTGTCGGGCTTAATGAGGAGCCCTGCGGAACCCCACACGGCAAGAGATAGGCAGGGGATCTAAAGTCACCACTGCTAACTGTGGCCCACCTGTCAGATAGAAAAGATTCAATCAATTTCAGAGCCTGGTCTCTAATACCTGCCTGATATAAGCGGTCTAACAGGAGGAGGGGAGCAATGGTGTCAAAAGCTGCCAACAGGTCCAACAGCACCAAAAAAACTCCCTGCCCCCTATCCACCAATCTGCGTATGGTGTCTGAAGATGCAATGAGAGCTGATTCAGTGCTGTGGGACCTCCGAAAGCCATGTTGCGAGCTGTCTAAGCCCTTAGAAGCAGACAGGAAATCAACCAATTCTTTATTAAGATGTTTTTCTAAAAGTTTGGCCACATAAGGAAGAAGGGCTATTGGGCGTAAGTTCGTCAGGTCATCGGGTTTACCAGCTGCCTTCTTTTTTAACGGAATGATGGTGGTTTCCTTCCATTCCCTAGGGTAAAAGCCCGTTACAAGCACTTCCTGAAAAATAGGGGCAAGCATAGAAACCACTAGTTCTGGTGCTAATTGGAGGATAGCAGGGGGGCAAGGATCCATAGGGGAGCCAGATTTACCTTCCAAGAGCAGTTTACACAAAGCTTCCTGAGAGGGCATCTTGAACTTTGAGAGTAAAAATGGCTTGTCTGGCACCTCATTCATTGTCACCCCTGGGTACAGATTCTTAGTTAGCCCGTAGACCAAGTTAGCTGGATTCTTATCCACCCTAAAGCTAGAGTAAATATCAAGAACTTTACATTCAAAGAATTTGGCTACTTTATTACAAAAATCTTGAGAGTTTTCAACTTTAGGAGTGCCTAAGGGAGTGGTAAGAACATTAACGGTTCTGAACAACTCTCTAGAAGAGTTGACTGCTTCGCTAATTTTACGTGTAAAATAGTCTGATTTGGCTACCCGACAAGCTTCTTTGTAACTGTTTAGTGCGAGCTTAAGATCCACCCTCTCGGCTTCACCCCGGCTAAGTTTCCAGCAGCGTTCCTTCTGCCGGTATCTCCTCTGTAAAATTTTAAGGGTTTGAGAGTACCAAGGTTGATTGAGTTTCTTCCTGGTGCCGGAAGCAGAAATCCTCGCCGGCGCTAGCGTGTCCATAGCTTGACTAATGCCCAGATTAAATCTAGCAAGTGGTGACAGCATGGACACCTTTGGGTCATTCCAATTATGTATGAGAGTAACTTTCAATTGTTCTGCTTCAATATTTCTCCAGGCTCTTATCAGTTTTTTCTGGGGAATGGGTATTATGGGCTGCTGTCTAGCCAGAAATTTGAACATTAGGAGAGCATGATCCGCCCACTCTAACGGGGTCGTAGAAAGATACAGATCTTCCTCAGGGTGGGTGAAAATCCCATCTAGGGTATGGCCAGCTCTATGAGTGGCCATCCCATCCTTTAGGACCCAATCCAGAATCTCCATAAGGTTGAGGAATTCCGCCACCAACAGATCACACGTATTATCAAAATGGATATTAAAATCTCCCAAAATGATTGCTTTAGGGGCCATAATTAAAGGTTCCAGGATAGAGGGCCATATCGAGAGGAACTTAGAAACGGGGCCGGGAGGCCGATAAATTAACAGGCCTTCTAAGATCAGGCATTTGTCAAGAAATAATTTAAAGATCATAGCTTCACAGACCTCTGGAACATGACTAGCACTATTCCAGGTGCATGTGAACTTGGACCTGCAGATAATGGCCAGGCCTCCGCCTCTGCCCGTATTCCTATCCACCCTATAAAAAGAGAAGCCGGTTGGGGCTGCCTCAATGAAATCAGGATCCGAATCCGGCCTTTCCCATGTTTCTGTAAGGAAGAGACAGTCTATGTCGAGAGAGAGAATCAGATCATTGATTTCAAATTTATGTTTAGGGAGGGATCTAACATTTATAAGAGCGAAAGAGCCCACCGCTCTACCGTCCCTTTCGATTCCACCCGCAGCATATTCACAATTATTCCCTCCTGCTCCCCAACTTCCCTGCGATGCCTGCTTACTCATCAAAGATGGTGTAGATACCATCCAGTTACACTGCGCACACCTCCAGGCGTAATCAGGTGCAATGTCAGGGATCCAGGTGTGGGTACACCGGGGGCCTGCCAGCTTCTTAAGTTCTGCTAAGGTGTAACTAATTTTTCCCGAGCAAGATGCAGGGTACCTGGCCCCCTGGTCCTCTAGCCCGTCGGGCTTTCCCAAGGGGCCGCTCCCCTTATGTGTCAGTATCACAAATAAAAAATCGCGATAGGCAGTAGAAATGCTTGCAGAGACATGAAAAGAAAGGAAAGGCCTTTCCTTTCCTTTTATGCCTTTGCCGGCCCCCTCCTCCCGAGTAGAAGAGAAATGCTGAACATTTCTCTTCTGCGATGGGAGGTGATCTCTGATGAGGTCTGAACGCAATTGCATGCTGACGTCATCAGAAGTCACTGAGGGGATTAGGAGGGAGTCGAGGGTGAAAGGGGAAGCGATTCCCCTTCCAGTCCTGCCCTGGGTGGGGGGGTCGGAGGAGGCCCTCGGGGGTAGCGCCAGCGCTTTCCCCAAGGGCATATACCAGGACATAGTGGTTACATCCGTAGCGCTACAGCGCCGCACCATCGGACGTAACTACTATGTCCTGGGCGGGGAAGGGGGTTAAAACGGAGTACTGGGTAGCAGGCCAATTCAAGCATGTGGAGTAGAGTTGTGGAAATGCTAATTTGAGATTTCTCAGTAGCTGGACCTACCTACCAATCTGCACAGGCATTTTCCCGGTAGGCTGCAGACTAGGGTGCTGCTTTTAGAACAGTTTTATCAGAGCCGGTTTGGTTTGTAGTCATTGTTCTACTGAGCTGTGATACAGAACAAAACTTACAAAATGGATGGTGAAAAAGGGAGGTGCACACTTCCAAAGTTATACAGCACTCCGACATGCCATCCACTTTACCTTTGTGTGAGTGTGATATCTGTAGGAGGCTGGCCTGGCTTATAGTGGGTACCTGATTAGTAGTGTTCTAGCAGCTTAGGCTGATAGAGGTAGCTATAGCAGAGCAGCTTAGGCTGAACTAGGAGACATGCAAAGCTCCTACTACACCACTTATATCATATAGCACTATATCATAAGAATCACAATACTCAGAGTTACTGAAAATAAAGGTACTTTAATTTAGTGACAATGTGTCAGAAATATCTCAGAGGATATACTGCATTAGGAGGTAAGTAAAATACACAAAATATACCCACAAACCAAAATCAGGTAAGTAAACAGTTAGAATAAGTAGTGCAAACACTGTAGAATACAAAAGGCCTAGGGACAACACGAACCATATACTAAGAAAGTGGAATGCAAACCACTTAGGGACCCCTGGCCTAGTGTAGTGTGTAGAGGGTTGCTGGGAGTGTAAGAAAACACTAAGGCTATCCAAGATACCCCACCCCAAGACCCTGAAAAGTAGGAGTAAAGTGACCCTACTTCCCCAGAAACACACTAAAGTCGTGATAGGAGATTCTGCAAAGACCACAACTGACTGCAAAGCACTGAAGGCGGATTCCTGGACCTGAGGACCTGTAAAGGAAGGGGACCAAGTCCAAGAGTCAGGAAAGTGTCCGGGGGGGTAGGAGCCCACTAATCCCCAGATTAAGGTGCAAAATGGCTGCCTCTGGGTGGAAGAAGCTGAAGAGTCTGCAACAACAGAAGATGCCAGGAACTTCTCCTTTGCACAGAAGATGCCCCACGGTGTGCTAGAGGATGCAGAGTTGTTTCCACGCAGAAAGACCACAAACGAGTCTTGTTAGCTGCAAAGGTTGCAGTTAAAGAAAATGGGTGCTTCCCAGGCCTAGGAAGGACCAGGAGATCGCCCCTTGGAGGAGGAGACAGAGGGGTTGCTCAGCAACACAGAGAGTCCATGCAGAAGCAGGCAGTACCCGCAGAAGCACTTGAACACGTGTTCAAGAAAACTGAGCACAGTGTTCATCTCAACACTACAAAGGAGGGTCCCACGAAGCTAGTGGTCAACTCAGTGAGTTGAGCAATGCAGGACAGAGTGCTGGGGACCTGGGCTGTGCTGTGCATGAAGGATTCCTTGCAAAAATGCACAGAGGCCCTAGCAGCTGCAGTTTATGCAGTACACAGGAGTACTGTCTGGCATGGGGAGGCAAGGACTTACCTTCACTAAATTTGGACAGATGGACCATTGGACAGTCGGGGTTACTTAGATTCAGCTCCTGTGTTCCAGGGACCATGCTCGTCACGATGAGAGGGGACCCAGAGAAGCAGAAGTTTGGTGCCTGCGTTAGCAGGGGGAAGATTCCGTCAACCCACAGGAGATTTTTTCTTGGCTTCCAGTGCAGGGTGAAGGCAGACAGCCCCCAGAGCATGCACCACCAGGAAACAGTCGAGAAAGCTGGCAGGATTAGGTGCTACAATGTTGCTAGTACTCTTCTTGCTACTTTGTTGCAGTTTGTAGGCGTCCTGGAGCAGTCAGCGGTCGATCCTTGGCAGAAGTCAAAGAGAGAGATGCAGAGGAACTCTGGTGAATTCTTGCAAGTTGTTATCTGATGAGAAGCCCACAGGAAAGACCCTAAATAGCCCTCAGAGGAAGATTGGCCACCTACTCAGATAAGCACCTATCAGGAGGGGTCTCTGACGTCACCTGCTGGCACTGGCCACTCAGAGGCCTCCATTGTGCCCTCACACCTCTGCATTCAAGATTGTAGAGGTCTGGGACACACTGGAGGAGCTCTGTGCACCACCCCTGGGTTGGTGATGGACAGGGGAGTGGTCACTCCCCTTTTCTTTGTCCAGTTTCACGCCAGAACAGGGGCTGTGGGATCCCTAAACTGTTGTAGACTGGCTTATGCAAGAAGGGCACCATCTGTGCCCTTTAAAGCATTTCCAGAGGCTGGGGGAGGCTACTCCTCCCCAGCCCTTAACACCTATTTCCAAAGGGAGAGGGTGTAACACCCTCTCTCAGAGGAAATTCTTTGTTCTGCCTTCTGGGACTGGGCTGTCCAGACCCCAGGAGGGCAGAAGCCTGTCTGTGGGTTGGCAGAAGCGGTAGCTGCAGTGAAAACCCAAGAGAGCTAGTTTGGCAGTACCTGGGGTCCATGCTGGAGCCCCAGGGATGCATGGGATTGGCACCCCAATACCAGATTTGGCATGGGGGATAATTCCATAATCTTAGACATGTTATGTGGACATATTTAGAGTTACCATTGTGAAGCTACATATAGGTATTGACCTATATGTAGTGCACGCATGTAATGGTGTCCCCGCACTCACAAAGTCCGGGGAAATTATCCTGACCTATCAGGGGGTACCTTGGCTAGTGCCAGGGTGCCTTCACACTTAGGGCCAGATGTAGCAAACGTTTTGCGACTCGCAAACGGCAAAATTTGCCGTTTGCGAGTCGCAAAACGCGTATCCCAATGCAGAAATGCATTTTGCGAGTCGTTACCGACTCGCAAAATGCATTTCAGACTCGCAAATAGGAAGGGGTGTTCCCTTCCTATTTGCGAGTCGCATTGGGATGCAATACCATTTGCGACCGCATATGCGGTCGCAAATGGCATCGCAGTTACCATCCACTTCAAGTGGATGGTAACCCAATCGCAAATTGGAAGGGGTCCCCATGGGACCCCTTCCAGTTTGTGACTGGAGCCCAAAATATTTTTTCAGGGCAGGGAGTGGTCCAAGGGACCACTCCCTGCCCTGAAAAAAACCGAAACTAAAGGTTTCGTTTTTTTTTTAAGTGCAGCTTGTTTTCCCTTAGGGAAAACGGGCTACACTTCAAAAAAAAAAACTGCTTTATTTAAAAGCAGGTCGCTAACATGGAGGTCTGCTGACGTCAGCAGGCCTCCATGTTAGCGAGTGCCTATACTCGCAATGGGGCCGCAATTTGCGACCCACCTCATGAATATTCATGAGGTGGGTCATTGCGACCCCATTGCGAGTTGCAGTCGGTGTCTGAGACACCGTACTGCATAGCAATTTGCGACTTGCAAATTGCGAGTCGCAGGGACTCGCAATTTGCAAGTCGCAAATTGCTTTTTTCCTACATCTGGCCCCTAGTAACTTTGCACCTAACCTTCACTAAGTGAGGGTTAGACATGCAGGTGGCTTATAAGTTACTTAAGTGCATGGTAAAATGGCTGTGAAATAACGTGGATGTTATTTCACTCAGGCTGCAGTGGCAGTCCTGTGTAAGAATTGTCTGAGCTCCCTATGGGTGGCAAAAGAAATGCTGCAGCCCATAGGGATCTCCTGGAACCCCAATACCCTGGGTACCTAGGTAAGATATACTAGGGAATTATAAGGGTGTTCCAGTGTGCCAATCAGAATTGGTAAAAGGCACCACACAGGGAACACATTCAGGCCACAACTATGAGCACTGGGGTCCTGGGTAGCAGGATCCCAGTGAGACAGGCAAAAACAAACTGACACACAAGTACAAATGGGGGTAACATGCGAGGCAAGATGGTACTTTCCTACAATATCCAAGAACTGTAGATGGCTAACCTTAAAAGGGCGTATGTTTACCTTGGATTTGACCGCACATTTCACCAATGATACCGTTTCCCAAGACCTTTCACATGAAGAGATAAAACTTTGTGTATAATACATTGACAATGAGCACCCGCAAACGAGTTTTTGAATGTCTATGCCAATTTGTTAGTAGGCTTTTTGTTCTAGTGCTGGTAAGAGGCACCCATGACCTCAATTATTCGTACTATATCTCCGGCCAAGTACATGTGTTTAAACTTATTTGTCTATTTTCCAAGGAGAAAGTACAATATTTTCCAAGTGCTTAGTAGATAAAGAGGATAAACAACACATAACAAGTTTGGGGCCACTAAAGACTGATTTAAAATTTACAGGCAGCCACTGAAGTTGGCTGAGACCTACTGTAATTTAAAGTGATCTCACCCGCCAGTTTTAATAACACTCTGGAGGGATTGTTCTCAATAAGGAACCATTTTAGTTATTTATTTGACAGGCACGTTGACAGGTATAGGTTATTACAGCAGTCCAGATGGGACTTTACTGAATCTACACCGAGGTGTATTGCTTAATTAGCCACAAAATTGCATTGTCTATTTTCTCTTATCATGCCCAAAGTATGTAATTTATTCCGATATACACTATCACATTTTTTATTTTCTCAAGACGCTATTTTAAGGCATCAAAACTAGTACCAGCTTAATAATTATTGTTTTTTTAAAGATAATATTTAGATCTTCAGAAAACACTTAGGCCCATATTTATACTTTTTTAGTGCCGTATTTGCGCCTCTTTTTGATGTAAAAGTGTCAGAAACTTACAAAACATAACTTTGCGCAGCTTAGCGCCCCCCCTACCGCCACTATGTGTAAGCAGTGTCTGGGATATCATGGCAGTAGTTAGGAAACTAAACTAGTTCAGAGCTTTTAGGATTAGACAAAAATGTTGACGCTAATCCTGCAAAGCCCATTGAGGCCCATTATGGATAAAGGTGTTCCTCCTTTTAACACCTGTTCTGAGCAAGAGTTAAAAGTGCCGAAATTTTAGATTTCTTTGCTCCATTTTTTAACCTCCTAAAGGAGGCACAGGCATAATGTAGTGCAAAGGATTACAAAGTGGGGCAATGCATGCATTGCACTACTTTGTAAATTTGGCGCTGCGATTTTTGCATTGTTGGGCCACATTACCTTAAAAATATTATTTAAAAAAGTATGCTAATGTGGCATAAAGAGGTGCTAGGGGCTCTTAAATCAGACCTTTATGCCTATATTCATGAAAAAGTGGCCCATCAGAGCTGATGCGCCACTTTTTCTGTGTGTCCCCTACCAGCACCTAAAGACACCATGGTTCTGTGGTCATTAGCACAAGAGTGTTCACATTTTTGACGCTATTGTGGTGCTTTGCTACACTAGTGTCAAACATCTTAGGCTTCAATGGCTGTGTCTTTTTAATGCCTGCTCTGAGCATCTGTTAAATTTTACTGTCCCATTTTTGTGGGCCTCTTAGCACAAGAATGTGCCTTGTATACATCATGCTTGGCCTAACCCATCTTCGGCTCCAGACATTGCCTTTGCCATCCCTGACTGCTACAAGATCATCCGCAAAGACCACAAGAACCGTCCCAAGGATGGTATTGCCATCATCCACAAAGAGTCCCTGCACCTCTCCATCAGCACCGAAGACACAACAACCAACATGGAACTCCTCCACTTCCAGTTTGGAACCAACCCTAAAACCACTCTGTGGGGCACCCCCATCTACAGGCCGCCGCCCCCCCCCCATTCTACGACACCATTGCTGACCTCCCCACCACCCACACGCTTGCATCCAAGGACTACATCCTCTTCGGGGACCTCAACTTCCACCTGTAGAACCCCAATGACAACTCCACGACACTGCTCAAAAACCTCACCAACCTTGGACTCAAGCAATTCATCACCTCGCCCACCCACTCCGCCGGACACACACTGGACCACATCTTCACCGCCAGAACCACATCTCCATTAGCCACATCACCAAACTCCAATGGACCGACCACCACTGTATCCACTTTACCTTCAGCAAATCCCCTGACCGACACCTCGCTCACATACCCCCACACAGGAGCTGGAACAAGATCACCAAGGACCAGCCACTCACCAGACTCAATAACTCACCCCCCCAGATGACCTTGACACTAACACAGCTGCCTGAGACCTCATCAACTGGATCTTAGACTGCACCACCACCTTAGCCCCATCAACAAACCCTCCAATAGACGCACATCAATGAAAGCCAATTGCTGAAGCCCCCGCCCTCAAGGAGTTCAAACAAAACTGCAGACTCCTCAAAAGAAAATGGCACACCGATAAGACGCCCACCAACCACAAAGCCTTAAAAAAAGCCATAAGCACACACCACCAACTCATCACGACCTTCAAGAGAAAGCCTTCCAGGAACACATCAACAATAACACACACAACAGCAAAGAACTCTTCACGATCATCAGAAAACTAACCAACCCAAGAGTGAACTCCACGGACATCCCCCCTCACAAGAACTGCAACAGCCTCTCCCCCTGCTTCCACTGCAAGATAGCAGACATCTACGACAGCTTCCTGACTCAGGACCATCCCACGCCCACCACCGTCATATCTACTACCGCAGCTCCTCCAAACCCCCACTACCTACTACACTGGACCAACATCTCTGATGAAGAAACCCACAACATCATGAACTCCCTCCACTCTGGCTCTCCCTCCAACCCCTGCCCACCACCACATCTTCAGCAAAGCAGGCAGCACCATCACACCCAAAGTCCAGCACTTCATCAACCGCTCTTTCGAAACTGCCACCATCCAAGAAATCTGGAAACACGCCGCAGACCCAGACGACCTCAAGAACTTCCGGCCCATCTCTCTACTCTCTTTCCCAGCTAAAGTCATCAAAAAAGCTGTCAACAGACAACTCACCAAACACATCGAACTCAACAACATCCTGGACCCTCATAGTCAGGCTTCTGTAGCACCCACAGCACTGAGACCGCCCTCCTCGCTGCCACAGATGACATTCGCATTCTCCTAGACAGGGCTGAGACCGTGGGTCTCATCCTCCTCGACATGTCCGCCGCCTTCAATACCATCTCCCACCGTACTCTACGGACTCGTCTCCATGGCGCCGGCATCCGCGACAAGGCACTAGAATGGATCACATCCTTCCTTTCCGTCCGGACCCAAAAAGACCGACTTCCCCCCTTCTACTTAGAGGCCACCAAGATCATCTGTGGCATTCTGCAAGGCTCCTCTCTGAGCTCCACTCCCTTCAACCTCTACATGGCCCCCCTAGGCACCATTGCCAGACACCACGCACTCAACATCGTCTCATATGCCGACAACACTCAGCTTATCATCTCCCTCGCCAACGACTCGCACACAGCCAAAGCCAACTTCCACAACCGAATAAAGGTAGTCACCGCCTGGATGAAGGAGAGCTGCCTCAAGCTAAATACCAAAAAAACAGAATTCCTCATCATCGGCAACAACCCCTCAGCCTGGGACATCTCCTGGTGGCCCACTGCCCTCGGAAGCTCTACTGCCCCCACCAACCACACCCGCAACCTCGGCTTCATCCTGGACTCAGCACTCTCGATGAACCGTCAAGTCAGTGCAGTCTCCTCTGCCTGTTTCAACACCATGCGCATGCTCCGGAAGATCTTCAAATGGATCCTAACGGGATCAAAAAGAACAGTCACACAGGCCCTTGTCAGCAGCAACCTGGACTACGGCAATGCACGCATTCACAACACCTCTGCCTGTCTCATCAAGAACTCCCCCAAACACAGCTTTACCTCTGCCCTACTGAGGGACCTGCACTGGCTCCCAGTAGACAAGAGAATTGCATTAAAACTTCTCACGCATGCCTACAAATCCCTTCACAACGCCAGACCAGAATACCTCAACCACAGACTCCACTTCTACATGCCCACCAGACAGCTCTGCTCCGGGGACCTCACCTTCGCTGCCGTCCCACATGTCTGGAAAACCACAGCCTGAGGAAGATCATTCTCCCACTACGCTGCAAAGAACTGGAACTACCTTCCCATCCTCCTCAGAAGATCTCCCACTCTATCACAATTCAGAAAAGACCTAAACACTTGGCTCTTCATCTGATCCCCTCTGTTCATTGATAATTACTCACTTACTGCTCCCTCCAGTGCCTTGAGAACCTAGCGGGTGAATAGCCGCGCTTTACAAGTATAATGATTGATTGATTTTATTTATTATGCCTGGTTCAAGCATAATGTGGCACAAAGGTTTACAAAGTGGTGCAATGTATATAACACAGGAAAGAGATCACCTAAGCACCGCCTTAGCATCAAAAACATAACACTAAGGTGGTGCAAGGGGTTCTTACATATGCCCCTTGTTAGAAATGGGGTCTTTGGTTGACAGTTAGGTTACCCCCTGTTCAAGCAAGGACCCTCAATCTAGTCAGGGTATAAGAGAATCACCCTCAGCTAACCCCTGCTTTCCCCCTTGGTAGCTCGGCAGAGCAGTAGGCTTAACTTCAGAGTGCTAGGTGTAAAGTATTTGTACCAACACACACAGTAACTTAATTAAAACACTACAAAATGACACAACACAGGTTTACAAAAATAGGAAATATTTTTCTAAACAAAACAAGACCAAAACGACAAAAATACACAATACACAAGTCAAGTTATAAATTAAAAATCAAAAAGAGTCTTTAAGTAGTTTTAAACACACACTAACACTGTTAGCATGAAAATGTATCTTGGGTGCATCCAAAATAAACCCGCACGGGTGAGTCTGCGTCAAAATTGGGGACTGCGATGTGTGAATTTCACTCACGAGCGAGACCTTGCGTCGTTTCTTCATTCGTCAGGTCAGGGTGCGTCGGAAATCCAGCCGTACGATGATCTGAAAACCACGCAGCTTGGGTTGTGATCTCCCAGCCTCCGTCAACGATGCTGCGCAACGTGTCTCCAGCTTCATGCGTCGATTCTTCAGTCCCGTTTCCGGCAAGCATCGATTTTCAGCCACGGAGCCGGTGGCGTGTCGTTTCTTCATCCGCAGATCGGAGTTGCATCGATCTTTTCCCCTCACGGCGCTCTGTGTGTGGATTTCCTCCTCTTAGGCTGCCAGCTTCTCCTTTGAGAGTCCCAGGAACTGGATGGGCACCTCAGGGCAGAGTAGGAGTCTCTCCAGAGACTCCAGGTGCTGGCAGAGAAAAGTCTTTACCGTCCCTGAGACTTCAAACAACAGGAGGCAAGCTCTAAATCAAGCTTTTGGAGATTTCTTCCCAAGATGGAAGGCACACAAAGTCCAGTCTTTGCCCTCTTACTCTGGCAGAAGCAGCAACTGCAGGATAGCTCCACAAAGCACAGTCACAGGTAGGGCAGCTCTTCTTCCTCATCTCTTCAGCTCTTCTCCAGGCAGAGGTTCCTCTTGTTTCCAGAAGTGTTCTAAAGCCTGTGGTTTTGGGTGCCCTTCTTATACCTAATTTCTCATTTGAAGTAGGCCTACTTCAAAGTAAAGTCTCTTTTGAATGTGAAATCCTGCCTTGCCCAGGCCAGGCCCCAGACACTCACCAGGGGGTTGGAGACTGCATTGTGTGAGGGAGGGCACAGCCCTTTCAGGTGTGAGTGACCACTCTTCCCCTCCCTCCTAGCACAGATGGCTCATCAGGATATGCAGGCTACACCCCAGCTCCCTTTATGTCACTGCCTAGTGTGAGGTGCAACCAGCCCAACTGTCAAACTGACCCAGACAGGGAATCCACAATCAGGCACAGAAATGGTATAAGCAAGAAAATGTTCACTTTCTAAAAGTGGCATTTTCAAACACACAGGGGGTTATTCTAACTTTGGAGGAGATGTTAATCCGTCCCAAAAGTCCATTATATCCTATGGAACTCGTAATACGGCTGGTGGTATATCCGTCACTTTACCGTCACTTTTGGGACGGATTAACACTCCTCCAAAGTTAGAATAACCCCCACAATCTTAAAATCAACTTTACTAAAAGATGTATTTTTAAATTGTGAGCTCAGAGACTCCAAACTCCACATGCCCATCCGCTTCCAAAGGGAGTCTACACTTTAATCAGATTTATAGGTAGCCCCCACATTAACCTATGAGAGGGACAGGCCTTGCAACAGTGAAAAATTAATTTTTCAACATTTCACTGTCAGGACTTATAAAACACATTACTATATGTCCTACCTTAACCATACACTGCACCCTGCCCTTGGGGCTACCTTAGGGGTGTCTGACATGTAAGAAAAGGGAAGGTTTAGGCCTGGCAAATGGGTACACTTGCCAAGTTGAATTTACAGTTAAAACTGCGCACACAGACACTCCAGTGGCAGGTCTGAGACATGATTACAGAGCTACTTATGTGGGTGGCATAGCCAGTGCTGCAGGCACACTAGTAGCATTTGATTTACAGGCCCTGGGCACCTCTAGTGCACTGTACTAGGAACTTACTAATAAATTAAATATGCCAATCATGGATAAACCAATTACATACAATTTACACAGAGAGCATATGCACTTTAGCACTGGTTACCAGTGGTAAAGTGCTCAGAGTTCAAAAGCCAACAGCAACAGGTCAGAAAAAATAGGAGGCAGGAGGCAAAAACATTGGGAATGACCCTGCATGAGCAAAAAAGTCCAACACCCCTTAGAGTGCCAGTTAACATATGTTTCTGAGAAGACCAACATGGTACTTGTGCTGAAACCGACAGGAGAAGGAGCCCACTGCTGAGTTAGGCTGTGTGTGGAGTAGGAAGGCAGGTTCTACTTTTGTCACTTTTTGAGCATGTCAGGTCCAGACAGCATCTGCACTGCCTGCACATGCTGGAGCCCCAGACAACTTTTTGCAGCTGACCACTCTAGAGCTGCACTGTCAACCTTGCCATGCATCATGCATAAAATCAGAAAGCAAATGTAACATCCCTTCTTTTGTTTACACTGTGGTCTGTAGAAATACAAAAAGTTCTACCAGTGTACTGAATGATGAACTATCCCAGCAAACGTAACATCCCTTCTTTTGTTTACACTGTGGTCTGTATAAATACAAAAAGTTCTGCCAGTGTACTGAATGATGAACTATCTCAGTTTTAGTTGCCTTTCTTTTGTTGCTTAAATCACAGGAGTAAATAAAAGGATGGAATCTGCTATCCCCTGCTTCTCCATTATTAAAGGAGGCTGCAGGCTGTGCCAGGACAGAATAGGTGGGGTCAAAGCAAAGCTGTCCCATATAAAAACTCTCAGTGGTGCCCACTGACAACCACCAGTACAAAATAATTACTAGGCAACTTGTCACTTACTTGACAATTTAAACTGTTAGGAAGAGTGCCACATTAAGGTAGTAGCTTTATGGGGGCAACTTTAGTTGGTGTGGCAGGATACACTTACCGGACAAAGAACTCCCACAATGTGCTGGGTCCATAGGGGTTTCAGCAGATGACCTAAAGCCAAAAGAAGGACACCAGTGTGAAAACAACGTGAACAGAAAAGAAAGGAAAAAACACATAATTAAAAAAGGAGACATGGACTGACAAAAGAAAGGAATGACTGAAAGTAGGCACTCTTATTGAGCCGGGGGATTTGCAGAGGACAGACAGAAGTTGAGCTGATGAGCATGAACAGAAGAAAGGAAACCTGTTTGGGCTATGGAAAGGGCACAGGATGCCAGAACTAGACGTGGAGAGGTGAACAGTGTAGGACTTTGAAGAGGATATCAAGGAATAGACTGAGGAGTACCTGAAGGAACCTATACTCCCACCTCTATCTAGCAGGGCTGTGGTCAAGGGTAAATTACATATATGTACATATATATATTATATATATATATATATATATATATATACATATATATATATATATAATATGGTACTGGAAAAGATAATCACCAAGTAATTCATGACATACCGGGAGCAGAACCAACTACTTAATGCCTCCCAATCTGACTTCCACAGCAATCACAGCACCAAAACTGCCTTGATCGAAGCCACCAGTCACATCTGAAACCTCCTCGACCGAGGACAAAGAGCAGCTTTGATCTTCCTCGACCTCTCGGCAGCCTTCAACACCATATCCCACCACATACTGACTGAAAGACTCCACCACATCGGCATCCAAGGGGAGGCGCTCAGATGGATCACCTCATTTCTTACAAGACAAACCCAGAAGATCTACCTCCCACTTTTTTATCTCTGAACCCAAGGAGATCACATGCAGTGTCCCCCAGGGCTCAGCCCCACTCTCTTCAATGCATATATGACCCCGTTGGCCAACATTGTCAGATCCCACGGCTTCAACATAATTTCCTATGTAGACAACACCAAACTCATCCTCTCACTAACTGACAACCCCTCCACCACCAGAACCATCTTCCACAGATGCATGACAAGCATCACTGATTGGATGAACAACTGCCTGTAGCTGAACACAGACAAGATGGAAGTATTGATCTTTGGCAACAGCAGCAACATATGAATGACACACCTGCTCCCTCCAAACACGCGAGAAACCTCAGAATAATCATTGACAACAAGCTCTGGAAATGTACTATAGCTGTCACTGCTGGAGAAAATGGGGTCCAGACTGCATGCTGCGATGAGCCTTGGTTTTATGACTAGCTGGGTTAGTCCAATGGTGTTCAGGCTTTCGAGAAGTGCCATGGAGCATGGAAGTTCATGTCACCAAGGGGTATGAAGGCTCTAGAGTCAATGGTGGGTGGAGTGATGAAGACAATGATAAGGTTGGCAAATGAGGCTTGTGGTCCGGGTGGCCAGAAGCCAAGGGTTCCATAGAGAGTGAAGTTTTTAGTGATTTTCAGCTTGAAGTGCAGATGTTCCAATATGTTTGTGGTACTTTCCATAGACGTTGAGTAATTTATAGAGTTTTTGTGGATGACTGCAAGTCCTCCTGGCTTTTGGTGGCAGTCCTGTCATGCAATCTGTAGCTCACCAGGATTTCTGCAGCAATATAGGGTGCCAGGTTTCTGTGAGGAAGAGGAGGTCTGATGCATCACTGCTCAACAGGCCCCAGATGTAAGTTGTGTGTTTGTTGAGGGAGTGTGTGTTGAGTAGCATGTAAGTGATTGAGTGTTGGGGTGTGGGCCTGCTCTGGCATGCTGGGCTACATTACGGTGTTAGTGGTGTTGCTTGTGCTTGTGTGAGGTGTGTCAGTGGGCTTCTGTAGATAAACCGACAGTGGGTGCAGGTAAAAGCTCCTACCATGGTATGTGGCATGGTGCAACAACAGAGATGCTAACAAGATCAAGAAGCAGAAGTAAGTGAATTGAGTGCAAAATAGGTGTGCGAGAGAGACAGAAAGAGAGCTGAGAGGGTGGAGTCACAAGAGCGAGGCGAGAACCTTGTGGTGAAAATGCCCGATCTAATGTCAGCTTAACTGCTCAGAAGACCAGCCACAGGTACGTTAGGGTTGGGCCTAGGCACCAGCTCAGTGGTGTTGTGCAGTGGGGACATTATGTATGCCCTGGTAGGGGTTGTGGGTGGGTCTGCCAGATTAGGAGAAGACACAGTAGGAAGTTGCAGAAAAATGGAGCTTAGGAATGGAGGAGGCAAGAGATGGCACTGGAGGATATAGAGGGGCTAAGGTGATGACACAAGAGGCAAAAAACAGGATGAAAATAAGCAAAAGATGCTACAAAGGTGGTAAAAGCAGCAGATAGCTGGCAAAAGACAAAAGAGAAGGATGCAAAAGAGATGCTACAATGAATGCAGGTTGTTGGGTGAAAAAGCTAAAGGAAGATAGAAAGATGTAACATAGATGTTAAAAAGCAAAGCAGAAAGCAGTTTGAAAGAATAGAGAAAGATGCAAAAGAAATGCTCACAAGAGACAGAAAGTGTGGTGCAAAAGCTAGAGAAAAATGCAAAAGAGATGCTAACAAGAGGCAGAAAGTGGGCCAAAAAACACAAAGATGCCTTAGATAAGTAGGTGCAAAAAGCAAAAGCAAGAAACAGAAGAAAATTATGAAAGAGGTGTGTAACAGAAATAAAGAAAGAGAGAGATGAAAGGGTAGTCACAATGTGAGGCAGAAGGTCCATCGCAAGAGACACTGGTCCAAATGTCCTTGAGTGGTCACATGACCATTCACAGGTAAGTGGTGGATGGGCTAGACACTTCATATAGGAGTGTAATCCAGCTCAGAAAAGTAGGGTCAATCCCCCTTCTAGTGGAGACCTCCATCATGTATTCCCAACTAAGAGAATAAAATGTGTTTTTGAAAACCACCAAGGCCATGCCAAGGGACAGTTCTCCATGGGGTTTTAGACATGGCTCAGGCATCTAAGATTCATAAGTGTATTACAGCTTCAGATTAAGTCATTCTGGTACTCTGGTACTACATTCTCAACTCTGTTCATCAGCATATTACGTAGTATTTTGAAAAACACTTTTCCATCAACATTTAGAATTGATGTTGGGAACTGTTGTTGGTGCTGGCTAGGACTGATGGCAGGGAAGGCAAGTAGGCAGAATATTGGGTACAGAGCTGCCCAAGATCACACAGAGAGTCAGAGGAGTGAGGGGATCCTAAAGGGAAGCTCTGTTCAAGGGAATAAGAGCGATAGCAGTCAGAAAAAACAGGCATTCAAGAGGCACCAGACTAACACCCCAGGACCAACATGCAAGACATATTTATCTATAACAACATTAATAATGAAGGGAATGTGTGATAAAGCAGTTGGGAGCTCCAAGCAGTAAGACTGAAGCTCAGTAAGTTTATCACCCACAATTGCTGTTACAGACTCTGACTGCTAATACTTAGATATATTGGATATACATGCATAGGCCGGGTCTGTGGAGCTGACACCTATGGTGATGTTAAAAAAAGTAACTGAAAGACAATACTCACAGTGGGCAAGAAACACAACCTATGTTGCCAGCTGAGCCCAGTGATACTGGTGATCAAACATGAATGTGTATGGTGGTACAGCAAGGGAGTAGAACTAAATACAACCATGATAGACAAGGAGCTAGCAAGGAAGAGTGCTTAACAGGAAAGGAGGGAAAATAAAGGGGACACACTTAGTAGAAAACAAGTAACAGACAAGGAAACTAAAGACAACAGGAAAACAGCAAACTATGAACTGGAACAAAGGTATGGGAAGAAATGCAAGAAATGGGTGTTGGACCTGGCTCTTTTACAGGGTAATTTCCCAAATTTTTTGCCTTTTTCCTCCTTATTTTTCTGACTCTTGTTGCCTGACGTTATGACTCTGAGCACTTTTTCACTGCTAATCTGTGCTAAAGTGCATGTGCACTCCCTTGTAAACTTGGTATGATTGGCTTATACCAATTGGCATATTTAATTTACCTATAAGTCAATTGTAAAGTGGTATCCCTATACCCAGGGCCTGTAAATTAAATTCTACTAGTGGGCCTGCAGCACTGCTTGCGCCACCCACTGAAGTAGCCTTTCAAACCTGTCTCAGGCCTGCTAGTTCAGGGCCTGTGTGCACAGTTTTCTGCCACAGGGACCTGGCATCTAAATTTACTTGCCAGGCCAGAACTCCCCTTTTACTACATGTAAGTCACCCCTACGGTAGACCCCAGCTATCCCTGTGGGTAGGGTGCCATGTATGTAGAACGCAGGACATGTGCCTAGTAATGTGGCCTGTCCTGGTAGTGACAAACAGCCTATTTGGTTTCTCACTGCTGTGAGGACTGCCTTCTCATAGGATTGCATTGGAAATGCCCTGCCTTATGGATAAGGGATATAGGGGGTCATTACGACCTTGGTGGGCGGCATCAGCCGCCCGCCAATATCTGACCGCCATGCGGCCGCCAATGCGGCCGCACCCCCGCCGCGGCCATTTGGAGATCCCCGCAGGCCCAGCGGGGATCACGGCCGCAACATAGGAGCCGGCTCCAAATGGAGCCGGCGGTGTTGCAGCCGTGAGAAGGGTGCAGTTGCACCCGTCGCACTTTTCACTGTCTGCACAGCAGACAGTGAAAAGCCGCATGGGGCCCTGTCAGGGGCCCCACGACTCCCCGTACCGCCAGCCTTTTACTGGCGGTTCAGACCGCCAGGAAAAGGCTGGCGGTCGGGGACTCGTAATCCCCTGGGCAGCGCTGCAAGCAGATGCCCTGGCGGATTACATCCGCCGGGGCCATTGTGGCGGAAAACCGCCGGCCCCGGCG
Source organism: Pleurodeles waltl (assembly GCF_031143425.1). Lineage (NCBI taxonomy): Eukaryota > Metazoa > Chordata > Amphibia > Caudata > Salamandridae > Pleurodeles > Pleurodeles waltl. The sequence continues at coordinate 605,978,619 of NC_090439.1, forward strand.
GTGCGACTTCAGCGCTACCGCCATGGTCAAAATACGCCGGGAGGCACCACCAGCCTGTTGGCGGTGCTCCCGTCGTTTTGTCCCTGCAGTTGTAATACCGCCAGGGTCATAATGACCACCATAGTCTGATTTATGAGGTGTAGCGTAGGCATGTTTGGTATCGTTGTTATGGTAGTGAGAAATGCTGCTTACTGGTGTATGATAATTTTTCATTACTATTACAGAAATGCCACTTCTAGAAAGTGAGCATTTCTCTGTGCTTAAGACTCTGGTGTTTTTGCACCTTGACTCCAATCCACGTCTGAGCAAAGTAACAGTTGGGCTTTTGTGCATACTTTTCAGACAGCCTGTACACAGGAAGGGTGGGGGTGTCACAGAGGTGCATATACATACTGAATAGTTCACCTGGGCTGAGAGAAGGGAGAGGCTGGGCCTACCTGCATTTGTAAAGGCTGTGCCCTGGCCTCACACAATAAGACAGTTTACCCCCAACTGATGTTTGGAGCCTGTGCTGGAGGAAAGAATGGACACTGTTAGAACCAGTTGCAATTGGTTGAAACCCCCTCTCCTCCTCATTGAAAATGCTTTGCAGAACTGAGTATAAGTACAGGGCAATTTTCCCCACAATTTGGTAACACTTTGGAACTTACCTTGAACTGGACACAGAATGCTGGAGAGACTTACCAGGAACTGCCATGGACTGCTGCGGCTGTGCTGACCAGGGACCTGATGGGTCCCCTGGAGGAACTGCCACTTGCTTGCATCCACCTGGTGCTGGCCAGCTGCTGGGCCCTGCCACCTGTGCTCCTTTTTCTTTACAGTTGTCCCTCAGGAGCTGGGTGCTGTGGCCCTGGACCCTTGCAATCGGTCCCTAGCGCCTGGAGAGCGCTTGGGTAAACTTGCCCTGAAGTGCTTGGAAAGCGCTTCCTTTCTGGGATGTTTTGCGCTTAAAAGAGCCTTCTTTTGTGGTGCAGTTGCTCTTGGTATCCACACTTCTGCATCCGGGAATCACTGCCACGACCCGGGCTTGTCAGGACTGTCCCAGCGCTCGTAAGCTCATTGCCGATTCCAGAATCACTAGCCTGGTTTCATCAAGTGCCAGCTTTAGGTCACACCTGGGACCCCCAGGGCACCACTGAAGTCTGGGAAGGAACGAGCGCGTTCCTACCGTGCCCCAGGGGCAAACCACACTCCGAGGAGCACCCCCAGGGCACAGGCAGGCACCTACTTTGGTGCCTGCCCTCTGTTCTCGCTCAGGCGGGCCGCAGCCTGCATTTGGAAACCAGGTGGGGGAGAAGGAAGCCTCATCGGGGCTCCCCCTGCCCCAGCAGAGCGCAAGCCATTTCCAGAGGATGCAAGTGAGGTGTCAGCCTCACCGAAGGCACCACGTGGTCCTCCTTTGTGTTTTGGGGGCCCCCGCAAGAGTCGGGTGAGGACCCCATCTGTGATCCCACTTGTTGTGTCCTTGCTCCCCCCCCCCCTCTCTGGAGGGCTAGTTAAGGCCTGGGGGGCCCCCAGAGATCACGGGCCCCTGGAGGGGCCCATAATAAACACCGGAGAAGGAGCGTACCACCGCCCCTCCTTCATTATCAACATGGCCCCTGTTTTATGCATAGGAGCACTGGGGGCCCCCCCATGACCTCTCTGGCACTGGAAGTGCCTTTTCATCGTGATACAGGTACTATCTCAAAGACACATACTGTCCCTAAATGTTCCTCATATGGATTGATGTGTTAACCTGTATCCTTGATATACTACATATATGTTCTGCTGTTCCTTGTATGGGCATGATAGGATGATATGTTTCTCTGACCTTCCATAGGTTTTTATAATGCTCTTAGTATAGGAATTTATAATATTTCTATGACAAGTGCATTTCTTTAATGAAATTCTTGACTACTGCCTTTGTTGCAGAATTCTAAGTACTTACATGTTATATGTGACTACTGCTTATTCTTGCAGAATATTAGTAACCGGTGCAACATTTTGACAACTGCTAAGGTAGCAGGGTTTTACTGACATCTAATGTTTGGTCTAATTATGTTTTGTACAATACAGTTTATTTTTACATAGCTCGGTGTTGTGTTTACTTTGTGGAGTATATCTGCATCACATGTGTTGTGTGTGTTGTGCAAATGCTTTACACATTGCCTCCGGGTTAGGCCTGACCGCTCGTGCCAAGCTACCAAGGGGGTGAGCAGGGGTTATCTTGGATGTGTAACTCCCTTGCCCTGACCAGAGTGGGTGGGTTCTGCCTGGCTTAGGTGCATACCCTAGCCAACCAGAAACCCCATTTCTAACACTGGGAAAAGGAAAATACAGAAGCAGAGGCTTCAAGGGAACACAAGAAGTGCTGGTGCGGGAATCAAGGATACAAAGAAACAAAGCAGGCAGAAATAGTTCAAGGAACAAGGAATAGCTGGGGCTCAGGAGTCAACTAGAACTGTAGGGAATGCTAATCGGGAATAGGTATTTGCTAAGGCTCAGAAGGCAAGGTAGCACTGCTGGGAGTGCTAGCTCAGGAACAAGGACTTGCTACAGCTCAGCAAAAGTAACAAGGTCAGCTGCAGCTCAGGAACACGAACAAGGAATAACTACAGCTCAGAAACGGAGAATAACTACAGCTCAGGAACAAGGAATAGCTACAGCTCAGGAACAAGGAATAACTATGGCACAGGAACTCAAGAAATAAGAATAACAAAAACTCAGGAAACAAGGGGGGAATATCTAAGGCTCTGGAACAGGACAGAAGAATAACTATGCTCAGAAACTTCAGGAAACAAAGGCCGATCTTACTGGAAAACAGCTACAATGACCAAGACTGGGCTGAACGGAGCTGATGCTTTAAAGGGCTCACAGTAATCACATGCATCAGGTGTAAGCAGGCTAGCAGCAGCAAGCCACAGGTGTGCTGAATTCCCCCACCCAGCCTTGGCCTGCAGGGGTGGAGATGAAGCAGTGAGCAAGGGATTCTAAGTAATGGAGTTCAAAGCATGAGCAGACTGCCTTCCACAAAACCCAGCAATGACTGGGAATGGATAATAATGTGCAAATAGTGCCCACATGGCTGGAAGTCAGGATATGAATGCAGGTAAAGTCTGAAAGGTTATTAGAGCATTGAAAGGTCCCACAAATATGCCCCGTAGTGATGGGCATGAGAGTGCAGGAAGCAAATTGTGACAATAGATAAGGATTTAGCTGGGCTCTGCCTATCCTTTTCAGGTTTTGGAACCACTTCTGTTATGGTCTCCAGCAAAGCAGCTCTCTGTTTGGCCTATGTATAGAGTTTTAGTAGTCTTTCTGCATCTAGATCTGCGAACACTTGGTAAACCTTCAAGAGAAGTCCATTCCCACCTAATCCTTTCTTTGGAGTTAATCCTCATATAGCAGTGACCACTTCCTCTCTAGTAAAATCTAACTCTTGGTCTTCCTTCTTTTCCTGAATATTGTCAGTAGGTCAATGTATCCCAGTAATGCCTCGAGTTGTGACAGTAACAGTCTCTTATGTAGGTGGGCTAGGTATTCTGATAATGTGTTATGGATACCAGTACGTGTCACTGCTGCTCTCCCATCTGTATTATTCAGGGGCAATATCAAAGGAGCAGGAGCCTCCCTTTTAAGGACTCAAGCTAAGAGTCTTCCAGATTTATCCCCTTTCCTGTGCATTATTTGGCTATATTCTGTCAGAGTGTGTCTGTCCAACATTTCATGTCTTTGCTATGTCACAACTGAGCTCCAGTCCAGTCGTTCTCTGGGTCAAAATTGGAGCTTCCTGAATCTAGATTTGCACCAGTCTCATCTCCTCTTGAGATAAGGTGTGTTGTGAGTGCATTTGGAAGCCATATTTCTTTGACAAACATTTCCCCTGAATTACAGCCTTTATACTCTTCCACTCTGGTTCTTAGGTAGTTGTTGATTCCCATTTTTTTCTAAGCAAACTTCCAGGGCCACTCTGATATCTCCATGAAAAACTGGGTCATTTAAGGCCTCTGAGATCAGCTGCCAAGCTGGCGTCCGTTCTTGCTGACCACCCCTATCATAGGTGATAAGGGGAAAGTGACTGGAGAGAAATCTATTTAAATACTGCACCCTCTTTAACCCAAAAGTAAAATCTATGGATACCAAAATATGGGCTAGCCTGCTATTGGTGTTATTGGTTAATGAGTGACATATGAACTGCCTGTGAGTCTGGTGCATAGTTTGTCAAATATCAATGCAACTCAGTCTTGCTGTCACCTCAGACAAAGCAATGCTGGCTTTGTGTGATTCTTGGGAGGGTGCCTATCCATGTCGCTATCTAAAATACAATTAAAGTTCCCTCAATTTTGGAATACTTAAATATAATAGTGTCTAAAATAGAAGGCTTTGCTGTCTGTATTCAGGGCTTCAGAGGGTTAGATACAAATGTCAACCCCATTAAACATTCCATATGCCAATACATATCTTCCCTCTGTTTCTGTCTGGGAATGCCTGTGGTTGAATGACATCCCTGGGGACATCCTCACTAAGACTTGCCTGTGGTATGTGGACATCTGTCCCCTCCATTCCTTATTTTGTTCACCTCTTTCAGATGGATCTCTTAGAGCAGGTGTTAGACCTGACATGCCTTAGGGTGGTCACCCCTAACTTTTTGCCTGCCTCCCTACACTGTTTGGACCCTGTTTTGCTGGCTTTTAGACTCTGCGCACTTTACCACTGCTAACCAGTGCTAAAGTGCATATGCTCTCTCCCTTTTTAAACATGGTAACTTTGGATCATTCCTGATTGGACTATTTAATTTACTTATAAGTCCCTAGTAATGTGCACTATATGTGCCTAGGGCCTGTAGATTAAATGCTACTAGTGGGCCTGCAGCACTGGTTGTGCCACCCACTTAAGTAGCCCCCTTAACCTTGTCTCAGGCCTGCCATTGCAAGACATGTGTGTGCAGTTTCACTGCCCCTTCGACTTGGCATTTAAAAGTACTTGCCAAGCCTAGAACTCCCCTTTTTCTACATATACGTCACCCCTAATGTTTGCCCTAGGTAACCCCTGGAGCAGGGGCTGTGTGGGTAAAAGGCAGGACATGTACCTGTGTAGTTATATGTCCTGGTAGTGTAAAACTCCTAGATTTGTTTTTACACTACTGTGAAGCCTGCTCCCTTCATAGGCTAACATTGGGGCTGCCCTCATACATTGTTGAAGTGGCAGCTGCTGATCTGAAAGGAGCAGGAAGGTCATATTTAGTATGGCCAGAATGGTAATACAAAATCCTGCTGACTGGTGAAGTCGGATTTAATATTACTATTCTAGAAATGGCACTTTTAGAAAGTGAGCATTGCTTTGCACTTAAATCTTTCTGTGTGTGACAATCCACGTCTGGCTGGGCTTGGTTGACAGCTCCTTGTGCATTCACTCAGACGCACCCCAAACACAGGGTACTCAGCCTCACTTGCATACATCTGCATTTTGAATGGGTCTTCCTGGGCTGGGAGGGTGGAGGGCCTGCTCTCACACAAAGGACTGCCACACCCCCTACTGGGACCCTGGCAGACAGGATTGAACTGAAAGGGGAGCTGGTGCACTTCTTAGCCACTCTTTGAAGTCTTCCCCACTTCAAAGGCATATTTGGGTATAAAACAGGGCCTCTGCCCTACCTCATCAGACACTTGCTGGAGAAGAAACCTGAACCAGAAACTACATCCTGCCAAGAAGAATTGCCTAGCTGCTCAAAGGACTCACCTGTCTGCTTTCTACAAAGGACTGCTGCCTTGCTGTTGGCCTGCTGCCTTGCTGAACTCTTGTCTGGCTGTGAAAGTGCTCTCCAAGGGCTTGGATAGAGCTTGCCTCCTGTTCTCTGAAGGCTCAGGACCAAAAAGACTTATCTTTTTCACTTGGACGCTTCATGCGCGGAACTTTTCGCCACACACCAATGCTGATTGACGTAACGCCTTCGGGGCGACCAGAACTTCGACGCACGGCCTCGCAAGGACAACGCCGCCCAACTTCAGAGGAGAAATCAATGCGACGCCTGCCGTGAGAGCGAAACTTCGACGCACAGCCCCGCGGAAAGACGCGTAGCCAGAAAACAAGCAGGAGAGTCCACGCACAGACCCGGGACATCTGGTAATCCCCGCGACCCATAGAAAGAGACTGTCCGTGTGCCGGAAAACGACGCACGACTTCCCCACGTGAAAAATTGCGACGCAAGTCCATGTGTGCTGGGGAGAAATCGACGCACACACCATTTTTCCACGTATCTCTGCGGCCCTTTGCAGAGGTTTTCCACTCCAAACCAGGTACTTTGTGCTTGAAAGAGACTTTGGCCCTCATTCTGACCCTGGCGGTCAAAGACCGCCAGGGCGGAGGACCGCGGGAGCACCGCCGACAGGCCGGCGGTGCTCCAATGGGGATTCCGACCGCGGCGGTAAAGCCGCGGTCGGACCGGCACCACTGGCGGGCTCCCGCCAGTGTACCGCCGCCCCATTGAATCCTCCACGGCGGCGCAGCTTGCTGCACCGCCGCGGGGATTCCGACCCCCCCTACCGCCATCCAGATCCCGGCGGTCCGACCGCTGGGATCCGGATGGCGGTAGGGGGGGTCGCGGGGCCCCTGGGGGCCCCTGCAGTGCCCATGCCACTGGCATGGGCATTGCAGGGGCCCCCATAAGAGGGCCCCTACATGTATTTCACTGTCTGCTGCGCAGACAGTGAAATACGCGACGGGTGCAACTGCACCCGTCGCACAGCTTCCACTCCGCCGGCTCGATTCCGAGCCGGCTTCATCGTGGAAGCCTCTTTCCCGCTGGGCTGGCGGGCGGTCTGAAGGCGACCGCCCGCCAGCCCAGCGGGAAAGTCAGAATTACCGCCGCGGTCTTTCGACCGCGGAACGGTAACCTGACGGCGGGACTTTGGCGGGCGGCCTCCGCCGCCCGCCAAGGTCAGAATGAGGGCCTTTGTTTGCTTTTTAAAGACTTAAGACACTTTATATCACTTCTCAGTGATATCTCTACAATTTCACATTGCATCTTTATTCGTTTTTGACCTACAATTATCCTGATAAATATTATATATTTTTCTAAACACTGTGTGGTGTACTTTTGTGGTGCTATATTGTGGTATTGTATGGTTTATTGCACAAATACTTTACACATTGCCTTCTAAGTTAAGCCTGACTGCCCGTGCCAAGCTACCAGAGGGTGGGCACAGGCTGATTTTGGATTGTGTGTGACTTACCCTGACTAGAGTGAGGGTTTTTGCTTGGACAGAGGGTAACCTGACTGCCAACCAAAAAACACATTTCTAACAGCAGGGTAATCCCAATACCAAGTCACCTATGATAAATAAGTCTTCTGCATCATTTTGCTTATACATTCAGCCCTCTGGCATTCCAGATGGATATTTGTAGCCATTTGAGTGTATGCTTTTATATATGTATAGTGCAACTGAGCAGGGGTTCTTGCCACATTTTGTGAGATACTGATGCAGGGTTCAGGGTACAGTGCATGTAGCATAACAATCGGAGAGTAAACGCTCAACTCTTGGTTGTTTTCATGTGTATCAATCATCCAACTTCTCCCTCCTTACCCCAGATAAACACTCTGCAAACAAGAAAACTGATGTCTCCCCTTTCCATGCCACACATAAAACCTGAAGAACACCTTCCTTGGTAACTCACACTATACATGCGCTTAATCTATGCTATGTGTAATTTAATGTATGGAAGGATCAATCTTCCCACTGGTGCCATGACCAGAGACCTGGCTGAGCTAGTCTTCAGAAAGGCAAGATCTATTCCCTAACATAGCTCAACAGTGACCCTAGCTAAAGTTTTTGCTATCTTTTTTTCTTGTGTCTTGAGCTGGGGGCCCCCATCCCTAATGTGGCTCCCCTTTTTTTGTAACGTATTAAAATAGCTGTACACCAGCTGCATCATTGTTAAATTGCATTCTGGGTCCCTTCTATTTGCATCAGTTCTGGATCCTGCTTCCATGTCCCCATTTTACTCCGTAATCTATACTTATCAATTAAGTCCTTTTATTCAGGAGCCACAAATGGTTTCTCTGTTCATGTACTATTTTGAAGTGACCCTATCTCATTAGGCTAACTTCGTCAGCCCTCCTCCATGCTCTTGTTCCATTTCTCACTGTATTCACAGGGTGGGAGTCTGCCTCTCCTTCACTCCCCTGGCTCACAATGTTTACTGTACGCAATGTTTATATGCGTAGACCACAATTCTCTTGGTGTTTCCTGGCAATTCACCCCAAGTGCTTTTTTTCTCATGGAGGGGGACTCCTATGGTGGTTGTTTTTACGAGGTCCTCCTACTTTGACCTATGTGGACAGAACTGTCATTTTGCTGTCCAGCTCTAGCCATCCCCAGGCATCTCTGGGTCTGTGAAGAAGGGATCTTCCACTGTAGATAAACCTCAGCTTGGTTGTAAACAGCAACATGAACTTCAAGGTCTTGGTTTTAAGTTTTTCTTTTACTTCCATAAAGGTTTTAAACAGCTTCTGAACCTTTTCTCTGTAGTCAGGAAATACTTTAATAGTGTGAACATAATTTTGCAGGTCTGCCTTGTTCTGGATCATTCTCAGGATTGTCTCTATCCTAGCAGTTGAGGAATCTGGCAATACTTGCACATGGAGGAGTTCCAGGAGCCAATGCCTTATGTTCTATTTCTGTCACAAATAAGGGAGAAAGACCAACAGCTCAAGCAACTACAATGTGGGCTCAGCCCTTCAGCTGTCCAACCCAGGGTAAGGAGAAGAGATGGTTACTGCCCTCAATGCTCACCATAGGAGGCTGCCATTTGGCCATCAGGAATCACTCCAGCCATCCAGGTGCTCCTGCTGCTCACTGAGACTACTATCTGCTAGGCAGGGCCAGATGTAACCTCAGTTCTAGTCCTCAACCCATTCCCATTTTGCCAGGCTGGTCAATGTATAGCTGTGACATGCCGGTAAGACAGCCACCCCCATCCACAGGCCCCCCCATTGGACACAGCCACCTGTAACCAATTTTCCCCAACAGGCAGGGACCAAAAATTCTGCATCCTGCAGCTAGGGCGCAGCATCATCTGGATAGGGATCCATGAAGTACTGTGATGTCACTGCAGCGATAAGCTGAACAAACTGTGGGACGAGTGCCTCAGTCTCTTCAAAGGACGCTCTGAGAGGTGATTCACTGAGCAGTAACCACCTTGCTCTTAGCAACACTGCCTCACCTTCATATGATTGGGGAAGGATCGACTTGACATTCTCTTTCTGCCTCTGATGGCTCAACAACTCTGCCACTCAAGCTGATTGCAGCATTGCAATCTTTCTGCTCTTGCTATGTTGGCTGAAGTCATTGTAGCTTCCCGTTAGACAGAGAATATTTACGGACTGGAAAAGGGAACTGCAGGAGCCTACCTTAGTATGAGTTTGGCCATGTTGCCAGGCCATGCCCCACAATTATTTAATAATTATTGGGAAAAAATAATTTATATATTTTTACTGGAAAAAACTGAATGTTAAAGTGACATTAAAATTAGGTATGGAAATAGAATCTTAACTTATTTTAAAACAAGAACTAACATTAACTGAAAAAAACTAAGGTTAAAGTGATGTTCCAGCTTAGTGCTGAAATTAGATAAAAGCTAATGTTTAATAACTTAAATGTGACTGAAATTTACCTATAATTTACTGAGATGACTATAAATTATACCCCCTGCTCTGCATATTTCATGCTTATTTCCTCACATATTACACCTTTCAGTGATGACACCTGAAATGGCATAATTGATAGCATCAATGATAACATCAATGATAACATCACTGATAACATTGAGGCCAACTACAGCATAGAGTTACTGTGTGTACACATGTGGGTGTATAGTCTAGACATAGTGTGGACCTTAAGTTATATGAAGCACCACTACAGATCACTAATGTTTGTGGTACAAGTAGTACTCCCCACCAAAAAAGCTAAAGCCTGTACATACCTGATATGGGTTGCTGAGGTATGTTTTAAAATAGGTTGTGATTTAAAGCCAAACCCTATTGAAAAACTCTGTGAGACAGACCAAAGCATCTTTTCAAATAAATTATACACCAGTGGAAGTTTGGGCACATGCCCATTTTAAATAGTTGTAATATAGTGATATAGAAATATTGAATGCAACAGGGATTTTTATAATGTGTGGACGTTTAGTTCCAGGATTTTACCAGTAATGTTAAGGCATTGCAGAATGTTGAATAACATAGAATGTAGCTGTGAACCACATAGAGGTGTTTTCACTCACGCTATGGTTGTAAGCCTGGCTCTAAGGATTTATGACATTGCGCCCATCTCTGTAATGGGTACAGTGTATTTTAGCAAACCTTTGAGACTTCTCCATAGGGCCTGGTAGTAAATATCTAATCAGAGGTACCTGAATAAAGGGCAATTTTCAAATTGCAGGCCATGTGAAGAGGGTGAACACATTAAGTTGAATAGTGTGCAAACTCTTTTTTGGAGGTTTTTCAAGGTGTAAAAAGGGATGACCACATTAATCTTTATTGAGTATTTTGTTTATTAGGTGGGTGAATACTAGTAAAAAGAGGGTTATATTCACAAAATGAAAGCAACTTGACAGATATGTTATTTGTCTAGCATATTGTCAAATTTTATCACACAAGGTCTATTATCACATCATTGGTAATAGAAATATATCCATACGGGTAGCATGTTAAACTTCAAGTCTATAGATCTTAAAGGATGCTGTCACAATGACTGCATGATGCCATCAATGATGTACTTTAGCATGTCATGAGTGAAATATGTGAGGTCATAAGCAGTGAATGGCAGTACTGCAAGTTATAGTTATTTCAGTAAACAATAACTTGTTAATTTCAGTGTTTTTTTGGTTTGTAAATGTTATTTTTCATCCCATTGCAACACCTAACTACATGCCACTAACCCTTTAGTTCACTCAGTGAATGTTTGGTTATTTTGATCATATTGAGCTTATACACCCCTGCCCATGTCCATTGGCTGTGCACATTGGCAGGTTGGCCACAGTGCCTGACCTCCTTTCAGGCCTCGCACCCAAGCCCTGTAAGTCGTACATGCAGAGAGTTGGAAGCAGGGGTTAGCCTCTGGCCAGCTCCTGCACCCATCCCATCATGCCCAGAGAACACATTGCTGCACAGGGTCTTCGGCAGTGTGAAGAAAGGGATTTTCCAAAGGGTCTAGCCTCTGGCTAGGCCCTGCACCGATTCCCTGTCGACATTTTGTTTTTGGTTTTTTTTAAGTGCTCAGCATGCTTCCTTAGGAAGCTTATTTAGTACTGTGGTACCATGAGAGGGAAGCTTGAACAGTGGCTGCAACAAGAGTTCCATAGCACCTCACAGGAAGCCAGTTGTGGGTCCAGCAACAGTAGTGCAGTAACCATGACCCAGTTTTTTCCATAATGGGAGTTCCCCTTCACAAGTTCCTGGGGGTCAGGGGGTCCCTACCCTGCTCATTTATATATTTTATAAAACCTTTTCAAGATACACACCCCCAAGTACTGTATTAGTGGCCTCAATATTTTCTTCTGAGTTGCAGCCAGCCGATAACATTGCTTAGTACAGTGGTACCAAAATGGCTAAGATGAGAAAAAAAACTCCCTCAGCTAATCTGAAGGCCATACTGTTTTAATTTACAAACTCCCAGGACTCCAGCTGAACTAACCATCTCAATAGACCTACATTTTAACACATTCAAGCCTAACTCATGCCCCTGCCTGAACACTAATGCCTCATAAATGGCTGAACGGATTTACACATAATCACAAAAAGCATGCCCTCTTAATAAAGTTCTAAATTTCTGGCAAATCTGGTGGTGTTGTTTTCTGAGAATGAATTACATTTGTGGAAATGCCCTCTTATTACTGTTATAGCTTTTGTTAAGTTGTTTTATTAAATGACTTTGATGTTTGATATTATACCTTGCTTTTCTTTCGTGTTTTGAATAGAAGTGTTAATGTATTTGTGTAATACTGGAGAAAACATTGGAAAAGTGTTTTCTGTAAGCTTGTAGAGGGCTGGCTGTTTTGAAATGGAAGACGGTCCTTGCTTCCTTAATCTCAGTTGTTACATTTTCCAGCTCATGTCACCTTCTACATGAGTTGTATTTTAATACTACTGCGTAGCAATCTAGGCACACAGTAAAGAAGTGTGTCATGCAGAGATAAATGTTTATATTATGTAATTTTCTTACTTCCTTGGTTTTTGCCTTTGCTGCACTTAGTTCTGAGTAATGGCTTTGCTATGCCTCATCATTAAAGAGTGCTGCACTTGATAAAATGCATATATTTATCTTATACTTTATCCCGATTAGGGTGTTAGTGCAAAATGGCATTTTATTTTGTTAGACATGATGCCTTATGCATTAAAATTATTTTGAAGCCTGTCTCCCATCGCTGTCTCCTGTTGCCCCGATCCTCTTGTGGTGCCCCTGCATTCACTGGACACCAGCACAGGACTCAAGCAATCCTGGTACTGCTTAAACGCTAAACATAGCATTGTCGCGTGGGCTCTCATTATTCTAAATGAGACTACTGGATTTCTAGGTAGCAGGATCTATAACGGTGTGGGGGACTGAGTCTGACCCACGTGTAAAGAACTCTGTCACCCTAAATCCGGTTTTTGCTCCGGCTAACTAGCAGTGCCTCATTTCTCCCATGTGGAAGAAATGATTTGGCAGCCGAGCGCATGACATCTTTGGAACTTCTCAGGGAAGTCGTGGTTACTCAGATCCAAACCAACTCTCTTATTTCCAATATGATCTCATATACAAATGACAAAGACAGTATAAGTTTTATATAATGTTTTTAATAAAACAACTGTATTTTAGATATTAAGGCGTGAGCCGCAATAACCAGAACGATACAACACAGTAGGATTGAAATAGTCACCAGGAGAGTAAAACATAAGAACAAAGCTATCATATTGTCTAACAGTTTCTACTCTCTCTCTGCTTGTTCTATTTAGAGCACAGCATGTTAAGCTTCTAGCTTGCCTATTAGAATCACGGTGGAGACATCAGCCCTCATACCTGAGTAAAGACCTGTGATCTTGGTTCAGCATCTGCAACGAAGCAGTCAGCGTCTAGTTGTGGTTCCCTGGTCAGAATCTCCCTCTTGCGTGTATTGGGACAAGGAAGTGATTTTATAACTAACATGTCATCGTGATCACAAAATGTCCCTACGCAGGAATGCCAAGTCTAAACTCATACCACGTCTATCGGCAATGTACCAGACTGTATCCTTGACTGAAGCACAGAGTAAATATGTTATGGAGAACTCCAGTGCTGAAGTAGGCAAAACAGTGTGATATGAATAAAAAACAACACCGTAGAACTGGCTATTTGAAAAATAACAGTACGAAGCCTAATAAAAAGCATATAGAGCAAAGTGCACAGAGGCTCTAAGCTGTCAGCAAATGAATAAAATATATTCAGGGCAAAATGCACAAAGGCCTAAAGCCTGAAGCTAAAGCGCAATGAATACGTAAAACTAACCACACTACAGCATGAAAGCAGTGTCAGGATTGGTCTGAGCAGCAGTCACTGCCGCTCAAACACAAGCCTGATGTCTGTGCTGTTTTTCCAGCAGGGCTGGAGAAACCTAAGTGCGCATGTGTGTTTGGCCGACCTAAAACGGCCAGCCAAACACACATGCGCACTTAGGTGCACTGTCCCCTCATCCCTCCTCCTACCTCCCATGGCCCAGCCCCACCCCTTCCTGCACTTACTGACTCAGCCAGCAGATCAAAAATGAAATAATGATAGCAAGCTATTGTTTTATTTTTCAGCTGCTGGCTCATCTGTGGGGGTGATGCCCCTCCGCCACTGCAGAGGAGCCACCCCTGTATTAATGTATGATACATGAATTCTGCATCACTGTTTACTTTTGTGACTGCTTCTAAATATGGTATTTCAAGTGGTTGTTTCTCTTTTTTATTTGATGTGTTATTGTGTTGATGATTGTGTAATTTTCAATTATTAAATAGCATATACAAGGGAGTGCAGAATTATTAGGCAAGTTGTATTTTTGAGGATTAATTTTATTATTGAACAACAACCATGTTCTCAATGCACCCAAAAAACTCATTAATATCAAAGCTGAATATTTTTGGAAGTAGTTTTTAGTTTGTTTTTAGTTTTAGCTATGTTAGGGGGATATCTGTGTGTGCAGGTGACTATCACTGTGCATAATTATTAGGCAACTTAACAAAAAAAAATATATACCCATTTCAATTATTTATTATTACCAGTGAAACCAATATAACATCTCAACATTCACAAATATACATTTCTGACATTCAAAAACAAAACAAAAACAAATCAGTGACCAATATAGCCACCTTTCTTTGCAAGGACACTCAAAAGCCTGCCATCCATGGATTCTGTCAGTGTTTTGATCTGTTCACCATCAACATTGCGTGCAGCAGCAACCACAGCCTCCCAGACACTGTTCAGAGAGGTGTACTGTTTTCCCTCCTTGTAAATCTCACATTTGATGATGGACCACAGGTTCTCAATGGGGTTCAGATCAGGTGAACAAGGAGGCCATGTCATTAGATTTCCTTCTTTTATACCCTTTCTTGCCAGCCACGCTGTGGAGTACTTGGACGCGTGTGATGGAGCATTGTCCTGCATGAAAATCATGTTTTTCTTGAAGGATGCAGACTTCTTCCTGTACCACTGCTTGAAGAAGGTGTCTTCCAGGAACTGGCAGTAGGACTGGGAGTTGAGCTTGACTCCATCCTCAACCCGAAAAGGCCCCACAAGCTCATCTTTGATGATACCAGCCCAAACCAGTACTCCACCTCCACCTTGCTGGCGTCTGAGTCGGACTGGAGCTCTCTGCCCTTTACCAATCCAGCCACGGGCCCATCCATCTGGCCCATCAAGACTCACTCTCATTTCATCAGTCCATAAAACTTTAGAAAAATCAGTCTTGAGATATTTCTTGGCCCAGTCTTGACGTTTCAGCTTGTGTGTCTTGTTCAGTGGTGGTCGTCTTTCAGCCTTTCTTACCTTGGCCATGTCTCTGAGTATTGCACACCTTGTGCTTTTGGGCACTCCAGTGATGTTGCATCTCTGAAATATGGCCAAACTGGTGGCAAGTGGCATCGTGGCAGCTGCACGCTTGACTTTTCTCAGTTCATGGGCAGTTATTTTGCGCCTTGGTTTTTCCACATGCTTCTTGCGACCCTGTTGACTATTTTGAATGAAACGCTTGATTGTTCGATGATCACGCTTCAGAAGCTTTGCAATTTTAAGAGTGCTGCATCCCTCTGCAAGATATCTCACTATTTTTGACTTTTCTGAGCCTGTCAAGTCCTTCTTTTGACCCATTTTGCCAAAGGAAAGGAAGTTGCCTAATAATTATGCACACCTGATATAGGGTGTTGATGTCATTAGACCACACCCCTTCTCATTACAGAGATGCACATCACCTAATATGCTTAATTGGTAGTAGGCTTTCGAGCCTATACAGCTTGGAGTAAGACAACATGCATAAAGAGGATGATGTGGTCAAAATACTCATTTGCCTAATAATTCTGCACTCCCTGTATCTCAGTGCAGGCCAGGTACTCCTCACACTATGTTATGTATCTAAATTTGTGACGGAAACTTAGGCCTGTTGTTGACCTATTTTTTTCCTCTTGCTCTGTAACATTGAACTTGAGTATGTGTTTAACAGTGACTAGGTTTCTACACATACATATTCTTGTGTGTGGTTCAGTGTTTATCTCTGTGCTTATGTAACAGAGGTTTTTAGCCAGTTATAGTCTCTAAATAGTGTCACTAACTTCACTTTTCAAGTTAATACTGTACTTCTGTGTTTGGAGATCAGTTTTTGTGAGAGTGTTGTACTGACAAAAACTGTGGTTCTGTGTCTGTGCACCTTTTATGAGCGTAAGTCAATATAGGTTTATAGATTTTTATTTTTTCTAAAACACAGTGATGACATCAGAAATCTCATTGCTGAGGTAAAAAATGTATCTTCACTGATATCACCTGTAATGTCAACGACGATGATATGCTTGTGGTAGTGGTTTGCATTGTACAAAAATGGTCTGACTTCCTAAAGCCCCCGGCTGCCCAACCAGAATCAACTGCCATCCTTCGGCTGGAGAAGCCCCATTAATCCACAGATTGGAGTACTGCATAGTCAAGGAGTGGTTAAATGGAAATGGAAGGAAAATTCCCTTGGAAGATAGGGAACTATTATTTTTCACTAAGCGGATGACATACTTGTATATCTCTTCAGTGCTAACACTGGAATAACCCACTGCATTAGACTCCTGAAGGACCTGGGGCAGCTCTGACTTGTATATTAACTGGGGAAAGGCAAGCGTGTTCCCTGTGTCTCCACCCCCTGACTGAAGTATCCAGATTAGATATTAAATTTCCTCCAGTCTTTTTGCTGAATCTCTTTGTGTGGCCTTAGGACTCTGGACACTTTCCCACTGTAGTGCAGCCTGTCATACCAGGCCTGTGTCTGCATGCTTGCACCTATGGTGTTCTTAAGCAGGAGTCTGGCCTGTCATAGCAGCCCTATGGTGTTTTAAACGTGTCCAGCCTGGAAATACAAGCCCAGGGAATGAAGAATACCCATGTGTGTTTTCACTATCAATGAGAGCTGCTGTGCCCAGAGGTTAACATGGGAGAAGTTTAAAATTACTCCTAGCTGCAATAGTGGAATGCGGTTGAGCAGCCTTATAATGTTTCCTATCCTTGGATTTGCTCTGACAAACCAGTTGCTATGGTAAAGGTGGTTTTGTCAATAATAATTTAGAAATGCTACTTCTAGAAAGGGGGCATTTCTATGCTCTCAAACACTTTTGTGTGCCTATTAAATTCCACTCTTGTTCCTTGGTTTTTGCCTTTGCTGCACTTAGTTCTGAGTAATGGCCCACAACTACAAAGGTACACTACAGTATAAATACTGGTGCCACGCTACAGCATACAAGAGATACCCTTATGGGAATGCAGGACTGAGATACTGGACTGCGTGGTACGTACTGCCAGAGTAATATGTTGTGCATAAGGAGTAACTACTGGCTTTGGAAGGGGCCGCGCACCCTTCCTGAAATGTGGCTGGCCTGGGCTGACTGCCTGCTGTGTGGCTCCCCAAAATGTGCTCTTCAAGGGCTTATTGGCTTCCACCCTGTTCTTTGGTGGAGGGCTCAGGGACCTCAATGAGGAACCCGTTCCTCTCATGAGGAACCCATACCTTCCACCTGTGACAGCTGGGAAGCGGATCCCTTCTAAGTGTCACCATCGTCTGCTGAATTCCACTAGGTATCAGAGGTGTGAGCGTGGAACTAAGTATTGTGTCTGGAGACCGGATTGCCCGCATCCAAGGAGTGTGACCCTTCATCGGGGGTGCCGTGATACGCATAAGCATCTTGTTGTTGGTGAGTTGATTCAGTGGTTGCGGGACCCTGTGTGGCCGACTTAATCGATTGTGATGCATTTCTCTTGTGTAACATACTGACTGCATGCTCATTGCATGCAATATCTGATTCACAGGTTGCAACCCTCGGAGGTAGGGGCATACCAGTAGCAGTGCCACATTCTACCTCGTGTGACACCGCTGAACTTGTGCCTCGGTTTGTGACCAACATTGTCTGGTGCATCTCAAATCATAGCACATCAGAGGACATGCCTCATTTCAGGGAGGCACGGAATTGGTACCTCTTCGGGTGTGATTGGAATTGTCTGGTGTGACTTAAGTTATTGTGCACCAGATGCTATGCCTCATTTCAGAGAGGAACAGAATTGGTAACTCTTGGTGTGCAATTGGATTTGTCTGGTGCAACTAAAGGCCTCGCCCAACACATTTTGAGCCTCCCTCTAGGGAGGCATGGAATTGGCAACTCTTTGTGTGTGATCTTATCTGTCTAGTGGGACTAAAGTTATCGCACACCAGACATTGTGTCCCATTTTCAGGGGGCTTGGAGGAGCAGATTGGTTTACGGTAGTGCCCGGCTTGGCTGGGTGCTCTTGTGAATGGTGTGGGTCCTACAGTGACCCTCTCCCCATGCCTGGGAGAACAGGGCCCATGCCAGAAGTCATGGGCGAAGAGCTTTGAGTGGCCTTCCTGTGTGGGGCCAAACCTCCATTTGTCGACTGCTGCCTGATCAGCATGTTGTCTATATTTCATCCCATCTTCCTCCAGGACCCTAAAAAGTGTGACTCCGGCCATGAATGGCCTAGTACCAGGGGAAAGGTTTCTTTCATCTCCAGGCCGTGAAGTGGGGTAGTAGAAGTTGGCTGAAGGGTGGAGGAGGGTTGGGCCCATGGGGTATGTGAGTACAGGGAAAACAGACTTCCATGATATTGGTGCACCACAATAGGGTTTTGGGATTGCATGCTCTATGAGCCTGTCTGATATCTGTGATATCTATGATACTGCATAGTGGTGTCTAGTGATTGTGTGGGAGTGCCTGCCTGTGATGAACTGCATTGCATGGCGATTCTGCCTTACACATTATTTCCTTGCCAAAAGATTATCATGATTGACATTGGTTTTAACTCTTGTGGCCTAGGCAAAGGAGGCTATTTAAAAGTGCTGTAATTATCAGTGTGTACACATTGCTGCTATTGTTGTGAACCAGGTTGCACCCTATAACTGTGTGATATTGAATTGGAATAAGTGCTAGGGTGGGTCTTGTGCTAACAATGCTCTGCACAGCATGAGGGTGTTGAGAGGGTATGTCAGATTTTTCCCAAGTGTGCATCCTGCTGATATTGTTGTAATATGTTAGAGTGGGCCTATTATTGCTAGTGATATTTCTGAATGTGCTTTATTTGCATAAATAGATGATTTACATGTGGTGTTAGTTAATGTATGTGTTGAATACAAATCTTCTTTACATACACAACGTGTGAAGTCTCTTTTGTGATGCTCAGTATATTTATTGTGCAAGAGTGCTGTTCCATTTCTTTACACATTGCCCATGTGATAAGCCTGACTGCTCAGTGCCAAGATGCACAAGGGTGAGTGCAGGTTATATAGTGAGTGTAATCACTCACCTCTGAAGGAAGTGATATGTTCTGCCTGGCTTGGGGCTTGCCTCAACTAACCAGAGCGTCAAAATGGCAACCTCACATGTTCAAAAATTTTGGCTCATAATTTACCACATAGAGGCAGATATTAAACATGGGAATATGAGTATCATGCTGATGGCACTTAACGTTTATGTGACTTTTTGATGCACCTTGAATTTGCCTATAATGGCAAAGATCACCCTGACTAAAATAATGACACGCTCATGAGTGCTATATTACTTTATCAACCTTCCAACATGGCATCCCTATTAATTGTTCAACAACATATATATTATGCTTAGGTAACTAATTTGGGAACAGGAGTTGACAAAGGGTGTCACTGTGAGTTTCACAATGCTCAGACTGAGAGAAAGGACTGGGAGCACCAGGCATTGAAAAACTATTACCTAACTCCTCAAAGCCAATAGATAGCTAAAGGACTTGCAATGGAAATGTGAAGAATTACGGGAAATCAGTAGGCCATGCCAGGAAGGGCAATTGGTGGCAGACATGCTGGGAGTTGTTATGCAACAAACTCACCAACCCAGATTGCTTAAAATTGCACTTTGCTGCTGGGGATGGGTAATCCAAAAAAACAGACAATGGGCCTGATTATGACCCTGGCGGACGGCGGAGGCCGTCCGCCAAGGTACCGCCGCTGAATGACCGCACCGCGGTCAAAAGACCGCAGCGGCCATTTAGACATTTCCTCTGGGCCGGCGGGCGCTCTCCAAAAGAGCGCCCGCCGGCCCAGAGGAAATGCCCCTGCAACGAGGACGCCGGCTCAGAATTGAGCCGGCGGAGTTGCAGGGGTGCGACGGGTGCAGTTGCACCCGTCGCGTATTTCAGTGTCTGCTTAGCAGACACTGAAATACTTTGCGGGGCCCTCTTACGGGGGCCCCGCGGCACCCCCTACCGCCATCCTGTTCCTGGCGGGCGAACCGCCAGGAACAGGATGGCGGTAGGGGGTGTCAGAATCCCCCATGGCGGCGCAGCAAGCTGCGCCGCCATGGGGGATTCTAAGGGCAGCGGTAAACCGGCGGGAGACCGCCGGTTTGCCTCTTCTGACCGCGGCCGAACCGCCGCGGTCAGAATGCCCTGCGGGGCACCGCCGGCCTGTCGGCGGTGCTCCCGCCGACCCTGGCCCCGGCGGTCTTAGACCGCCGGGGTCAGAATGACCCCCAATGTCTGTTACATGCACCAACATTAACATTAGTGAAAGTACTCACTATAAGAGGGGTATTCTTTACGGTATGGAAGTTAGAGGAGTCGACAGTTGTGCTGCAGGTGTAGACACTAAAGAAGGCTGCTACATAGAAGAGATGTTCAAAAATATGGACTAGCTAGTGGTAAAGGCAGGTTTGCTACAGACACAATTTGTGGTGCATTCAAAACAATGGTAAAGAAATTGTGGGGCAAAAGTCTGGCAAAACCGCATAGCCCCAAAAACTGCTTTTGTAACTATAGAGTCGTATTTCCACAGTATGAACTAGACAGGTGGAGGGAAAGAGTACGGTAGCACTACATTACCCTATGAACAAGTGGACTTAATTGATATGCTTAAAATCACTACACCATTACAACTGGATTAATGTATGTTTTATGTGTGAAAAGAATTGCTTAATAGTGCACCCTTTTAAAACAGGTGTGGTTACAAATTGTGTTTCAGTGTACCATGAGTAAAAATTTAGTGTGAGGGAAGCTTGCAGAGCTCTACTCCACGGAATTCTGTGGAGTCACATAAAAACTCCACGAGATTCCAAGGAGTTCTGCCCAAAGTAGATGTGTGCAGCACGGTGTAAGATTGACGAGTTTAACAACTACAAGTGGATGCGCATTCAGAACAAATTGCCTGTTCCAGCCTTGTCTTCCCTCAGTAATTGTAGATGCCTGAGTGAGCATGCACAATGACAATACCACGTCTGTGACCACAAACAGTAACAAAGTCCGCAGTGGGCTTTGGCTCGCTCAGCTATGCAGCTGTGATCAAAAGAGGCGCTGAGAAAACAGAACTAAAACAGTCCCCATCCACAAAAGGACGTGCATAACCTCGCTGCCTTAATTCCAGTGTGCTTTGGTAGTAAAATGCATGTGTGCATTTTGCTTCTGTTTCACGTGATTTAAGTAGTCACATAAATACATTTTTGGTTTTCTAACATGAACAGCTATTGTATAAGTTTGGCAACCAGATATGCATACAGAAGGGCTACAAGGACAACTTTGGCGGTGCATTCTCAGTAATCATTTATGTGCCTAATGCACTCCGCTGGGGTAGGGATACTATTAGCCCCTCCCACAAAGGTATAATGTACTCTCTGTAATAATTTTGAGAAAACACCAGCAATTTCGGTTTCGGCTGCCTGGTTAGTTGGAGATGGAGAAGAGCCTGGAAAGACCACAGCACTATTTAAACAATGTCAATAAGACCTGGGACGAGCTGCTCTCTTTAAGCTACTTTCAAGAGTTGCCCCATGCATGGGGTTATAGGTATGGGGTAAAAGTGAAGAAATCAGCAGACTTGGAGGTAACACAGATGTCATAAATATGATCTGTGGGAACATTTGAGATCACTGTGATTGCAGAATAGTAGGATGGGTAAGAATGTAGCACATTGTGTTTTTCTTTTTTGCTTTTGGCATGTGCGATAATTATTGTAACATTGAAAGTTCATTACAGTTTCTCCAAAAAGAGCCCACAACATGCCTTTTCCTCTGCCAGACAGTCCCGCTCCTGAATATGATTCACGTTCATGAGGATAAGGAAGCTATAACAGTATGGGTGGGCAGTAGATTCTGCCACATGACTGTAGTGGAGTTTTTGCTGAACTCCATTCTCCAAGTGGAGTGGACAAACACATCTTATTCTGCCGGCAGAATGGAGTTCAGAATCCACCCTTAGGAAAAATCTAAAACAAAGATGCATTTCCAAGATTTGGATAATGAAAACTGTTATGAAAACTGCTTTAGTGAACCTGGTGAAAAGTATAATTAAATGTATCAGAATTTATCCTGCTTTGTAATGTATACCTATATGACTATATAATATAACATTAATAAAACAAACTTTAATAAAAAAACAATGATATCATGTGTTTTGGCACATGCAGCCCAAGGGGATGATGGACATTATGGTTCAAGCAGCATTTCATGCATTTGGCTTAGCAAGGACTGCAGTCAACTGAAAGGAAGACTGTTTTATGGATATTTAGACATGTTAGTGTTTGTATATTAGGTATCAACAATAACCAAACTCTTTTTGTACTTATTTATACTATATCGTTATGTACCACAAGGTTCAGTAAAATGGCAGTGCTAAATTCAAAACAGATAGCTCACTTCAGTCAAATTTGCATGAAATTTGAATATTTTTTTTGAGAGGGCCTTTAATAGCCGGTAGAGTCCGCTAAGGTGGGTTCTAAGACTATTAGAACATTCTGCCACTCAGGGCAGAATGTTCTATTAAATAAAACAAATTCCTCACAAAGCCAGAGGGAATTAAAATCCCCTCAGGCTCCGTGAGGCTTTGTTCACAGCTCTTGCTGTGAACAAAGAGAACATTGGAAAGTTGGCGCTGTGGGCTTTTACCGGCCAGTAAAAGCACGGAGCACTCCATTGTTGTCAATGGAGCTGCCAACGTTCCAATGTTCTACTATATACTTAGAACCTTGCATTGCTTTCAGACTGAGCAGTCCTTATGCTGAGCTGCTGTTTGGTTATTTGGAATATTTTTTATTCTAGCTATATACTTATTTTAGAGGGTAACCTTGTATTGAAACCTTTTGCATCTTATGAATTATTGATTTCAACTGACTAAATAAATTTTGCTTCCTGCAATGATTTTTTTAAATTTGGAATAAACCTCTGTAATTTTGACTTTGAATTTTGTCCTGCTTAGGTTTTATTTATTTGCTTTGGGCCCCTGGTCTCTGTGTATCGGCCCTTATTTGTGAGTGCTTATTAGTTTGAAGGGGTGATAGAAGGAAAAAGAACATTACAAAGTGTTGATAGTGATAGAGCTTAACATTTAGTGATGTACCTTGTGTCACAAAATTCAACAGGATGTGACGGTTTCAGTTTATGAAAGTAAAAAAGTGAAAAACTAGCATAGAAAGCTGCACTGAAATGCAATTTAAATGTGCAGTTGCTTGTATTTCAGAGTTCAATTTAGGTGCCTTTTGAATTAAATCACATGTTGGAAGCATAAGACTGATGTTAAAATGTGGTTTAGACTTTAGACTAACAGTACAAATAGAAACAGTATTGAATTTTTTGTGCTTAGTAATTGATTAATTAGTTTAAAAATATGTGCGAGTGAGAGCATTGCAGTTCTCAGTTGTACTTAATGAAATGCAGTAACAAAGCTTTTTCATTTAAATGAAATATATAATTCCTATTAGTGAAATGTTATTAATGTTGAATTTAGAGGTTTGCGTATAACGTGTGTTTTATTGAAACATCTTAATTAAATGCATTTTTATAATTTCCTTTGTGTTAGCATAAGTGAGACCTGCAGAGCTAGCATTTTGCAGTCATGGAAAAGTGCTAAAATATGTTTTCATAACGTGATGTCTTCTTTCAGTTTTCGTTCCCATGAGAAGCAAAGTCCTCTTGTCATAGATCCAATTGTTTCAAGACGCAAAGATATATTCACTTGTCCTTGGAAACAGTACATTGTAGGAACATGGGCAGAGTTAATATACATTTGTTTCAACCATGGTAGGATACACATGGAATCGAGAAGATCCCATGACAAAAGTGGGCAGCACTCAGACTGTTCAATTTGGAGTCTTACGATTAATTCTAATTTGATGATTCTCATTCAATGTGACATGAACTGATACCTTTGACGAATCAGAATGGTTTGTGAATTCTGAAATACTGATGAACATTTGAACTTTGGGCAGTCCTGAGCAAACCTTTGCAGTCACAAGATGCTGTTCTGATGCTTGCTGATCCTGATCCTTTACCAATGACAATTCCCTGAATGCTGTATCCTTTATAGAGGTATTTCCCACTCAACCATTGCCCTTGAAATGCCCTTTAGATTAGGAAATCCTTTCTATTTTCCCCATTCAGAGAACTCTTGACTGAGCTTACGAGATGCTGATGATTCTTCCCCTATTACTAATCTTTTGCCTAACTTAATTAGTGATCTGCAGTCCAAGATTATCTTTTTGCTAATTCTTATAATTTTTTGCATGTTTTGTCTTTTGCCTGCATGTGTTTGGCAGACAAGTATCTCCTTCAAGTGCCGGAATATATTCATCACCTCTCAGTGCACTTCTCAAAGCCTTGAAAACTTAATTTTCAACTGAATTTATTATTCAAAACCTGATGTCCACAACAAAAATTATTATTTACGAACTGAGTTAAACTAAGCAAAACAAATAGTAAAATCTCTTCAAAAACAACCAATCAGAAAAAGTGACTACAATCCCACAATTCTCTTCGACCCTCTCACCTTCTAATCGTGTTACTGTATTATCGGACTGATTGACAAATCCATGTGCGACCCTTCTCACTAATCAAACAATCCCAGCGCGCCACCTTTTATGTAACACTAACGCGCACACACCCCTTCTCAGATCGATCTCTGGGACGCTGACAGAGGTTTTCGCTCTGATTTCTTTCACAGCCACTCATCAAATCAACCCAATATTAATTTACGAGCAGAACTTAAAACCAACAAATAAGAAAACAAATTTGCCCATTTACTACAGGTTAGGTAATACAATCGCTTCAGGAGACTTCCAAAGTAACCTTTGGCTTCCGCCTACTCTTTTTTACAGTTCCCCTTATTCGCGAGCAAACTTCTACCTGCAAATTTCACTTCTCAAATGATCATTGGACTGTTGTCCTAGTGCAGTTAGTACTCACCAAATCTCAGTATAATATCAATCACTCCAATTATCTCACAACCTTGATTTACCCCTCATGCTGGATTGGTCTACTAAATGGACAAATTACAACATCTACCAAGTGTCTCACTACACTTGTCAATATACTCCAAAGTCCCAGACCTCACTCCTTAGGTCTGTCATCAACAACCACATGGATAATTTTTCCTGCTTTAAGCGCCACACTCAAATGAAAGAAGCCACTTCCCTACTCTCATACCTATAGGACTACGCCCACTCCTTCTAAACTCTACTGGAATATCTCTACTCTTTCTAAACTCATAAACACCTCAATCATCTGCAAATTAGCTTAAGCTGTGCAAGCACAAATTACTTCACTTAATTCAACCAAACGCCGCTAGAAACATACCCTTCAACCTAGAGGGTCTCCAAAAACTGGTGAAAGTCACTTAAGGCAACTAGCAACTCACCTTATCAAATCTGTATAACATTTCAGAAAAATCAGCAAGCTATTTCTCTTTAAAAGGAAAATTTCCACACGTCACATTAATCTCATTATGACATCATCAAACAATGATGTAACCATCCTCTGCTACCAAAAACTGCTGCAGTGCCACGAAATTGTAGCTATTACTTTAAACTGAATAGTGGGTTCTGCGCAAGAGGCCAATGGATCGATGAGAATAAGAACTGAGGAGATGTCATCAGTTAGCAATATGACTATCAATAGTAATCAATATATTCAGAATTCTGAACCTCAAACAATAACCACACCAGTTTATTAAGAAGAATTATACATTTATTTTCCTAGATTAACAATGCTAATGACACGAAAATAACTCTCAAACACAAATGATAAGCATATAGAAACAATAGTGGCTGAGTAGAACGTCTTATATATCTGAGTTTAATCAAAACAATCAAGAAAATAATCTCCAGTATCTTAACACTTATTAATAACACCAGAATTGGCAATAAAGGTAAAGTATACATTAGTACAAACAATCAAAGAGTTTCAATATGAATCTTGAGCATTTGAAAGTTAATTCCCTCACTAACCACAAATTAGCATCAACATGCTGGATTTCATGTAAAAGAATTTAGAAACACAAATTTAGAAAAACACACTAACTCAGGTTATTAAAAAAAAACATTATTGTTATTATGCAGCATTTAAACTACATGTGGCAGCTGGTACTTGCAAAGCAAAAGAGACACATATATCAATGTGATATCATACATAACAATAGAACAACAACATACAGTCTACTTCAGCAAAGGGACACCATCAGGTAAGTCTTCGGAGAATCTGGCCCTATTGACAGCTAAACCCACAGCGCTAATATGACTCGAACCACCATGGACTAAAGTGAACACTTCTCTGCCCTCAAACACTTCTCTCACTCTTCTCTCTCTTGACAAAGTTCCTACCCAGATTGTTATACTAAACATCAAAATGTCTATGATTGGTCAGTACATGGGGTGGTTTACGATTCAAACAATAGTCACTCTAGTTGAGAACCTAAAATGCAATGACAGCAATAATAATCAGGACACATTCATAACAGTATAACAGTAACTTTTCCTCTTCCGTCTCGTCTGTGACTCCATTGTTCCATGTCATCTAAACTTCTCTTCTCAGGAAGAAACTTCTCAACTCAAAACATTTACTTCCATCCTCGAGGAATGAAACCATGTATTAGTGACAATTTCAAACAATAGAACATTCAACTCATATTATGATTTTATAAATCTGACCTTGTAAGACATAGTGCAGCAACCCACCAGGGTTAGCTGTGTACACATTTATTACGCTATTTAGCACACACTTTTATGTAAGCATTGAAAAACAGAAAATAATCACAATTTCAGTTAGAATTTTGCTTAGCCGAAGAACTAAAATGAATTATGGCAACCATTTTCAAAAGTCACTTATTTTTGCATGTTAATTCACTATATAATACATTGAAATCATTAATAAATGTATTAGAAAATTCACACTCTCACATTAGCTATAGGGTAGACCTGTGAACGGCTAAAGATTATTGACTTTGCTGATTTTAATTGACCAATGATTGTTATCTCTTAGCAATGCATTATCTCAGTGTCTCAGATATTCTTATTGATGTTATGCATTATTATTCTTGAATGGTTAGTTTTGCTAATGTTAGTTCAATTAAATCTATTTCAATGCCTTGTGCAACCCTTGGTGATTATGTATCTTTATAAGTTGATCTTGTGCATTGTCTTCAAGACTTTGAGCTTGTATTTGCAATAAACCCTCTAAGTTATTCCTGATTGGAGTTTTCCTTCTGTGGCCACACTGATCCTGGTGTCTAAATTCTTTGAGGTGTTGTTGACATTTTGCTAATTATTCTACCACACTACTTACTGGGTCATAAGGTCCGTGGACCTCCAAGAGCATTTGTTACAGAAAATGCCACGGCAACAGTGCCCTGCTTGTGATGGTGCAGCATCAACAGCTCTACACTTCTCTGTAAATGTTAGGTGACAGTGATATGCATTGAAATATAGAGCATCTGGAAATATGCCAATATCTGTTAAGCCCTTTCTCTCGTGTATTTAGGTAGGACAATGAAACTGTTCATGCAATGCAATTCATGCATTGCTCTATTGACTAAATTTAGTTTATGTTTCTCTAAAGTAATATAAACGCTATTACACTAGTAAACCATACTAATAATTGGAGACTGAGCCGCCTTTTCCTCTACATTTGAAAAATTCACCCATGGAAATACAACAGCAAAGAGAACCTGCTCGGGTTCTCATCTTTTATGTTACCACCGGCCACAAAACACAATCCTTCTACCCAGCGGCACCTTAGCTTCAAATATTGCGTGCTTTACGTGTCCCACCGTCTTTCTATCTTGTACCGTTTCCTACATCGCCTTGTCCTCTCTTTCGTAGAAATAGCCTCGAAGACTAGCGTCTTCAGTGATCTGGGATGTCACCTACCAGCAAAGTCTCAGAACACATCGTTCTCACATCCTTGCAGCCCTATGCTTCTCATTACCAGCCACCCGTCCTTGTGCTGCCTGTTCCAGCGGAGATGTGCGAAGGCGTGGTGGAGAATTATGACGAAAAGCGGCCGCACAAATTCAAAGCACATGGCTCCCGCAATTAGAACTGGAGTGCTTCGCGGACTGCGATCTTGGAAGCTCATAGCGCAAGGAAACAGAATGGGCTAACTAGAAATTAGGAAAATCGTTTGTTTCCAGAACATTATTGCATTCCCTCCGAGTAGGAGTCTTTTATCTATCATTCTCGCAAACAAAACGGACAGAGTACGAAAGGCAACTGGGGATCACATCTACAACGTAAGGACATTTCTGTGACAGTTCCATTTCAAAAGTACCCACGTAAAAAAAACTGTAGCTATAACTAAAAGTAACGAATTCGATCTTTTGTATATTCTCATAAAAGTAATTTCCTACAAGTAGTTTTACTGGGCTAATCTACTATTACAATTCCAGGCTGAAACTGTAGGAGAGAGTTGCAAATTGTTGCATGCAGGCATTTGTGTTGACATTTGCGTACTGGATTCCAATTTTTGTGTTCAAGGTTTTAGTTGAAAGTGTCCTGTCTTTCTAGCTTTACCCTTCGAGCTTTACCCACTTTTAATTCCTTTGTTCGATCAATAATGTATTGCCTTATTTGGCGACAACTGTGTACTTATACACTGTGCTTCTCGGCAAAACGGTGCCCCGAATAGCTTCAGATTATAAAATATAAAGTTTGATTTCATTTGTTTCGAGCCAAGCCACTAACATACTTTTAGAATTACCCCCTGCTTGCAGGTCAATGCTTCCTCGCTGCCCTTGTGGGGATTGTTTTGTCTTTGCTGACTTTAACTCCTTTTCTAATCTCCAGAAGCCTTCGTTTTGTTTGCCTGTGCTGTGTTTCGCTTTTCCACTTCGTTTTCTGCTCTTGTCATATTTCTTGTGTCAAGGCCTTCCCATCAATAATTTTATGTCCTGTGTCAAAGCCATTATTGCGTCAGTCCAGGGGGTGGCTTGCTGTAAAACCAAGATTGAAGGGTCAGGTAACTTAAGTGAACCGTGATAATAATTTTCAATCGGTCTCCCAGAGAAGCATTTTCTTCATGAAATCTCTTAACCACATTGCATTTGGACCATTAATCCTTGGATGGAGCCTTGACCAGAGTTCTTTTGTGCGAGTCTTCTGACCTTTCATTTTCGGCCTTTTTAAATGTTTCCAAATTAATTTATTACGTTTTTTACTGCTTACTTTTATCATGTTTGTGTAGATTTTCAAAATGTAGATGAGTAATTTTCTAGTTTCCTGTTTGCGGTTGATTAAATTGAAAAACTTTGAAAAAAAGCAACTTCATTTTATTGGCATTCGTCATAGTTTTGCTATAGTGTCTTCTAAATAAAATGCCGGTATATAACATATTTTATATTTCATAGTATTATTTAGAAGTGCTTAATTTATTTAAAAAAATAAAAGAAATACATGAAGTCTACTTAAAAGCCTGCTACTGTTGCTACCGAATGCACGAGTTGCTGAGCACCAAGGCCCTGATTTATACCTTTTTTGAGCCGCATTAGTGCAATTTATTTACGCAAAAGCGTCGCAAACCTACAAAAGACAATTGCATTTTGTAAGTTTGCGCCACTTTTGTGTCAAAAAATGACTCTTATGCGGTGCCAAAAAAGTATAAATAAGGGCCCAAGTCTGGCTTCTCTTGATTTCACTTAAACTCTTTCTCCTACCACCTGCAGTTCAGATCTGTTTCTCTCAGTTTTGCAGCTATTTATCATCCATGCTTTCTTCTTCTATCAATGCTTATCCATCTTTCTTTGACCATTTTCTGAGTTTTTTCCTCTCTTGATCTGAGCCAGTCTGATGGTGTAGGTTATATCGAGGCAACAGGAGCTGCACAGCATATGATTTCAAATGCATTTATATTGAGGGTTGGAAGAAGTTTTATATTAACTTTTTAGTTCTCAGTCAGACATCACATGCGCTGTCTTGAAGAGACATGTAGTGTTCAACCTGTGGGCTTTATCCCACTTTAGGGTTTCCATTTGCTTGCTCCATTGCCACTGTCAAATCCTTTGTCCCCATTTATCCATGGCATAAATGTGGCATGCCTCTCCTGTGTTTAACCCTCCGCCTAGAGTATGAACCAAGTACTTGTAAAAATCCAATGATCCCATTTTGTGAACAACTTTTTTTCTTTCTCTTCGAGCACTCCATACAGTGCTCGTGTTTTCAGTTCGCTCGTTCTTTAATGACATTTTATATAGTGTGAACACCACCAAATTTATTATTAGAGCGCTTTATGTGAGTGCCAGTTACTTTAAACTAGAACACTTTCGTGTTTGTAGAAACAGGGAGATTATGTGATATGCCCAAGATCACAGGATGTTGTGCCAACGTTGAAACTCGAACCTGGTTTCCCAGCTCCATAGTCAGCAGCTCTGGCCAAAACGTCACGTCCTCTCTTCCTCTCCTGAACCTTCAACTATAAGGGCTCTATGCACTTCACTTGCTCCCTCACTCACCCTGTGGCTGCATGCTCCATAGCTCTGCCACCATCATGGGGTGTTGTTTCATACCTACAATTAGCCATTTTTTTCACTAATTATCTGATTGTCAGCCAACTGTGGTGATGCACTTCCAGTTTAGTTTTTTATAATCTATTGCATGAACTGAAGCACATGAAACACATTTCACCATTCCCTCCATCTGAACACACGCCTCTTCCCTGTTGTGTCATTGTTCCTACAGGCTGTAGCCAAGGCCATGCAATCAACAAAAGCAGGCCATAGCTATTGTCCAGCATTACCTGTGAAGCCAAACTCACAATCACAACACTGGCTGTGAGGGTTCTACAGCAGCAAGGAGAATTGAGCCTCCCCTCGACCAGAAAGAACCACCCCACGCCTTTCACAACAAAGTGTTGCATCAGTCTCCACATGTAAAGCTCAGCATTCTCACCCCATTACAGAGCAGTGGCACACAAGATTGAACAGGGCAGGGGCCGTCCTTGTGCAGCACACCATTCTACCACTGGTCTCGCTATTCTGAAAAATGGTATGTAAGCGTGTAGTGGAATATTGAAAAATGCTCTAATACAAAATAACAGTGATGGCAAGGAATTCCAGTAACAAGTGTACAAGATTTAGAAACTGATGGTCAATTTTATGGAATTTAGAACCTTTTACTTAGTGCCACATAAATATACCCCACGTAAATTCACTCTACACCACATAGCCACACTCCACATAAATAAACTCCACACCAGGCCACATAATTCCCCTCAAAATAATTTCACATAGTTCTATGCCTTACAGTTCCACTCCACACATTTCCATTTCACACCACATAATTACACAGCAAACAACACAATTCCACTCCACAACACAGTTCCACTACACACCACTTACATCCAATCCACACCTCAGAATTCCACATCATGCCACCCGATTCAACACAACACAACACAATACAACACCACATAATTCCACTCCACTACAGGCCATTCCACAACACATAATACCACTTCACATAATCCCAGCACACTCAATTCAACATAATTACTATCCACATATTTCTACTGCACACCATGCCACATAATTCCACTACACATAACTCCACTAAGCACCACACAATCCCAATGCACACAATTCCATGACAAACAATTCCATTCCAACCTACATAATTCCACTCCACACCACATACATCCACTCCATTCCATAATACATGGTTAAAAGACATTGTCATTGACCACACCAATAGCTCTCAGATTATTGCGACATATTGGCTTTGCCAAAGCTTAAATCTCAAGTTCCTTTTGACTTCTCAAAGGGTGCCTTGTGAGCATTTAAGAATACTGTGCAGCAGATACACACATGAAAATAACAGGATTTCACTGACATTGTAATATCCACATCACAAAATTACATTAGTCGAATCGAGTTTGCCATTTTTGGTCCAGTAGTAAATATTTTTTATGTACAAGATTAGATTTCTGAAGCTGAAAGTGATAAAGTATTAAGGATACTCCCATCATTAAAATTCAAGCATTTTGAATTTGTTTCAGTAATCACATCAGTCTTACTTTGCGCTAGCTTTCGCACTGCACTTTCAAAGCTACCAGTTGCAATAGTGTCCTGCATGGAAATATGGGTCATCCAAAAGCACTTAAGTGGAGTGTACCATATGGAGAATTTCTGAGAGCACAACATAATTACTCAGAGGATGCTGAGTTTGAAATAAAGGCTATGAACATGTTCATCAGGTTTATCCAGAGAGGGTACCCAAAATCAGTGCTTTGGGTTGCAATGGCAAGAGCCAAGACACGTAAATGACATTAACTATTGACACTGAAAGCTTACCAGCTTGAGAAGTCAATGGATAAGAATAAGATAGGGGACATTATGGCATTTGATGCTGACAACCAACAAATGAAGGAACTTCTGAAAGAGAATTTTAAATTATTGATGATTGATGAAACACTTGAGGAGTTATTACCAGAGCAACAACAAATCACCTCTGAGAGAACAGTTTTCCTTAGGGATTACACGGCCAAGATTTATATGGCGCCACAAAAATCTGATAGAACAAATTGGCTAAAACAAGGAGAACTTGGTTTTGGGAAGTGTTGAAAGTGAAAAGCATGTTCGTTTGGTAAGAATGTGAAGTCCTTTGACTCACAGGATGAGAGAAAGATGAAGATAAATGAATGGATAAATTATGAAACCTCCTTTGTGGTTTATGTTTTAGAGTGTGGGTGTGGTAAAAAAATATGTTGCCAGCACAATTAGTAGACTGAAACTGTGCATTTTACAGCATCTTTGAGTGATTAAAAGCAGATATATGATTTATGTAATGGCCAGACATAGGCCCTCATTCTGACCTTGGCGGTCTTTTCGCAAGACCGCCGAGTTACCGCCGCGGTAAAGACCGCCGACCGCGACGGTATGCCGCTGCGCGTATTCCGACCGCTGGGAGCGTTCCGCCGGAATACCGCCAGCAGCCACACTGGCGGTCGGCGGGAAAGTGGAGACTGGTCAACCTCCACCGCCACGCCAGCAGAACACCGCCCCCAGAATTACGACCCACATTTCTGTGTGGCGGTCTTCTGTTGGCGGTCTTCTGTTGGCGGTCACGTCCCTATGGCTCCCGTCGCCTCCCGGAGGACCAACGCACAAGGTAAGTTGATCGTCCGTGAGGGGAGGGGGTGGGGGGGTGTTGTGTGATGTGTGCGTGCATGGGGGTGTGCGTGTGAGTGTGTAGAGGGGGTGTGTGAGTGCGTGCATGCGGGCGGGGAGTGCTGCTGTGCCTATGGGCAATGTGTTTAGTTCGGCGGCTGTGCATGTCGGCATGTATGTGTGCGGGTATGTGTCCCCGTTGTGTATGTGTGTGTAGGGGGTGTGTATATGTGCATTTTGGGGGTGTGTGCATGTCGGGGTGCATGTATGTGCATGTCGGGGTGGGGGTGGGGAGGGGGTTCGTACCAACTCTGGGGGGTGGCAGGGGGGTGGAGGGTGTGGGGGGAGGACTCGGGTGGGTAGTGGGGGGTGGGGGAGACCCCTATCAGTGCCAGGGAAGGAATTCCCTGGCCCCGATAGTGCTTACCGCCATGGTTCGCACGGCGGTTCCCGCCCGCAAGAAACCGCGGCGGTAGGCAGGGTCATAATACCCTTGGCGGTCTTGGGACGACCGCCGGGCCGGAGTGCGCAAACTCCAGCCCCGCGGTCATGACCGCCGCGGCGGTCGGAGTGGAGAAGTGGCGGTCGGTCGCGGCGGGGACCGCCGCGGTCAGAATGCCATTTTTAATACCGCCGGTCTGTTCGCGGTCCGACCGCCGTCTCTCCGCCGACCGCCAGGGTCAGAATGAGGGCCATAGTTTGTAAAAGCACAAAAGTGAAAAGAGATCTGAATTGAAATAGTATGGAATCCAACTTGTGATCCAGGGAGCAAGAGGGGGTGATCATGTATTAGAACTCCAAAGAGCAGAATCAAGATGGATCATTTTGATGGGGATTAAATGCTGATGCAGAGCTACATGTAAACCTGTGAAATGGGATGGAAAGATCTATTTAGATTAGACTCAGCATTTTCCCAATGTGTTTCCAATCTTCATTGCATAGAAAAGACTGTAAGCGGTTGCATCTCTGAACTGTTACATTTTGGGGTTCCCTAGAAAATATGATCAGTGGTATCAGCCTTTGACATTTTGACTGAAATTATGTAGCTGACTCGTAGAACTGTCCTACTCAAACAGAGATTTGCACATCATAATTTTTGAACTACTTGCTTGGAAGGAGTGTATGTAGAATTGAGGCAATGGCACTTTAATGAGAATGTACCTATGTGCATAGATTTGCAACCTTTTTGTAGGATGAAGGCACTTGCACTTTAATTTCACTGTATATATTCAATTTGAATTTCATTGTAGCACCTTAGGGTTAGTTGGAGCACTTACACCATACAATGTACCTATGCATGTTTGCTCCAGGGGATACATGTGCCATTGTCATAGTTGATACCCAATAATTCTGCAATGAATACCTCTACAATATTGTAGTTCGATTGTAGGATAGGTAATCGTTAGGCAGGTTTGAATTCTCTCTGGAAATCCGTCTTAGACATATTGACAGCACTTGGAGGACTAATATTATTGTAGACATTTGAATTTCATCCCTAGCACTTTGTATAAGATATAAGCACTGCAATCTTAAAATGGTTTCAGGTATACTTGTTTCAGATTTCATTAGCACCTTATATGATAGAAGCACAGGCACTTTTTACTGTATTAAAATTGATACTTAGATCAAGAAATCTGAACACATTGCTCCTGTAAATTACCTTGGGGACTACATATCAGATAATTAAGGGAATTGAGATAGAGAGTACAGAGAAGTTAAGGATAGTAGTCCTTTATAAAGATGACCCAGATGTTACTAGGGCTGTTGAGCCCTGATAACCTGAAACATTGAATCCAGTAGTGATGCACAGTGAGATTAGGCAGATAATATTAACTATTACATAATTCTTTCAGACATTGTTATTATTCGCACAGGAGCTTTACAGCAACTCTGACTAAATTGAGGAAACATGTACCCATAGGGCATAAGTAGGTACTTTACCATTTAACAAAATGATCAGGGTCTAGGTTGAAGACTAATTTCATGGCCTTGTAATATTTAGTTACATTATTACAAATTATTATGTACAGAAAGGTTCACAATGATCTTGAATTATTGTCTGGATTGGAAATCTAAAGAAGTCTACTTCAGGTGATTTTAATAAAACAGTAAATATAGAAAATGATATAGAAAATGATATTTTTACAAGAGGAGCACGCGTAGTTTATAATAAAAAAATGGCAATGCGTAAAAAACAGGTACTTTACCCTCTAAAACTTGAGGTGAGAATGGGAAGTGGTGTACAAATGCCCTTGATAATTATGAGTACATTTTTTTGAAGGGTTATTAATTATAAAGTTGTTGTAAAAATGAAGGAGTGGGCATTGAACTAACTGAAAGTCCACCATGTGCCACCTCACTATTACATGCTCGTATTTATAATCAATATTTTGAAGAATGATACATGCCATTTTCTGAGGTTGAAATTGCAATACCGGCACTGAATGCAGAGATTTCTCCAATGCATGAATTGATATGAAGTTTTGTAATGGTCACAGCAATGGTTCCTATGTTGATACATGAATAAATGTAAGGTTAGTGGTCTAGTCAATTTTATAAGATGGTGGTAGATTGAATTGTTTCACTTTAAAAAAACACACTATACTGAGAAACTCTATGAGCAGTTGAAGGCTCTGTCTGAAACACATGGCCATTTTTTGCTTGCCCCTGCACCTGGTATTATCGGTTAAAACAGAATTTTTTTTTTGATTCCTATATAGCTTGGAGTGCTGCCTCCTTTGTCCATGAGGCCCAGACGATTGGTGGGAATATACGTAGAGAAGCTATGTTCAACTAATTTACATAATTACTAATGAAATAATCAAGTAAAGAAATAAACATTAAATTAAACCATATTTAATTTTATTTAACTTCCATCACATACCCATGCAAACCCAACAACATGCACTGAAAATAGAACCTAATTAAATCAGCTGTAATCAATTTCTATGATTAATAATCAATTAAATAATTAATTAGGGATTAAGAATTAATTTTATTTACTTATTACTTAACTTCCTACCACATATTTCTGCAAACCCCAAAACTTGCTACTAAAATATAGTAATATTAACAATAATATCAATACAAATAAACTTGTCTTGTACAACTAAAGATATTATAACTCAAAACATTATATATTGATTAATTAAATAAAAAAGAAATACCTGACCAAAACAAATTAATAATTAATTAAATATATTACTAATTTAAATCACTTTCCATCCTGTTCGCTCTGAACCCAACAGCCCGCTACAACTCTATAAATTACTTCTAACAAATAAAAATACTAAAGGCCTGATTATGAGTTTAGCGGTCGATGGATCGCCATGGTGGGCGCAGTCGAACCACTGTATTATGATGCATGCAGTTCCATAGAGGAAAGACTGCCTCGGTCTCACCGGTACCACCAGGAAGAGCAGCCCGCCACAGTGGCAAGGTAGGCCAATAAAGCCGTAGGAGCTAGTGTTTCCGCCGGGCACATTATAAAGTTGACTTCTACCAAAGTGACAGTGGCAGTCCAATCACCATGTCCCAGCTGGCAGAAATGGAGACATTAAAGGACAGAACTCACCTGTGGGCAGTGTCACACATACTGTGCCACCATGGAGCCAATCACACACATCATGCTGCATCTCATAGATGGAGCACAAAATCCATGCTTCTGTGGACGCAACAAATGGTCACCAACAGATCGAGGCGCCGCAATCCACCTGGTATGTAGGTTACTCTACATGGACCGAGTACACTTGTCATTGTGTCCCGACTCAGACTTTTTCACAATGCAGGACCCATTCAAAGCCAAATGATGCTCCATTTGGGCAGGTCACTGACACTATACAGCCACACTCCACAAAAACACACATATCCTTCTCACAGTTTTAGGGACAGTGAGGTGTACAGAACATTGTGTCACACAACAACTACACCACATCAACATTACACTTAAGTCAACTGACACCCTTACATTGCTCACATGCCATGGACGGTTGTGAGATTGAAGACGCATATGTATGGATGTGTCATTTAACACAAACACCCATTTCATGAAACATCCTTGTAATGGACCCACACATATTATCCACGTTGCAACACAATGGAAGGTCAATGGAGTGCACATTACTTTGTGAGATAACTATCCAAAGCTCACAATGGAAACAATACCTGCAAAATAGGGATGGGGGAGTCAGGAGCACTCCTGGAAGGATGCTGCCTTGGAACACATTCCACTTTGCACATGCCCCTAAAACACAATTTGTAGAGGATCTGGCCCTTCATGTATCTCAGGGACAACCAATAGTAGAGCCAAGTTACATGCCTATCTGCCAAATGTGTAAGTGCAAGTCAAGAAAGCAAATACAACAACAGCATGGGCCATACATGTTGATGAAGTAGCTGCAAGGTACACATATCAAAATTGACACATTGTCAGTCAAATGTAAAGGAAAGTAGAACAATTGAACACCCTCCATTTGTGGACAAACAAAACTCTATCATCCACACATGAGACGAATGTCCAATCCACATCAAGGGGACAAGTCTAACACAATATATGCTGA
The DNA here is from genome assembly GCF_031143425.1 of Pleurodeles waltl. NCBI lineage: Eukaryota > Metazoa > Chordata > Amphibia > Caudata > Salamandridae > Pleurodeles > Pleurodeles waltl. The sequence goes on from NC_090439.1 coordinate 606,016,291, forward strand.
CATTGGCCAAAGTCAAGATGAAATACTTACCATATCAAAAAAACACAATGCACTGACACCCCCGTTGGACTACCCTGGTCCTGGGAGACACCAGCACTGCCCAAAAATTCAGATCTTGCCAACCACAGCAAATGGTCAGCAATCAGGATGAAACACGCACAACTGTAGGCATGCAACACAAGTTACTCAGGAACAACAAAAAGGTAGAACAGTAATGGCAGGACAAATGTTTACCCAAAAACAGCAACTTAGGTTTATTAACAGTAAATGCCAAAGAGCAAATGCCATTGGCCAGTCCAAATGTTAGTCCATGCTGAGTATTGTGCTCAAGCTTGACTCCAATCACTACCAGAGAGTCTACACCGGAGTGACATCAAGTGAGCATGCAGCCACCTCAGGGATCATGCATGGGTGGGGTGGGGTCACATTTGGGATGGGTGGGTTTGGGTCTGGGAGGGGTGGGTTTTTTCTTTGGAGAGTTGAGCTTATTCTATGGGAGGAGGGTGGTGGTCACTTGCGGGGGCAGGTGTGACAGGGAGGACTTGGATGTGGAAGGAATGGGGTTGGATGTGGGTGGAGTCCTCTTAGGTTTGGCAGGGAAGGTGGAGATCTCAGGGGAAAGAGCAAGGTGGAAAAGGAAACTCTCCTTGGGAAAATGGATAGGGTGTTCAGAAGGGATTGGGGTTTGGGAGGTTGAGGGAGCGGTGGTCTTGCCAGTAGGTATTGATGCGTTTGGTGTGTACATGTGTGAGTGTGGGCTTTGGGTGGTATCTGTTGCATGTGTGAGTGTGGGTGTTTGCTTGTCTTGGGGGCTGTGAGGTGGTTGTGATTTGGGAGTGATGGATGTGTGTGTGTGGTAGCGTGGTGTCTGGGGTTATGCTGGATGTGGTAAATGTGTGTGTGGGTGTTGGGGTGGCGCCTGGAGGTATGGTGGATGTGGTAGATGTGTGTATGGGTTTTGGTACGGTGTCTGATGTGTATGGGTCTGAGGGTTGTGAGGTGTTGTCTGAGTATCGGGCTTGCTAACCCAGATATGCCCCCGTAAATACTGAGTGGATCACTTGCCCTTGCAGGGACCAGTGCTTGTTTACAGAGACCAATGCTTATTGTAACTAATGCTTCTTAGAGACCAATGCTTTTTTGGGAGCACGTGTTGCTCAAGCCAGCAGCATCCCTATACGAGCCTGGATGTGGCTCCCTATGACCCAGACTGGGTGTGGATGGATGCAGCAGGTAGTTAAACACCCAGCCTGAGTAACATGCTTGCTGTAAAGCTCACCAGCTGTAGAGGAGGAATCTCTGCTCCTCCGCTTTTGATCTTCATGTTTTGTTCTGTCCAGCAACTTGGAGGCTGCTTCTGGAAGAAGAAGATACCAAGGGAATAAACCCTAAAAAAGGCAATAACGCGCTGAATGTGTTAAGAACATTTCTTGCTAAAACTTGATACTTGCTGATTTGAAACTTGAAAAGCAAATGTTCCAGGAAATGATGTGCCTAAAAGGGCAAATCTTTGGGTTTTAAGGTCATTGGAACTTTTTCCGTTTGTCATGCTATAACGCTTATTGTAGTTGCTTGCATTATACCACAGAAAGGAGTTTCTGTTGAACAATTATGAAAAATGATACACTGTGAATAGGTTTGTTATCTCTGAGTTTATTGTGGTATTACTATTGTTGTTAGTGATACAATGTACCGTGAATACGGTTATTATCGATTAGTTCAAAGTGGCATTTGCATTATTTTAAACTGTTGCTGGTGATGCAGAACATTCTGTGTTTGATGCTTAAACGAAGTTGGAGCTTATCTTTGCCATGCTCAAAATTATGCTGTGATCTAACAGCGATAAACTGGTTGTTCATGAAGATGAACACTATTGATTAACCTTATGTTTTCCTATTAATACAACACAAACTATAATCCTTGATATTAACCCTATGTTTTTAGTGCGATTAAACGATGAATTGTGTTCCTCGCAATACTAGCACAGTACAATGATTAACACATGAATACCTGAAGAATCTAATTTCCAAAGAGTTTTTTCTTACTCCAAAAATTCCTAGAGAGAGGGAGATCCATCAAAAGCTGGAAAGGGGACCCTACCAGGTACATCTAGCTATCTCAGTTTAACAGTAGAGTATACATGGGTTATGAGATATTAGTTATTTGACTGATCTGTAATTTATCATGGGCTAAGACTGTCTCTTCAAGAACCATCACTAGGCCTCTGGATCCAGCCCTGCGTCTTCAGCGTCTCTCACCTTCTCTCATCCATCCCCTTTCGCTTGGGACATTACGGTGCCGATCATGTGTATTTAAGTGTGAGGCATGCAACCTTTAGGTGGATTTGGGAACAAGCAACTTGGTCAACATTATGTCTGCATGGGATGAAGAGGTTGGTGCTTGACACTGTGTGTATGGTGGGTGTGCTGGATGTGTCACCGGGTGTTGTGGTGGTGTCTGCGAGTATGGTGTCTGTGGTCTTTGGGTCTGTGGGTTGTGAGGTGTTGTCTAGGTGTATGGCAGGCATGGTAGATGTGTCACTGGGTGTTGTGGTAGTGTCTGTGGGTATGGTGGTTGTGGTGTGTGGGTCGGTAGGGAGGTTGGGATGTCTGTGGGAATGGTGATTGTTGTGGTGTCTGTGGGTGACTGTTGAGTGCTTACAGGCTGGTGTATCTTGTCATGCTTGTCATTATGGGTCCTGCTTGTGTGTTTTGAGGTGGGTGAGTACGGATATGTCTGTGTGCTTGGACAGGTAGAGATTTTGGATTGGGATGACGGAGGTGGTGGGGGAAGTTTGTGGGGGGTGGCTGCCATCAGTGAGGAAGCCAGAGCCTGAAAAGATCTTTGTAGTCCAGACATGGCATTATGAATGCCTTCCAAGTACGCAGCCATCTGCTGGAGCTCGCTGCCCTGCACCTGGCTGGCATTCAGAAAGGCAGTCTGACCCACAGAGATACTCTTCAGGAGGTTAATAGCCTTTTTACTTAGGGCAGCAGGGGTAACGGGGCAGGGGGTGAGGTGCCTGGGGCAAAGGAGGCACCCACCCTCTTGGGTGAGCGGACACGGCCAACTGGATGGGGAGCAACAGAGAAGGTGGCAATGGAACTGGGGATGGCAGACAAGTATGGTACAGGAGCAGGTCCTGATGGGTCTACCACCACTAGGGAGTGACCACTGGAGGTAGAATCAGAAGATGACAAAGTTGATCCTGTGTCCTCTGTGGCACTACCCTCAGCCTCCCGGTCACTGGGTCCCTCCGTGCTGGTGGTGTTATGACTAGAGGTACCAGAACCAGATGCTTCCACACTTGGTTCTGCCCTGTCTTCTTCGCTTGCCTGGGATGATGCTGAAATTACAAAGAGAGAAAGGGTCACTACATGCTCCTGATTACCCTTCAACAACAACTGTGTTTAGCAAACATTACCATAATGTAAAGTAGCCCGCAGCAACAAGCTCCAGCAAAGTGGCTCCTGAATTTGCCTCTTCAAAAGTATGCATGGAACATGAACTGTCAATAGTTGGCCACATGAAATTCAGAATCACAGACAACTCCAATTGCATAGGTAAAGTTGTACAATCACAGTATCCATTAAGCAAGTAGGAGACTTTATCACCTTCAATGGTTTGCTTTTTGCAGCATTCATCAGTTACCTGTTGCTATACAATAGTAGGCAATGGTAAGTTCATTTACACAGATCACACAGAAGGTCATGCATGCAGCTAATTGTAATATACTCAATGTACATCACAAATAAATTATGGTCAATAATCCTCATGTTTTGCTGACAAAAGTACAGTAGTCTAACGAACATGAAATGGAAATACCCACGTCACATTGGAAACAAATCAGCAATGCTCACTTTACTATGTGTAAATTGTCCTGGTGGAGTTTGAACTAGTGTTGCTCAGATAGATAACACATCTTGCACGGAAATGTACACTGGAGTCAAATTGTGCAAAAGATGAGGGAGAAATGTCTACAAAATCTACAACACAATGAATCAGCTGGTCCCAGCAATTACACCTCTCTTATCGATACCCCTGCCTATAACATACTCTGATTGCATCAGTAGAAGCCAATAGTTCTCTGGATGTTGCAGAAGCCCAGGGATTCTCAAGTACTTGTAGAAGGCCCTCAGCATGTAGCCCAATGGGAAGCCATATCACTGTCTCCATTTTTGTCATGCAAACACAGATTTCCTCAGATGAATGGTTATACACAACCACATATGATTCCTACGTAACTGCAAGTCACTCCATGATGCATGCCAACACTTAGGTAATGAACCTTCCCCATTTCACATGTGACATGCAATGATGGATAAGGGTATGTAACAAACTCCTGTCTGTGGCACCACATCAAATGTAGCCCCACTACATATGTCCAATTCCAAACACATGTTGGCATGCACACATTTGTGAGGGAATACATAAATCATCCAACGAAGACAGGTATGCAATGCATGAAACATGCTAACATGCAGGCACAAGGAATGATGGCAACAATGAAGTCATCAAAATCATGTCAATCAACATTCTACACTTATCAAGGAAAATTATTGCTCTGTGACTGCACCCAAAGAGCAATGTATGCTCTGTCATATGCATGGTAGTGAGACATCAGCATTTGTGACACACTGAAGACAAGTGGCCTCTACGGGACAAATGCCAAAGTACTCACTTGAGTAGACACATGGCTGAGGACAGTGGACTATTATTTTATGCTGTTTGGGCTGTTACACTGAAGACTAGTGGACTGTTGTGTACAAATTACACCCACAACAACAAACAACTTTACCTGATTGATCACTGTACACAGCCATGTGTTGGCCCTGGAGAGTGAATTGGTTGTAGACAGTACTCGGTTGCATACTTGGTCCCTGGCTAATAGGCAAGGCACATCAATATGCACCAACTTCCATACCTACACAAACAGTTACTCATCTTGTGTGCCACACATAGCCCATCCCCAATCTTCATGGGGAATGGGCCGAAACTAACACATCAACTTTGCAATACTACAGGCAGGAATATGCCCTGGACTCACCCCCCTTGTGGCTCTCATCACGCCCCAGGTAGGCCACCGACGGAATGCAGGCCATTGGGAGGACAACCCCAGCTAGACCTCAGAGATCTTCCGGACCCAGCATCTCAGGTCCTCCCACCTGTTCCAACAGTGGGTGCTCTACCAGCTCTGGACCCCCAAATGATTGTGTCACACATGTCAGAAACACCAAGCACAAAACTTTCAACACAGTACTACAGTTGCACAGCCAAAGAACTCTAACCCAACCAGGAGTATGTTCTGTATTGGGGAATACATTTGACAGGCCTTGGTCTCTTCAGACTGAGCATACAGAACCTACATGATAATAACATTTCCATCATTTCCATGCTTGACAGTACATCATACAGCCATCATCAATGTGGCTTGTGGTTTTAGTGGCTCTCTGAAGGGCACAGTGAGTGATGATATGCCTCTTAGACAACAGTATGGCAGGGCCAGATGTGGGCTGAATGATCTCTGGCACAAGAAACACTACTTACAAGATCCTCAAATGACTCAAACAAGATGCATACACAGGTCTTGCTGTCATGCCCATACATGTTGTCTGACATTTACAGTCATTATAGCCAAAGAAATGTCATTGTATATCTGTAAAGTCTCCTTGCCTAGATTTATGCACGCGACAAAAGGAGGATCTAGGCCTCAAGACACACCACATAACACAATGTGCAATACTTTGAGTACTTTTCTCTGCTACCTGCACCATGTACATCCCAGTGATGCCACACAATATGTGACAATAGTCTGACTGGAGCATAGGGGCACATTGTAGCCTGTGAGGAGGGAAAGGATGGTGTTGAACAAATCAAATGTGCCTGCTCCTCTGGTGAGCCGTAGAGCTGACCATACAGGGGAAGGACCTCGCCCACGAGATTCTCCAGCTTCTCTGGAGAGAAGGCAGGGGCCATTTCACCTGCTTGGTGTGGCATGTTTGCTCCCAGAGGTGGCACACAGCAGCTGAAGCCGTGGAGGTGTTGATGGCATCAGTGTCAGGAGTCAAGTGACTGATTTTACAAAACAAAGCATACATGTATGCCACATACGCGGTCATCACCGCTGATGGACACGGCCATTGGCCTGCGACTGCAGCAGACAAGAACCTTAGCCTATGGCTGTGTCCACCGCGGTTGGTACTGCCCATCATGCAGATGGCTTCTTTCTACAGCCGTTCCTAATGTGCAGTGAAGTAAGTCAGGCACCCGCCATTAAGGTGGTTGGAAATACAGTATTTGGCCCTGTTAAATGCATCACAACACCAATATATGTGTTGGATCATCACAGATACCCTAAAGTAGTCTTTTTGACCTTTTACAGGGTCATCGCCAATCTTTTTGCCTCCTATTTTTTCTGACCTGTTATTGTTGGCTTTTTAACTCTGAGCACTTTACCACTGCTAACCAGTGCTAAAGTGCATATGCTCTCTGTATAAATTGTATTTTTAATTGGATTTCCATGATTGGCATATTTCATTTACTAGTAAGTGCACTAGAGGTGCCCAGGGCCTGTAAATCAAATGCTACGAGTGGGCCTGCAGCACTGGTTGTGCCACCCACATTAGTAGCCCTGTAATCATGCCTTAGACCTGCCACTGCAGTGTCTGTGTGTGCAGTTTTAAACTGGAAATTTGAATTGCCAGGCCTAAACCTTCCCTTTTCTTACATGTAAGACATCCCAAAGGTAGGCCCTGGGTAGCCCCATGGGCAGGGTGCTGTGTATGGTTAAGGTAGGACATATACTAACGTGTTTTATATGTCCTGACAGTGAAATACTATCAAATTCAGTTTTCTTTGTTGCAAGGCCTATCTCTCTCATAGGTTAACATAGGGGCTGCCTTTAAATATGATTAAAGCGTAGATTCCCTTTGGGAGCAGATAGACATGTGGAGCTAGGGATCTCTGAATTCACAATTTCTTTTAGTAAAGATGGTTTTAAGAGTGTGTGTTTGAAAATGCCACTTTTAGAAAGTGGGCATTTTCTTGCTTAAACCATTCTATGACTCTGCCTGTTTGTGGATGCCCTGTCTGGGTCAGTTTGAAAGTTGGGCTGTTGGCACCTCTCTCTAGACAGTGACACAAAGGGAGCTGAGGTGTAGCCTGCATATCCTGATGAGCCATCTGTGCTAAGAGGGAGGGGGGGAGCTGTCACCTACACCAGAAAGGGCTGTGCCTGCCCCCACACACTGTAGTCTCCAGCCCCCTGGTGTGTGTCAGGGGCCTGGCCTGGGCAACGCAGGATTTAACAAACAAGGGAGACTTTCCTTTGAAGTAGGCCTACTCCAAAAAGGCCAAAATGGATATAAGAAGAGCACCCACCCAACCCCCTGAAAAATTAGATCACTTTTGAAAATCAAGAGGAACTTCTGCCTGGAGAAGAGCTGAAGAGCTGAGGAGAAGTGCTGCCCTGCCTGTGACTGTGCTTTGTAGAGCTATCCTACAGTTGCTGCTTCTGCCTGTGCAAGGGGAAAAAGACTGGACTTTGTTGTGAATTCCTGCTTGTGAAGAAATTTCCAAGTGCTTGTCCTGAGCTTGCCTCCTGTTGTTGACGCCTCAGGGCCATCAAAGACTTCCCCTGCCAGCACCTCGACTCTCTGCTGAGACTCCTGCCAAGTGGTGCCCTATCCAGTTCCTGGGGCTTTGAAAGGTGAAGCTGGCAGACCAAGACTGAAAATCCACGCACAAACCGGCGTGCAGGGAAATTTTCGACACACCTTCCAAGACGTGGCTGAAAAACGGCGCGCTGCCTGCTTCGCAGCTGAAATCTGCTCCACCTGCATTGCGGCTGGAGGATCGACACACGCGGCTGGAGAAACGACACGCGACACCCGCTGATGGAGGCCGATACCATCGCAACACACATAGGGCCTGATTCCTACTTTGGCGGGCGGCGGTCACCGCCCGCCAAGCGGGAACCGCCAGAAGACCATACCGCGGTCAAAAGACCGCGGCGGTCATTCTGACTTTCCCGCTGGGCTGGCGGGCGACCCAGCGGGAAAGCACCAGCAACGAGGAAGCCGGCTTCGAATGGAGCCGGCGGAGTTGCTGGTGTGCGACGGGTGCAGTTGCACCCGTCGCGATTTTCAGTGTCTGCCAAGCAGACACTGAAAATCAATGTGGGACCCTGTTAGGGGGCCCCTGCAGTGCCCATGCCAGTGGCATGGGCACTGCAGGGCCCCCCAGGGGCCCCACGACACCCGTTCCCGCCAGCCTGGTTCTGGCGGTGAAAACCCCCAGAACCAGGCTGGCGGGAAGGGGGTCGGAATCCCCATGGCGGCGCTGCTTGCAGCGCCGCCGTGGAGGATTCACAGGGGCAGCGGGAAACCGCCGGCTTCCCTTTTCTGACCGCGGCTTTACCGCCGCGGTCAGAATTGCCCCAGAAGCACCGCCAGGCTGTTGGCGGTGCTTCCTCCGTCCCCTACCCTGGCGGTCTCAGACCGTCAGGGTAGGAATCACCCCCATAGTGCGGTTTTGCTAATACTGTGCGGCAGGATTTTCGACGCAAACCTTGCTGCGTGCGGAAAAACAACACAAAGCCTGCCCGGGCCTGAGGTACCTGTCTGGATCGACACATTGCTCTCCTGCAGAGAGGAAAAACGACACACGTCGACCCGACCGGAGGAGGAACGATGCACGTTTGCGTCTGAGAAGTCGACACACCGCTGCCTTTTCTGACGCACACCTGCCCGTGCGGTGTTATTTTGACGCAACCCAGTTACTTTTTCACACTAACAGTGTTAGCACTGTTTTCGAAGGATATAAGACTCTTTTTGATTTTTAATTCGTGACTTGATTTGTGTATGGTGGATTTTTGTCATTTTGGTCTTGTTTTATTTAGATAAATATTACCTATTTTTCGAAACCTCTGTTGTGTCATTTTGTAGTCTTTTCACTGAGTTACTTGTGTGTTGGTACAAATACTTTACACCTAGACTCTGAAGTTAAGCCTGCCTGCTTGTGCCAAGCTACCAAGGGGGGGCACGGGAGTTAACAGAGGGTGATTCTCCTTTATCCTGACTAAAGTGAGGGTCCTTGCTTGGACAGGGGGTAACCTGACTGCCAACTAAAGACCCCATTTCTAACACTACTACAAAATCCCTTGTGTAGTGTGTTGCTGGGCACAGATGGCATATAGGCGGTGGTGCTTTGTCTACTGGTGCTGACGAGAAAAACGCCGCACACCGACGCTGACCGATGCGACGCCTTCGGGACGACTGAAACTTCGACGCACGGCCTCGCAAGGACAATGCCGCCCGACTTCCAAGGAGAAATCGACGCAACGCCTGCCGTGAGAGCGAAATTTTGACGCACAGCCCCGCGGAACGACGCGCAGCCGGAAAACAAGCAGGAGAATCCACGCACAGACCCGGGACATCTGGTAATCCCCACGACCTATAGAAGGAGACGGTCCGCGTGCCGGAAAACGACGCACGTCTTCCCGGAGTGAAAAATAACAACGCAAGTCCGTGTGTGAAGGGGCGCAACCGACGCACACACCATTTTTCCTCCCGTAGAACGACGCACGTCTCCCCGCGTGAAAAATAACGACGCAAGTCCGTGTGTGAAGGGGCGTAACTGACGCACACACCATTTTTCCACGCATCTCCTCTTCTGCGGCCCTCTGTCGAGATTTTCCACCAGAAACTAGGTACTTTGTGCTTGAAAGAGACTTTGTTTGCTTTTTAAAGACTTAAGACACTTTATATCACTTTTCAGTGATATCTTTACAAATTCATATTGCAACTTTGATCGTTTTGACCTGCAAATACCCAGATAAACCTTATATATTTTTCTAAACACTGTGTGGTGTATTTTTGTGGTGTTATATTATGGTATTGTATGATTTAATGCACAAATGCTTTACACATTGCCTTCTAAGTTAAGCCTGATTGCTCGTGCCAAGCTACCAGAGGGTGGGGACAGGCTGATTTCAGATTGTGTGTGACTTACCCTGACTAGAGTGAGGGTTCTTGCTTGGACAGAGGGCAACCTGACTGCCAACCAAAAACCTCATTTCTAACATTGGCGATCAGCGGTGAGGATAGGACTTGTGTTTGTGTGTAACATACAGTAGCTAAGTATTTCACTACCTACCCACAGTTGAAGGTCAACTTGATTTTTCATCTTTTTTGCTTTTGGTTCTCTGATGTCCTCCTGGATATACTATTGATATTTTGGACTTTGGATTTTGGTTTTTGCCGGTAAGACCTTATCAGCAATGAGATTGCTTACCTACTCACTCTTTGTGCCTACTGACCACCTCACTAAGGCTGACCTAAGGAGGCTTTGCAGAAAATGGGGCCTTCATGTATCAAGGAGATCTACTAAGATGGAAATGCTACATGCCTACATAGTCTGGGGGGAAGAAAGATGGGCAGAGAGAGAGGCAGAAAAAAACCAAATGACTAAGTACCCCTCAGATGAGGAGGGGGACTGCTCAAATGAGGAGGAAGACTACTCGGATGAGAAAAGAGAACCAGTGAGAGATGTATGGCTCCTAGCTCAAGAGCGGTGGATGGAAGAGCTAGATGAGCAGCTTGAAAGGGCTGAGTCCGCAAGACTCAGCCCTAGAAGAAGAAAGGACTGCAGTTCAAGAGCTGAGCTGTGAAGAGCTGAAACTGGAGGCCGGAAGGGCTGAGTCCAGTTCAGATGGTGGCAGCAAAAATCTTGCATGCAGTACTGCTGAAGAAGGGCACAAGCCCAGAGATGTGGTGCCCAACTTGAAGAAGGGAGTTGACACACCCCAGGTGGTTCAAGGGTATGAGGTAGTTCCCGTTATGCACAGGGTCCCTGAGAAGGATTGGGGAACTGGCACAGGGAGTCATATTCCTACTGGGGGGAGGGACACTTTACTAACTCTAGCAGAGAGTGACAGAGAAAAGGGTTCCCCCGGTGGACGTCCTGGATATAGAGTGTAGAGACATCCCAGAAGAGTATGGGTTGAGTGTCAGGGACAGGCAGATACTGTCTCACCAGTCTCAGGAGGGTGATGTAGAGTGCTTTTCCAAGGCTGAGTTACTGGGTGGTTGAGTGAAGGGTACTGTGGTTAATACATGTGAAGGGCAGAGTGATGTAATGGCTGGAGAGCATATGTCTGGTCCTTATTTTCCAGAGCTACGCCAACACCAGGTGGAGTGTGAGTTCTCTGACCCCAGGGAACTTACAATGGAGGCAGACTTCTGGGTGAGTACCAGAGAGTCTGAAGAGGCATTTGGGGGTGCTCCTGAAGGGAGTGGTCTAGGTGGTTCCCAACCAAGTGAGGTGGGAGAGGATTGTAGTGTCCCAGGTAGGTCCCAGGTCCTAGAGGGTTCCATGAGGGAACACCAGGAGGGAAGCCTAGCCTGTACCGTAGGGCCACCTTTTGAGGGAAGCCCTGCAGTGTCACAAGAACTTGGGGGGGTGATTGTAGCAAGCATCCCAACAGTTCTGGTGTCTGGCAGTACCACTTCTAGTGAGGGGGTGCAGAAGTCCAGACATAGGGTTGAGAGGGGGTTGCAGACCCCAGTGGAGGACCTTGAGAGTCAGGGGTCAGCTCTGAGAGCAGAGCCTCCCAGGAATGACCCAGGTGAAACCGTTTCTGGTTTGAGGGAAACCCAGACTCTGCCGGATGGGCAGAGGTCGGGAGACCTGCGCCAACAAGACTCTTGTGTGGCCCTTGGGGACGGTGTGTCCCTTGTGGGGGGTGAGAGTGCCCCCCAGGAAGCCCTGGCATGCCAGGCAAAGATTCAACCTCAGGGTGGTGACTCTGGGTTGGATAACCGGGTTCAGAGGTTAAACTCTGACCTGGTGGGGGGTAGGTGTGCCCCCCAGAAATGCCTGGTATGCCAGGCAATGGCTCAACCTCAGGGTGGTGACTCTGGGTTGGATACCCAGGTTCAGAGGTTAAACTCTGGCCTGGTGGGAGGTAGGTGTGCCTCCCAGGAAGTCCTGCTGTGCCAGGCAATTGTCCAACCTCAGGGTATTGACTCTGGGTTGGATAACCGGGTTCAGAGGTTAAACTCTGACCTGGTGGGGGGTAGGTGTGCCCCCCAGAAAGTCCTGGTATGCCAGGCAATGGTTCAACCTCAGGGTGGTGACTCTGGGTTGGCTAACCAGGTTCAGAGGTTAAAGTCTGACCTGGTGGGGGGTAGGTGTGCCCCCCAGAAATTCCTGGTGTGCCACGCAATTGGCCAACCTCAGGGTGGTGACCCTGGGTTGGAGAACCAGGTTCAGAGGTTAAACTCTGACCCAGTGGGGGGTAGGTGTGCCCCCCAGAAAGTCCTGGCATGCCAGGCAATTGTACAACCTCAGGGTGGTGACCCTGGGTTGGATGGCCAGGTTCAGAGGTTAAACTCTGACCTGGTGGAGGGTCAGTGTGCCCTCCAGGAAGTCCTGGCGTGCCAGGCAATTGTTCAACTTCAGGGTGGTGACTCTGAGTTGGATGGCCAAGTTCAGAGGTTAAACTCTGACCTGGCGGGGGTAGACGTGCCCCCCAGAAAGTCCTGGTTTGCCAGGCAGTGATCCAGTCTGAGGGTACAGACCCTGGGCTGGAAGACCAGATTCAGGGTGTCCCCCCGGACCTGGAGGGAGGGGCTACTGATAACAGTGCCCCTACCATGTTGTCTTCTGAGGAGGCCACTCCTAGTTGGAGGGTGCTGGACCCCAGAAGGGAGGGCAGGGGGAGGGAAGCCTCACCCCGGGCCCTAGTCCATCCTGAGGTACAGACCCCAGGTTGGAGGGCCAGTTGCAGGTTAACAGCCCTGCACTGGTGGAGGAATGGTACAGGGCGACTTCTATAAGCACCCTGACCATGCTGGACTCTGGGGGTACCGCTCCAGGAGGGAGGGTACAGAGCCCCAGAGGGGAGGACCAGGTTCAGTCTGTCATCCCTGACCTGGTGGAAGGGAGAGTGGTTAAAGAGTGCCCAGCACCTGGGGCTACCGCCCCCCACTCTCCACAACCACAGTGGTGGGAGAGCTTTGAGAGGCCTGGCTCTCATCCCTGGTAGCTGTCAGTAACCACTGTGGCTTGCTGTCTGGGTGGACAGAGTTATCCCTGGGGAGGGGACAAGTGTCACACCCCGGGGGTAGAGTGGGCAACACCACTGTGTTAGTCCTGGTGGTATTATCCGGCTCCTGGGATACATCTGTGAGCAAAGTAAGGTTAGGTGCTGCACAGATGGGATCCGCAGGTAAGGAGAAAGGTTCCCCATGGGTTGGCTTAGTGGGCCCTGAGAGTATGGACAGAGGGATCCAACTGGAGTCAGGAAGGCGAAGAACTAGAGCATGCCCCTCCTGTTGTGGGCCTGGGTCCTTGTTCTGTCGCCTCAAACAGGGAAGTACATCAGGATAGTGATTGTTCTCCCCTGGCTTTAGGCTGGTAGGGTGTCATGTTGTACCTGGCTTTTTGACATGGTCATCCCCAAACTTTTTGCCTCCTTCCTCCTATTTTTTCTGACCTGTTGTTGTTGGCTATTGACCTCTGGGCACTTTACCACTGCTAACCAGTGCTAAAGTGCATATGCTCTCTGTGTAAATTGTACTATTGATTGGTTTATCCATGATTGGCTATTTAACTTACTTGTAAGTCCCTAGTAGAGTGCACTACATGTGCCTAGGGCATGTAGATTAAATGCTACTAGTGAGCCTGCAGCACTGGTTGTGCCACCCACTTCAGTAGCCCCTTAACCTTGTCTCAGGCCTGCCATTGCAAGGCCTGTGTGGGCAGTTTCACTGCCACTTCGACTTGGCATTTAAAAGTACTTGCCAAGACTAGAACTCCCCTTTTTCTACATATAAGTCATCTCTAATGTGTGCCCTAGGTAACCCCTAGAGCAGGGTGCTGTGTGGGTAAAAGGCAGGACATGTACCTGTGTAGTTATATGTCCTGGTAGTGTAAAACTCCTAAATTTGTTTTTACACTACTGTGAGGCCTGCTCCCTTCATAGGCTAGCATTGGGGCTGCCCTCATACATTGTTGAAGTGGCAGCTGCTGATCTGAAAGGAGCAGGAAGGTCATATTTAGTATGGCCAGAATGGTAATACAAAATCCTGCTGACTGGTGAAGTCGGATTTAATATTACTATTCTAGAAATGCCATTTTTAGAAAGTGAGCATTTCTTTGCACTTAAATCTTTCTGTGCCCTTCAATCCACGTCTGGCTAGGTTTAGTTGACAGCTCCTTGTGCATTCACTCGGACACACCCCAAACACAGGGTACTCAGCCTCACTTGCATACATCTGCATTTTGAATGGGTCTTCCTGGGCTGGGAGGGTGGAGGGCCTGCCCTCACACAAAGGACTGCCACACCCCCTACTGGGACTCTGGCAGACAGGATTGAACTGAAAGGGGGCTTGGTGCATTTCTTAGACACTCTTTGAAGTCACTCCCACTTCAAAGGCACAACTTAGTATAAAACAGGGCCTCTGCCCTACCTCATCAGACACTTGCTGGAGAAGAAACCTGAACCAGAAACTACATCCTGCCAAGAAGAACTGCCTGGCTGCTCAAAGGACTCACCTGTCTGCTTTTCTACAAAGGACTGCTGCCTTGCTGTTGGCCTGCTGCCTTGCTGAACTCTTGTCTGGCTGTAAAAGTGCTCTCCAAGGGCTTGGATAGAGCTTGCCTCCTGTTCCCTGAAGTCTCAAGACCAAAAAGACTTCTCTTTTTCACTTGGACGCTTCGTGCGCTGAAATTTTCGACACACAGCTTGTTCCGCGGTGAGAAAAACGCCACACACCGACGCTGATCGGCGCGACGCCTTGGGGACGACTGAAACTTCGACGCACGGCCTCGCAAGGACAACGCCGCCCGACTTCCAAGGAGAAATCGACGCAACGCGACGCCTGCAGTGAGAGCGAAATTTTGACGCGCAGCTGGAAAACAAGCAGGAGAATCCACGCACAGACCCGGGACATCTGGTAATCCCCGCGACCCATACAAGGAGACGGTCCGCGTGCCGGAAAACGACGCACGTCTTCCCCACACACCATTTTTCCTCCTGTAGAACGACGCACGTCTCCCCGCGTGAACAATAACGACGCAAGTCCGTGTGTAAAGGGGCGTAACTGACGCACACACCATTTTTCCACACATCTCCTCTTCTGCGGCTCTCTGCGGAGATTTTCCACCAGAAACCAGGTACTTTGTGCTTGAAAGAGACTTTGTTTGCTTTTTAAAGACTTAAGACACTTTATATCACTTTTCAGTGATATCTTTACAAATTCATATTGCAACTCTGATCGTTTTGACCTGCAAATACTGAGATAAACCTTATATATTTTTCTAAACACTGTGTGGTGTATTTTTGTGGTGTTATATTATGGTATTGTATGATTTATTGCACAAATACTTTACACATTGCCTTCTAAGTTAAACCTGACTGCTCGTGCCAAGCTACCAGAGGGTGGGCACAGGCTGATTTTGGATTGCGTGTGACTTACCCTGACTAGAGTGAGGGTTCTTGCTTGGACAGAGGGCAACCTGACTGCCAACCAAAAAAACCATTTCTAACACTTACTAACAGTGAAACTAACACAGTTGAGAGGTAAGATATGCCTTTGAACATTTGGAGGCCTACTTGAGTGAGATACAGGCAATCACAGGACTTTGTTGCATATGTGACTGCAGTCATCATGTGTGCAGTGCTGCCAATGTTTTAGCAGCCAATAACAATCTGATGGTGCAGCTTGAGGCCTTATGAATAATTATTGTACACATTTGGTAAGGTGTCCTTCCTGTCCTCAATAGTTCATTTTGGGTTAGCAGGTCAAGATGGATCTAGGTAGACAGACACATCTCCGAGTTGAGCATGATCTGTATATTGCCCACTCCTAGGTGAGTACACATCAATTGAGAGTATGCAGACAGTAGTATATGGTCAAGTAAACACTGAGCTGGTGTTTGGAATTGCAGATGTCAAAGTTGGACTCTCACTCCTAGGTGAGACTGCTGGTTTGGGGATGACAGCACTACTGTATGTAGGTGACTGAGTCACTCCTACAACAAGTCGCAACTGTCAGCCCAACCCTCCCAGCTCACAAGCAGTACCTCACCAAAACTTGGAAAGCATAGGTGATTTCTGGCAGCCTTACTCATGGACTCTAGATAAGACCTCTCAGGGAAATTGTGCTGGAATGGAAGTTACCCTTTTCTCCCGCTAGCAACAAGTCTCAGTCACACACAGGCAATGAAAGAGATGCAGGAAAGTTTTCAATAGGTTTATTGAAAAGACTGCAATCCACGATAAAATGTGTGAGTTGCAATAACTAGGATAATGAACAGTCAAAGAAGCAAAATTGTGAAGATGAGAGTTGTGAATATAAACCCCCCACCATCTTACAATAAACAGGAAATATAAAATTCCTATTTCTAGAGCTAGGTATGATAAACCTAATCTGCCAGTACTATGTCCATGAGAAGTACCCAATACCCTTGTTACCTTGGAATGAGGTCTCTAGGTCAGACTCCGTGGTGACACAAAGGCTGCGTTCTGCAGCAAGGAGACATGCAGCATAGATAGCATTTGCAAGGAACCCCTCAAATGACCTCATCTGTGTGAGAAATATTTATATAGATCATGTAGGATCCCTGGCACAAGTATGTTTCTTACCAACTGATAAGGAGGCAGACGTGTGGCAGCAATTATATAAATAATCTCCAACAAGTGCACATTATATTCCTATCACATGTGAGTGAAAAAGGGACAGGATGACAATACTTACATACATTACTTATCATGACACTGATAATGACACCTTCACAGAGCAGCACTGATAATCCAAATCAAAACATTTTTATAAAATATAAACAACGGCAGCCATCTTAGAAGAAATAATAAAATAACTGAAAAACAGAGCAAGCTAAGTAGGTTAAAAGTCACTGGGTCTTGGGGGCACTGACCTGCAGAGCCAAAGACTAAGCTAAACTCCTGTATCACAATAGGAAACTAAAATGGATTCACCACACAGAAACAGTGCGTACTGGAATTTGCAGTCACGCCACTCCATCTACATCTCAACACATAACAAATGGTGTACTCGCACGTAAGCAAATGTGATTTTAGAGTTGACAAACAGGTATATGGACAAGTGAACACTTGACTGGTGGTTGGAGTCACAGAAAAAGGGCCTCCTAGGAGTTGCAATCAGGTCACTCTCTCTACTTCACAACACTTGACAAATGGTATCCTCCTAGGTGAGCAAACCTGTTTGAGAGTTAACAAACAGATGTATATGGTCAAGTGAACACTCAGCTGGTGGTTGGAATTGCAGAAACAGGGCCTCCAGGGAGTTCCCTCTACTTCCCAACAGCTGAAAATTTTTGGATATTATATATCTGTAGGTAGACTGCATTTAGATTTAAGCATACATTTACATGTTTAGACATACAATGATTCCTGGGATGTTTTTTTGATAGAGAAATACTTAGAGATACCATTTTAGATTATAGCATGTGTTCGGCCTTGGTAGCTGTGCTGGTGGGTCCAACAATACTCATTCACAATGTTATATCTCAGATACTCTGTCTATTGATTGTTGGTGAAGTACATGAAAACATAGTGGCAAAAGCTCAGCTGTGGGCATGCAGAACATTGCATCTTTGTGACAGTTTTTGTGTGGTAACTTACCAGACTGAAAGGCCCTCAGGATACAGGATGGCCAAGACCTTCTCCTCTTAGGGAAAGAATCTCAATGGGTCAATGAGAGGGCCACCGCCAGTCTTGTTGGCCTCCATTTGTTGCATTGAGGCCAGGGAACGGACCTTTCCCCTCAGCACTTTCCACCTCCTCCTAATTTCCTCCTTTGTGTGCAAGGTGGTGCCTCCAGCATTCACTT
This sequence comes from Pleurodeles waltl, assembly GCF_031143425.1. Taxonomy (NCBI): domain Eukaryota; kingdom Metazoa; phylum Chordata; class Amphibia; order Caudata; family Salamandridae; genus Pleurodeles; species Pleurodeles waltl. Next base: position 606,034,167 of record NC_090439.1, read on the forward strand.
TGCCGACGATCCTTTGCCACAGTTCCATTTACTAGAAGAGTGTGCTGGACTCCAAACAATTGTGACTTTACTACTATGATTTCATCCACCATGACTCTCAACTCATCTTCTGAAAAACAGGGATTTTCAGGACGTAACATGGTGGAGAACTAAAGTGGGTGACAAGGACTTACTTAACAGGAGAGGTGCAATAGGGAGTGAAAGGGCATGAGTGTGGGCAAGGTGTGATATGGGATGGTGATGAAAGGGGTGACTACTCTTTGTATATTACCAAAAGCGGTGCTCGAGGTTCTTCGGCTCCCAGTGGAAATGCAAAGGATTGTGATCTCTGAAGGGTTGTGTTTTATAGTGTGATTTGCAGGTGTGTCCACTGGACCACTGTGTGTCAGCCGTCTTGTTTTTGAATTCATCCATTGTGCACTTGTCTGTTATTTTGCTGGATGCATACCGCAGTGGTCGAGAAAAGGAGATAAAAACTGCTGTGAGGAGACTGCCACATTGACTGTGTGTTTGTAATAGACTTGTGGTTAGCCGTGGCGCTGCTGGCGCTTGAGGTCAGACCGCCTAAATACAAGGCCATCACGCAGCTGGCAGTCTGCCTTTGTGCTTGGCAGGTGGTGGCTCTGCTGGTTTGCATCATAATACTGTGGGCTAGGAACTGCTAGTGCAGCGGTCTTTTTGCAACGGCTAACAAGGCAGCCTGGTGATCCAACTGCCAAACTCCTAATCGGATCCTAAATCACTTAAAATTGTAAACTATATTTAAAAAAAATTATAATGATTATGCCAACAACAGTAACACATAAAATTATTATATTAACTAAAACATATCAAATTAATTAAAACGTATATCTTTTGCAACTATATTACTGGATCCATACTAGACACAATCATACCCTTAAAAACTATGGGCCAGATGTATCAAAGTATTTTGCATTCGCAAACGATCTGAATCAGTAAAATCCACCATTTGCGAATGCAAAATAGTCTTTCACGATGCATGAAAGGCATCTCAGTCCCATTGTCGGGAATCTCAATTTTTTGCAATTCCCTATAATTGTGATTCCGAAATGTAATCACAACTTGCAGTTCCTTAAAAAGAAAATTGCAAATAGGGAATTCCTATTTGCGATTCCGTATGCACATGTATCAAGCATTTCCTAAATGTGGAATGGGCATTTGGGAAATGCAATTGCCGCCAACTCCAAGCTGGTGGTAACCATGTGCATTTTTGAAAAATGCGTTGAAAATTAATTTTTTAAGTGCCGTGTGGCGCACACATGCCCCTAGTGCATGTGGGTGCTTTACATGTGCGCAACCTTTTTCACGGGTGGATCAAAGGGGGCCTTAGACCCTCAGCACCCTTGGTTTAGCATTTCATAATTTGCGAATTCCTAAAAGGATTTTGCAAATTAGGAGATGCAAAACTATTTGCACCTATGGGCCTTAACGAATGGAGTCTCATTCCCTAACAGCAATTGCAAGTTTTAAGAAATCGCTATTAGGGAATCTCTAATTTGTTACATTCCATTTTGCATTACCTAAATAGCGATTACCTAAAATCCGCTATTTAGGTAATGCAAACTGGAACTTTGATACATCTGGCCCCTTATTACTTACCCAAAACAAGATATTCTTGACATCAATATTCTATACCACGATATTTTTGCATCAGAAATTTCAATATTAAGGTCATGATATTTTGAACACATAATGTTTTCTAACTACTCATAATGTTAAATGTATTAAGTGAACATTATGCTACAGAAAAAGTCCAAACAATAAAAAGAAAGAACAATTTGACTTTCATCCATTAGCATCATACTATCAAAACGTAAATTAACTCTTTTAAAACTAACCCTCAAGTAGCTTTTTCAGTGTTCAAACAAAAAACAATGAAAACTTTAAATGAATCACTGAGGCGATCGGTCAGACTGAATTTCACAATGTTGTTTATGAAAAGGGTTTTATAAAATCTATCAGCCTTGTAGTCATTGTGGGTAATCCTGCTGAAATGATGGAAAAAAGAAGAGATCCTGAGACACTTACAGATATTCACCAACCCCAAGGCAAGTACACTTAACATTAAAATGAGATTCCACGATATTCAGAACTATATACTTTTGTATAGTCAGGAAATGAAGGGAAAAACAGTAGAAGCAATTATTTTGACAATCGTTTATCTACGAACTGAGTCTACATCAATTTGCGAAGAAAAGATTAGTCTTCAGAAACGCATTTCATATTACATCCATTGTTTATTTTTAGAACAGCCTCTCCAAACGGTTCAGAATTAGAACAGGGCTATGCGCTGTTTGCTTATGAAAAGTAAATATACATAAAATCATTAATTTGGCCTAGTATGAAATGAGGTTGAGACCAAGGAACATTAATATTGAGAGCCTTACAAAGATGCAGCAATGCATTTTTCTGGATGTCATTGTAGCTCCCCCAGCCTCAGTACCCACCACTAAATACATCACACACTGAGCTGTTCTAAACCACGCCTTTTTTCTTCTGCATGTAATTGTGACCTCTGCATTTTAAGCATTCACTTCATTATGCTCTAAATGCTTACCTCACCAATCTATGGAGCCCAATAGGAGCTATTATGGTTCCCTCATTCACAACTCACACAACACTATGGGCCTCATTACGACCCTGGAGGCCAGCGGTCGCCTGGTGGTCATAATCCCCAGGGCAGCGGTGCAAGCACCGCTGCCCTGAGTATTATGAGTCCCCGACCCCCAGCCTGGCCACAGCGGTAAACACCATCATGGAAAGGCTGGCGGTAAGGGGGACTTGGGGTGCCCCTGGGGGCCCCTTGGCATGGGCAGTGCAGGGGCCCCCAGGCATAGCCCCATCGTGCATTTCACTGGCCGAATTGCGCGCAGTGAAATGTGTGACGGGCGCTACTGCACCTGCTGCACATCAGCATTGCAGCCGGCTCTATTATGAGCCGGCAGCAATGTTGATGTGACTTTTCCGCTGGGCCAGCGGACGGTAATACTGTTACCGTCCGCTGGCCCAGCGGAAAAGTCATAATAGGGAGCCAGAAATACCACCGGCACTGGCAGTATTCTGTCTCCTGCAGCCTCGTGGTATTTTTGAAAGACCGCCGAGGTTGTAATGAGGGCCTATATCTCCCCCTCTGTTAAATAAAAAAATGCTTTTTTGTTTTCAAATATGCATATATACAATTATAGATCTTTGATGAGATTTCTGGGCATTTTTATGGCTCATCCTGAGTGCATGTTTAAGAACTGTGAATCATCACCAATAGTGTCAATGATGTGAGTCGTTAATGTGTGAATATCTTAAGTCACGTTTTTCCTCACTAGGTTCTTCAACATCATCTTTCTTTCCTGCAGGGATGTCTGATGAGCACTGAACTAAGTTTTGCAATGGCGAAGAGTCTCACATAATGGACTTCCCAGGGAAGTCGTCAGTCATCAAGTGTCCTTTCTTTAAAGGTTCACTGTTGAATGGACCATCATAGTTAAGCATGTGTGAATGAAGGACAATCGTGATGTCTTGGAGTGAGCACAATGCCTTTAGCATGCCGTCGCCAATCTGCATAGGCCTTCATTTGTTTCTTACAACTCAAGTGTTTTATTTGTACTTCTTTCTCAGAGCATGAGCAATGGTTGGTCCATTGAGATAACTTGGTCCTCACAGCTCTCCCAAACACCAGTGGTGCAGGCCATTCACCTGTGATCAAGAGAGGAGTCGAACAATAAGCCTGCAGGGTAGAATTCAGAACAGTTTTGAGGTTGGGCTTGTCTAATGCAGCATGCTGATCAGCTTTCTTTAATGTGCTCATGAATCATTCAGCAAGGTCATTGGCCTGGGACCAAGAGGTGTGCTCTTCTGATGCTTCAACTGACTGACAAAATCTCAAAACTTCCGACTGTTGAAAGATGGGCCATTGTCCGACTTCAAGAGTCTAATCTCTCAATAACTTTTTCTTGTGTAATTAGCAAGAGATCTTCAACCAAGGGTAAAGCAGGAGTATCATCAGCTACTACCATCAGGTGATGTCCATTCTCAAGAGGACTGAAAAAGTCAACAGTAATTGTCTCCCACACATGCTTTGGCAGCTCTGACATGTTTAAGGTACATTGAGTGGTGTTTAATGACAGACAGTTGCACAGATAACAGGCTTCTAAATACTTTTCAACTCTTTCACCAAGAGGAGGGAACCAAACTCGGTCTCAGAGAGCTTGTTTGGTGCTAACAATTCCATGATGTCTTTCATGGGTCACTTCAATTATCTGCTGTCTCAAACTCTCCTGAATTACAATTTAAGAACCTCTCAGTATTATGCCTTCTTGAGTTACAGACTATTCATCTTTGACATTCTCGAATTTCTGATACTCACTGTCAAAAGACAAGCAGTTGATTGTTCTGGTTCCACAATGAATGTGTTATAATGACTTTCTGTTTCAACCTGTCACTGTCTTGGGTAGTAGTAGTAACAATTTGCTCCGATTAAATGACAGCTGGTGTATTGGATTTTACATTGAAATTTATGTAAGCTTCAGTTATTTCGGAAGGCGCCCCACAATACAGCATAGGCACAAAAATAGCAGGATATTTATCTTTTCCTGGATGGTGTACAATTGTGTACTGATACTCTTGCAGTTGTAGACCCCAATGTTCAATGTCAGGAGGCATCTTGGCCTTTGGATTGCCAAAGATGGTTAATAAAGTTTGATGATCTGTCACTAGCGCAAAAGGATTTCCGTACATGCACACATGGAAATGTTCACAAGCCCACACCACTGTTGATCATGCTTTCCCAGGGTGAGAATAAGCATGTTCCATTTGTGAAAAACTTTGACTTGCATATGCTCCAAAATGACTTTGAGCATTTGGGAGTCCACTGTGCTGTACAAGTACTGCACCGAACCTGGCAGGGCTGGCATCAACAACAACTTTGTTATGAAGCTTTCGATTTAAATATGCCATTTCAGTTGCATTCTTGACTGCTTGCTTGACTTTCTTAAAGCTTTTCGCACAATCATGTGACCAATGAAATGAAACATTCTGTTTCATCAACTTTCTCAATGGAGCACACACAGTGACAAAGGGTCTGGTTTGGATCTTGGTGGATGGAATACTCTGCAACAAATGTGATGGATATCCCACCACTGTATTACGGTCTCCATAGAATATAAATGGGATCGAAACACAGGATATCCGTCACATTAATGGCAGAGTATGCCCCTCCGCCAAGATCTAAATCAGGCCCAAAGTCTCTCATATATCTGGGGCAAAAACTGACCAAGCAAAAGAATGAGCATAGCGTTGAAACATCTTGTGGGGGACTGGCAGATGGCAATGCTTGTACTTTAGCAGGATTCGGCATCATACTCCTATCCAAACAGATTTGACCAAATAATTTTAGCCTTGTTTTATTGAAAATCAAATTTTTCAGCATTCAAAGTTAATCCTGAATCAGCAAGAAAACAACAGACCTGCTTGAGAGCTTTCTCGTGCTCTTTCTGTGTAGCTCCAAAAGCCAATATGCAATCAGTATACTTAAAGGCATTCACAACAGGCTGCAAGATACGTCGTATCAAATCCTGAAATAACTCCGCAGTTGATGACACACCGAAACTCAATCATTTGTATCAAAACAGATCAATGTGTGTAGACAAGGTTGTAATGTACCTGAAATGCTCCTCGAGTTCCAACTGATGGTATCCTTATTTTAAATCAAGGCAAGAGAAGACTTTCACACCAATCAATTGGGTTATCATGTCAGCAATGTGGGGACTGGAATGTTGTTCTCTTTTAATGACCTTGTTTGCCTGACACATATTCATGCAGATGCGTACAGATCCTTCACTTTCTTTTTTGGGCACTACCACTATGGGAGAAACCCATGGTATTTGACCAGTTGAACGTTCAATGATATCATGTTTAAGTAATGATTCAAGTTCCCTTTCAACAGCTTCTTGTAAATTAAATGCAATTCTTCATGTGTCTTTGAGCTACAGGATGAACGTCCCCATTGATGTGTAATTGTACTTTCATAGTCTTCAATTTTCCTACCCTATGAAATAACAAAGGAAACCGACTTACTATTTTGTAAGGAACATTCATTTTGTAATTCACAAAAATCAGTTCCATGTCAGCAGCTGTGTAGAAAATGAATAAATTAGGGACTTGATGCTGTACCTTGCAATACATAATTGGATGCTTACACTTTTGTCTTTTTATGCTTCATTGTCCCTACAAATGAACCTTTGCTTTTTAAAGGCTTCGATGTCGCCCATGTATACACTTTTGTTTTCGACAGTGTGGTAACAGACAGCTCATTATATTTTTCTTCAGGCATGATGTTTATTGATGTGCCACTGTCCATAAAGAAAGGTATTGAACAATCATTTACTTTCGTGTGATCTTCGGACAATGTTTGAATGACGTTGATGCTTTGTCATGTTGACTGTTCTGTGACTGGTATTTTTCTTTACAGGCAGATAGTTCAACATTTGCATATTTTTCTGAGCTGAAAATTGACATTGCACAATCTCTTTCTTTCGCTTTAACTTGAAACAGATGCTGATGAACCCTTTGACGATGATTTAGATGACGATCGGCATCGCTGGGTGTCGATTTGTCTGTGTCGGTGTCGTTGCTTGGCCTTGTGGGTGTGCGTTAAGCATCACTTCTAGAATGTTTGGTCAGCCATTTTGTCTTCACTCGTGATGCACTTGCTTTTTCATTCGCCCTGCAAACTGTAACAAAATGGTTCTCCTTCCCACAATCTTTACATATCTGTTTTATAGCAGGACATTTACCTTCATGAGAGAATGCAAATCCACATATGAAGCACAACTTCTTTTTCTGTGGAGACCTCACCTTGCCACCTTCAGATTTGTACTTTTGCGTACTTTTCATGTTCATGATTGACTACCTCTAGGCATCTACAGCCTCCATGTCACTAACTTGCCGATCAGTGTGGCTCTTCAGCTAGGGCAATGATATGAACTTGATGTAGGCTTAGATCTTCTCTCAACATTAATCTTTGGAATCAGTCTGACAAACATCCATTAATCACTCTAAGATGTCAGGCTTCTTCATCATAAAGTAATTGAGCTTACAGTGTTTAATTAGTGTATCCAGGCTCTCAACAAATTCAACAATGATTTTAATGATTCTGTCACTCTTGACTGAAGATGTATCTTTCGTTATCCACATTTGGCACTGGAATGAACTTGAGAGTCAAAGCATATTTGATGTTACAGCACATGATTTTGTCACCTTGTATTTTATTATGACTTCTTTTACAGCTTCTCCAGTCAGGTCCTTATGGTATTTGAAAATCTTCTTGTTATCTGCTTCTTCCAGTTCATCAATAAAATCTTTGAATGCCTGTATCCAAGCATTCCATCTCTCTTCAATATTTTGCTTTATGGCAGTGTGAAAGGGTGGTGATGGTTTCAGGAAGATGGTGACTTTATGACCATTTACTGGATTCGTTGACACTAAAGGAAGAGATTTCTCCAATGCAGTGGGCTGTCTGTTCAGACCTGCTTCCTCCGAAAGGTTTTCTGATGTGCTGGATTCTTGGTCACCTTTGAGAGTCTATGGAACTGTAACCTCTTCCTGGGTTTCCATTGAAGCTCTTTTCTTTTCTGGAGCCCTCTGAAATTGTTCTGAGCCACCACCCAGCAGCTTTGGTGGTGTGTCTCTTCAGGTAGTGGACAGCTTGGTAAGCACAACCCCTGTGCCTCATCTTGGGTCTCTTTACCTGGTTCATAAAGCTTCTTTTATCAAGGCTCTAGTAAATGGAACAACAGCAAAGCAAACTTTGCAGTTATCAATTATTATGTCAGCTAGCTCTGCCATGTAGGCTGTAGTTTTTATTAGCATCTGTCACCATCCGTCTTGCCCAATATAAATCCGTTTGAAGTATAGCTTTATGTTGCATATCAGCGCAGAACCTTTTTGTGTGGCCTCTTCAGCAGGTTCTGGGCCAATAATATATAGTTTTCATAGTAAAGCTTCTTCTATGTTCAGATGCTTCACAGTGGCTGGAGTTACGCTTTGACTCGACATACACCATATGTCCATTCAGCACTTCGACCAAGGAACATGTGGCACACAAAAGCAGTTTGCTTGGACCAGGCATCTCTCTGGGTAAGAATTGTTGAACTTGCGGTTACTTATCCACTATCTCGTCGCCAGTTGTAGCACCTTCCCCAGCCTGTGTACCTCCAAGTAAATACGGCACACACAGAACTGTAGTTAAACAGGTCTTCATTCTTCTCCAGGTAACCACAAACTCCACATTCTAAACCAGCAATGACTTCACTACGTTCTAAATGTTTACGTCACCATCCACGGGGTCCATCAGGAGCCATTATGGTTCCGTCATTCACAATTCACACAACACTACAGTCAATTCCATGTTTGGGTTGAGAATAAAAGGGATTTTAAAGGGACTTGTATAGAATACAATGCATTTTAAGAAGTAAAGCCTGACATAGAATTTGTATTTTCAGGAACCAATATGTTGCAATAATTTGCTTTAGCTAGCTTTAACTTGGAAACAGGCACTGTGGACCTTCATCCTTTGAGAAGCATGTGGAATTGAGAAAAACGGAGGTGTGCAAACACCAGCACAAAACACAGCTATACAGCCATCAACTCTTCAAGAAAAACACACATAGTCAGAGGTGTCTGTTGTACATGTCACATTAGGCCATGCTACCCTACTGCTTCATGGGGTGCAGTTCAATCCCGTTCTAGCCCTTACAATTAATTACTTAATAGCTCCCAGATTTGTTAAGACTTGAAAGATACACTTTACTTGTTACACTCATTTTATTTTAATTTATTGATTTGTCTTCCCTTTTGATTTGAGGGTTTTGCTAACATTTAAAGTTGAAATCCTCACACCATAAATGCTTCTATTTGTGTTTCTAAATCAACATGAAACTCCGGAACTCATGTACTGGAGCTTAGGGGTCATTGATCAAATTCTTTTTTGAGAGTTTCCCATGCTCTTTAACTGAAGTCTGATCCCTGTACTTCAGAATTGGTCCGTATATGGACAAGGGTTCTCACACTGGTACTAAAGTTTTATTCCATGTCCACATTCACTCTCTAGATGTATTATGTAAATTTTACTCCAGTAATCCAGACCTCCTAAAGTCCTCAAAAGTGCTTCACATGTATGTTTTGCTCCATAGCAGAGCAAAATGGTCTACTGAACCTTGGGCTCACCTCAAGCATTCACCCTAAAAACAAAGGATGGCTACTTCCCAGTTTCCTGACTTTTGACAACTGATGATTGGTGCCATTTGAACAGATGGTGCTGTGACACATTCATTTGTTTACATGGGTGGATTTACCACCCTTTAAAAAATCCATTCAGTTTTTCAAAATGTGGATCTTCTCTTCACTATGACATCTGTATATCTGAGTAGAGGTTTTGCAGTCCATATTCTTTGCAAATGGTGTGTTCTGTGATTTTGAAATGATTACAACACAACATGGATTTATCTCTTTAGGGTGTCTTAATTCTAGTGGCAGTAATAATTTACATGACCACTCTTCTGGAAGAGCCCTTTAGCACGCCTGAAACAATCAGACTTAACAAACCGATATTGATATATTGCAGTTTTGAATGGAGATTGACCAACTATTCATGTTCTCAAAATCCAGTTCAGGATATTTATTTTGTGACAACCCAATGAACATGTCTATGCCTTCTCTGTTGTGTGCTGTTGAGAGATGTACAGCAAAGGGGGCAAACTTCTATTGATGTCTGGGCACTGTGGCCCGTATTTATACTTTTTTTAGCGCCGCATTTGCGCCGCTTTTTGATGCAAAACGGCGCAAACCTACAAAATACAATGGCATTTTGCAAGTTTGCGCCGTTTTTGCGTCAAAAAACGACGCAAATGTGGCGCAAAAAAAGTATAAATACGGGCCTGTGTCTTGAATACTCATCGTGTCAGCCAGTTTATGCCACCTCTTTCCACCATAGTATATAAAAACCTGGAAATGTGTTTCCTCTGTTCCTTGACATGGATTATAACTATTGAAATTAGCACAACTACTTATTACCTCAGGTTTCCCAGCATTGCAGGCAAAACTGGGTAGGAACTTCCATCCAGATTTCCAGGTTTTGCTTGTGCACAACTTTACAAAGAGCTCTACAGCCCATAGAGGGGATTCGATGAGGACCAGAACTTCATAATGCTGTTTGCTTTTAGGGTAAATCAAAGGCTAAGACACTGGACAGGTTGTGTTGTGAAGAAAGTAGCCAGGAGCTAGTTAATAAAGTCAGGATTTATTGGTTTAAAGACTACTCATTAGTGAGTCCAAGACCAACCAACAACCACAAAACAACCAGAAAGCCAGAAATCTGGAATGCACTATTAACATTCCACATTACATCAGCAATTCTAAGTGCACAAGCGAAAACAATAATAGGTTTACACATATTCCCTTTTGATGAAGAGCAAAAACAAAAGAACAAAAAAATAAATAGATGATTAAAATCTGAAAAAATATGTACATTTCACAGAAGTAGAAATTAGGCATTTAGGTTGAGATACATTACAATTAAAAGTCATAGACTGTTTTATATTTACAACTATATTACAAGTTTTCATTTTGGGTTTCTTCATATTAAAATTAAAAGCAAATGCTTTAAAAAAGTAAAACCACTATCAGAGGACTACTTAACAAGAAGCTGCATAATTCTGCATTTTGGTTCTCTTCTTTTAGCAGTCTAAGTGGAGACATAGCTCCACACATTCTCATTAATTTACTCTTCTACATTCGAACTAGAAGATAAAACAATCTGCACACCCTCCTTCAAAATGTAATTCGTTCTTTCTACTAATCCATTTAAAAATGGACTGTATATGGCGACCTTGAAATGCTTTACATCAATCAATTGTGGGGACTCACACAAATTAGCTGTGACAAAATGAATACCGTTATAAGAAAGAATATACTTAGATGGTCCTTCAAGTTTAAAGACATTTTATGAAATGTACATGGTATTATAAGTGGTTGCAGAAAGTACAAATGAGAAATAGAAGCACTATGAATGGTAGTTCAGTAAAACAAAAAGAGTTTCATTCTGTTTGGAAATAAATTGTATGGACCAAAAAAAAACAAGGCAATGTCTCCTATAGTTATTCTGGTAAAAAAAATGGGTGTGCTAGTTTTTCAGTCATTTTCCAATGCTTACCAGAAAGTAAGTGTTTTTTTACATTTGTTTACTACATGGGAAACTTGATTATTAAATGATGACCAACAGTAGAACAATCTAAGTCTTTTGCAGGTGGCTATTATACATACCTGGTGTTCTTGATCCTATTGAATTATTTGCTATCTTAATTGCTCAAGAAGGGCAAACAAAATTGAGCCCCATCATAAGATTATTTTTAATAGTGAGTTCAGATGATACTTAAGCATATCTATGAAGCTTAGGATACTACCATAATCAATCAATCAAAACATTTTATAGAGCGCGCTGCTCACCTGTGAGGGTCTCAAGGCGCTTGTGTTGGGGGGGTGAGGGAGGGGTTACTGTTCGAACAACCATGTCTTGAGTTTTTTTCTGAAGAGTAGGAGGTCTTTGGTTTTGCAGAGGTTGGTGGGGAAGGAGTTCCAGGTTGTGGGGGCAAGGTAAGAGAAGGCTTTCAGCTAATGTTTTCAAATGTAAACCATTATCTCTAGGAAATATGTTAATTTTTAGTTACTTCTTTCTATTCAGTTTCTGAAAATAAATCTTTGTTGGTACCTACTGCATCAATCAATGCAATAACACATTGTTTGTTTCCTAAACTGTCACAGTCTAACTCAATAGGAATTGAAATGTGAGATAAACAATCAGCCATGAATTTTGTTCCTTCAGGATGTACTTAAAAGTTAGGTTATATTCCTGACTGATGAATAACAATCCGACTATCCGTGCTATGGCTTTGCCTGTGCTACTACCATGAAGTAAAAAAAATAAAACACAAGTGAATATTATGCATAGCAGAAGCAGTGCCTGTGATGTATTCCTTAGATTTGTGTGCTGCCAAAACACAGACTAATGATTCCCATTCGATTGTGCTATTGTTCTTCTCTGCAACTTGTAATGTGCTGTAAGAAAGAGCTATGGCACATTCTTTGTTGCCAAATCATTGACAAACAACCACACCTACACAAGTAATACTAGCATCAACAGTGATAAAACCTTTCTAACAACTTACAAAAGGATATGATTCAGGTTCTTCACTTTCTCTAATTCTAATTTAAACTGAATGACTATTCACATTTTGAGCACTGTTTTAGCAAATCTCAAAGAGGTTGAACAATGACAGAATAATTTTGCAAAAAAGGCATATAATACTATTGCAGTTCTAAAAGTGAGTTAAGAGAATCTTTAACTCTTGAAGTAGGAGCATTCTATATAGCTTCAGTGAGACAAAATTATGTTTATGTCTTTCTCACTAACTCTTGTCCCACATACTCCACCTTATCAGTAAATGGTTTGCATTTATGTGGTCTCACAGTAATGCCATGTTTATTTAGAATACTAAACACTTTTTTAAACCAACAAGGTGTTCATCAGGCTGTTCAGTGATTATCAAGGTTCTAACTTGAAAGGTCTGTTCATTCTACATATCATCAAACATACAGTCCACCATACATTGAAATACACTGTCAGATGTGTCTAAGTCACACAAAGGTCGTTACATGACTGAAATGGTGTCATAAAATTTGTGCATTCATGAGAATCCTTATTTACTGGAATTTAATGATATGCAAAATGTAGATCCACCATCAAAAAATACCTTGCATTTCCCAAGTTGCCAAGTATAATCTGAATCTATGACAGCAGATGGGAATATACTATGATTTTATTGTTTAAAGATGAAAAATCCACACAAACACATTTATTCCCTGACTTCTTTTTTTCTTAACACCACCAGGGATACCTGTTAAGAAGATTCAGAAGGAACAACTATACCCTCTCAACAAAGATTGCTGAGTAGTTTTTAAAAATCTTTTCTAAAACAAACTCAGACTCATCTTACCTTGTGAGTGATAGGTTCAGCATTCTTTTTTAACCCAATAGAATGTTCAAAACCATCAAAGGAACCAGCTTTGTTCAATAAACCTCTGGAAATGTATTAACCAGAGTCCCTAAACCATTATTTATTTAATTAACTTGGATCTCTAAAATAGGAAGATCACCTAAAACTATGGGAGCTTCAGAACCAGATTTAAAAACTAAATCAAGTCTCTCTAAATCCTTCTACCCTAAAATATCCATGCCTTTTATGGGCATATAAACTTAGTGTAAGTAATCCTACCTAAACATTCCAAATGACGTTCGAAATACCCAAGCAAATAAATCTCTAACACCCCAAAAGCATTGGGATTACTGTCTAATGACTTCAATTCAATGAGGTTGGAGTCCAAATGTTTGTAAAACGTTTGTCTGAAATTATAGTTACCTGGGATCCTGAATATAACATAACATGCACTTTTACCAGGCCTGGGTGGAATTTCAATTACTCTGGGCAAACTGGAGTGATTTGAGTAATTTGTTGGTGCCTAATTACCCATAATTATGTGATTACTTGTGCTTGCATAATTTGGGTGAAAAAAATCTTACCACAAGAACATATTGAGCAAGCACGTGTGGCCGCTAGCATTTATAAATCATCTTCTGCTGCATTTAGCACTATTTCATAGAACCACAATGAATCCTTGTGCCCATTTTGGATGCAAGGGTGCATTCTGTGCTAAGAAATAGTGTAAGTGCAGGGAGTAAATTGGAGGAATATCCTACCTCAAGGGTGCTCGCTATTCTGCTGTATATAGCGCTATTTCTTAGAGCAAAAATGCATATTCACATTCATTCTGGATGTGAGGGGGCATGTTAATGCTAAAAAATAGAGCTAAACTCAGAATTACTCTTCTTGTATAAATCTGTGTAATCTTGTAGAATTCTTAAGTAATTACACATGATTACACTACCTAAGTTATGCTCACTCCTAAATTTCACACCTTTATCAATAGGCCCTTTGGCATTCTTATTATTGTCTTGCCATAAGATGTAGAATCAATTTCAAAGGTCAGAATCACATTACTTAACTGTTTAATGCATTCATTTTCAGTATCATCACTGTTAATTCTAACTGCAGAAAGTGCATATCTACACACTTTAACATTTTTGTTATTACTTTTACATTTACTGCAATGTTTACCTCAAGCAGGGCAGTTCGGATTGTTACTCAAAAAACTTTTTGATCCACATCTGAAACATTAGTTTCCATGCTTTTTAGAATTAGAATTACTGAACTTGTTTATATGCATTAAGAGCAGATATCATAGTATTTTCTTGTATTGCACAAATAGGTGAACTCCTTATTTTGAAGCAAAGCCAGTGAAGAAACAAACAATTTCTTGATTCCTTTGGCCAAATCTGTAATCTCTTGAAAAAGTGGATTCCGATAAAATAACAAAGACTCCTGTATTTTTATGAGAAACAGTTGAAAAAAATTGATCTCTAACAAATGTTGCACCCTAATGTAAATTTCACAAGTAACTGCCAATGTCCCATGTGTAACAAAAAAATCTTCAAGCAATTCACCACTCCCTTATTTTCTTTGGAAGAAATTGTGATGTGCAAGCAAAATAATGGGTTTATCTGAAAATGTTTTAGTCATTAGCTATTTAGGTTTGGCTTTAGTATATTCATCCCACTAAATACATTTACCTTTGGTAATTCCTCCTCCTGTACGTTATCAAAAATATATTGGCCAACTCTGTGAAGCTAGTTAAACACATTGCAGTTTTTTTGGTGGGTCATATTTCACATCATTTGCCACTAAGTAATTCTCAAAAATGCACTTAATGGATGGTTTACTCGGAATGGCTAAAATATTGATGGCTTTGTCACTTGTTGTGATGAACTAATTTTGAATAAATTGTGTGTGCATGTAAAATAACAATGTTGGTGGAAAAAATCTTAGTTAAAAATTGGGCGTTTTACCATAAATTGTGATACTTTTTTCACTACAGACCAAATTGAATGATGATGTTGAGTACCTAATAATCCAGCAAACTCCCCAATCCAAGATTGTAACTACTGTTGTGCTGACATCACATTTTCTGAGGCAGCACCAAAAGCAGAATGTCTGTCAGGTGGTGTCACATGCAGAGAGATATACAAACTGATGTGCCCCTGTACTTTGCATTGTTTTATTTCCAAACCTCCAAAGACTTTATGGAGTAAATTTTTACTGATCAATTTAGCTACCCTTCGAAAGTGAGAGGTATAAATCTATTTATAGGTCATCCGACTGAAAAGCAGTGCATGTATATGTGGACTTGTATTGCGTAAAGAGAGCTGATAAGCAAGAGCACATGGTAAGAGGACCAAGAACAGCAGAAGGGGAGAGAGAGACTGGTAGCAGACGTTCTTCCATTCTTCTGCAAATTCATCTAGAAGGTGATTTTAAACCATCAGTATGAGCCAAGTCCATCAGTAGATTTTATAATTATTTTTAATTTTGAACACATCATTTTTTCTGCATGTTTTTTTCAACACTTTGCACATATTCTTTGGAGGCTAAATGATTCACAGATGAGTGATAAGAGTGTTGTACTTAAAAGAGAAATACAATTCAGGTGCAATAATATTCCTCTAACTTCATAAACGTTTTGGAGGTTATAAGTATTGCCCATAAAGATAACCGGACGCATCTTTCTGAAATAAACCACCCATTTTTTGTGCAGTCTGTTAATTCCTTTTTCACTATTTCAACCCAAATAAGTTTTTCAATGTTTCATGCCATTGGATTAATTCCTGTATTGGCAGTTACAAAAGATAGTACGGCTATGATATAGGGAAAGAGAATGGGGTGCACAGTTTTGGCAGTTTAAATTTTGCCCCACAAAGGCAGATACAATAGGTTACATTTTTCAGAAGACTGGTCAGGTTTTCTTCAGGAAAACAACATACATATTGCAATGTAATGTATCTCATTTAGGTACCTTGAGCAAAGTCCCCAGATATGTAATGATCTCATACCTCCATTTCAAACCAAGGCCCTGATTTATACTTTTACACATGTGTAAAAGTATAGCGCCGGCTAGCGCCATTCCTGGATACCAGCAGGGCACCATACTTAAGGAATGGCGCTAGCCGGAAGTAATGCCCGGTTAGCGTCATTGTAAATGACGCTAACTGGGTGGGGGAGGCGTAGGGGAAACAGGAGGTTGTGCACTGAATAATGGCACTACACTGTTTAGAGGCACAAAAATGCCTCTAGACAGAGTAACGCCATTTCTTGGTGCATAACCCCCATGGACATAGCTCCTGTCTTAGTAAAGACAGGAGCCATGTCCACCACCCCAATGGTCATGCTCAGGGGTCGAATGTGGTGGAGGTGTCCCTGGAGCCAGGGAACGGCCATGTGTGCTCTTTCCATGGTCTCTGACCATGGAAAAAGGCCCACAGGTCCCCTATTGCCTACCAATACTTAAGCGTTAGATAATTGCGCTGAGCAAGCATGGCGCCATTATCTAAGCCCCCATGCCCCAGTGCTTGAATTTAGCACAGGGGATAAATATGGCGTTAAGGCTATATCGTGATTTTCTGGATGGGAACATCTACCTTGCATCTCATTGACGCAAGGTACGTTTTCTCATCCAGAAAATGACATTAACTTCAATATTTTGGCGCTGGACATGTCTAGCGCCAAAATCTAAATATGGAGTTCAGTTTGCGCCGAATGAGCGTAAAACACATTATGCTGATTCATTGTAAACAGGATATAAATATGCCCCCAAAAGTTTATAAGATCCTCATTACTCAAATGTTGAACTTAGTCGTGTCTGCAGGGTCATCCCCAGACTTTTTGCCATTACTCTCTACTTTTTGATGAAATTCGTTTTTTGTTAGCTCTAGGACTCTGTGTACTTTACAACTGCTAACCAGTGCTAAAGTGCTTGGCTTGCCCCCTTAAACCTTATAAAACTGTCTTACACATGATTAGCATATCTAATTTACTTATATGTCTCTTGTAGAGTAGCATACCATATATCAGGAGCCCGTAAATCAAATGCTACTATTGGACCTGCAGCACTTATAGTGCCACGCACGTAAGTAGCCCCTTAAAACATGTCAAAAGCATGTCATTGCAGCCTGAATGCAGTTTTAAACTGCTAATTTAACTTGGCAATATAACTCCCTTGCCAAGCCTTGAAGTCCCCCTTTATTGCTATAAGATGTACAGTGACTGGCCCAAACTGAAATGCCATAATATACTCTCTACACACTCCCAGCTTTCAGAGCCTACGTTTAGCATGGCCACAGAGGTAGTCCATCGTGAAAATGCATAATGTTTGTAGAGTTGGCACAGGGACCTTTTTTCCTATTGGTTAGGGTGAGTCCAGGAGTCAGTCCCACCCACTACCCCTTGTCAGGAATAAATGTGGCATGTCAATTCACCCACTTCAGAACCCCCCTGAACCTGACAAAAAAAAGAAGAGTACTGGCCCTGCTTTCTGTGATCTGCAAGGAGCCCTAAATGACTGGGCTGGCTCCCTCTCATACCCTGGACAAGTAAGTATACTTCACAAATCATAAGACTGACCTCCTGTTAAAGCTACAGGGACACAACAGGCTACAAGAGGCCTTGTACTGCAACTACTCAGCTGATCAGCGGCAATTGGACCTGGACTAGACCCTGCCGTTTGACCTCTGTCTGACATCCTGTGAATCTCCATGGCCTCTCCTGTGGTCCTGGGGGACTTTAAAAGTGTAATCCTGTGGTGGATTGAGACTTAAAGGACTAAAGTCAGAAGCTAAAATCTTTTACCGGGATGAACCTGGTTGGTGTTACTGACCCGCGCTAAACTTCAATCAGCAACAAAGTGTGCCTAGGTTCTGGTCTAGCATGACAATTGACTGTTGCCAATTTATGGTTCTTGCACTCGTTTTCAAACATTCATATCTTTGACTAGGTGATCATGCAAAATAGTAGCCTTTCAGTGCTTCAACTTTTATATTTTAACTACAAGACCTAGTACTAGTACCATGTGGTGAATGTAATAATAATGTTATTTTATTATGCTGTAAACACCCTGGATCCCAACAAAACCAAAAAATACAATGTTTAAAAAAAATCATACCTCTGATTCCACTTATTGGATTTTTGTCTTAGGTGTTATTATGTTTATTAAATATTACTGTTTATCTAATTCAATTTTTTAATTTTTTATTATTTTACATTTCAGCTTTATTACTGTGTTGCATAAATGCTTTATAGATTTTCCTAAGTTACTAGTGTCTGATCTGTTTCAAAGCTAGTAGGGGTTTGCGATCATGTTAATTTAGGGGTTCACCCTGATAACAGTTGTGACCTTTCCTTGAGGTGGAGGGCCCTTCCTTGAGGTGGGTAGTCACTCACCTCAAATAATAATGGAAATTCTTTCACTTTATATAGCTTTATGAATGTGCCTTTTATGAAAATTGTGTGTCTATTTCAGTGAGTTCTGATAAAGTTAAATGTAAACCATAGAATGAGGATCTGAACGTGACTGCTTCATAGGTCACCTTCTTATGATGTTTCCATAGAAATTAAAGTGAAAAAGAACATGTTGATTCACAGTTTGAAATGTAGTCTAGGTAAAAAGGAAGCAATGGTTTAGGATTTTTAGTCTCAAAATCTTCATTATAAGTATACTTCATATTGTAGTCAAAGAGTAAAGCATATTGGTTTATGTCACTAACAAAATGTTTTATTCACATGCTGGTGTGATTATTCAATAAGTGTGTGGAGATAATCTAACAAAAAAGAGTACAGACTGAGCATCTTGTCTTAATTTTGTACAGATTCACCCTGTTCTGCTTCAAGTTGCTTGAGACTTCACTACATGAATAGTGTCAAGTGGCAGCTTTTGCTAATGGCTGCTGGGAGAGATCTCATGTTACCAGATCCCTGCTCATTCAGCTTCAGGTACAAGTGGTAAGTCAATAATTGATACATTCCTACAAAATCAGAGTCCCTTAAAGTATGAAGTGTATGATCATTATGTCTTTCCACACATATGAATTACTATTACCCAAAACAAAAAAAACTCAAACAAAAATGAAATTTATATCCACATTTCATGTTTATGATTATGGCTGTGGGTTGTCAAACAATGGATAAACAAATGCATTTTACAGCTGAACACATTTAAATGTGGTAATATAATTGGTGAACAGTTGCTTAGTGTGAATTGTTCAATTAATGTAATATCTGGCTTGATAATGGTCAAGGCCTGATTATATTTGCTACCCAGATTTTATCTATTTATTGTCAAAATGGTCTTAGTTTGAAGAAAAGGATAAAAATTTATTTTAAAAATATATAGGGCCTGATTACAAGTACGGCAATCCGGGGTCCACTGTACCTGTGTGGTGGTCTGACCGCCACATCCTTGGTGGTTTGACTGCCAGATTATGAAGAAGGTCAGAACGCCACAAGATCGCTGCAACCGCCAGGCTCTTGGATCCTGCAGCAGTAGGGAAAGCAGTGATCAATCGCATCAGTGCTGATGCTGACACCACTGTGCTGATCATGACCTGCATTTCCTCCGAACATTTCATGACAGTACCCTGCCATGAATAGTTTGGGGAAAAGGTAGGGAAGGGACCCAAACGGGGCCCCAGGGTGATTTTACCTATTGTACAGTGTAGCAGGGGGCACATGTTTTGCCCCCTTATGTCTGCACTGTTGGTGCACACTGTTTGCCATGCACAATATTGTGCATGGCAACAGTGCTCCTGAGGTGCATCAGGTGCTACACAGCAGTGGCATATTGTTCAGACTCACTTTATGAGCTGACTTATGCCACCACAGTACCTCTGCTGCAGACATTAGTCCTAGCCCGTGGTAGTATCGTAATGCAGCAGCTGGGAGGCCGCCAGCTTGGCGGCATCTTCCAGATCGCCACATTTCCAGTCTGGCAGACCAAATGCCAAACTCGAAATCGGGACCTTAGTTTGACAGAACAAAGAAATTGGTACAATGTAGATTCACAAGTGTGTGTGTCGTTCATGCTGTCATATTTATTTTATCAGGTGGATCTTTGCAAAAGGTAACATTGGAACTGTTAAATTATTACGTTAGCACTAAAATAAGCTTTTGATTCATCTATTTCATTTTTAATCTTTCACTAAATTTTATACATTGCAAGTAGGCACAAGAGGCCACTAAGGACAATGCTGAACAAACTATGATTGTGGCAGGAGTACAATATATTTAAAATCATAACCAATCTTAGAAGACACCTATATTGAGTTTGATACAGATCATCTAATGAAATCACAGACAATAGTCTTAGATGGATTTTTGCTTTCACCATCCCTGTTTAATATGTATATAGCTATTATCTATCTGGTAGCTCAGATGACTAATGTGCAAAAAGGAGATTCAGTTAATGCAGCGGCAAAGGACCAATCCAAAAACATACTTCTTTGTCCTTTATAGGACTCTGACCTGCACTCTGCTGTTAAATACCTTCATGTAACTCCATTCAAGGCCAAAGCATCAGCATCTCTTTCCCATAGACAAATTAGATAAACATTTATTAGAGAAAGAAGTGCCTACCTGAACATTACATTTACACCTTTTTACACCTTTTCTTAACCCCAAACCATGGAAGAACAAGTTGGAGGGAGGAACATCATTTTTCATCCACATCACATTCAATTCAATATAAGGTTAGACAACACAGACTCTAGGATGTAGTCGCATCAGAACCCTGTTATCAAAATGAATTACTCCTTACCTCTAACATTGTTTATTTGTGCAAAGTAAGCTTTTAACCCCTTCTGTGTGTAGGACGTAATGGTTACGTCCTGAGGCACAGTGCTCGTGTGCCCAGGACGTAACCATTACGTCCTGGGCACAGAGCCCAGAGGGAGCGCTAGCGCTCCCTCTGTGGGGTTCCCCCCCAACCTCCAACCCAAGATGGGGAGCGACCCCTTAGGCAAGGGTCGCTCCCCTGGAGGGGCAAATTGTATTTAGGCCGCAGATCGGCCGATTTTAGGTCAATCTGCCCACAAGGGGGGCAGAAACCACTATGCACCGGGGATCTTTTTTTTTTGCGCCAATGTCACGCAAGGAGAGCGACCCCGTAGGCAATGGTCGCTCCCCGGGGGAGTGTGAGGGGGCGGGGGCAAATTTATTTGAGCCCATTTCTGCCCCTGGAGGTAGATCGGCCTTTTGTTATTAGGCCTGGGGGGGGGCAGAAACCTCAGGGCTAATTTTTGTTTTTGTTTTTTTGTTTTTTGTTAGTTTTTTTAGAGATGGGGAGCGACCCATTAGGCAAGGGTCGCTCCCCTGGGGGGCAAATTGTATTTAGACAATTTCTGCCCCCCTTGGGGCAGATCGGCCGATTTTAGGTCAATCTGCCCCCAAGGGGGGCAGAAACAACTGGGCACTGGGGATTATTTTTTTTCGCCAATGTCACGCAAGGGGAGCCACCCCGTAGGCAAGGGTCGCTCCCCAGGAGGGTTGGGGGGTAAATTTATTTTAGGCCATTTCTGCCCCCGGGGGCAGATCGGCCTATTGTTATTAGGCCGATCTGCCCCCGGGGGCAGAAACCACTATGCGCCAGGTCAAATTCTTTTTTTGTGTTTTTTTTTGTTTGTTTGTTTTTTTAGAGATGGGTCACTCCCCTGGGGGGAAAACTGTATTTAGACTATTTCTGTCCCCCTTGGGGGCAGATCGGCTGATTATGTTAGGCCAATCTGCCCCCATGGGGGCAGAAACCACTTACGCACCAGGGATTGGTGTGTGTGTATGCGTGTGTTTTCTTTAGGGGGGCAGCCCCTTGGGTAAGGGTCGCTCCCCATGGGGGCACATTACTATTGGCCATATCTGCCCCCCCATTGGGGGCAGATGGGCCTATTTTTGGAAGGCCCATCTGCCCCCAAGGGGGGCAGAAAGCCCACCAGAGGCCAGGGAAGTTTGTTTTTCAAAAATAAGAGGGTGGCCATACCCCCACCCCAAATAAATGGGGCCAAAGTTGTTCTGCCCACCAGTGGGCAGATGGGGCAATTACCCCTGATCCATACCCGGGGGGGCAGAAGGTCTACTAGATGCCAGGGAATTTTAAAAAAACAAAAAATATTGGGTGGTGGCTACCAACCAGTATGGGCCTGGTTACGCCCCCACCTCAACTGAAGGGGGTAATAGTCTTTCAGCTCTCCCCCGCACTCTAAAACATCTTATCCCATAGCAAGCAAGAAGACATTTGATTATTTTGGGTTTCAGTTTTACATTTGGACCATGAGAACTTGGCTTACTCTCAAAATCGTCCCACTTGGAATGGTGAGGGCTGCACTTTATGGACTTTGGGACGCTGCCATGTAGAAAAATCCACAAGACCTAGACACATCTGAAAACTAAACATCTGGGTGATTCCAGGGTGGTGTGTTTCACATGCCCCCGCACCATTTTTGTACCCACAATCCCCTGCAAACCTCCAACTTTGCTGGAAATCACAAATTTTTCCCACATTTTTGTGATGGAACCTTCCGGAATCTGCAGGAATCCACAAAATTCCTACCACCCAGCATTGTCTCATCTATACTGATAAAAATTCTGCTGCACTTGTCAGCCTAAAAATGTTTTTTTTGCAAACTGCCCTTTTGGACCCCTTTTGTTCTCCCTCAATATCGACATGTTTTTGGCTCTTCCCTTTCACAAGCACTTGGCCCACCTACACAAATGAGGTATCATTTTTACTGGGAGACTGAGGGGAATATTGGGTGGTATGAAATGTGTCCCAGTGCGGTGATCCCACACAGAAATGTGGGAAAAATTTGATTTTTTAGCTAAATTTGAGGTTTGCTGAGGATTCTGGGTTAGAAATCATTGGGGGATCCACGCAAGTCACACCTCACTGGACTCCCTCGGGTGTCTAGTTTTCAGAAATGTCTGGGTTTGGTAGGTTTCCCTAGAAGGCTGCTGAGCCCAGGACCAAAAACGCAGATGCCCCCCTGCAAAAACAGGTAGTTTTGTATTTGATAATTTTGATGTGTTCAGATACTGTTTTGGGGCATTTCCTTTCGTGAGGCCTACCCACACAAGTGAGGTACCATTTTTATCGGGAGACTTGGGGGAATGCTAGGTGGAAGGATATTTGGGGCTCCTTTCAGATTCCAGAACTTTCTATCACCGAAATGAGAGGAAAAAGTGTGTTTTTGAGGTTTGCAAAGGATTCTGGGTTACAGAACCTGGTCAGAGCCCCACAAGTCAACCCATCTTGGATTCCCCTAGGTGTCTAGTTTTAAAAAATGCTCTGGTTTGCTAGGTTTCCCCAAGTGCCGACTGAGCTAGAGGCCAAAATGCACAAGTAGGCACTTTGTAAAAAAATGTGATGTGTTCACGTTGTGTTTTGAGCCATTTTATTTTGTGGGCGCTAGGCCTACCCAAACAAGTGAGGTACCATTTTTATCGGGAGACTTGGAGGAACACAGAATAGCAAAACAAGTGTTATTGCCCCTTGTCTTTCTCTACATTTTTTCCTTCCAAATGTAAGGCAGTGTGTAAAAAAGACGTCTATTTGAGAAATGCACTGTAATTCACATGCTAGTATGGGCACCCCGGAATTGAGAGATGTGCAAATAACCACTGCTTCTCAACACCTTATCTTGTGGCCATTTCAGAAATACAAAGGTTTTCCTGATACCTATTTTTTACCTTTTATATTTCAGCAAATGAATTGCTGTATACCTGGTATAGATTAAAAACCCATTGCAAGGTGCAGCTCATTTATTGGCTCTGGGTACCTAGAGTTCTTGATGAACCTACAAGCCCTATATATCTCTGCAACCAGAAGAGTCCAGCTTCTATAATGCTTTGAAATATCTGACATCGCAGGAAAAAGTTACAGAGTAAAACGCGGAGAAAAATGACTGTTTTTTTTTACCTCAATTTCAATATTTATTTATTTCAGCTGTAGGAAGCACTTGTAGGATCTACACAAATGACCCCTTGCTGAATTCAGAATGTTGTCTACTTTTCAGAAATGTTTAGCTTTCTGGGATCCAGCATTGGTTTCTCACCCATTTTGGTCACTATCTGGAAGGAGGCTGAAAGCACAAAAAATAGTAAAAATGGGGTATGTCCCAGTAAAATGTCAAGGAAAAAACCACAAGCTACCTTCTGAAGCCCTTTTTCCCCATTTAAAAAACAAAAACAAAATGTTCACTGTATTTTGGCTAATTTCTTGGTCTCCTTCAGGGGAACCCACACAGTCTGGGTACCTCTAGAATCCCTAGGATGTTGGAAAAAAAGGACGCAAATTTGGCGTGGGTAGCTTATGTGAACAAAATGTTATGAGGGCCTAAGCGCAAACTGCCCCAAATAGCCAAAAAAAGGCTCGGCACAGGAGGGGGAAAAGGCCTGGCAGTGAAGGGGTTAAACATTGGTAATATTTCAACAAATCAGTTGCAGTGTTTCATAAAGCTCTGTACAAGCATGCATGTGATCTCTCCAGCAAAAAAGTTTGGTGTAAGAGGAATAGATGTTCAGTGAGCTTTACATTTTCCATTTGTACATTAGAGATTAGTCCACCACTGAAGAAGTAACACTTAGGATCCGTTAAGATGCTTGGAAATGACTATGAATGCTGCATTTTAATCAGCCAATCATGCTTCTTGATTGAGATCATTTTTATTTTTGCCAGAGCTTCCCAGACGTTTTCCATCATGTACATTTACTACTAAAAAATAGTGAAAGCATTCTTGGCAATCTGATAAAGTAATATGCTACTATTTTGTGAAAATGAAATGTATTCTAGGCAGAAATTCTCTGCATACTCCCCTTTCTTCTGCTTTGTGTTTCTTATATGTAGAGCTCAGGCAAAAGATAACTTACCTTCAACCACTGTGAGGGATTGACAGCGTAGATTGCCGCATATTGGTAATTCTCTTCAGTGCAATCGGATTACATCCAATCTCTTTCTTTATTTACTTTTCTGATATACATCACGAAAAAATACTACAAATCTGGCTGAACCTGTTTCCTTTTCACATTATGGCCCTCATTCTGACCTTGGCGGTCGGCGGAGAGACGGCGGTCGGACCGCGAACAGACCGGCGGTATTAAAAATGTCATTCTGACCGCGGCGGTCCCCGCCGCGACCGACCGCCACTTCCCCACTCCGACAGCCACGGCGGTCACGACCGACGGGCTGGAGTCTGCGCACTCCGGTCCGGCGGTCGACCCAAGACCGCCAACGGTATCATGACCCTGCTTACCGCCGCGGTTTCTGGCAGTCGGGAAACGCCATGCGAACCATGGCGGTAGGCACTATCGGGGCCAGGGAATTCCTTCCCTGGCACTGATAGGGGTCTCCCCCACCCCCCACTGCCCCCCCGAGTCCTCCCCCCACACCCTCCACCCCCCTGCCACCCCCCAGAGGTGGTACGAACCCCCTCCCCACCCCCACCCCGACATGCACATACACGCACCCCGACATGCACACACCCCCTACATGCACATATACACACCCCCTACACACACACATACACAACGGGGACACATACCCGCACACATACATGCCGACATGCGCACCCGCCGAACTACACACATTGCCCATAGGCACAGCAGCACTCCCCGCCCGCATGCACGCACTCACACACCCCCTCTACACACTCACACGCACACCCCCATGCACGCACACATCACACAACACCCCCCCACCCCCTCCCCTCACGGACGATCAACTTACCTTGTGCGTTGGTCCTCCGGGAGGTGACAGGAGCCATGGGGAGGTGACCGCCAACAGAAGACCGCCAACAGAAGACCGCCACACAGAAATGTGGGTCGTAATTCTGTGGGCGGTGTTCTGCTGGCGTGGCGGTGGAGGTTGACCAGTCTCCACTTTTCCGCCGACCGCCAGTGTGGCTGCTGGCAGTTTTCCGGCGGAACGCTCCCAGCGGTCAGAATGCGCACAGCGGCATACCGCCGCGGTCGGCGGTCTTCACCGCGGCGGTAACTCGGCGGTCTTGCGAAAAGACCGCCAAGGTCAGAATGAGGGCCTATGTCTAGTTTGCTCTAACTACAGTCAACATAGTAGTAGAGTTTATAATACAAAACTCCATTTGGCAGGTTTATCCACCTATGTCATAATACATCAGGAATACTGTAATGCATCTTATTGCACTATTAGACATTTTAATCCTGATCTCAGAACTGGCTGTTACTTGTCTTTTGAAAAGTGCTATTTTGTTAGAAATATATACTTTTCAAGTACTTACACCATTTAGTTTGCTGACACATTTGTTTTTCTAAAAAAGTAACACAAGTAAATTGCTGTTTTAAACATGTACATTAAAACTGACATACCAAGCAACTTAACTGTAATTGATTAACATATTTCATTACTGATGTCTCAAAAAAACATCAATTTCCATAATTTAATATATACCAGAGAATATTGTATATTAAACCTCCTCAAAATGATGTATGTTCAAAGAGGAACATCAAAGAAAACACAGAACAATATCTTACAAACATACAAACTTATCTTGATAGATGCTTTAAATTTGAGCAAAACATATTTGAGATATTGAGCTCTTTAAGCACAACAATGATGCCCCATCTTTAAACTCTTACATCAGTGTATACAAACACATGACATTTAAATTGAACTTGTTTGATCTTTGATAGACCTGTCAACCTTAGGGTGGTCTTCCCATAAACCTTTTGCCTACTTACCTTGCTGGATTTTCGCTGGATTTTGTTTTTGTTGCTCTGAGGACTCTATACACGTTATTGCTGCTAAGTGGTGCTAAAGGCTCAGTCCTGTAAACGTGGTTCAATTGACATATACCTAATTGGCATATATAATTTACTTATAAGTCCCTTGTAGAGTGGTATACCATATACCCAGGGCCTGTAAATGAAATGCTACCAGTGGGCCTGCAGCACTTTGTGGCCACCCACTTAAGTAGAACTCTAAAACGTTTCCCACGACTGCCATTGCAGCCTGAATGCAATGTCACACTGAAATGTCAATTTGGCATTTAAAACCCCTTTGTCAAGCCATAAACTCCTCTTTTATAACATATATGCCACCCCTAAGGTCAGCCCAGGTAGCCCATAGGGCAGGGTGCCATGTAATCAAAAAGTTGGAATTTTAAGTTGGACTTTTAAGATTTACATGTCTACTGTTGGGCCTACTCCTCCAAAAGCATAATATTGGGGATTCCAAAATACATTTAAAAAGCAGTAATTCCTAATTGAGAGGATGTGGCTGTGCCATGTTTTGTACCTATGAAATTGTATTAATAAGCCCTCTATAACGGTAAATTCCAAATTCCAATTTTTCATTACAATTTTGAAAATACCACTTTTAGAAAGTTGACATTTTCCTATCCTTAGCCCTTTTGTGCCTGCTGTCTGTCTTGGGTCACATGACTGGGCCTATCTAACAGTTAAGCTTTGTGAATTCCTTCCAGAGAGTAAAACAATGAAGGGATTAGTTGTGCCTGAATGGGCCATCTGCTGGTAGGATGGGGTGGAGCTGAGCACATCCCACTTACACCTGAATAGCTTGGGCTCTGCATCCGCAGAGAGGCCTTAATGACTCTGTATTGTCACTGTAGCCAGCATGCCACTCGGGCAGGGGAATCAGGAAATTCCATGAACTTAAAAGAACCTTTCCAGAAGCTTCTCCTTCCTTCTAGAAGAAGGGTACAATGGTATAAAAATAGGACCTTCAAACCCACTCTTCAGTTCACTACTGGACATGCAGAAGGTCTAACAGAGGACTGTCTGCTGATGTGACCTGCTGTGCACTCTGACAGACTGTTGCTGTACCTGGAAGAACTGCTTTGCTGCTTGGAGCCTGTCTTGAACCCTCAAAGGCTAACCCTCCTGTCGGGCCCTGGATCTACACCTGCACCCAGGGCTACCAGAAGTGACTCCACGGGCTAGTTTTCTTGCCTCCTGTTCAAAGCCACAGGCACCCACCATCTTGAACCCACATTTTGACATGAACCCCCAAGAGGTGCCCCATCAGCCTTGGTTGTGGTGCTAAGGGTGCCCAGTTGGGCATTTCCCAAATCTGAGGACTTAGACAAAATGTGGCCTAAAGGTGCTCTGACACCTGGAGGAGACTGGGACCAACCTGCTCGCCTATCCACCTGAGGTGCATTGCCAGTCACATTTACTTTGTGGCTTCTCCCAATAAATTCTTCTTGGCAGCTGCAAATCCATTTCAGAGCTCCTTTGCCAAAAGGGTATCCAACCTCATGGAACTGTTTTCAGCTGCAGCCCTCTGCTTCACCTTGCTGGAGTTTTTTGATGTTCATTTTGGCAACTAAGTCCGAAAGTAGAAAGCTTCACCGTTGATTTGCCTATGGCCATCTGACGATGACACTCCCTCCACAGACACCTCCGGCAGCCTTGCCCTGCTCAGCTTCACCTTCTCAGTCACTTTGTGTCTGTTTTCTACAGAAAAAGTCCAAAGATATGTCCTGACCGGCTCAATTCATTTATGGTACCTGAAGTGTGCTCCACCACAATCTGCCTTAACTTTTGACTTTAACCCAGTCTCATGCAACTAGATGTCAATGGTTAGCTTTAAAATGTAAACATTCATTATTCCGGTTCAACTGATTGGATTTTTGTCATTTTGGTGTCAAATGAATTCTTAACATATACTGTATGTGTCTAGATTGTTTTCAGATTTTTCATGTATTGTATTTTACAGTATTGCTGTTTGTGTGCTGCATAAATACCTTATACATTGTCTCTAAGTGAAGCTTCACTGCCTTTTTGTGCCAAGCTACCCAGTTTTAAGTACAAGTTAATTTGGTCACTTTATGTGGTTCACCCTGCAAGTATTGTGGCTATTGCTTGACCAGGGCCCACACCCCAGTCAATCAAGTTTTCACAATCTTAGACTCCTATTTTATGTGAAACAGATTTCCTTTTGGTAGTTTGAGGCTATCATTGGTATGCAGTTCCCCATGTATTCATTGAGTTACTATAAAAAGCGAAATAAGTGTTTGAACATGTTAGCGCATTGGTCCTTAATAAGTAAACTTACAAGGGGATGCGTATAGGTCGATGAACCTTTTGATTCATATAGGGTGTTCTTACCATAGTTTCAACACAGAATCAATAAGCAACACACAATAATCAATAACCATTAGTCAAGTCAACAATAAAAGGAGTCAGTAATTTATCACACCATGACTTTTCAGCCATGAATAACTACACCTTTAGGTATAACTTTAGTAAGTTTATTTCCCTTTCATTAACAATGCTAAGTCATGAATCTTAATCATCAACTCAAATCAAAAACAATTTTAATCACGCTATTAATCGGCAAGTCGCAGAAGACGTGATCTAATCAAAGCTTGAATCAAAAGACATTCTAAGGCATCAACACAAGACATTAGTAAAACCCATTGCGGCAAAACTATGATAGCCATCAAGTTCAGCAAAAGAGTCTGTCAATTATTTGTCTCTGTAATTCTCAGTTGTCATGTGAGTAACCTCAACTAACACAGATTAGCATCAGCATGTGGGGCTTCATGCAAAACAAATTTATAGCACAAATTTGTGGGAAAAAAACATCTGCCTAAAAAAGCATTTAGACAGCGCAGTTGGTACCTGGAAAGAAAAGGCATAACAATGCAATTCAGTCATTGCCATATCTACCTATCCATGGTATGGGTCAGCTAACAGAATCAGTCTTCGTCCTCAGGTCATCAATTGATCAGCAAAACATCAGGCTCTCAGTCAGAGAGTATGAGCCCAATGACAGAATCTCAATCTCTTCTTTTCCAAATATTGTATCTCAAAACGGGGTAAGATCTGCTCTCTTTTCCCTCTGTCACATCGTTATATCAAAGTTTCCCAAACTATCCCCTAATTTCCAATTGGTCAATCATACGTTATTACTGTGCCCAATAGTCTTACTGTCCCAAATCTATGAATTCTAATATTTCTCACTTCACACATCATTGATTGGTCTGCTTTACGATGTTTTCATCATCCGGCTCGTCAGGTATCAATTTTGTTGCATCTTCGTCTCCAGTCAGTGTCTTCATTATTTGCATCCTGGGAAAGAACGCCTAGTGCACATTACACACAAATTGTTACATAGAAAGTAAAACTGCATTTTTAAATTTAATATGTAAAGCACACATGCCCTTTTGGCATGTGTGTACTTTACATGTAAAAAAAAAAAAATTTGGGGTGCAGGAGAGGGGCCTTAGGCCCCCAGCACCCTGGCCTTTTGCATTTCCCAACTTGCGATTTCTGTTTCAGAAATCGCAATTTAGGAAATGCAAAAAATTCGCAGCTATGGGCCAACAGGCCCATAGCTGCGAATGGGCCCAGTATCGCAATTTGCGTTCGGTAATTGCATTTGCGATTTTTAAGAAATCGCAATTACCGAATCACAAATGTGATACATGGCCCTTTGCGAGTCGGTAATTGCGATTTCTTAAAAATCGCAATTACCGAATCGCAATGGGCCAGTTTCATACATCTGGCCCTAAGTTCTCTCACTGTGAACATCGGGAAAAATTCAATCAAGGTGTACTTCTCATTTGTAGTTTCATACTCGGGCTCTAGGGCTGGGTCTTCCTCATCATCACTATTTGTCTGGATCTCAATTCCATCAGTTGAACAAGTAATCAGACACCTAGTTTACACAAGTCCCTTCCCAGTAGGGACACTGGACTCGAATCACAGACTACGAACTTATGCAGTCCCTGAAAATTACCAATTTCAACTTGCATTGGATCTGTAATTGGCTTTGTCAAATACTGATTTGCTACCCCCACGACTTGTACTGTTTTTCCTGAAAGGAGCACATTTGGGACCTCTGCACTTCTTACTGTGGATCGTGTTGCTCCTGTGTCCACCAAAAATGAGACTTTGTGACCCATCACCTTCCCTCTCACATAGGGTCCTCTCTGATCCACTTCTAAGGAGCCTGCAAGCACACATGGCTCCTCATCCCAGCTATCATTCATCCAGTCACCAATTATTTCATTCTCACTGTGTAATGGGAACTGATGCACTGTGTTACTACTTCTGTCTTGTCCCTGACCTATGACCTGTTGAGTAAGCATCATCTGTTGCTGCTCCATCGGGGCATGAGGAATCTGCATTTGCTGCCTAGGTACCATAGGGACCTGTTGCTGCATTGGTTGCAACTGAGGCATTTGTGCACGGGCATTTGCACCTGCTGTACTTGTTGGAAATTTTGCATCTGATTCATATTATTATGAAAATTCGGATTAGGGCCTCTCAACCTCAGTCCTCTCATATTTTGGAATTATTGACATTGTTATTTTGCTGAACAACACCCTCCTGCACCATCATCGGACACTCCCGCTTCCAGTGTCCCACGGCCCCGCAAATGTGACATGGCAACATCTTCTTCATCCCTTGGACATCATTCTGAATCCACAACAGTATTCAAATCCGGACCACGATTCAGATTGGCTCCAAGACCCTTACCTCTCATCTGAGATTGGAACATGAGAGTACCCTGCTGCTGTGGTATCTGTTGCACAAAAGTTCCCTGCACTCCTGATTGAGCTGCCTTAATCTGCATCACCATCGCCTTTTCCTTCAACCTTTTCTGCTTCAATTCATTCTCATCACTACAGTATTTAGCATACTGCAACACCTCATCAGTCGGCTTCGCCTGCCAACAAATCAAATGACTCTTAATCATCTGACCTATCTCAGGTCTCAGTCCCTCCACAAACCTGAACACAAAATGCAGCATGTCTTTTGGCTCAATCGCTTCCTTGCTACTATACTCCTTAAATGCCTTTAACAACCTCTCATAGTTCACATGCATCGATTCCTTCACCTCCTGCACTGTCCTGTCAGTCCTCTGCCAGTCAATGTCTTTGGGCAAAATCCTCATCTTCAGGCACTCAATCACCTTTTAATAATGCTTCATTACTTCTGGAGATGGTGCACCTGTATTCTTATCTCTCTCTGGCTCACTTGTCGCCCAATCTACTGCTCTCTTACACTCAACCCATAAATCAGCTGGGACTACTATTTCTAGTAAGGTATTCAGGTCTTCCAACAGACATTTTGAGAGTTTCACGGACCTATCTATCTGCTGATACTACTCAACCGGCTTCTTTCTCAATTTTGGATAATCATTTGTGAATGACAGAATATCACTCCTTTGCCAGGGGAAATGAACAAACTGTCGTCCTCAGATCTCTCTCATCAGTTAAATATTTAATGGATCCTTGCCCTGTTGTACATTCTCAAGCACCTCTAGAAAATCTTGTTTCTTTTTATCTTTCTTCTTTGCCCATCTGCCTTCCCATTTATCTAATGCTCCCCAAACCTGAGTACCCTGCAGTAATTCCTTAAGGTGTGCCTTCATTCCATCTGACCTCATGTGCTCAAAATCCTTTACATCAAAATCTAACCTGTAGCTTCTCTTCAGATGATTAATTTTCTCAAAATATATGCCATGCTTCTCGCCATCTCTGCTAACCTCTGGTGTACCTTGCCCACCTCTCTTGTGATTTTCAGACACAAGTATCTCAGCTCTGCTTCTGTGTAGGACTCTAGCCTATTCACCCCCATTGTTTCTTCAACCAGTTCACCCACTTCCATGCTCAATCTGGCACAATTAATCTGTTCCTCACCCTTGGGAGCATTCTGTGAGGTGTTCAACTTGTTCAACAATTCAGTCAACTGCTGAGCTGTCAGTCCTTGCAATGAAATGTTACTCATGTTCATTGGTGACAACTGTTGTACTATTGCATTTGAAGTCTGCGGTGTCAGTAATGTCAAACTCTGACATCCACTGGGTCCATTCACAGCATCTGGAAGGGCAACAAGCGGAGCGAGATCTAATAATGACCTCGATCCATCAAAGGTCTGACCCATGGAAGAGACGACCTGAACTTGCTCAATTGGTCCCCTCCTCACTAAACTCTGGGCATCTCTCCCTTTTCACACATGCTTGGTTTCCTCTGCACAAATAATGGCACCACTGGACAGTAATCGGCAGCAATATTGCATCTGGGGCTGCTCTAGCACCTGTGTAAGAGTACCTCCCATGCTCTGATTCATTACCAGAGTCAAGTCTGACTGCATCCCTGTCATTGGCGTAAACCCCTGCATCGCCTGTGGCGGCACTTGGGGCAACAAAATTGGAGTCGGCTCGGTCTGAACCAGCAGTGGTCTTGAAACCACCTGCCTCGTAGGTACCACTAAGTTTGAAGTTGTCTCTAAAATCGGCACATTTGGATAAGTTCTCTGTACCGTCGTTGGATGCATCTGTGCCTGAGCTACTGAAGTAGTCAACACATTAGGACTACTCTGCACTACACCTTGTACCTGGCCATCATTAACCTGTACCGGACTCACTGTCCCCATTGACTGGGCCGGGCTGTTGGATCAGCACTAGTACTTGAATCACCCTCATGCACAACATATGGTGGGGGTCAATCTCTCAGTATTTGTGTAATAAAGTCCTTATCATCTGATTCTTCTTCCACTATGGAAGCCCTCTTTGCTTCTTTATTCCCAGAAGGACTCTTATTAGTGTTTCTAGTCGCTTTCTTTCATTCTGTCTCATCCTCATGGGTAATGCCAGGAAACAATTTAACATCCTGTTACTGCTCTCCATTTCTTCTGTTCCCAATCCCATCTCGCCTCTGCTAATGACTTTTCTACCTTTCTCACTCTCCTCTCGAATTACATTTGTTGTTGCTGTCCAGCAACCAGCTCCCAAACTGCTAATGCTTCAAACTGTGCTGGTCTCGGAAGGGGCTTTGATTCATATAGCACCATCTGCAATTGCTCCGAAATTCTCAAATTGAACGTCCCATTCTCAGGAAATGCTAAGCTCCCATTTTTCTCTGTCAACTTGCACCACTGCTTCAACCAAAGACAAGGCGTGACACCTTGCTCGTCCATTACAATGTAAGCCGGAGTATTCTCTGGCGGTGTAGGCTCTCCTACGCTCGCTTTATTATAAGTATCTCCCTTTTGGGCACTCTTTAACGCCTTGAAAAACTTCATCTTTTCTACTTTTTGTTTATTCAAATTCAAATCAGGAAATGACTTTTACTCCCAAGATTAAGTTCACCCATGTTCTCAACCAATTGCCTCTCACAGACGGCTGCCAATCCGTGCGCGACCCTTCTCATTAACCGACCTATCCCAGCGGGGCTCCAATGACGTCACACTGACACACACTGCGGCTGACAAAGACTTGCGACTCGTCCTCCTAAACTCCAATTCACGCAAAACTAATGCAAATTACTGCAAGCACTTACCAAAAACCAAAACCCCAAAACAAATCTGCTGATTTACTACAGGAAGGTAACACAATTGCTTCAGAAATCTTACGGATTTTCACTGATGGCCCTTTCACTCATGCAGCTATTCCTCTTTCTCGGTCTCCCGGATTCGCAAGCAAAATTTGACCCACAAATTTCATTCTCAACTGATCAATAGGTCTGTCCTGGTGCACATAGGACTCGCCAAATCTCAGTCGAAATGTTTATCTCGCCCACTTTACTCACACACTGACTTGTTGACCACGCACGATCAACATACTAAACCAGACAGATTACAACATATAACCAAGTGTCTCATACACTTTCAATATACTCTGGAGTCTTAGACCACGCAGGGTCCGCACATCAACAACCACGTGGCCAATTTTTTAGCACAAAGCACCACACACATATGAAGTTCAATGACTTCCCTACTCTGATACTGCGCAGTACGCACACTCCTACTAAAATTTAATCTGGAGTACGCAGATTCCCTAAATTCCCTCACATACATCACAATTCACCTGTGATTTGCATAAGTCGTGCAAACGCAACCTATGTCTCTCACTCTATCACTGAAACGCCAGGAACATACCCAACACTACTAGCAGGATCCAGGATATGGGAAAGTAATTTCTGGGCTAAAGGGAAAATAATTTTCTCTACAAATGCCATTTTGAAAAAAAAATCAAAATCTCATTAATACTGAATTCTCGTACGGATCAATCTTTAAACTATTACCATAACTAGGAGCACCTGTTCATCAGTCTCCTAAAAAAACTGTCAAAACCTGTTGCTCTGTATCAAACACCCATGGCAAGCCCCTATAGAAACAAACCATCAGTCTGCTACCATAACTGTTAGCGCGTCGGTCCTTAATAAGTAAACTTACAAGGGGACGCGTATAGTTCGATGAACCTTTTGATTCGTATAGGGTGTTCTTACCATAGTTTCAACACAGAATCAATAATCAACACACAATAATCAATAACCATTAGTCAAGTCAACAATAAAAGGAGTCAGTAATTTCTCACACCATGACTCTTCAGCCATGAATAACTACACCTTTAGGTATAAGTTTAGTAAGTTTATGTCCCTTTCGTTAACAATACTATGTCATGAATCTTAATCATCAACTCAAATCAAAAACAATTTTAATAACGCTGTTAATCAATCAATCAATCAATCAAGAAATTTGTAAAGCGCGCTACTCACCCGGAGGGTCTCAAGGCGCTGGGGGAGGGGGAACCGCTACTGCTCGAACAGCCAGGTCTTGAGTTGCTTCCTGAAGGAGAGGTGGTCTTGGGTCAGACGGAGGTGGATGGGGAGGGAGTTCCAAGTCTTGGCTGCCAGGTAGGAGAAGGATCTTCCTCCCATGGTGGCTTTTCTAATGCGTGGCACGGCGGCGAGGGCGTGGCTGGTCGATCGGAGCTGGCGGGTGGGAGTGTAGAAGGTCAGGCGGTTGTTGAGGTACCTGGGGCCCAGGTCGTGGAGGGCCTTGTGTGCGTGGGTGAGGAGACGAAACGTGATTCTCTTGCTGACGGGGAGCCAGTGCAGGTCTCTCAGGTGTCCGGAGATGTGGCTGTGTCGGGGGATGTCAAGGATGAGGCGTGCAGAGGCGTTCTGGATGCGTTGGAGTCTTTTCTGTAGTTTGGCCGTGGTTCTGGTGTAGAGGGTGTTACCGTAGTCCAGTCGGCTGGTGACGAGTGCCTGGGTGACCATCTTCCTGGTTTCGGTGGGGATCCATCGGAAGATCTTTCGTAGCATGCGTAGGATGTTGAAGCATAATGCTGAGACGGCGTTAATTGTCTGGTCATCGAGAGGGAGGAGTCCAGGATGAAGCCCAGGTTGCGTGCGTGGTCCGTTGGTTTGGGTGCGCTGCCCAGGGCAGGGGGCCACCAGGAGTCGTCCCAGGCAGAGGGTGATGATCCAAGGATGAGGACTTCCGTCTTGTCTGAGTTCAGTTTCAGGCGGCTGTTCATCATCCACTCGGCTACGCCTTTCATCCCTTTGTGCAGGTTGGTTCTGGCGATGGCTGGGTCGTTGGTGAGGGAGAGGATCAGCTGGGTGTCGTCGGCGTAGGAGATGATGTTGAGGTTGTGTTGGCGTGCGATGGCTGCGAGGGGGCTCATGTAGACGTCGAAGAGGGTGGGGCTGAGTGATGATCCTTGTGGTATGCCGCAGATGACTTTGGTGGCCTCGGATCTGAACGGGGGGAGGCAGACTCTCTGGGTTCTTCCGGTGAGGAACGAGATGATCCACTCTAGTGCCTTCTCTTGGATTCTGATGTTGCTGAGGCGCTGCACTAGGGTGCGGTGGCAGACAGTGTCGAACGCTGCGGAGAGGTCCAGGAGGATGAGGGCCGCTGTTTCCCCGTTGTCGAGCAGGGCTCGGATGTCGTCAGTGGCTGCGATGAGGGCGGTCTCGGTGCTGTGGTTGGCTCGGAAGCCGGACTGCAAGTGGTCGAGGGATCCATTAGTCTCGGGAAAGGCGGCTAGCTGTCTGTTGACGGTCTTCTCGATGACTTTGGCCGGAAACTGGAGGAGCGAGATGGGGCGGTAGTTCTTGAGGTCGGTGGGGTCTGCTGATGGTTTCTTCAGGAGGGCGCTGAGTTCGGCATGCTTCCAGCTCTCCGGGAAGGTGGCGGTGTTGAAGGAGCAGTTGATGATTTCCCCGAGATGGGGTGCGATGACGGAGTCGGCCTTGTTGAAGACGTGGTGGAGGCATGGGTCGGTTGGTGATCCGGAATGGATGGTGTTCATCGTATGGATGGTGTCTTCGGTGCTGACCGGGGTCCATGCGCGGAGGGTGGTGTTGGGGGGCGTCGGTTTGGTGGTTGGGTGCGTGGTCTGTGCGCCGAAGCTGTTGTGTATGTCGGAGATCTTGCGGAGAAAGAACGAGGCGAGTGAGTCGCAGAGGGCTTGTGAGGGAGTGATGTCGTTGTTTCCGGCGCTGGGGTTGGAGAGCTCTTTGACGATGCTGAAGAGTTCCTTGCTGTTGTGTGCGTTGTTGTCTAGTCGTTCTTTGAATGCTGTCTTCTTGGTGGTGTGGATCAGCTGGTGGTGTTTGCGGGAGGCGTGCTTGAGGGCGGTCATGTTGTCTGTAGTCGGGTTTTTTCGCCAGGCTTTCTCGAGGGTGCGGCAGTTCTTCTTGGAGTTCTTGAGGTCGTTGTTGAACCAGGAGGCTTTCTTGCTGTTGGGCCTGATGGGATGGGTTTTCAGAGGTGCGAGGTTGTCAGCGCAGTTGGTGATCCACTGTGTGAGGTTGTTGGCTGCTTGGTTGGGGTCCGCTGAGCTGGCGGGAGGGTTCTGGCTCAGTGATGTGGAGAGCTGGTCGGTGGTGATCTTGTTCCAGCTCCTGCAGGGAGCCTGTTGTGGGTGGTGGTGAGTCGTGGTTCTTCTGAAGCTGAAGTGGACGCAGCTGTGGTCTGTCCAGTGGAGTCCGGTGGAGTGGCTGAAGGAGATGTACTTGCTGGAGGAGAAGACTGGGTCAAGCGTGTGTCCGGCGTAGTGGGTGAGGGTGTTCACCAGTTGCTTGAGTCCGAGGTTGGCGAGGTTGTCCAGCAGGGTGGTGGTGTTGTTGTCGTTGTTGTTCTCCAGGTGGAAGTTGAGGTCCCTAGGAGGATGTAGTCAGCGGAGGGGAGGGCGTGTGGGCTGATGAAGTCTGCGATGTCTTCGCTGAATTGTGTGCGGGGTCCTGGGGGTCTGTAGATGAGGGTGCCTCTGAGTGTGGTCTTG
The DNA here is from genome assembly GCF_031143425.1 of Pleurodeles waltl. Lineage (NCBI taxonomy): Eukaryota > Metazoa > Chordata > Amphibia > Caudata > Salamandridae > Pleurodeles > Pleurodeles waltl. The sequence continues at coordinate 606,072,252 of NC_090439.1, forward strand.
GGGTCGGTGTGTATCTGGAAGTGAAGATGTTCGGCGGCTGTGAGGGTGTCGTCGGAGTTGGTCGTGATGCGGATGGTGTTCTTGTGGACGATGGCGATGCCTCCTCCTGTCTGGTTGACGCGGTCCCTCCGGGTGATCTTGTATCCGTCCGGGATGGCGATGGCGATGTCAGGCGCTGAGGAGGCGTTCATCCAGGTTTCTGTGAGGAAGGCGACGTCTAGAGATGTGGTGTCGAGCAGGTTCCAGAGTTCCACGGCGTGTCTGTGGATGGAGCGGGTGTTGATCAGGATGCACTTGAGGTGGTTGCTGCTGGTGCTTGGCTTGACAGGTGCGGTGCGGGTCCGGATGCAGGAGCACTTGCAGGATTGGCAGGCGAAGGGTCCGTGGGTGCGTCTTGGGGCGGCTCGGCAGCACCCGGGGATCCTGCTGGTGTTGAGTGCGAGGAGGGTGGTGGCGTCGTAGGTCCGGCGGGTAGGCTGGCAGCGGCGGGGGCCAGGGGGTCTGGCGCTGGGCGCGGTCCAGGCGCGGACGGGCGCAGACGGGCTTGCCTTTGGTGCGCCTTCGGCCTCCATATGAGGGGAAGAGTGAAGGAGGAGCAGCTGGGAGGTGGGAGCGGGAAGGCCAATGGGGTGCAAGGGGGTGGAGCTACCGGGACGCGGCAGCGGGAAAACGGGCGGCGAGGGGGTGACGCGGCGAGACGAGGGAAACAGAAAGTTAAAGGGAGCACAGTCAGGGCAACAAAATTAAGGGAGAACAAATCAGGGCAACAATACCAGGGACACAGGCACTCGGGGTACAGAATAAAAAAGCGGACACAGGCACTCGGGGCACAAAATCAGAGAGGACACTGCTGCTCGGTCACAGAAGGCAGGCACAGGCAGTCAGGGCACGGCAGCGAGAGCGGTCACACTGGGGGCTGCGTGGCGGTGAGGGGAGCGACCTGCCTGGGAACCAGGGTCAGAGGTCGCTCTCTCTACCGCTGCGCGGCCTCCATATGAGGGGAAGAGGGAGGGAGGAGCAGCTGGGAGGTGGGAGCGGGGCGGCCAATGGGGTGCAAGGGGGCGGAGCTACCGGGACGCGGCGGCGGGAAAACGGGTGGCGAGGGGGTGACGCGGCGAGACGAGGGAAACAGAAAGTTAAAGGGAGCACAGTCAGGGCAACAAAAGTAAGGGAGAACAAATCAGGGCAACAATACCAGGGACACAGGCACTCGGGGTACAGAATAAAAAAGCGGACACAGGCACTCGGGGCACAAAATCAGAGAGGACACTGGCGCTCGGTCACAGAAGGCAGGCACAGGCAGTCAGGGCACGGCAGCGAGAGCGGTCACACTGGGGGCTGTGTGGCGGTGAGGGGAGCGACCTGCCTGGGAACCAGGGTCAGAGGTCACTCTCTCTACCGCTGCGCGGCCTCCATATGAGGGGAAGAGGGAGGGAGGAGCAGCTGGGAGGTGGGAGCAGGGCGGCCAATGGGGTGCAAGGGGGCGGAGCTACCGGGACGCAGCGGCGGGAAAACGGGCGGCGAGGGGGTGACGCGGCGAGACGAGGGAAACAGAAAGTTAAAGGGAGCACAGTCAGGGCAACAAAAGTAAGGGAGAACAAATCAGGGCAACAATACCAGGGACACAGGCACTCGGGGTACAGCATAAAAAAGCGGACACAGGCACTCGGGGCACAAAATCAGAGAGGACACTGGCGCTCGGTCACAGAAGGCAGGCACAGGCAGTCAGGGCACGGCAGCGAGAGCGGTCACACTGGGGGCTGCGTGGCGGTGAGGGGAGCGACCTGCCTGGGAACCAGGGTCAGAGGTCGCTCTCTCTACCGCTGCGTGGCCTCCATATGAGGAGAAGAGGGAGGGAGGAGCAGCTGGGAGGTGGGAGCGCGGCGGCCAATGGGGTGCAAGGGGGCGGAGCTACCGGGACGCGGCGGCGGGCAAACGGGTGGCGAGGGGGTGACGCGGCGAGACGAGGGAAACAGAAAGTTAAAGGGAGCACAGTCAGGGCAACAAAAGTAAGGGGGAACAAATCAGGGCAACAATACCAGGGACACAGGCACTCGGGGTACAGAATAAAAAAGCGGACACAGGCACTCGGGGCACAAAATCAGAGAGGACACTGGCGCTCGGTCACAGAAGGCAGGCACAGGCAGTCAGGGCACGGCAGCGAGAGCGGTCACACTGGGGGCTGCGTGGCGGTGAGGGGAGCGACCTGCCTGGGAACCAGGGTCAGAGGTTGCTCTCTCTACCGCTGCGCGGCCTCCATATGAGGGGAAGAGGGAGGGAGGAGCAGCTGGGAGGTGGGAGCGGGACGGCCAGTGGGGTGCAAGGGGGCGGAGCTACCGGGACGCAGCAGCGGGAAAACGGGCGGCGAGGGGGTGAGGCGGCGAGACGAGGGAAACAGAAAGTTAAAGGGAGCACAGTCAGGGCAACAAAAGTAAGGGAGAACAAATCAGGGCAACAATACCAGGGACACAGGCAATCGGGGTACAGAATAAAAAAGCGGATACAGGCACTCGGGGCACAAAATCAGAGAGGACACTGGCGCTCGGTCACAGAAGGCAGGCACAGGCAGTCAGGGCACGGCAGCGAGAGCGGTCACACTGGGGGCTGCGTGGCGGTGAGGGGAGCGACCTGCCTGGGAACCAGGGTCAGAGGTTGCTCTCTCTACCCCTGCGCGGCCTCCATATGAGGGGAAGAGGGAGGGAGGAGCAGCTGGGAGGTGGGAGCGGGACGGCCAGTGGGGTGCAAGGGGGCGGAGCTACCGGGACGCAGCAGCGGGAAAACGGGCGGCGAGGGGGTGAGGCGGCGAGACGAGGGAAACAGAAAGTTAAAGGGAGCACAGTCAGGGCAACAAAAGTAAGGGAGAACAAATCAGGGCAACAATACCAGGGACACAGGCAATCGGGGTACAGAATAAAAAAGCGGATACAGGCACTCGGGGCACAAAATCAGAGAGGACACTGGCGCTCGGTCACAAAAGGCAGGCAGTCAGGGCACAGCAGCAAGAGCGGTCACACTGGGGGCTGCGTGGCGGTGAGGGGAGGGACCTGCCTGGGAACCAGGGTCAATTGGCAATTCGGAGAAGACGTGCTTGAATCAAAAGACATTCCAAGGCATCAACACAAGACATTAGTAAAACCCATTGCAGCAAAACTATGATATCCATTAAGTTCAGCAAAAGAGTCTGTCAATCATTTATCTCTGTAATTCATCAGTTGTCATGTGAGTAACCTCAACCAACACAGATTAGCATCAGCATGTGGGGCTTCATGCAAAACAAATTTAGAACACAAATTTTGGGAAAAAAACATCTACCTAAGAAAGCATTTAGACAGCGCAGTTCGTACCGAGAAAGAAAAGGTATAAAAATGCTATTCAGTCATTGCCATATCTACCTATTCATGGTATGGGTCAGCTAACAGAATCAGTCTTCACCCTCAGGTCATCAATCGATCAGCAAAACACCAGGCTCTCAGTCAGAGAGTATGAGCCCAATGACAGAGTCTCAATCTCTTCTTTTCCAAATATTGCATCACATAACGGGTAAGATCTGCCCTCGTTTCCTTCTGTCAAGTCGTTATATAAAATTTTCTCAAACTATCTCCCTATTTCCGATTGGTCAATTAATCGTATGTTGTTACTCTGCCCAATAGTTTTACTGTCCCAAATCTATGAATTCTAATATTTCACACTTCACATGTCATTGATTGGTCTGCGTTACGATGTTCACATTATCCGGCTCATCAGGTATCAATTTTGTTGCATTTTCGTCTCTTGTCAGTGTCATTGTTCACCTCATGGGAAAGAACATCTAGCGCACATTACACATAAATTGTTACTTTGCAAGAGGTCTCATCTCCTATACGTTCATCCCCGTAGAAAGTTTCTGCTAAGCATTTTATTAAAACAATGAGCATTTCACAGTTAGTTTCATCCTGTCAGCATTTTTCATTAAACGCTAAGAAATACAGCTTCTGCATGAGGCCTGGAAAAACGAGGCCAAGACACTCGCTAAGTTAAGGCCTACAATTAACAAACTAAAGCATAATTTGTATCCTTTAGTATGACATACATGAATCATTTTGAAGTTTAATTTCACAAAAAAGAAGGCCATTTTGCCAAAATCATTGAAAGCACACACTTTTGAACTAACTTCAACATGTATCAGTTGAAGACTAGCAGTTTTGCACTGATCAGCAGTTGTAAATTTGCTTTTTGGTCCTTGATCTTTCAAATATGCCATTGTGGGTTTCCTCATATTTCTAGTTAGTGGAGAGATAATTTAAACTCCATGGTTAAAAGCTAATTTATGCAACTAGTTACATGTACAAACAGTGATGGAAACATTGCGTAACAGTTCAGAACATCTGAAAAACAGACAGCATGCCTTGTGGCATGGAACAATTTCTTCCATTTTCAGAAATATTACAAAATTTTGGGGAGTTGACAACTGAACACAAAGGTAGGTGAATGCTAAATGACCTGGAACAACCAAAGCAGGTGAAAGCAAAATCCTTTCTAAAGTTCCCTGAATGACTCTGTCACAGAGCAGAAAATATGTAAGGAAGGAGGTGACCTACCTTTGAAATAAACACGACTTAAATATCTAACAGACCTGAAACCTGAAATTGTGAATAACATAAAATCTAATATTGAAGATTAATGCTGCAAAGAGATATCAAAACAAAGGTTTGTATTTTAATGTATGAGTATTTATGAGTGTCAAGGTGGAATTTGTACAGGAATATGCAAAATATATTAGGTTGGTTGTACATCAGAACAACGAGTGCTTCAATCACCCATGCCTGAACAAAGAGGTCTAAAAATGACTGCGACCCCACTACCCCCACAACCACCCCAACCCCCACCCCCAAAATTACCACAACCCTAACCCTTCTCCCCTAAAACCTAAAGCACCCCAACCCCAACCCCCCACCCCACCCCTAAAACCTTAATCACCCGAGCCCCCCACCCCACAACCAAAAACTAAAAATTCCCTGACTCCCCACCCCGCCCCTAAAACCTAAAGCACCCCAACACCCCACCCCACCCCTAAAACTTAAACCCTGACCCCACTCCCCCGGCCCTAAACCTTACTCACCCCCAGCCCCCACCCCCAAAAAGCTGCCCCAGTCCCAGCCCAACTTACTTCCTCCTTGATAGCGTTGACTCCCTTCTTCTGTGCCTTAACCATGCATGTACGTGGTTCACACATGCATGGTTAAAGCCCTGAACAAGGAAGTTGTGGAAAACGAAAGCGTTGTTTAGCTTTCGTTTTCCACGACTTCGTGGTTCACAACTCGTTGTTCGGGATGCTTCCCTATTAGGTTATGTTTAATGTAAATGCATAACTACTAAAAGACAATTTAGACTATATTTACATTTGAATGTTTACTCTTTCATTTTATGAAATGAAATGAAAAGTCCACACCCCAGAAATTCATGGGAGGGTACACTAACAATGTTTATTTAGAGAAAATATACACCTTACAGTGTAATTAATGTACCCCTATTAAAGGTGTTATGTCTATGTTAAGTGCAGGAAAGCTACTATGGTGGTCATTCTGACCCTGGCGGTCTTTGACCGCCAGGGCGGAGGACCGCGGGAGCACCGCCGACAGGCCGGCGGTGCTCCAATGGGGATTCCGACCGCGGCGGTAAAGCCGCGGTCGGACCGGCACCACTGGCGGGGTCTCGCCAGTGTACCGCGGCCCCATTGAATCCTCCGCGGCGGCGCAGCTTGCTGCACCGCCGCGGGGATTCCGACCCCCACTACCGCCATCCAGATCCACTGGCATGGGCATTGCAGGGGCCCCCGTAAGAGGGCCCCTACATGTATTTCACTGTCTGCTGCGCAGACAGTGAAATACGCGACGGGTGCAACTGCACCCGTCGCACAGCTTCCACTCCGCCGGCTCGATTCCGAGCCGGCTTCATCGTGGAAGCCTCTTTCCCGCTGGGCTGGCTGGCGGTCTGAAGGCGACCGCCCGCCAGCCCAGTGGGAAAGTCAGAATTACCGCCGCGGTCTTTCGACCGCGGAACGGTAACCTGACGGCGGGACTTTGGCGGGCGGACTCCGCCGCCCGCCAAGGTCAGAATGAGGGCCTATGTCTGTTAAGGTAACTGGATATTTTGTTATTACACTATATAAGGTGGTTATGTCTTTAGGTAGTTGTATATTGACATTTCAAACCCACTAATAAAAGGATCACATTTCAAAGCTTATTGAAAATTATTTGAGGTCAAATAAATCTGGATTTGGGAGGTAGGGTTCTGTACGACACAATCCTTTAGTTAGTTGAATGTTTGGAGGATGGCCAAAATACAGTGGGCTAATGGTTCTTAATGTGTGGGCAATGATGCTTAAAGGCTTTTATAACTTGGAGAGGAATTTGTGGTCTGTGTAAAGGTCTTAAATGTATCAACAGTCGTTATAGTAGTCAAAGAGGGTGTTCCACAAATGACTGAAGAAAATATTACTTTAATCTGAATGTAGCACAGAGGGTTTGGTGTGTTGTGTCAAGACGTAGCTATGGCAAATATTAATCTACAAGCCTATGATTTGTATGAAGCAGGATGGTCAAATTGTAACCACGAGCATGCAGAATTTCCAAAGGTCCTATTGTTCTTTCTGAACAACCATTCATGACATGAGGAGAAAGAGAATGAAGCATATATTGGCATGATGAATATGTCAGAGCTGAGGAAGTTGCATACGTCCTTTAGAAATGAGAAAGTGTAGTGAGGGACAACTAAAGAAGTGTAACAAATAATCCAGCTAGCTGAAGATGCACGATATTTGCTGAATGTAATTTAAGAAGGGGGGTCATATATTTCATCTTCTGAATGGGTGTAAGGAAATGGATGGGGCAACAGTGGTGAGACTGAAAATAATTTGAGAACGTCAGACGTTACTTGAGGGAGAAAGGCATTCATGGGAGATAAAGTGAAAGAAGAGGGCATCACAGTGGGAGTAATCGACGAGGGAAATAAATAATATCAACTTTACATGAGTTTAGTTGATGTAGTTTGAGAGGTTAGAAGCACCAAACATTATTGGAATGTATTGGAAACATCCTGATAGTGGTGTACAGAGAGTGTTTTTTATTTATTTAGTGTAGTGCCTATTTTATTGTGAATTGTGATTTTTTAAATGTTTCCTGAGAATCACAAGTTTGTCAAGCAGTAATCATCGATTAGGTAAATCAAATAATGAAGATGTTTACCAGAGTACATGTTTTTGGAAATTGAGAGAACAACTAAAACATGATTACATTAAAAATAGCATGATTTTGCTTCAAAGGCATATGCCCAGAAGTAAATTGAATGGTGGAACTTAAAAATATAGTTAACAAATAATATTTTAAAGAACATATTCTGCTTTTAAAATTGGGAGAATCTTTTGATAATTGTTTAATGAAGTTGCCATTTAGTGTATTGAAAACAAGAAATTTAACAAAAACAGAAGACAATCATTTGCAAACTAGGAAACCATACACTAGAAACAAATGTGATCAACGTAAAAAGCTAAAGGTTATTTGATGTGAGTGGGAAGAGGAAATTAACAGCAAACCTTTGTGATGGTAACTTTCCCAGTTAATAGATTGTCAGGAAACTGACATAATAGATACTGAAAGTAGGAGAGCTGAAGACACCTGCAAGGATGCAATTTTGTTTGACGGATGCTCGACTGCTACAAAACTGAAGACTGTAACTCTTGAATGCTCTCAAGCCGTAGAGACAACAAAAGGGGCACATTTAGAGTGATGAAATGAAAGCTAGTTCCGGTTGAGCGCCTAATATTTACTGAGGGAGCAGTCAAATTCACTGTTTTGAGTTTGTCTGAGCAATTACAGACAAGGACCTATCATATGCAAATAAGTCTTGGTCCGCTGAAAAAGGATCATTTCATCTTTAAGTTCTGGGCTACACCCCAACTGAACAGGAGCAAAAGGACCTTGAAATATCATTCAACAATATTCAAACTCATCAGTGAGGTGCAGCTTAAGTCCCGATGGCACAGTAAGTTCAGGACAACATAACTTCATGAGAGTTTTGAGTTGGTGTTTCAGAGATGGCAAATTACATTTTCTGATTTGTGTGCACGATAATGGTTGGATAAGCATGTAGAAATGCATGATGTAGATAGTACGGAGCATTTTCCAAATATTTTATAGGGTACAGTTGTAGAGTGAGCAACTCTTGAGATACATTACAACAGAAGATGACTGGAATATTATCCTTAGCTTGATCATTAAACCCAATTGCCTTCGAATGTTTCTGTGCTAATGCTTTTAATTGTGCATTTATTAGTCACCCACGTATTCTGTAATGTGTACATCGATCACACCAAAAAACAAAATGACAGCCAGGGAACAATTGCTACATCAATATCTCTTGGTGCATGATGTCATAACTCATTAACTTTTTCATGAGTAATAAATACCCTTCTGCTTCTTGGTTCATTTACAGGCTAACAGGCTAACACACAGAAATCAGAAATTCAGGGGGTCAGAGAGGCTGTTTTTTCAGAGTGACTGCGTGATATATATATATATATATATATATATATATATATACATAACCTTCAACAGATGGAACAATAGCCATCTGACGGCTGCACCAATCCTGTTAGTGGAGTCTCGACCATTCGAAAAAAGTAGTGTGCAACAATGCCGGATTCAATTCATCAAATTTATTTCTTGTAAAGGTTGCACAGAGTCCTGATAAGAAATGTCAACGCGTTTCGGCAAAGCGCCTTCTACTGGACAAATCCGGCCAACAAGCCGGCCCCATATATATACAAGTTATAATCCATCATTTATTTCCATAACATTCTAATGTGATCTACTGCAGCGGCCATCTTAAAACATGCAAAAACCTAACGTTTTTCTGCTGCAATTATTGCATATATTATTTTCAAAGGTTTAAACATAGACACATCATATATGCCCCATATATTTCCTATGTACATAATATATATCATTAAATAGATCTAATAAAGTCATTGCTTAAATGTTGTAGGCATAGAGTTATATATTAGTGCATAATTTAAACCAATGTCGTCAATCTTTTTAATCAACATCTGTTAGTCTAATTACTCTCATATTATAAAATACGTTTTCCAATATGGGTTTTTGTATATGAATATAAATATAAATATTATAAATATTACAAATATTCTAAATATTACAGAATAATATACAATGTTATAAATAGTCAATTATATGTGGTTAGTTAATACTTATGAACCAGTCAGCAAAATAACTATTGTTCTAAAATTCAATGCAAAAATAATAATAATAATATTCAATACAGTTCTAATTTACAATAAATAAGATCTTATTCATTATTAAATGTAAAATTTGAAACCAATTCTATAGTATCAAATATATCTCATATACATAGCAAATTATAGTGCCAAACTAGACCCCATTGGAATTTTTGATCTTATCTGTAATTTATAACTTCAATGTCAAACTGCGCTTTAACTCCTGTGCGTGTTCAGTGAGTTCATTAAACCAAGAGTTTGCCTTGATGTATCAGGATATATTACATGGATATCCTGGAAGCAATACATAAGTTTTATAAGTTGGATCTTCTCTATTAACTTAGATCTATATTGTAGGTTACCTAATTTGTGCATGTATTAAAATATAATTGGAAAGTGGCCGCAGACTAAAGTGCAAAGTGCTGCTACGACGAAAATGTTTCTATATTAGAGTGTCTATAACTGGTGCAAAAAAGTGATAGAAAAATGATTTAAAAAAAAATTGTGATAAAAAATCGTATGTAATTTCCACTCTTCTATAGATATTAAATTCTAAGGAAAGAACAGTTCTAAAGAGATATATAGATTAAAGGTTTTTTTCTGAAAAAATTCATTGAATATCAGTTGGAGACAAATATGTATTCCTAAAATTTCTGCAAAATCACTAATGGCAATTATAACGTTAAAATCACCCCTTATGAATGGCAATTATAAGTATGTTGTTATATCCACAGTTCTATATGAGCAAGGTTTCACAACACTCTAGATCTCTCTACTGATATTAAATAAATACAATGAACAATCAGTATTTTATCTGAGATGGACATGTAGTTCAGCATCAAGCTTATGTCCCCAAGGAGATTTGGAACCTAGTAATAAGATCATCTTCGATTCCATTTGTCTAAGCTCCAATGTTATATCACCGGCTCTGGGATTGTTTTTGATGGATTTAATGCCATAAAAAGATAATGTGCTGGAATCCCCTTTGTGTATATCCCAAAAATGTTTGGCCAGGGGATATGTTCTGTCTTGATTTTTAATGGCTCTAAAATGTTGTAAAAATCTAACTTTTAACTTGTGGATAGTGCTGCTGATATATTTTTTGTGGCATCCACATTCAACAACATAAACCACAAATTCAGTGTTGCACGTAATGCGATCTTTGATGTCACAATAGCGACCATCAAACGTTTGATATCTTTGCATATTTTGTGCATACTTACAAGCCTTGCAATGGCCACATTTCCAGAATCCCAAACTTTTTTTGCTCAACCATGATGTGTTTTCTTTAGTAGAGAAAAAACGTCTAGTTAAATGGTCCCCTAGTGAGCGAGCCTTACGGAAAGTTACGGACGGATGTAGACCAATATTGTCCCTAATGCTGGGATCATTCTGTAGAATGTGCCAATTTTTCTGAAGTATAGTTTTCAATGAATCATGTTGTTGATTATATTGCAAAAATATTCTAGGAGATGATTGTTTCATCTCACTGTTAGTGGATATGTTATTGAAGAGTAACTCATCTCTGCTTTTATTTTTGACTCTATTCTGTGCATCTACCAAAATTTTAAGAGGATAACCTCTATTTAAAAATCTTTCCATCATAGTCCTGACTTCCAATTCATATCTACTCTCATCTGAACATATTGTACGAGCCCGTAGAAACTGACTATATGGTATACTCCATTTTAATGCCATTGGATGGCCACTATTAGCATGTTGTATGGAGTTGCATGCCATGGGTTTGCGATATATGGTGGTCTCCAAATGATCATTCCTTACTTCCAGTAAGACATCTAAAAATTCAATAGTCTCTCTACGGGAAGTGACTTCCAAGTGGATGTTGAATTGATTATTGTTTAGTATGTTTATGTATTCCAACAATAATTGATCTGTACCATCCCAAATGATAAACAGATCATCAATATAACGCACCCACAGCACGACCCTATCCATATAGATACTGCTATCTTCAGACCAAGCCACCTTCTTCTCCCACCAGCCCATGTATAGATTGGCGTACGTGGGAGCAAAAGATGCCCCCATAGCCGTCCCTTGTTTTTGTAAAAAACAATTATTGTCAAAAAGAAACAGGTTATGGGTTAAACAAAATTGTAGCATGAATAAAAACATATTGGTGTGCTCTAGAAATTCAATGGGTCGTGTTTTAAAAAAATATCTACATGCTTGTAACCCATATTGATGTTTGATGGAGGTGTATAAGGAGGCCACATCCATGGTAACCATTATATAATCTTTGTGCCATGGAATGTGATGTATCTTAGCCAGAAAATCATTGGTGTCACGTAGATATGATGGTAAATCAGTAACGAAGGTGCACAGAAACAAGTCTAGATATCGCGAGGTATTCTCAAGCAGCGACTGATTCATGCTGACTATAGGTCTGCCTGGGGGATGTGATTTGTTCTTATGGATTTTAGGCAGAAAATAAATGCATGGAATTTTTGGCTGGTCAATCTTTAAATATATGAACTCGTGATAGTCCATAAGTTGTTTAGTGTGCCACTCATTAAGCATCCCATGATATGTCACTTGGTATTGAGTTATAGGATTAATCCGCACCTTGTCATAGTGATCTGTGTTCATCAATTGTCGGTAAGCTTCCTTGATATAGTCACATGTGTCCATAATAACGATGTTACCTCCCTTGTCAGAGGGCTTTATGATAATGGACGTGTTGGATCTCAGTATATTTAAATCTTTCCAATCTTGTTGAGTAAAGTTAGATCTATTTGTTGTTTTCGATGGACCTTTAGTACGGAATTTATCAATGTCACTGATGACTAGCTCATGGAATGTATCAATCAGGTTTCCACTGGGTAGTGGAGGGTTAAATCTGCTCGACACTTTCAAATAACTATTATCATGAAGATTAGTAACAAATCCCATCTCAGTAAGTGTAGAGGTATCGGTGTTGGCATCATTGTTTGTCAAGCATCCAAGTTCATTACTCTCATTGGCTAGATCATTAATGACCATCAATTGTGAGCTATCAGCAATGTTAAATCCTGAGACTGGAGCCCTTCTGTTCACATTGTCTACAGATAGATTTTTATCCTTGTTAGAGAAATGTTTAATTAGACGTCATTTGCGAACAAACTTGTAGAGCTCAATTCGTGTGCCAACATAGTCCCATTGGACATTAGGACAGAAGCTTAATCCTAGATCAAGTATGCGCATTTGATTGTCTGTAAACGCACAGTGGGAGATGTTTACAACCGTACTCAAGTGATTATGGCTACTGGCGGACTGGGGGTTCGATTCTATTTCTATTGTTGATTGCTTCTTCTTCTTACCCTGCCTCGTCATCCGCTTCCTCGGCCACGTTTGCGATTTTGACCAGCACTGGCTCACTCACACCTGCTCTTTCTTACCTGTGAACAAGGCATGCTGTTGCCGAAACGCGTCAGGATTTTTTGTCTTGCTGCTCAGAAATGCTATTAAATGCTTGGATTTTAACATGGACTGGTGCCTGGGCTTTTCGTGTTTGGTAGATATTTTCTGTGGGATGCTTCGCCCCAGTAACCCAGGCCGCCCTGCAGGGTCTGTGGCCCCTTACGGAGCAGGAGGTAACAATGATAGTTTTATGGAAGGGGCCCGACCCCCTCACCTTCATGCAAACAATGCATTTATCTGAGAAATATATTGTGATGGAGGGGAGCAAGGGATAGGAGGGAGACAGTGTGCCTCTCCTCTTACTTTTCATGTATTCCTTGTATTGCTGTTATCATGCTGGGCAGCAACTGTAAAAGCAAGTGGACTATCAAGTAATGGATACCTAATGCACATAAGAACATTTGTATGGTGAACTGAAGTGCCTGTGACGCTATTGCAGCTATATGGAAATTAAGAGCTCCAGTTCAGGAAGTTATTTATATGGAACTGTGCATTATGGGAGTTGGAGTTTGGTTATTGAAGTCACATGACTGTGTATTTAAAAATCACTGGCTCCCTCACACCTGCTCTTTCTTACCTGTGAACAAGGCATGCTGTTGCCGAAACGTGTCAGGATTTTTTGTCTTGCTGCTCAGAAATGCTATTAAATGCTTGGATTTTAACATGGACTGGTGCCTGGGCTTTTCGTGTTTGGTAGATATTTTCTGTGGGATGCTTCGCCCCAGTAAACCAGGCCGCCCTGCAGGGTCTGTGGCCCCTTACGGAGCAGGAGCTGACAATGATTGTTTTATGGAAGGGGCCCGACCCCCTCACCTTCATGCAAACAATGCATTTATCCAAGAAATATATTGTGATGGAGGAGAGCAAGGGATAGGAGGGAGACAGTGTGCCTCTCCTCTTACTTTTCATGTATTCCTTGTATTGCTGTTATCATGCTGGGCAGCAACTGTAAAAGCAAGTGGACTATCAAGTAATGGATACCTAATGCACATAAGAACATTTGTATGGTGAACTGAAGTGCCTGTGACACTATTGCAGCTACATGGAAATTAAGCGCTCCAGTTCAGGAAGTTATTTATATGGAACTGTGCATTATGGGAGTTGGAGTTTGGTTATTGAAGTCACATGACTGTGTATTTAAAAAGCACTGGCTCACTCACACCTGCTCTTTCTTACCTGTGAACAAGGCATGCTGTTGCCGAAACGCGTCAGGATTTTTTGTCTTGCTAATCAGAAATGCTATTAAATGCTTGGATTTTAACATGGACTGGTACCTGGGCTTTTTGTGTTTGGTAGATATTTTCTGTGGGATGCTTCGCCCCAGTAACCCAGGCCGCCCTGCAGGGTCTGTGGCCCCTTACGGAGCAGGAGGTGACAATGATATCCATATATATATATATATATATATATATATATATATACTGCCTGTTGACAAATAATGATAGTTACTGGCTGAAGTATAATTGAAGTGTAACTGGTGGAATTTAGTCAGAAAATATTACATCAAATCTTATATTGTTTTAATATACTTTTGTATTGCTTCGGCATCTGCCAAGCACTTTGTACTCCCTTATGCTTTCAAACATCCTTTGAAATGAGCCCCGTTATTTTAGTGTTGCATTGTATATTTCTTGCTGCTATCTGCCAGAGCTTTTTTGCCGATGTCAGTGTTTCTTAAACAGACATGGTACGCAGAATATTATAATTAAAACGAATCTGAAGTGTGTCAGAGATATGCATCTCAAGCCATTTCGAATTTTATAAACCTGCTGCTTAGGCATTCAAAGAAATGCATTTCAGTACTGCTTTTTACATTCTTCAGTACATCCTGTGCTGAAAAGAACTTGCCAGCACTGGATTAAAGTACATCAAGGATGGTGTACATCTTGGTTACTTTAACATTTATTCCAATATTTACAGGTACCCAGCTCAGCCGATACTTTGACATGGCTGGTCTTCTATTGTAACTACAAGGGTAATCAAGATGGGAAAAGAGCCTTGTAAAAGAAAGGGTGTTTTTAAACAAAAACAGAGCACTCTGCTGCTTCCCCGATACTTTTGCGCCATTCATGCGCCAATACATAACAGAAGATGGTAAAGCCATATTAATACAGTGCAGAAGTAATTTTGGGAAGTATTTTTCTTTTCTATTGTGGGGACCCTTTGCGTATCCTCTGTATTCTGTAAAAACTACAGTGATTTGGTTGAGGGCCAGATTTAGAAGTGGTGCTGCACCCAGAGCAGCGCCACTTTTCTTGTGCCCCCTTAGCACCCCCCTAAAGCCACAATGGCCCTGATTTACGCTTTTGGGGCAAAACTGCACTAAGTTTTGCACCAAAAAGTTTTGCACCGTCTTGCACCATTTCTGTGCACCAGCCGGGCACCATATTTATGGAATGGTGCAAGCCGGTGCAGAAGGTAGGCTAGTGTAAAAAAAAAATATGACGTTAGTTGGGGGTGGAGGGCTGGCAGTATGGAAGAAAGGGGTTTTGCACCAAAAAATGACATTAGGCAGGTTAGAGCCACAAAAATGACTGTAACCTGCATAGAGTCATTTTCTGATGCAAAATCATCCATACCACATGACTCCTGTCTTTGAAAAGACAGGAGTTATGTCCACCACCCCAATGTCCAGCACAGGGAACCAGGGTCCCCTGGGCATGGCCAATGCACCCTGTCTCATGTATGGGGGTCTATTTCAGGGCCCCCTATGGCACTTTAAAAAATAAAATAAAATGCTTACCTGTATTTACCTGGGATAGGGTCCCCCATCCTCTGCTGTCCCTCTGGTGTGGGTTGGGTGTGGGGTGTCCCTGGGTCCTGGGGAGGGCACCTGTTGGCTTATTCCATCGTGTTCCACCATGGAAATAGGCCCACAGGTCCCCTAACGCCTGCCCTGACCCAGGTGTTAAAAAATGGGGCAAAGCAAGCTTTGCACTATTTTTTGACCCCTCCTCCCTTCCGTGCATCATTTTTGCACGGGGGTATAAATATGGCATTAAGACCATAGAGTCATTTTTTCCACCGGAACGCCTAGCTTGCATCTTATTAAGGCAAGGTAGGTTTCCACATCCCAAAAATGACTTTAACTCCATAAATTTGGCGTTAGAAGGGTCTAGCAGCAAAGTATAAATGTGGAGTTAGTTTTGCCCCCATTAGAGTAAAAACAAATTATGCTAATTCGGTGCAAACAGAGTATAAATATGCCCCCATGTACATGCCATACCTAGGATACGATGCACCATGGCGGTAGTTAGGAAAGTAGGGTCAACATTTTGACGCTAGTTTTGAGCTTTGCAGGATTATCGTCAAAAATGTTGAAGCTAATTCTGCAAAGCACTTTTAGGCTCACTATGAATGGTGGTGTGCCTCCTTTTAACACCTGCTCTGAGCAGACGTTAAAAGTGCCAAAAACAATGACGCAAAGAAATCTCCTAGATTTCTTTGTGTAATTTTTTTTGCCCCCTCAAACGGGGAACTCCCCCATTGCATACATCATGCATGCTGCATGCATGATGTAGCGCAAAGGGTTACAAAGTGGCGCAATGCATGCATTGCATCACTTTGTATATCTCGTGCAGCATTTTCTGCCATCTAACATCACATTTGCGTAAGAAGAATGATGCTAATGTGTTGTTAGATGGTGCAAGGGGCTCTCAAATCTGCTCCTTAATCCCCCTGTATCTCGAGCTATCAATGGCTCATTAGTTTCTTTCGACTAACAACAACAGTACATTTCTAATTTCTTTGTGTAACTCTTTAGACTGCAAGAAAGGGTGGGTTAATATGACATGTTTGGGATGTATTCAAACCTGGGACTTGATATTTCATAAGTAAAGTATGACGCAAGGGACAACTATTTTTAACCCATTAGATATTGTTGAAAACCACCAAACAATAATGCATTCTTATAGCTGCATA
This sequence comes from Pleurodeles waltl, assembly GCF_031143425.1. Taxonomy (NCBI): domain Eukaryota; kingdom Metazoa; phylum Chordata; class Amphibia; order Caudata; family Salamandridae; genus Pleurodeles; species Pleurodeles waltl. The sequence continues at coordinate 606,088,858 of NC_090439.1, forward strand.
CCATATGCTAAGAATTGCCATCATGCAGGAGTACCACAGAGGTGGCATCATTATACTCTGAATACTAAACATATGCACTAATATCAACCATTAGGCTAAACCCAGCATTATTAAGAAGTGTCATCATATCACTGATGCCTACTATATTTTCTATCATTGTGGCATGGGCACCCTTCATTATTTCCAAAAGGGATGCTGTCAAACAATGGCAGCCCACTCTGTGTCACAAAATGTCATAGTTGTTCCAAAGATTAGTAAATAATGCTAAGGCCAGTGTTGTGTCAGAAGTGAGTACTATCACACTCTGGTATCCACAATTACCGTCACCACAGCTGTGTTTGCCATATTCCCGGTGTCGGCACAATCATGCCAGAAATGCTCACTTTACAATGGGTTAACACCATTATGACAAGAATTACCACCTTCTACTCCACAACTGAAAGTAGAGCTGTGGTCACCAATGCCTTTGCCTTTTTATTCTTTTTAGGGGAGTTCTTCAGGGGTATCTTTTAGCTCTCATTTGATTTCTTCAATACATAAATGGTCTGCACTCCTTTTTATTCTCACAGGGAAAAGATCTAGCAGCTGTAAATGGTAAATGCATACCGGCCTTAATATATATGCCGAAAGACACAGCTTTGCTTTCATGAACACCTAAGCGTTTATAAGGCATTATTGACGCTTATGTTAGATACATGGACTACCTAGACTTAGAGATTAGTATATCCAAAACACACCATGGGGCTGATTAAGAGTTTGGCTGTCAGAAAACCCTGACCACCAAACTCCTGATGAGGAGACCGCCACAGTGCTGGCGGGCTCCCCACCAGTCCCATTATGTGTTTTCTACTGGGCTTACTGTCGGAAATCAAGATTTTCACCGGTCAGCGAAGTGCAAAATGTGCAGTGGCATTGGATTCCGCTCCACATGGAGCTGAGTCCTAAGTCCATGGCCGTCGCACAAGGGGCTCCCCTAGCACCCCTAGAATGCGCACTGCCTGCTAAGCAGACAGTGTGCATTCTGATGTTCCTGGGTAGGGTGGCCATACACTGCCCACAATAATGTTGTGGGCAGTGCAGGGGCCCCCATGTGACCCCCAGCACTTGTTCGCTGACAGGCTGGAAGAGATCATGGTTATAATCAGCACCGCAGCACTGACTTCAGCAACTCCGTGGCTGACTACAACCACGACCGCTGTCATTCTATTGGGATCAAAGATCCTGGTGGAAATGGCGATCTTTTGGTGATCCAACTGCCAGGGTCATAATGTGGCGGTCAGACCACCACAGCCATGGCAGTCTGACCTCCACCATGAGTCTGGTGGTCTTCAGAATGCCAGACTCATACAAGGGCCCTATATGATGTGTGGTAAGCCCCGGAGTAAACCAAGACTCAAGGTGATAAAAGGACAAATGATTAGCCGGGTTATTAGGTTTTCCTATCAAGGAGTAATCTTTGACATCAGGGGTAGTTGGTTACCCTATATCTCAAAGGGTTGTTCTCACTTTAATACGCCAGTGGGGGGGGTTGGGCTTGCATCTACAGTCAGCAGTAAACCATTTCTGCCCTTATTGGAGGTGTATACATTAAAGTGTTTACCATCTAGATGGGGGTTACGGGACTGCCATAGAAAGATTAGAAAGATAACTGTTTTTTTCTGCATTTGCTTGGAATTGCGCCTAATAGTCCATATTTCTTTCTGCATGATGAATTGGGTTTGGATTATATAGAAGACCACATTAAGCTTGCACCTTTTCTCCTCTAGATTGTGTTCTGGAGAACATTCATTCTTCATTTAATAGGGAAATCATCTCAGACTGTTTGGCTTGTGATCTAGGTCTTAAAATACCCTGGTTAAATTATGTGAGAAACACTGCCTACAGTTTGGGACGTTTCATTTATTGAACAAAAGGGAGGCCGGCTGGGCCAAGTAGGGGTTTCTGAGATTAGCATCTGCTGCTAGAGAAGCAACAGAACTGGAGAAACCATCTGTGAGAGTCTACATTATGTATAAGACTTGTCAGGGTATTAAACCCTATATTTCACAGGTTAGTAATGTCTGGGAAAGGTCACTTTTGACCAGGTTTCAGTTGGGCTCCATCTGGTGCAATCTCTGTTTTCCATTGGGACAGTTTGATCCCAAATGTATATTTGTATGTTGTTAAATATTGGGTCTCTAGTTGACAGAGGTATGCACCCTGTCCATTTGAGGACCACAATCCTAGATAGGGTAAGTCAGATACACACTATAAATTAACCTGTGCTCTCACTCTTATAACTTGGCACAGAGCAGGGAGGCTTGACTTAAGGGGCAATGTATAAAGTATTTGTGCAACACACACACACACACACACTAACACAATGAAAACACCGCAAGGCTCCACACAGGTTTAGACAAATAGAGAATATTCTTACGAGCAGTGCTTAATTTGTAAATAAAAACATGCCAGTGCCCAAAGTCTCCTCCTCTGAAACATGTGGTTACTACAATTAAATGTGCAAACATGGAATACTGAGACAGCATAATCCTGAAGCCATCTCAGGCATCTTCAATCTATTTACAACCACTCCCTGCGCCTTCAGCTCACTCTTGCAGCTTAATGCTTTCTCCCATTTTTAAGCTTTTTCGTCTTTCTCTTCCTCTGTCTTTCCCAAATGTGTCTTTTGCTCACAGTAAATGCTTGAGTCAGAAAAATATGTGCCAGCCTTCAAAAATAAGTGCTGGTGCCCCGCACCTGAAACAACAAGCACACATTGAACACTGCTTCTGAGTAAAACAAGACCAATATGACATAAATCCAATCAGTAGAAGTCGAGATATGAATTTTTAAAGATCAAATGAAAATAGTGCTTAGAAGTCACTAGTGGTCAAAAGGTAATGTGCGGTCACAAGGGACAGGTTCAAATCGAGAGTTCAGGCCAACTGCAATGAAGGTTAGGCTGGCTAAAGAACCCACGCAGGGTCTACTGAAACAGTATCTTTGATGGAGCAATGAGTTGACGTTGAGGGCACAATGCATCGGTTCCGATCCTCTCAGGAGGTCCTGCATCAACGTTGAACTTCATTGAAGTGAATGCAATGCGTCATCCTTGAGTTGCACAGAGAGTAGTTGTCAAGCCCTGCAGGCTGTGGATACGCTGTCATCGAATAGCCTCTGCGTTGAAGGAGAGATGCAGTAGAATGTCTCACACACTCAACGCAATGCATCAGTTTTTGCAGAAGTCAGATGCACAATCGACTTCTGAGGCCCAGGAGTGGAGGGTGGGCACCTCAGGCATGGGTAGGACTCATAGATGGCAGAGTCCAGCAGCACCAGGGGAGTTGCAGACAGTATGTGATGTCCCTGAAACTGCAGAAGTTCAGGGAGCAAACCAGCAAGCCTTTGGAGTCACTCTGGGCTCAGTAGGATGGGTCCAGTCTTTGTCCTCATCAGGGCAAAGATCAGCAGGCAGCAAGGCAGCTCAGCAAAACAGAGAAGCAGTTCCTTGGAACAGTAAGTCCAGGCAAAGTGGCAATCTTTACAGCACAGCAAAGTTCTTCTGAAGTCCAGACGTATACTGATTTGGTCTGGTCAGAGCCCCAGTACTTACACCCAAATGTGGCTTTGAAGTGGGGGTGACTTCAAAGCAGCTCTTCGGAGTGCACAGGTCCTCCTTTCATTCCAGTCTTGGCTCTAAACTACCAGTAGGGGATGATCAGCCCTTTGTGTGGGAACAGGTACTTCTCTATTGAAGTGTGTTAGCTCCCCTCCGCCTTTCTACCACAGGAAGGCTCATCAGAATGCAAATCAATGCAGATGTGTTCATTGTCACACACACCCTTCCTGTGTCTGTGACTGTTTAGAGGGAATGCACAAAGTGTACCTGGCACCAAGCCCAGGCGTGTATTAGAGACAGACTGCAAGGCACACAGAGCAGTAAGAGCAGAGAAATGCCCACTTTCTAAAAGTGTAATTTCTAAAATAGTAATGTTAAATCTGACTTTACCAGTAAAGATGAGTTTTCATTACCATTCCAATGATATGAAACATGACCAAGCTATTCCTTTCTGATCAGGGATTACAGCGTAAAGGTATATTAATAAATTCCCAACATTGGCCTGTGAGAGGTGTAGGCCTCACAGTAGTGAAAAATTACTTTGGGAGTTTTTCACTACTAAAATATAAAAGTACATGTCCTGCCTTTTACTTACATGGCCTTTGGGTTATGTAAGGCCTACCTTAGGAGTGGTGTATATGTAATAAAAGGGGAGTCTAGCATCTTAGACACCTCTGCCTGAACGCTAGACCTCACCTTAACCAACAACAATCAGATTTTCTCTTGACAGGGAGGTTGTCGCCTGTATCCACCACCTGGGCACACAGGTGGGTAGTCCCTGGGATAAGGGAGGGCAGCAAGGTGAACTGCCCCAACACTCGCTGGCCATCCCTCTGCTGATTGAGAGCTAGAATGGGAGAAAGGCTTACTCATTTACCCAACCCATCCGTCTCTTCAGAAGTCAACAGGTCGGGGAGTGGTTCACTCTCCTCCTCTTACTCTCCCTCTATCACATTAATATGGTGATCTCAGACCTCTTGACATGTGGTTTGAGGTGATTAATGTTTAGTACTCTAAGGGAGTGTTTGAGGGGCTTTAAATCCACCTGGTAGGTGGTGTCTCTTTTCCTCTCAATTGCCTCATACGGCCCGGCCCATTGGGATCCTGCAACCAGTAATCCGTTTACTACCAACCAAACATTTATGCGTGATGTGGCCCCTTGATGAGTGCGGGTAGTACTTTTCAGGCTGTGCACCAGGCAAATCCGCTCTCCAGGCACAATTCTTAGTTCTACACTCACACCGCTGCTCCCTGGTGAAATCCAGCAGATGATGGCTATGTTTAGGAGGGCACCCCTTTCCAGATGACACAGTAGAAGGTGTAGGGCCCTCAAAGGGGGTCTTTGATGTCCCTGAGACTGCCACACAGAATAGGGGGTAAGCCAAGGAGAGCACACTTCAGAGTCTCACACTTCAGCAAGCAGTTAACCCAAGCCAGTCACAATATTTAAATATGGCCACCACACAGTTTATATCAGGAGAAGTCACCTCCTTTGTGTTTATTTCAGGTAGTTGATCCAAGTGCTCTAGCGTGTCCTTTATTGGAAGGAAGTTGGAACGGGTTCTTTACCCAATAGGATTGTTAGAGAAGAACCTTGGGTGCTCCCACATGCTTGAATCATTTTCAGAAGCGTGGTGGCAGTCTCCTGATTTGATAAAGGGAGCCTAGATGGGACAAGCAATAACCGCTTTGCGGTCGCAAGGATGTTTGAGAAATGTACATGCCCATGGGAGTCCAGCAAGGTAAGGGAAGGGAGCTGTATTTATTGCTTTAGGTTGACTGAATAAGCTTTATACGCCTAGCATAGATTGGTAGGGATATTGACAGTTCTTTGTGTGCTTATTCACACAGGACCAGGGAACTTGTAGATTGGATTGCTCCTCAGGCCCAGGAACTCTAACGTAAGCAACCTATATCCCTTGCCTTTGCATGAGTCACATGGTTTTTGGACATGATTTGTAACAACAGCTGTCTTTCTCTCGCTTTCTAGATGAATAATCAGGGGAAGGATAATTCTATAATTAATATGACTTGCACGTGAATGGGGTGAGTGGCTTAATTCACAGCACTCTGTCTAGTGGTAACACACATGTACACTAGGTGGTCTATGATGTAGATACAAATGTGTACTCATAAGATTCGTATCACATTAAGAATGCTTGCTTGGGGGTGCATGTAAACTGCATGGACTTCCCGCTGTCATTATAAGGGGCTGTTGATAGAGTTTCACAGGTGTTGCATGGTGGATTCTGACATAGTATGCATCTGAAAAGGGCAGGGCTGACTAAACTCTGGGATCCAGACACTTGAATAGCCACAGAATGACTTGGTTGATTTATTAAGAGAAGTGTTCTCCTACACCATGTGGAGGTTCTTACTCTTTTTTTACATACTTGGTTTAGGTGGTTTTAATGTAGTGTAATTGTAATATTTCTATACGCTTTGATGAGTTTTTGCTGGTTTTCCAATATCCTGATGAGTTGGAAGTGCTAAAGGCTGAAAGTGTCCATAATCTTTTAAAAGAAGTCAGGAAAAATTATGAAATTGTAGCTTATATGGGCACAACCTTTCATCCTGTCTGTACAAGCCAGTTACGACGCAGGATCCCTTCCTAGGACAGTAAATACTCCTGTGCACAACAGATTTCTCTGGAAGTATGCATCACATTGTTTGTGGATTTGGTCCTGTGCTCCAGCAAATGTATCTCTAAATTGCTGAAGTGTGGTATCCCTAGTCATACTCAAGTGTGAATTTGAAGTTGGGCGTGGTTCAAAAGCTTCTTCTTTGAACCACAGATATCTTCCCTAAATCTAAGTCCCGACTGTCATGGAGCCATGGAATGTAGATCTTTATCTTTAGTGGTGCCATGATCTGACTCTGAGAGGGCAACTGTCATATATATATATATATATATATATCTATACATATGTGTTCCACAACAAAGGATGGTGCACTCAGCTGTCGGTGCAGATGAACGGGGATTGGCCAACTCCATAAACGTGAAAACTCCAAAAGAAATGCTGCACTCCCAGGAGCGGCCATTTCCAATCTTTAATGGCAGTCATTGTCCAAATTAAAACAAACACCACCACTGTGGTGTTTCAACAGTTTCAGTCTTGTTCACAGTGGTTTTTGGCGGATAAGTTCTTACAATCAAGTAAGCAATTGATATCCTCCATCCAAAATAAAGAATTATGAGAAATATTGTCCTGTATAAGTGCTGGCAGTAAAATTATTTGCAAATCATTGACATGTTCCAAATCAGCGTGAAATATGCACTAGTAAATTGTCTCAATTTATATACAGACCCTCACTGTTCAGTGCTCCGAAATGTCGATATTATAGTTAAGCGACGACAAATGCTAACCTTTATTTTGCCCACGCTGTATACGCAAATAATATTGTGATCTTTAACACTCTTCTCTCTCATTGATTCATCTGCCAGTAAGTTCGTTATTAGTCCCCTCACGGTGTGAACATTGCTAATTTAAACGTATTGCCACTAAGGTGAATAGTGTTCATGGACCCAACTACTGGAGTCCATGTCAAGCCAGACTTCGTATCCAAGTGTAACATACACACGCACAGATACGTATCCCACTCCAGCCCCATGACTCTGAGAACTTTACACTGTATTTTACACATGGAGATGAAGTCTGGTTTGACATGGACTCCAATTACGCCATTTGAGTAGCTCCATGATTTCAGGAGCATTAGCATCATGTAGATCGATGTGGCCCATCACTGGAGTGATAATCAGTAGGTTTGGCCAGGAACGATATTCTACTGTATAGTAATTATCTATCTATCTATCTATCTATCTATCTATCTATCTATCTATCTATCTATCTATCTATCTATCTATCTATCTATCTAGATAGATATGTAGATATACCTGCAAAAAACAATGTGTAAATGTACACAGTTGGGCAAGCCATGCCAGACTCGGCATATACATAAAAACACCAATGTGTAAATGTGCACATATCAGTAAGCCATGCCAGGCTCAGTATATAGAAGGAAAACACCAATCTGCAAGGGTGCGCATATAGACCAGACATGCCAGGCTTAGTATATACATGAAGTCACCAAGGTGGGTGTGCACATACTGTAGTCACCACTTCCTAACTTATGTAGGGAAGACACACATGGGCTTTTACACTGTACTTTCAGTGGGAAAGTGCCCAGGGTCCTAAGGCCACTCAAACAGGACCGGCAAAGCCCCCTAGAATAAACAAAAAAGTTTGGGTTACAACCATCCCTGCATGTCAGGTCTAACAACTGAGTTGATTGTGCCATCTGCAATTTTTATATTCTATTTGTTAGGTTTTTGTTGTATATTTTATGTGGTGATTGTTGTTTTATGATTATTTTTAATTACATAAAGAGGGAAACATGACATGAAACCCTGCCTATGTTGTAGTGGATCCTATTTAGTTTTATCAGGAACCAGGAGGTTAGCTTAGTCTTCTGGATTAGGTTTATCACACCTAGCTCTCACTAGGTTAGAGATTAGGTTCTCCATGCTAGGGTTTTAGGGATATTTTACATTTCATGTTTGTTGCAAAATGAAGGGTGTCTTTGTATTTACGACTTTCATCTTTACAATTCTGCTTCCTGCTTTGTTCATTATCCTAATCATTTCATAAATCTGAATAATTTACCACTGGGAGGTCGAGGGTAGGGGGTGCTGCACTGCAGGTCTTTCTTTCATGGTCAGGACAGCCATGCCCACAGGGAAAGTGTGGGTTTGGTAGCTGCAGGGGCTCGGTGTGCAGGGGCCCAAAAATGTTGTTGATGACTACTGGTTGATGCTGCGTGAGGGCAGGCTGGCACCTTCAGCATGCTAGTCTCTTGCAGGTTTCTGATGGATTGCTTAAATGAACTACATCTTGTCCATCCTAGATTGCAGCGCATGCCCTTGTGCTGAATGTTACAGAGTGCATGACACACTTTTGTAGAATGCACCACAGATGTTCCTGTCCTTACATGGAGTTTATCACATTTGACATGGCCGGCTTTAGGGTAGTGCGAATGGTGCTGCAGCACTGCCTGCTGACCTCGAGGTGGGGCACTAAGCTGGAAGGTGTGATATGTTTACCAAAAACGTACGATTTGAAAGCACATGTTCCTTGTGCTCCAGTTTTCAGCCAGCAATATAAATGTCAGGATAACTTGTGACTAATGTTCCTGATATATACATAGTCCCTCTATCTGTAGATATATATATATATATATATATAGAGAGAGAGAGGCGGGATGTTTCTTCTGGTGACAGTTTTGACTTGTTATAAAGTAGCACAGAGGGTTAATATGCCTGCTGCAAAAAGCAGATCTGTATTTTATGGAAATAGCTGAGTGGGTTAGTAAAGACATCCTTTACCAGTGATTTAAAACAAATGAAATGTATGTGAGAGAGGGATAAGGACAGATGAGGGTCACTTTTGATGGGCGGTATGGAGAGAATCCAAGGAGGAGGTCTTGGGGGGGGAATCGACGCACCGAAAAAGATTGTTGCATCCAGCTTCACCAGCACTAAGGCCAGTCATGACATTTGGTACTGAGCCTCGATGAGGCCCCATCTGCGGAGGAATGTCATTGTTTGGCCCTCCCCGCACTTGCTACAGGGAGGGCTGGTGTGCAGGTAGCCACACTAGTGTTTCATAAAAGGGCTTCCTAATCAGCACAGTGCTTCATACACAGATGGACTCATGCAGCTGCTATACCAATGCAATAGCGATATGGTGATGAACAGGAAAGCTCTGTCATATCAACCAAAAGCTGCACGTCTCATAAATTTGGGCTTATAAACATTTGACTGACACAACAACCAAGAGGTTAAGGGATAGGAACCATTCATTACCCATTCGATGCCCCTCTTTCTGGATAGCAACAGGCTAAACTCTGTGAAACAACTAGAGGTGCCTCAGGCCAAAACTAAAAATGACGATTCGAACCAAACCATGATACAGATAAGAAGCTTTGTTTTTGCACCTTGAAGTGCAAATATGTTGTGAACCATGGATGCAAACCCGATTAAACTAATATACCTCTGGTAGTTTATAGAGGTTACAATCAGCATAATATTGCTACAATGTTTTCGTTAGTTTTATAGATGTATAGCAAGCATTTCTGTCAGTATTACAACTGGTTTAGTAACATCTTCTACATAGCTTTTCTCTAAAGGAAATGAACCAGTGATTATCAATAATCAACACTCTCAAGCAATGAAGGTCTCTTTTCCTCTCTCACACTACGTCTCATCATACACTGATAAACACATGCCACCATTCACAGTCTGTAGGCAGTTCTTACGAATTACTCTATCAAACATGGCTTCTATCAACACAGTGCCCTCAAGGCATGCACCAAATGAGTTTTCACTTCGAAAAGAGGTAGATCCAACCAACCAATGTAAGACGAAATACCTTTTCAAAATCTCAGAGTGTGAACGCGCTATATAATTAATGTAATAATTACTTCTTTACAGAACTGAAGTCAAGCATAGCGGCAGGGGTTGCTCACCTGACGCAGAAGAAATTATTCCACGCCTGATGATGATCTGTCACAGTATTTCCTGTGGGGACGCATCTCTGTCTCTGCCCTGAACTGGATTTTATTCTGTTGTGCTGAACTTTTGATTGTGAAAAATGAGCTGTCGACCGAGATAAGGAGGGAAACTGTGTTTTAAAAAAGATGGGTGACATGTCTGACATTTACTTCATTGAGCATCTGCTAGGGCATCATGTCACTTTGTGCTCTCGTGTCAGTATCTAAAGTTAACATCTATGTCATTCACTTTCAGTGTGGCTTCCCAGTCGTCTGGCGTGATGTTTGTCACCCTGACAGCATGTCGTCTTTCTCCCTTCTGAACTTCTACACATATTTACAATTCCTGGTTATATTTCAAATATTGCAACAACGTGCGATTCTCTATGTTGTCTTTTGATGTATTTGCTCAGTGGGTAGGCATTGTTTTTTTTTAAATGGTGTTCTAGCTCGGCTTGGGTTATCATCATATTCACTAATTCAGTTCAAGTTTATTATATGCTCTTCCTTATATAAATGTTTATATATGTAAAAAAACAATAATCAGGCCATTAATTTATAATTCTCACCAAATACATTAAATCAAGTTTAAGAAAACGACAGAAATTGAAGTAAAAATTACAAAAATAATCGGCAGGATAACATCCAATCCGATTAGTTACCAGTTAGCAGTTAGCAAGGTGTGGAGTTTAAGACTAAGGATCTTCATTCTTCATTCCCCAACAGATGATGGAGCAAGTCTACAAAGTGGGAGGCTTCATTTTTTTTTATTGAGGTAGGGTAGGTTTGCAAAAGAGTAGTTTACGTCGTCATTATTCGGTACCTCCTTATTAAAATGTAATTTAACTAATAGATTGTCATGCACTCGGAATAATGGTTACATTCCCTTCCTTTCATGCTTCATAAAAACTTGACTGTAGTTTTTTTCCATATTAAATACCTTACAAAATAATTTAGTGGGCCTTTCACCAGGCGCACCTTTATGACAGCTACCACCCCACTAAGGACCATATTTATACTTTTTTAGCGCCGCATTTGCGTCATTTAGGGCCAGATGTAGCAAAGGTTTTTACCCATTCTGTGTCTATGGGAAAAAGTGTTCGTACATATGGAACTTAGTGACGCAAAAACGGTGCAAACTTACAAATATACTTGTATTTTGTAGGTTTGTGCCGCTTTTATGTAAATAAATGACGCAAATGCGGTGCTAAAAAAGTATAAATATGGGCCTAAAAGTTGGATCATCTCCTGTTGAACATGTTTTCCCTCCATGGATACTTTGCCCATAAAGTTGTTGGCCCCTAAAGGAAGCTTAACTTAATATCAATGAGACAAGTCATTAATTTTAATTTTGCATTCGTCCATTTTTTAGTTTATTCTAGGAGCTGTTGTGATTTTTTCTTCTTCCTGTTTTCTAATTTACATTGTTCTGTAACATGTTCCGTCCTGTCAGAGAAATCTTGCTCAAAACTGTCGGAAACACGTTTTAGATAAGTTCAATATTCTACTATTGTACTCAACATCTTCCTTCATGCCAAAATTCAATCCAAACGATTAGCGTAGGTTCGTCATGTAAAAAATAATTGTCACGTGATAATTATCGAATTACTGAAGCAGATATGTTAATTAAATGTATTAATGAGTGTTTATACATTTTTAATAATAATAGTAAATTGTAGAGAAAATTAAAGTAGAAAAATAATGTGCACGTTTGAAAATGTGCCCACGGAGAGTGACTACCAAAATGCATGAATTATATTAAAATGACTAAAAATATGTGAAAATGTTGAAAATGCTTAATAATAATGTAGTAATATGTCATATTGAGCTATGTTACGTATTTTTTGCATTATACTGTAGAGTTAACATAGCCGAAGTTGTGGCCTAGTTTTGCCAGGTCTCATGCAGAAGCTGAATCATCATGCAATGTAGAGAAGCTGATGTGTTGAACTGACCCTGAACCACTTGTGTTAATAAAATTTGTATAGCTAGAATATTCTGCAATGAACCGACAGACAGGAGATGAGGGACTAGAGTATGTTACCAATTCAGTGTAAAGCAAACAAGATGTACTTTCCCAGGACTCGAACAATAGAGACACTGACTGGAGAAGAAGATGCAACATTTTCGATACCTGATAAGCCGGATGATGAGGACATAGTACAGTGAACCAATCGACACCCTGAGAACTGCAAAATATTAGAATTCATAGATTTGTAAAATAAAAGTCATTGTCTAGTGTCATATATGGTGACTAATTGACCAATTAGGTTTTGGGGGATAGGTTGGGTAACTTTAATATAATGTCATGACAAAGGGGAAAAAAACTTCAGAACTGATGGGGAGATGTTAGAGGCAGATGATCGAGGAGAGACCCTTAGCTGAAATTGATGTGAGATTCCGTCACTGGGCTCATGCTCTTGAGAGCCTGATGCGTTGCTGATCTATTGATGACCTGAAGATGAAGACTGACTTTGTTGCTGATCCATACCGTGGATAGGTAGCTATGACAATGTGACTGATTGACTTTTTGTGCCTTTTCTTTCTAGGTACCAACTGCGCTGTTTTATAGTTTTTCTTCTAGCTAGATGTTTTTCTAAATTCATGTTCTAAACTATTTTCGCATGAAGTCCCACATGCCAATGCTAATCTGGGTTAGGTAGGGTTCCTACTCTGAGACGTTGACATATACGGTGACAAGTGATTGATGGACTGATTTGCTGAACTCTGCTGTTCATGTTAACACATTCCTCTTTATTGGCTTATGTTGAGGCATTAGAATGCATGTTTTCTGAAGTTCTGATTAGGTTATGTTATTGGTGGTCACTAATGAATTAATCTTGAGTGATTTGAATAAAGTTTGAATTAACCTTATGACTTTGTATTGTAACAAATAGGGAAATAAAATTGATAAACCGTATAATTGAAATGTGGTTATTCATGAGATGTTGACGCTATTCACTGATGATTAATGTTTTTGCTTATTGATTATTGATTTGTGTATTGATTATTGATGCACATTGGTTACACCATAGCTAGGATACTCCATGCGAATTAAAAGGTTAATCGACCTATACGCGTCCCCTTGTAAGTTTACTTACCAAGGACCAGGTGCACTAGCAGACTTATTGACTCCAGTAAAAATAATCATGGTCCAGTTAACCATGATTATTTTTAATAATTAAATAAAGAGGGAAACATGACATGAAACCCTGCCAATGTTGTAGTGGATCCTATTTAGTTTTAGCAGGAACCAGGAGGTTAGCTTAGTCTTCTGGCTTGCAAGCCTGTGCCCCCGTCACCTAGTGACATTTAACCTACTTAGCTTGCACATGTGTGTTAACAATAAAGACACTATGGGCCAGATGTACGACCGTTCGAATTAGGGACTGTCATTTTTTGCATTTTTTTGCAACTAGCTATTTGAAAGTTGCTCTTTTGAATGTACAAACAAGACTGGCCCGAAGTTGTTACTCGCTAATGAGTCATATCCCAAATAGCGAAATCGGTATTTGCGAGTCAATAACCGGTCATAAATTGTGACTGTGGTTGCTACACAGTGAGAAACAGCCTTTTACACTTCCTGACACAGGGAAAAGACCTCCTGGACAGGACGTGGTAGCCCAGGAGAAGCATGCAGAGCAGCCACAGTGCAGAGTGCAGTGGAAAGACTTGCAGCCCACAGAGATTGACTACCCAAACAGCAAACCAGCCCTGCATTGGCCAGCCAGCGGGCTGAGAAGGCAGCAGTGGAGAGACGCTGGAAACTGAAGATCTCTGAAAGGCAATTTGAGATCCTCATGGATGAATACTGCAATTATCATGACCAGCTATTCAGTTGTGACTCCATGACTGTGCCAGGGTCTGAAAAGAAGGAGATATGGAGGGACGTACAGCAGTGCATCAATGCCGTGGGAGTGGCTGACCGGTTCATAGATGAGATTGGAAGTGCTGGTATGACCTGCATTCACAGGTAAAAAGAGGTGGCAGCACACCTGTGGGACTCCCAGGGAACTGAAGGCGGTCCTTCAACTATCCCCACCCTCGACAATGGAGGTTATGATTGAGGCAACCATTGAGCCTGGATCAGTAGCTGCATTTGGCTCCCTGGACATGTCTGCCCCTCCGACTATACCAGATAAATGCTAGACTACTACTATGCCAAGATTCATGCGTGCAAACCTGGGGTCCCCATGCATGCAACATACCCTCACCCAGAAATGTAAAGATGGTCCATGTACATAATCAAAAACTCACACATGTTGCATTATGGTAATTGCAGTCCGATACATTAACAGTGCAGTTGCGGTGACTGTGAGACATTAGCTGAATAATGTTGTGTGACAAATGAGATAGTGTTTCACACATAAATGTTATTCACTTCCAGTTTGATGCACCAGTGGACAAACAGGACTGCCAATGAGGTAGAAGACAGGGTCAAATGGAGAAAGGTCAGAATGAGGTGCGTGTGAGTCTCCCAAGCATCCGCATGGCCAGGCCAGTTCAGCGTCCAGTTCCCCACAGCCAGCTGCATATAAATTGCAGGAGCTCCAACAGCCAGCGACTTCTCGGTGCATTTCGGTCAGCAGGTCTGGGAGCGGTGCCCCACTCAACAGGCATGTAGGCGCTAACAGGCTAGACAGGCATCATAGTCCCAGGCAGAATCCGACAGCCAGGCAGTGTATGCCGGGCTGGAGGAGGCAATGCTGCAGGTTCAGCACCTGCAACATAAACAGTTAAGGTTGCTCAAGTGGAAGATATCACAGGGTTTTCAAACCATGACCCACCAGTTGGCTGAGAACCACTCCAGCGTGGACTCTAAAATGGACGCCCCTACAGGTGCAATTGCCCAGCTGTGCACTGAGCTGGCTGAGGACAGGAGCCAGCAAAGTAGCAGGGATAGCAAGCAGCAGCATAAGGTTGGAGGCCATTACACGGGCCATAGAGAGGCTGGTGCAGTAAACAGCAATGCATTGCAAGCATACCGTGGCCCTCCAGGTCAAGATGGGCCACTACAGTGGGGATGTGTCACAGGGTGCGCCACAGATCACCTCAGCCATAGAAGTAATGCAAACAGCCCACATTGTAGTGGGGTTGGTGGTGAGGAACCAGACAGTGATGTATCCAGATGTGTCACAGGGGCTGCCACAGACCACCTCAGCCGTAGAAGCAATGCAAACAGCCCACATTGTAGTGGGGTTGGTGGTGAGGCACCAGACAGTGATGTATCAAGCCTCAGTAGTGTGTCAGCCTCCAATGCCCATGTGCTGCGAAGGAGTAGCAGCCGCCAACCTGCACCTACCCATGGCAGCACCTCCCATGAAGGATGCACTACTAAGAAATGAGTGCACAGTGACAGGCTGGCATACTATTTACCCCTCTCTAGTTTGTTTGCAGTGATATAACTGCGCAACATGTGCAACCACATACATTATGATTCGTCTGATGGACAGGTTCTCTATCACTGTTTTTGTAATTCCTGCCAGTAAAGGAAGCATATTTGGAGCATTCAAATAATTGTGTTATATTTTGTGTGCACATTGTGTCAATGGAGATGTCTTACCATGCAAAGGAGTGTCTTGCTATGTGGTCCCTCTGCCTTCTCCCCTCTTCTGTTCTGTTTTCCTCTGGTGGTTGATGAGCTGGGGTACCAGAATCGTCCCCCTGTGATTCTGAATCAGACACTGCTATTTGTAGACATCTCCTGCAGGGAATGTTGTGTAGGATGGTGCATGTTGCCTTCATCTTACAGGCGGTTTCTGGTTGATATTGCAACGCTCCCCCACTCTTTCAAAGGCAGCGTAAAGGGGATTTCAGGAGTCCAAGTCTGTGCTAAATCACAGTCCTGGAGCATCGATGTTCAGTGTTTTATCGCCTTTCATTTGGGGTTGCTGGAGACAGGTAAGGTGTGAAGATCCATGGGCAAACAGCATATGTACTGTCACCTGTGATACAAGTATGGATCTGAATGAACAAATATTTTGTGCAGATTGGGTACTTACATATCAGTGTTTACAATATGTGTCAGAACCTAATATGTATCAGTCATCAAACTCCCCACTTTCCACTCATCTATATATTCTGATGTGCCTGAATGTGAATGAGTCATGTCTACTCCCCGGATATTGTGATACAATGTAGGTTATTATGTTATGACATTGCAAACCACCTGAATATTGAGGGAATGGGTGTTTTTACGGTTCCTAAAGAGGTATTCAAGTTTGGATGGGGACATATGGCCACATGTGTTCTTTCAATGGATGCTGTCACCAGAGGGAAAATTAACAAAACAATAAAATTTAAATTTTGTCAAGACAAAGTTCCTCCTCATCACGGGGAATGTATATGTGGTGGCAGATATTGAGCATCGTAACATCAAGGAAAGAGCAAAAGAAACGTGACAGTACACTTTGTGACATCCCAAGACAGGCTGCTGGCAAAAAGGGCTGAGGGCAAGAAATTGCTAACTTTCTAAAATTGTAATGAAAATTCTGACCTGACTATGAAAGAAGGTTCACTATCACAATTTCATATTTATCAAACAAGACACGTCTACTGCCTCCCAATGAGGAATTACTGCTTATCCTGTAAGGAGTAGGCCACACAGTAGTGAAAAATGAATTCAGGAGTTGCTCACTATCAGAACATTAAACCTAAAAGTACATGTCCAACCATTAAAATACATAGCACTGTTCCCCATGTTCTACCTAGGACCTACATTAGGGATCACTTATATATCATAAAAGGAAAGTTTAAGGCTTGGCCAGGGGGTATAAATGGCAAGTTGATATGGCAGTTCAAAACGGCATTCAGGCTGCAATGGCAGGCCAGGGGAATGTTTTCAGGTGTTATTCAAGTAGGGGGCACAATACGTGCTACGGCCCCACTGGTAGCACTTCATTTACAGGCCCTGGATATCTGGCATACCACTCTACAAGGGGCTTATAACTAATTAAGTATGCCAATTAGGTAAATGGCAATCAAACCCTGTTTTCGGGGAGTCAGCACAAGCACCCTAGCACTGATTAGCAGTGGTAAAGTACACACAGTCCTAAGTCCCAAAAACAAATTTTGGCAAAAAATGGAGGTGAGGATGGTAAAAATTGGGGGGAAGATCACCCTAAGGCTGATAGGTTTAACATATGTACAGTAATGCTCAGCTTTAGAAGACTTGACCATTTAAGCTGTAATGCAGATGTGGGGTCTGATTAGGCAGCATTTAATTTGTATACTAAGATTGAAGCAATAAACCTATGCTTCTTAAGTGAGGCTTACCACTGTTTATACCACCAGTCGTGGTGGTGTCTAGACATGTACTCTTATGTAGAAGGTCAAAGGCACCCTCTACATTTGGAAATTTTATACATGATCTGCTGTTGTTAAAAAATGGTTTACTGGTACAAGCAGCAACCACAATCCTCATCAGGTTGAGACACAAGACAACCCAAAATTAACCTCTGCTCACCCCTCTGGTGCTTTTGCACAGAGCAGTCAGGCTTAATTAGGGGCAATGTGTAAAGTATTTGTGCAAGACTTCAAATAGTAATACAGTGAAAACATTGGACAAAAAGGATCCCAAGCCAGGTTGGAATAATAGTAATGAATAAAAAAAACCAAAAACACAAAAATCTAATTAGTAGAACTTGGGATATGCAATAAAAAAATTAAAAACAATATTTTAGGCAAAATAGCTCTAAAAAGCACAAATCACCAACTGTGGATATCTGGTTGGACCGAACTGGGACAAAGTCACAAATTCAGGCTGACTGTGATGGAGTGGGGGCCAGCTACAGAGACCCACATAGGCCTGCTGAACAAAGTACCTTAAATCTAGGTTTGCAGATAATTGCGAGGATCGCTGTTGAAGCTGCAGCACGCAGCTGAAGCAATGCTTCGGTTCCAAGATGTGGTGAGGCTGTGATGCTAGATCCTGAATCATCATTGATGATCCCGTCAAAACGACTTGTGATGCACAGTCCAGTGCTGAGAATGCAGCACACAGTGACAGCGATGCATCAGTGCTGAGGAGTTGCATGACTGCAATGCAGTTTCTGGCATCGTCAGTGAGGCTGCTGTGGATAAGAGATGTGAGGGCCTCACCAGGGATGCATTATGCACAGGTGGTTACAAGGAGGCTGCAAAGCGGGTCCGTGCGATAGGTCGAGTCGGTGCAGCAGCGGCAATGCTCTGTTATGCTTGCATTTGTGCTACACAGCAGAAGAGATGTGTCGATTCCACTGGATCCACAGGCTGGCAGAGCACCTTAGACCCACTTCAAAGGGTCCAGGACTGCGGTGGCATTACTTGGCAGGACACACTCACAGATCACAGAGTACACATGCAGGTTCAGGGTTTCTGAAAGCTTATTGTGTGTCCCTCAGGATTCAGATCAGGAGGCCAGGCAATTAGCCCTTGGAGTCACTCTCTGTTCTGGGTTCAAGAGATGCAGGTCCAACCCTTCCCACCTGGGCAAGAGGGCAGAAGGTCAGCACAGCAGGGCAGCAGTTCCTTCAGAGCAGCAGTCCCACAGAGTGGCAATCATTTCAGCAGCACAGCAGTCCTTCTTTCTGGTAGACTATCTACAGTTCCAGAAGCATACTGAAGAGGTGGTGTTTGAGGTCCATTATTTATACCTAGTTGTGCCTTTGAAGTGGGGAGAAGCTTTTAGAGGAATGCCTTTGAAGTGCACAGGTGGCCTGCTTTGCTGGCCCTGGCTTCACGTTAACTACAAGGTGTAGGCAGCACTTTCTTTGGGGAAAGGACAAAGCCTATTCAAATGTAAGTGGGCCTGGGCCCAGCTCTTTTCTCCCATATTGCCAGTGATGGCCCATCCAATGACACCTGAGCTCCTCATTGTGAGTGGCTGTCTAAGAAAAATACACAAAGCCCAACTGTCACCCAGAGCTAGTAATGTGACCGAGGACAGACTGCAGTCATCAAATGGCTAAGGCAAGAAAATGCCTACTTTCTAAAAGTGGCATTTTCAGAATTGTATTTTAAAATCCATTAGGATTTTAAATTCCAGTTCCGGAGACACCCAACATGAAGGGATGACCTGTTCCCATTTGGAAATTATACATATAAAGTGTAATAAGGTAACTCCAATGTTATCTTATGGGAAAGGTAGTCCTTGTATCAATGTAAAACGAATTCAAGAGTTGTTCACTACTAGGACACATAAAAGTTAAGAGTAGAAGTCCTACTTTTTTAATACATTGCATCCTGCCCACTGGTATGTCCAGAGCCTACATTAGGGATGACACATTTGTATTAAAATGGAAGGTTTGGGTATGGCAAAACTGTATACACCGAGACTACAATGGTAAGTCTGAAACATGTTTAAAGTGTTCTTTAAGTGAGTGGCACAATCAGTGCTGCAAGCCCACCAGTAGCATTTAACTTGCAAGCCATGGGCACAGGCGGGGCTACTTCAGTAGGGACTGACAAATAAATTAAGTATGCCAATTGGGTACAAGCCAAACTAACATTTTTGGTGATGGCAAAAGCACTTTAGCACTGGTTAGCAGTGGGTAGGTGTGCAGAGACCTAGAGCTAACAAACACGAAGTGAGAAAAACAGGAGGTCTGAAGGCAAAATGTTAGGGGGGAAACCACACCAATGATGGTGGGTGTAACAGCTGCATTCGCTGTTGTACAAGTTGAGCATGCCAAATTTATTTCACTGTTTGTATGGGGATGGGGCTGATTAGCTGTGGTTTCACATCTGCTGCCTGCACTTTTGTTATAAGGATGTACAGTGTGTATGTTTGCTCTTCAGGTGTTCACTATGCAAGGACATCCAGTCCCCTCATTAGTTACATTATTGGGTGATCTTTGGAAGGCTGTACCCCTGTCCACTTTGGGATTAATCCTTCGGCCTTTTCTCTTCAGCATCATAATTACCTTTTAGAAGTACAAAGAATGTATTCAAAGTTTGGGCCATGACCAGCACCTGGGGATGAGGTCCACATTTCCACACGATTTTCAAACCAATCACTAAATCCTATAGTATCACACATATTTATATGCCCATAAAGGATGAAGCTTCCTGGAAAATAGATCACGTCTTTTGACTTATGTAGATGTTTCCCTTAACCTGAACCTTATGAAAACACATGTAGCATAGAAGTGGCTGAATTCATTTTACGTATTCAATGAGGAAGCGCTCTCTCTCGACTAATCTTAAAGGCTGTGAGCCAATATCACTCAGTGGCAATTATTCTGGGCACAATTGCAGTACTTTATTTTTTCCATTGAGTCGAACTAACCCTATATGTATAACTATCCAGCATGCATGTACATCAGTGCTTTGACCTCAAAAGCAGAAATACACAAATTGCCCATCTGTGTCCGTTTTGGTTTTGATGTCTGATGGTGTTGAAAATTGTTCCCATGGGACTCGCACAATGACCCCTTAATGAGGGATTCCTTTTTCAAGAAGATCTAATCCTTTAACGGTAATTTGCTACAGCAGTGTTAGCATTTGGTCAAAACTGAATCTCACAATCACATGCAAAAAAGTATAAAGGAAGGCACATCAATCAGCCTTACCTTTTTGGAGGAAGTGTTCATAGGAGATTCACAGACATTTATCCCACAATAATAGATACACTTTGTATTACTAATGGTATTGTGGTTGGCTAGTTTATCAGCTTCTAAATATTATTGGCTGAAAATCTGTAGGAAAACTGTCTCGAAGAAAGCAACATAGAAGCTATGAGTATTGTACAAAACAGCTCACTGGGAATATCTAGGGCCTTAAAGTTGAAGACGTACAGAGAAACTTTTGGGAGGATACGAATGTGAGGAAAACGCATTGTTCCTGATCTGCATTGCACCATTCGTAAATTAATGGATGTCTGTGTTTGTCATGTTCCATCAATAAAGGGACAAATGACAGATGATGCATCATAGCCAACTTCACATATTGTGGCATTTTGTCTGCCACTTCTACCCAGCTGACTTCCTCTAGTAAACATAGGCCATTGAAGATCCACAATTTCACATAGAAAGTGAAGACACATATACCTTTGCTTGGAATGTAAAAATGGAAACATAGCTTATAATCGGGGCCACTGCAATTATGTGATTTTGAGGCTGCAGCGGTTTCTACGTTATTGCTGCATATGCCACATATTCCACCATCTACTGCATAATAGATAGATTTTAACAAAAAATTGTTTCTACCTTAAGCGGATCAAGTTATTAAAACATGGTAAAACATGTTGCAGCACAGTGGAATGCTCTTCACAAAGGTTGACTGATCAGCATTCTGCTGCTAATTGCTGTATTTGGATGTAAAACTGGTACTAAAGAGAAACGTTTGCCCAGACTGGGTTGACCTGGCACAATAATGAAGTAATGCTATCGTAAAAAGCACCACACAATTTACTTTTTTGTACCACATAATTTAAGTAACCCTGCAACATTACCTGATCCTTACATCCCAAATAATTCCAGTGGCCATGTCTATAATGTAGAACCGTGAATCATAAATGCTTCCACTCAGTTTGAGGTACTATCTCACACCTAAATCAAGCTAGAACCTTCTGTTTTCTGTGTTGGTCTTTTTCTACCAGTTCTACTTTCCTGTATGTGAAGTAAAGATCTTGACTGTTAGAAAGCTACCCGATGATGAAGCATGACATCCTCTTGGATGTGTGAGGGCTCTTGCTCCTGAACTTTAATGTTCCCCTAGTGATTATATGTTTCCATTTGGAACAGTGTACACCTTTTTTGTATGTTAGAAAGCTACACCTTGGAAGGACACATTCAAAGGAAACAATGTTTTTTTCCAAATAGAATGCACTACTATATAGGGCTCTGGGAGGCCACTGGAGAAAAAGCCTCACAGAACAAACAAGCATTTACAATGCAACGGGTCTTGTGTTTGCTCATGTTAGAGCTGATAGCGTTGTAAACTCCTAACCCGACTTTTCACCTATCGGCAAAAGTGCATTTATGTACGTAACCGACAAAGTGCAATTAACTATGTAAAGCACTCGACTTCTGCAAAGCTAAATCGCGCTAGTAAATTAGAGAAAAAGTAGTCCACGAGGCAGACAGAAAACAGCAAGCCTCGCATGTTTTCTGTACTTGGTCGCTGCGCTCGAGGAGGGCTAGCCACCGGAAAAGGCATGACGCATGCATGCCTTCGACTAATGAAAGCAAGCAGATTTTATTAGGCAAGCCCACGAACCAATGAAAAACACTGACGTGACGTCGACAGGGCGACGAGCCCTTTTCTAAACCCTAAAGCATCTCGCTGCGATACGCATGCGCAAGCGCATGCAACGCAGGCTTGACCCTAAAAAGGAAACAAGAGTGTGTACACCTAGAGGAAAAACAAATCATAGAGAAAAGTATGAGTTACATGAGGCAAAAAGGGAATCAGGGAAAGGGCAGTGCTCTGACACACACACACATACACAAACACACACACACAGCCAAAAACACACACAGTACATTAGGGAAAAAGCAGACCTACCTCACAGAACATGAAACAGACCCAGAAAACGTCAGTCACCTGGGATGGGAGAGCTAAGCAAGAGATGCAAAAGGCAAATCTACTATACCAACCTCTGCACGTGAGGTAAAGTCCCATGGACAATACACCTTGTTGATTCCATTAGAGACGGAAACGTCTTCAAGAAATAAATAAATAAATAAATAAATGCATAAATAAATAAATACATAGGAAAACAGATATCCAGGAACCCAAATATTAGCAGAATAGTCTTAGCAAGCATAGTGGCTTTTGCCACAGACAGATAAATGGGGTATTTTAGCAGCAGGCCTTTTATGAGGATAGGTTATAACATATAAATAAGTGCATTTGCTTTTATCATTTCTTTAGTTGGGCTTATGACTTGAAGGAGAAGCCCAGTGCTTATGTGTTTGCCGTGTCCCTTGTTTCACAAACTGTCCCAATAGTTTAGCAGACATGTGTGCCCCGGGGTTTAGCATTCATAAGAGGCTGATGAAATATTTAGAAGTAATTCAAAATCCTGTGTGTACCAAGCCTGTGTAGTTATGCATCATTCAGCTGCGGTAGTGCAGCGTTAAAAAGTCTATCCAACATAGAGCACATGATTCATTGCAGTAAAATGACGTGGATTGCTCTCCAAGGATAGCTGAGTGAAGAAAGGTGTTGATAGATAAAAGCAGCAATAAAGTATTGTACTTATATTTTTGACAAAATAGTATTGCTATAATTCAGCTGGAAAATATATTTATATGTATGTATCTATATATATATATATATATTAGAAAAACTCCGCTGTTATCAGTAACACACAAAAAATGTCTGGCTTCTAGATGCAAACGTTGGCTGGTTTACGCAACAACTGTTTGATTTATTTTTTAAGGTTTATACAACTATGCATGCTAGTGCATCAAGTGTTATAATGAGCGCTAACCAAATAAATTGCTTTTCTTTTATCTCCATGAACTAGCGACATAATGAACATAAGGGAGGTTTGCGTGTATATCTTCGACTATTTCCTTGAACTACTAATGCATGCTGTTAGAAATTGGGTCTCTAGTTGGCAGTCAGGTTACTCCCTGTCAAAGCAAGGACCCTCACTCTACTCAGGGTAAAAGAGAATCACCCCCAGTTAACCCCTGCTCACCCCCTTGGTAGCTTGGCACAAGCAGGCAGGCTTAACTTCATAGATCTAGGTGTACAGTATTTGTACCAACACACACAGTAACTCAATGAAAACACTCCAAAATGACACAACACAGATTTAGAAAAATAGAAAATATTTTTCTCAACAAAACAAGACCAAAACAACAAAAATCCAACATACACAAGTCAAGTTATTAATTAAAACGCAAAAAGAGTCTTAAATCATTGATAAAACAGGTAAAATACTGTTAGCATTGAAAAGTACCTGGGTAGCATCAAAATAACACGCACTGATGAGTGTGCGGCGAAAACGGTAAGCAGTGCCTCGATCTCTCACCCGCAAGGGAGACCGTGCATCATTTCTCCTTCTCCAGTCGGGTTGGCGTGCGTCATTTTTCCTCCCCACAGGGGAGTGATGGGTCAATCCGGGCGGCAGTCAGGTCCGGGCAGGCCTTGTGCCGTTTTTCCATGGCCAGCAAGGTTTGCGTCAAAAATTCTGCTGCACGGTATCAGAAAAACTGCGCAATGTGGGTTGCGACATTACCAGCCTCCGTCAGCGGGTATTGCGCATTGTTCTTCCAGCTACGTGCGTCGATTTTCCAGCTGCAATGCCGGTGGGGCATCGAATTCTGCCACAAAGCCAGTGGCGTGTCATTTTTCAGCCACATCTCAGAAGGGTCTGTGTGTGGATTTTCAGTCTTGGTCCGACAGCTTCACCTTCCAAGGCTCCAGGAACTGGATAGGGCGCAACTTGGCATGGCAGGAGTCTCAGCAGAGAGTCCAGTGCTGGTAGAAGAAGTATTTGATGGCCCTGAGACTTCAACAACAGGACGCAAGCTCAGGACAAGCCCTTGGAGATTTCTTCACAAGCAGGAAGGCACACAAAATCCAGTGTTTGTCCCCTGGCACAGGCAGAAGCAGCAACTGTAGGATAGCTCCACAAAGCACAGTCTCAGGCAGGGCAGAACTTCTCCTCAGCTCTTCTGCTCTTCTCCAGGCAGAGGTTCCTCTTGATGTCCAGAAGTGATCTAAAGTCTGTAGTTTTGGGTGCTCTTCTTATACCCATTTTGGCCTTTGAAGTAGGCCTACTTCAAAGAAAAGTCTCTCTTGTTTTTTAAATCCTGCCTTGCCCAGCCCAGGCCCCAGACACACACCAGGGGTTTAGAAACTGCATTGTGTGAGGGCAGGCACACCCCTTTCAGGTGTAAGTGACCACTCCTCCCCTTCCTCCTAGCACAGATGGCTCATCAGGATATGCAGTCTACACCCCAGCTCCTTTTGTGTCACTGTCTAGAGAGAGGTGCAAACAGCCCAACCCAAAGACAGGGAATCCGCAAACAGGCAGAGTGACAGAGTGGTTTAAGCAAGAAAATGTCCATTTCCTAAAAATGGCATTTTCAAACACACAATCTTATAATCAACTTTACTAAAAGATGTATTTTTAAATTATGAGCTGAGAGACCCCAAACTCCACAATCTGCTCCCAAAGGGAATCTAATTTTAATCATATTTAAAAGTAGTCCCCATTTTAACCTATGAGAGAGATAGGCCTTGCAACAGTGAAAACTGAATTTGGCAGTATTTCACTGTCAGGACATATAAAACACATTAGTATATGTCCTACCTTAACCATACACTGTACTCTGTCCATGTGGCTACCTAGGGCCTACCTTAGGGGTGCCTTGCATGTAAGAAAAGGGAAGGATTGGGCCTGGCAAGTGGGTACACTTGCCAAGTCAAATTGTTAGCTAAAACTGCACACACAGACACTGCAGTGGCAGGTCTGAGCCCTATTTACAGAGCTATGATTGTCAGTGGCACAACCAGTGCTGCAGGCCTGCTAGTAGCATTTGATCTACAGGCCCTGGGCATCTCTAGTGCACTGTACTAGGGACTTACCAGTAAACCAAATATGCCAATCATGGAAAGCCAATTACATATACATTTTACATAGGAGCACTTGCACTTTAGCACTGGATAGCAGTGGTAAAGTTCCCAGAGTACCAAAAACAGAGTTCAGCACACATCAACAACCTCAGAAACAGAGTCAAAAAGTTTGAGGAGACCACGCCAAGGATGAAAAGTCTAACACATGCCAAAATGTTTCGCTTTTTTAAAATAAAAGATGGATAAGTGGCTATTTTCTGTAGTGGACACCAACAGAAAGGTTTCACTTCTACAATACTGTATGTTGTGGAATTAATTGATGAACCCACACTTAATCAGCATTTCACATCTTTTGTTAAGATGATTGCATGTCTCATGCTTGATTTATAGCCTTGACTACAATTAGTCCGTTAAAAGGTTAAAGGCTATATGTTTAATTCCAAATATACTAGACAGAATATTTGAAAAACAGAGTAGTTAATTCTCCTCATTCATAATCTTTTGCCAAAAAATTTGCATTTTTTCTCTGCCACTTCAATCGTTATTACTGTCGCATCACAGACAGTCAGAAACCACATTATAACCAGCTATTTAACATGTACATACCATGGACTTTGCCAGGTCTTCGCCTGTGTCTTTTTAGATCCTGGCTGTGACAGCGCATGCATTGCATGTGCTCTCTCTCATGAGAGCTTGCAGCCCACCCACTGCTTATGATTTGTTGGTTTCATTGTCACTCTTGTTTTCTGACTTTTAATTGGCTAGCATGTGCTGGCTTCACTTCCTCTTCTTTCAGCTCGAGCATGGACCAAGTTCTGGTTGCTTCAGCTTGATTACTATGTTTCCACTGATTAAGCTGTGACTGAGGTACTACTTTTATTTTTTCTTCTTCCCAGTCATCCCTGTTAAACTGTTTCCATTTGTAGCTATGTTTCACTATGCTACATGCACTTCAAAGAAGCCTTTTCACCTTTGAAATGGATGTCTCTTGTGACAATAGATATTGTCTTATTTTATTGTGAGAACAGATATTATCTGCTTCCAAATGTATTTTGACATGAACATGGATGCAAGTGCTTTTCTTATGTGATAGGATGTTTTTGCCAAATAATATACTTTGTTTCTTTTTCATGCATAGGGAGATTAACTGAGTTGGTCCGAATCACCTGGGTGTTAGTCAGAGAATTGACAAGCATTGGCAAAGCACTTGGCTAAAAATAACAAAAGAAAACTATG
This sequence comes from Pleurodeles waltl, assembly GCF_031143425.1. NCBI lineage: Eukaryota > Metazoa > Chordata > Amphibia > Caudata > Salamandridae > Pleurodeles > Pleurodeles waltl. The sequence continues at coordinate 606,115,757 of NC_090439.1, forward strand.
ATGCAGCAAGTGCTAGTGCACTTTAAAAAAAGTATTACTCCTGGCTACCTCATAAAACATTTTAAAATTAGTTCTAGCCACACTGCAAAGCATCCATGCTGATGTACAGCATTGCTACGAAACATTGTCAAAGCCAATAGCTCTGATCGGCAAGACCTATTGACTTTGCATTTGCTTGTTTAATTCCTTAATCCTTATTTAATGGCTTCCTTTGCATTCTTGTTTTTGTTCTCCGCTAGAGCATTTAAGGTTTACCCTTCTTTTCCATTGCGCACGTGTATCCTACATTGCTGACGTCATGGAATTATTTTTGTTCTTGCTCTTTTCTGTTCATTTTCATCTTTAGCAATTATTGAGAGAGAAGTTACTGCTCCTTCTCTCTGGTGTTTTCTCCCACACTTTCTCTCTATTCTTCTTCCCCACCTACCATTTCTCCTCCCAGTCCTGCCTCCACTGTCATCATTTGTTCCAGCACCTCCCTCAGTCCCTGGATTTCTATTTTCCTCTCCCTATGTCTCTGACATTGAAAACTTGTGCAGCTCCACATCTCTCTCACCCCCTCCTCTACGTAACTCTTCCCAACCTCTGCTGTCTTGTGTGTAGATACACAAGGTCACCATTATAATGGGCATGCCATTATTAGTGAAAAATGGTTCCAAAACTTGAACTGATATAGGGGACATATTCTGCTTCTGACACAACAATTGAAAACTCTATAGGCTCAGAATTACTATATCTATGTGATCATTTAAGACCATCATATTTTGAGATCATAGTTATTGTCTTGGTATCACTTGACATAACATTTATGGTCACTGGGGTGTTTTTAGTTCTGTTGATAGGCTTTTCTATCTCTTTCAATAATTTAAATGGCTTATTAGTTAAAAAAAAATTAATTCCTGACTGCAAGATGTGTATGGATTTATGTTTTTGGTTTCCCTGTTTGTAACTTGATCATGGAACCTGAACCCTCATTATGAGTGAGTCACAGCTCAATCAATCAATCAACCAATATTTGTAAAGCACAGCTACTCACTGGTGAGTGTCTCAAGGCGCTGGGGGGGAGGGTAGAGGGCCTCATCCGAAGAGCTATGTCTTGAGGTTTTTCCTGAAGATGGTGAGTGACTGGCTTTGTCTGAGATGCAGGGGGAGGTTGTTCCAGCTCTTGCTGCAGTGTAGGTGAAATATCGTCCTCCGGCTGTGGTTTTGTGGATGCGAGGGATGGTGGCCAGGGCCACCTGGACAGAGCGGAGGGATCTAGCGGGGGTGTAGAAGGAGTTGCGGTGGTTCATGCATGCTGGTCCTGTGTTGTGGATGGCCTTGAATGTGGGGGTTTTATACCCTTGCACATGTTTGCGCTGCACGTTTGTGGAATTTAGTGCGGCCAGTAACCCTTGGTAGCTTGGCAACGAGCGACAAGGCTTAACTTAGGAGACAGAGTGTAAAGCATTCAAATATCACAAAACAGTAATTAAACAAAACACAGGAACATTTTAAAAATCCAAAAACCAATTCATAAAAATAGACTATATTTTTATCTTTAAAATGACACAAAAACGAATAAAATCGGATAAGGGGAACCGGAGATATGAATTTTTAAAGAATTATTGTTTTCTAGCGCCTAGAAACAAAAAGCGCCAATCTGGTCGCACCTCGACTGGGGCAAAGTCAAAGTTTAAGGCCGACCGCGATGGAGCCCTGATTGGCTACAGCTCACGGGAGGCCTCGGTCAAAGGTTTACCTTCGGACTTAGTCCCTTTTCTGAAGATTTTCTTCAGCGGGACGAACCTGCCAGTCCAATCCGACCTCTTGGAACTCTTCTCCGGATGTTCATCGCGGGAGCCCTCGTGGAGATTTTTACCTTCAGTCTTAGTCGTTTTTTCGAGGTGAAAATCCTTCGACCGGGGCAAACCTGGATCTTGATCCGACGTCTCTGGAGCCCTCCTCGGATACGCTGGCTGGGAGGTCCAGGTCAACTTTCTACGTTCGGATTTAGTCTCTTTTTTGGAAATTTTCTTCACCGGGACAAACCTGGTCCTTCTCTGCCTTTGAAGACCAGTTTGGCAGCCCACCCTTCCTGCCTCACCATCTGCTGAGGGAAGATTCCCTCCCACAGGCACATCTCTTTGTGTGAAGCCAGGCCACTTCACTCCTCCTCAAGGCAGCCTGGCCAGGATGCCAGAGGCTGGCCAATCAGAGCACAGCAGCAAAAACTATGCAGGGCTGAAATTGGCAACTTTTCAGGTAAAGTTTAAAACTCTTTACCTGAAAAGTTATATTAAATCCAACAACTGGACATTGTGGGATTTATTATAACAATTAATTTGATACCAAACTCTTTGTATCTGTCACTTAAGGGGACTTTTAAAATTAAAATAAAGTCTCCCCATTCTAGCCTATGAAGGCCATTCACTACAATGAGGGAAAACAAATGTGGCTGTTTTTACCTCACCAGGGCTTATAAAACTATTTTTATAAGGTCCCTGCTTATAGTTGCATGGCACCGCGCCCTAGGGGCACATAGGGCACACCTTAGGGGTGACTTATATGTAAAAATAAGGTAGTTTAAGACTTTGGAACTACTTTTAATTCCAAAGTCGAATTTGCATATAACTTTAATTTAAAAGCAGCCAGCAAGGCAGGCCTGCCTTTAAAATGACACTGGGCACCTCAGCAGTTGCTGTTGTCCGTAAACCTACATTCCCTACCATATACTAGGGACTTATAGGTAGGTTGACTTAGCCAATTATAATTAGCCTAATTTGCATATTGATTTTACACAGAGCACAGGCCCTGGGACTGGTTAGCAACCCAGGGCACCATCAGAGTCAGGAAAACACCAGCAAAAATTGGAAAATGGGGGCAAAAAGTTAGGGGGCCTCTGCATTCAGCCCTGTTTTCTCACACAGGTCAATCATCTATCCTGATATATTGGATCAGGGAAAAGTGTACAGCATTTACAGCGACCTTCATTTGAGCAGAATGCACCAAAATCTGCATGTTATTCTCCATAACAAGGAATCAGTTAAATTTATTGAGCTTGTGAGATTATCGTCTCCCTAGGGAGCCCTCATCTATATGGGTGATTATAGTAAATCAGGGAGGCGTTCAATTTGTATCGGATTATGAGGTCAGATACTTGAAATTAAACGTAGACATTTTGGGGGCCCGTGTGGTGTTGCACTAGGTGTAAATATCCTTGAAAGATCCAGTTTGCAAAAAACAATTACACAACATAACTTTATTAATTTATTGTAGACTATAATATTAGTACACAGAGGAGCATGGATACATCAGTGGGCATTGACACACATTGTCTGGAAGTACTGTTTAACGTGTCAAAACTTCTTGAACCTCTATAGTTCCTGCTAGGTCACAGTACTGTCCAGAGGTTTAGCTTGACTGATGTGTCCTGGTGTTCAATTGCTTGGGCCTTGTAACAAAGAGCAGTGAAAGTGCTCAGTTATTAAGATTTTAGAAGTAATTTCGGATCTGTAAGTTATGTTATTGGTAATTCGAAGCCAGTTCCTGCTAACGCCTGTTGTAGATCATTCAAATGCATTCGAAGTGCAGCTTAAAAGGCTCCAGTAATGAGAGCATGAATCATTGTGCTGAAATGGCTCGAATTGCTCCCTAATGACCTCCTTAGGCATAGAAAGATAAACGCTGAAACAAACTATTCTATTTCTATTTTGGTTAAAAGCGAACTGCTGCTCTTCACTAAATATTTTTTTTTCAAAACTAGCTCTTAACAGTATCATCTCATCATTTTTGTAAACATTCGGGGCCTGATTACAAAACTTTCTTGACTGGCGCTCTTCACATCCCTGGTGGTAATGTTGATGCAAATACCTTGAACAAAATGGCACAAACATTCTCATCATCTATTCTGACCTTCAGAAAACTGCTTCCAAAATACGGCGGTAAAAGGTGTTTGCACCAAGCACTGCCTTAACCTACTACCACTGTGGAAAGGAAACAGCATCAGTCAAAAATGTTTTGTGATCTGGACCTCAGTCTCCGCTTTCTGTGATACAGCCCCCTCAAGTAGGCTTCTCGCTTACAGCTAGTGTTATGTGCAAAAGCCATAATTATACATCTCCTTGCAGGTGTATTAGTGAAGCACTTATCATATCTAGTTGTATCAATAATACACTTATTGAAATGTAACATCAAATAGAAAACACTACAAAAATGTTTTAAAATGCCAATATGTTATGTAAGATATTTCAAGCATGTTAAGAGATTTATGAGACTCAAATAAACCTAAAATATATCTTAGGGTTTTACTATAATAGCCTTCACAAAATAATCCTTTTTATGCCCTTGGAAAATACTTTTAATATGTAATTAATAACCATAAATATCAGTCTCTTTAGATAATTTATGAACTTGTTTTATCGCTATAAATCCTGATTATCCAGTGCATTAGGTATAATCAAAAAGGTGTGCCTCTTATGTACCAGTGATCACTAATTTATGGATTAAACTATTTTTCATCGACACCCTGTGAGTCTTCTAAGCATACTGAAAAAATGTGTACTAGTGATCACTAATTTATGGATTAAAAGATTTTTCATCAACACCCTGTGAGTCTTCTAAGCATACTGAAAAAATGTGTGCACTTGTCTGCCAGCACCCACATGTCCATGGATTGAAAGCTTTCTCATACAAACCATTATTCATTGAATAGACATATTGCAGTTCTGCTTATAAATAAAAATCATGGATTCCTCACAATGATATGGACAAACATTCTATAGATTATTTAATGTAAACCTGTTTGAAAGCTGATAACGGGGTAAAAGTTGTTGTGAGTTATATAAAGCTATCATAAAACTATTGTTAAGCCAGGTGATAGAAACATGGATAAAAAAAAAACATATGGAAATGGATGTTTGCTTACTGACCAATAATTTATTTGAAATCAATTAAAGTCACAGCAATATACCAATCGAAAGGTATGAAAAACTACCAACGCTCCGGGCCAAGGGAACACTGAGGTGGTTTGTCTTAAGTCATTTCATCAATTTGAAATTTGTTGATTTTAGGGGGCTTTAATATTTCGGCTGACCTCCCCTCGCTGCCTGATTCTGACAGCTTCCTACAGCATTGAAAAACGCTAGGATTCTACAAATCTAACACATCTACTCGTGTAACAGTACACAATCCCACTCATATGACGCTTGATCTTCTCTGGACCAGTAACTATTTCATTTCATTTGGAACCTTGTATTTTTTTTCTCCATGAAATCAACACCGTAGGCAGTGGTGCATAGACAGGTGTGGCATAAAATTACACACAATGGTTTACCTTGAGTGCTGTTTGCCATTGCCCCATTCTTTAATCATGTCAGAAATGATGGTAAACTTATAAATGAGAGAGTGTAGAACTGGAAAGACAAAGGCTTGATGTGTTAACTCATATTAAGAATCCTACTGTTCAAAACTCTGTGAACCTCGGTTTTGGAGTCATTTAAAATTCCTAAGAAAGAATTTAAGTAGCTTGACTGTACATAGCAACGTGCCTATAGCACTGAAAATAGTCCACTATTGTTAGCCATCTTGCACCACTATAATAGTTGATTACATCAGCTAAATTCAAGTAGCGTTTTCAAAACATTGACGCTTCAAGGAGCATGGGGCAGAAGTACCACCCAGAGTACCTCTTTTGGCGAGAGACTCCAGGTTACTCTCTAAAGGGGTCCCAAAGTTCACTTGTCTCTTCTGGGCATTGGAAGGCTTCTGGAGTGGCCTGTGGCATTTGCGCCTGATTAGGTGACACTCCAGTGGGTGGGACTGGACTCCACTGTAGTTGTAAGTCTCCTGTCTCAAAATAGCACTTTGTGGAATCCACATGCCCTGCCGGTGCGTTTGCAAGGCAGGGCACCACCAAAAGAATGTAAGTGGCGCCACAGTCTTTACTCTTTCTCCCCAGGTGCCGCTCAACCCCAGCCAGTGTATCGGGTTAGGTAGCTCCTCGAGGCCACGCTACCGTTCTCATCAGAAAGCCAGGATTCGTTGGCAGGGCTCCCCATGTGCTACTCCAGGGCACAGGAGGGCACAAAACGGCTCTTAACACGCACTCTGCGGCTTGCCCAGTACTCATCATGCACTTAATGGAAAAGTAAGGGGAAATACACTGCGCTCACAATGCAGTAGTCAGGAGGCAGCCAGGGAGCAGGAAAACAGCTCTCAAGTAAAGTCACAAAATGCAGCACTTTTTAAGCACTATAGCTGTAGGACCAAGGGCAGCAAATGAACAAAAGTAATCCTACACCGGACATTGGGAGAACACTGAAGCGGTCACAAGACAGGCAGCAGTGGGCTGGAAGGCCAGCATAATAAGGCACTTAATGGCGGTTCCTCCTGGCTGGGTCCAGCAGTGCCTAAGGAGTCTAGAGTCATGGAGTAGTTGGAAGCAGGGCGACAAGCTCAGAAGCAATCTGGTGTGAGTCCTTTATGCCACCCAGCCTCAGCAGGGAGCAGGGCAACAAGAGGAGAGCAGTCCAGATGAGTCCTTTCACAGCTCAGCAGTCCTTCTGACAGAGGTTCAGTCCCAGGTCCACAAGTGCTCTAAAAATCTTGGTGTCAGAGGCCCTGTACTTATACTAAAAAATTTCCTTGTTTAGGGGGTGACTTCAAAGTACCCTTTAAGTGAATCACAACTCCCTTTCAACTGATCCCTGTCTACAGACATCACTAGGGGGTAATCAGTCCTTTGTGTGAGGACAGGACACAGTCTATTGACATCTAAGGTGTGAACGATCCTCCCTCTCCACAGAACAGGATGACTATCAGTATGCAGATGCCTCTCCTGTCACACTTAGTCGCTCCTCTGTTGTCGCTGTCTGAAAATTATGCACCAAGTGTAGATGTCACTTTGCCCTAGACATAGATTGGAGCCAGGCTGCAAAGCACTAAAGTTAAAAGTACAGAGAAATGGCCACTTTCTAAAAGTGACTTTTCTAAAATAGTAATGTAAGATCCACGTACACCAATAAGCAGGATTTCTCACTACCATTCCAAACATGCCCACTGTTAGACTTGACATCCTTGGTGTGGTCTCCCCTAAATTTCTGCCTCTGTTTCCCTGGTTACTGGTGTGTGCTGGACTCAGTTTTTGCTGTTTTTGTTACTCTGGGCACTTTACCACTGCTATCCAGTGCTAAAGTGCAAGTGCTCCTATACAAAATGCGTATGTAATTGGTTCATCAATGATTGGCATATTTGATTTACTGGTAAGTCCCTAGTACAGTGCACTAGAGGTGCCCAGAGCCTGTAAGTCAAATGCTACTATTGGGTCTGCAGCACTGGTTGTGCCACCCACCTTAGTAGCTCTGTAAACATGGCTCTTACCTGCCACTGCAGTGCCTCTGTGTGCAGTTTCAAACTGCCATTTAGACGTGTACCCACTTGCCAGGCCTAAACCTTCCCTTTTCTTACATGTAAGACAACCCTAAGGCAGGCCCTAGGTAGCCCCATTGGCAGGGTGCAGAGTATGTTTAAGGTAGGACATATACTAATGTATTTAATATGTCCTAACAGTGAAATACTGCTAAATTCTGTTTTCACTGTTGCAAGGCCTATCCCTCTCATAGGTTAACATAGGGGCTGCCTTTAACTATGATTAAAGCGTAGATTCCCTTTGGGAGCAGGTAGACATGTGGCGTTTGGGGTCTCTTAGCTCACAATTTAAAAATACATCTTTTAGTAAAGTTGATTTTGAGATTGTGTATTTGAAAATTACACTTTTAGAAAGTGAGCATTTTCTTGCTTAAACCATTCTATGACTCTGCCTGTCTGGGTCAGTTTGACAGTTGGGCTGTTTGCACCTCTCTCTAGACAGTGACACAAAGGGAGCTGGGGTGTAGCCTGCATATCCTGATGAGCCATCTGTGCTAGAAGGGAGGGGAGGAGTGGTCACTCACACCTGAAAGGGCTGTGCCTTCTCTCACACAATGCAGTCTCTAACCCACTGGTGTGTGTATGGGGCCTGGCCTCGGCAAGGCAGGATTTCACAAAAAAGAGAGACTTTTCTTTGAAGTAAACCTACTTCAAAGGCCAAAATGGGTATAAAAAGGGCACCCAAAACCACAGACCTTAGATCTCTTCTGGACATCAAGAGGAACCTCTGCCTGGAGAAGAGCTCAGGGGAAGTGCTGCCCTGCCTGTGACTGTGCTTTGTGGAGCTATCCTGCAGTTGCTGCTTCTTCCTTGTGAAAGGGGACAAAGACTGGACTTTGTTGTTCATTCCTGCTTGTGAAGAAATCTCCAAGGGCTTGTCCTGAGCTTGACTCCTGTTGTTGAAGTCTCAGGGCCATAAAATACTTCCCCTGCCAGCACCTGGACTCTCTGCTGAGACTCCTGCCCTGCCAAGTGGTACCCTATCCAGTTCCTGGGGCCTTTACAGGTGAAGCTGGCAGACCAAGCCTGAAAATCCACACACAGACAGCCGTGCAGGGAAATTTCCGACGCAACCTCTGAGAGCGGCTGAAGAAACGACACGCCGCCGGCTCCATGGCTGAAATCGATGCAGCGCTTGAAGCACGGCTGGCAGATTGATGCACGAGAAACGACGCGCCGCTGACAGAGGCTGGTAATGCCGCAATCCACACAGCGTGGTTCTGATATCACCGTGCGGCAGGATTTTTGACACAAATGTTGCTGGTTGCGGAAAAAAGATGCAACGCCTGCCTGGACCCGAGTGCTGCCCGGATCGATGCATCGCTGCTCTGTGGGGAGAGAAAACGACACACGCCATTCTGACTGGAGATGGAGACACGACGCACAAGCTTGCTTGCAGGTGAGAAATCGACACACCGCTAACCTTTTTTGACATACACTCACCCGTGCGTGTTATTTTAACACAACCCAGGTACTTTTCAACACTAACAGTGTTTTATCCGTTTACCTTTAAGACTCTTTTTGCTTTTTAATTGATAACTTGAGTTGTGTATGTTGGATATTTGTCGTTTTGGTCTTGTTTTGTTTAGGTAAATATGTTCTATTGTTCTAAACCTGTGTTGTCTAATTTTGTAGTGCTTTCATTAAGTTACTGTTTGTGTTGGTACAAATACTTTACACCTAGCATTCTGAAGCTAAGCCTGCCTGCTCATGCCAAGCTACCAAGGGGGTGAGCAGGGGTTAGCTGATGGTGATTCTCCTTCACCCTGACTAGTGTGAGGGTCCTTGCTTGGACATGGGGTAACCAGACTGCTAATCAAAGACCCAATTTTTAACACCCACACTACTCCTCACAGATCAGAAGTTAACACTTAGATATATATAAGAGAATTCCCAATACAAACCTTTGAGAGGAGCAGCACTCACAGTAGTGAAAAATTAAATAGGCTGTTTGTCACTATTAGAACATGTAACACATAAATGTATATGTCCTACCTTTACATACACAGCTCCCTGCCCATAGGGCTTTCTAGGGCTACCTTATGGGTGACATAGGTGTAATAAAAAGGGAGTTTAGGCCATGGCAAGTAGTTTGAGCTGCCTTGTCAATGTGGCATTAAGCTGTGCACGCAGGCCCTGCAGTGGCAGGTCTGATGCAAGTTTGAAAGGCTACTTCTGTGGGTGGCAGAATCAGCATTGCAGGCCCACTAGTAGCAATTAATGGACAGGCCCTGGGTATGTGGTATACCACCTTACAAGACAGTTATTGGTAATTTAAATATGCCAAACAGGAGTTAGACAGTTGTACCACATTTTAGGGAAGCAAGCACATACACTTTAGTACAGATTAGCAGGGGTAAAGTGCCCAGAGTCCTAAAGCCAACAAAAAGAGTGTTAGAAAAACAGGAGAAGAAAGATAAAAGTTTGGGGATAACCCTGCAGAAAGGGCCATGTCCAACTGTGTCACATCAGGTCCAGGCATTACTACCACAGAAGAAAGCGAAAGCAAGAGTGGGAAAACAGCAGGAGCAGTTACCATGGTTGGTATTTGAGAAAGGGGGACCATATGTCCTTCTAAAATGTCCAGTTGGTCCTGTAAGCAGCGAATGATCTGTTCATGGGAGCCGGCATCCATGATGTCACACATCCATTTTGTGTGCATCAGAGGTAGAAATTGTTTCTATATCCTCAAAATGGCCATGGCAGCCACCGAGGGTGCTGTGTCTATCCACTAATTAGTGGGGTGGTCGATTTCCAGTAGGGCCGGTGTATCATAGAGGAAGTTAATAAGAAACATTGCAGCACTCAAAAAGTCCATATATAAATCAGTCTTTCAGTTGAAAACAACTACAAAAATGATCCTTTATTAGAAGGCATCAGCATAGGTCCGTCGAGTGATCAACGTTCGTTAACCACAGCCATCGTACTCAGTTAGATGAACATCTTTACATAAGCAAGCCACTGAGGGTCGCGTAACTAGTTAGAATGGAAGAATCTTGTTCGTTATCAGAAGAGGTGCATCGCCGTTCTTAGTTGGTGGAGATATTCGTCTGGGTAATTCCGATAATGAGTGTGGCAGTGTCTGTTATTAACTTTGTTGGAGTGTTTGTTCTGAACACCAAAATACGTTCTAGGCTCAGTGGAGTGTACTCAAGCGCTGTCACCACATTTGGGAAGTGCATCCTACTTGCCACCACTACCCGGCTTGCTTTGTATATATCATAGAGGAAGATCAGTTCCAGAGAAAGATGCATGGTCAGAGCATTAGAATAATTCATAGTGTCTATAGCTTGGGTCCAATAGCCATGAAGGAAGTTACAGGCTATGATAAGGTGTATGATATCTCCTGGGGGATGCGCACATCTCAAGAAGGATGCATTTGGGGACGAGATTGGCTTGTCAGAATTTCTGCAGGGACCAGTGCTGTAGAAGTTTAAAGAAGCATAGATTTAGTGGCACTTCAACTAATCTCCTGTAATGGGTATACCAGAGTACAGCGCAGTCCTCGTCCGAATCATCCTTAACTAGTCTCCCACACCACTTATCCTATAGAAAGTGGCCACAGGGGTCTCAAATGTGGTGCATTGTTTACAGTCCAAGAGGACCCCAGTGTAGGAGCTCCAGTGGTGCAAGTAGTCATGGAGAATGGGCCAGGGGAGTGTGGATGGCAGCAGAAACACTGCTGCTGACACACAGTGGGACAGTTGCTGGTAGCACCATCAATCACTTGTGTTGAGGTAACATTCTTCCTAAAAGAAGGGAAAACATTTGAAGGTCTCATTTTTAGGCAGATGGCCCACTCTGAGGATGCCTATGGTTATCCAGGTCTCCCAATGAGTCTCTGCATCACCTATTTGAAGTGCTTTAGTCCCATGTAGGGTTCTCCTCATGCAAGAAAGGATGTGTGTTAAGATGTTTATGAGTTAGGACCCAGATTATCATGCAGTAGAGGATTAGAGGTGCAATAACCCAGGACAAGGGCTTGGTATAGAAGGCAGGGTTGATCAGGCCACCAAGGAGTCCCTCCTCTCTCTGGGCCCAGTCTGGTATTTCCTGGTCTTTCAAGAAGAAATAGGTGAGGTGAGCTTTATAGTAGATGCCTATGGCCTCCAGTCATGGTATCAGTATCCAGTTAGGAGAGTCAAAGGCAAGGCCTCTGTCCATCCCAGACATAATCCTTGATCATCTTAGTCATTTTCATTAGAAGATGTCTGGAGGCACTGAATGGGATCATTCCAAAAGGTAATTGAATAGGGGTGATGTGATTGTCTGGATGCGACCTCAAAGAGATAAGTGTAAGTGGAACCAAGTCTATGGTGGTCAGCAGTCAGTCCATATTTGCATGGGCTGCACTGGAGAGATTACTTTCAATTCGAATCCCCAGGTAGGTTTTTGTGCCATCCACCCGCTGACATTGGGGTCCAACCAGAAAAAACAAGGGCATGTGCTAGTTCAGTGGGAAAGCTTTGCCTTTTCCTCTTTTGACCTTGTATCCTGAGAAGTGGCTAATGTCAGCTATCAGCAACTTAAGTGCCAGAAAGAAGATGTCAACCCTCTAGAGGAGCATGAGGATGTAATCAGAGTAGAGCAGCGATTTAAGTACGCCTACCAGTGTCTGAATGCCTGGGATCTGTGAACTCCTTTGGATCTTGATCACCAAAGGCTCCAAAGCCAGAAGGAAAATGAGCTGTGAAAAAGGGCAACTCTGTCACATTTCGCTGTCAATAACAAACTGATTGGAAAGGAAGCAATTGCTAGTGATACAGACAAAACGGGATGTGCAAAGTAGCATGACAAGTTGGACGAAGTGATCTCAAAAGCCAGTCCTCTCTAGAATGGGGAATAGGTAGGACCATTAAATGTGGTCAAAGGCCTTCTCCTCATCAAAAGAGATTGCCTTTTGTTGTTCTTTGCTCCTGTGGACTTGCCAGATAATGTGAAAGAACACCGGCATATGGTTGGAAGAGGATCTCTGAGGCACAGAGCCCACCTGTGATTTATGAACCAGGTGAGGAATAATCTTCGGAAGTCATGTGGTGAGCACCTTAGATAGGATATTAATATTGGCATTAATCAGCAAGATGGGTCTACAGCTGCTTCACAGCTAAAGGTCTTTGGGGGTCATTCTGACCCTGGCGGTAAAAACCGCCAGGGCCAACGACCGCGGGAGCACCGCCAACAGGCTGGCGGTGCTCCCATGGGCATTCTGACCGCGGCGGTACAGCCGCGGTCAGAAACGGAAAACCGGCGGTGTACCGCCAGTTTCCCGCTGCCCTGGGGAATCCTCCATGGCGGCGCAGCTTGCTGCGCCGCCATGGGGATTCCGAGCCCCATACCGCCATCCTGTTCCTGGCGGTTTTGGCCGCCAGGAAGAGAATGGCGGTATGGGGTGTCGTGGGGCCCCTGGGGACCCCTGAAGTGCCCATGCCAATGGCATGGGCACTGCAGGGGCCCCCGTAACAGGGCCCCACCAAGATTTTCAGTGTATGCCATGCAGACACTGAAAATCGCGACGGGTGCAACTGCACCCGTCGCACCCCTTCCACTCCGCCGGCTCCATTCGGAGCCGGCATCCTCATGGAAGGGTGTTTCCCGCTGGGCTTGTGGGCGGCCTTCTGGCGGTCGCCCGCCAGCCCAGCGGGAATCCCAGAATACCCTCGGCGGTCTTTTGACCACGCAGCGGTATTCTGGCGGGCCCCACCAGGCCGGCGGGTCGGAATGAGGCCCTTTGTTCGGTTTTTGTTCATGGTAGACCGAAGATTCATACGCTGCATTATGTTGAACAATGAACTCTTCATTGACATGAGCATTGATGGCAGTAAATCATTGGACATATTGCTGCATGTTTATTAGAGGAGGTATCATCCTGGGGTGTTTTCATATTAATTACATTCTGTTTAGGGCTTATAACTAGTTATCGTGGTAACAGCTTGACAAAGCCACTACCTCTGACTTTTAATAAATGTTCCCACTATGTTGAGCCAGGCAGAAGGGTATTATGTTTTTGGATTTTATATCTTGCTGGGGTGCAGATCATTTGTAAATAAAAACGTGCCGGTGCCCAGAGCTCTCCTCTTAAACATGCGGCTGCTGCATTTATATGTGCGAGCACGGAATACTGAGGGAGCGTAATCCTGAAGCCATCTCGGGCCTCTTTTATCCATTAAAAGCCATCCATGCCCCTTCAGTTCACGCTTGCAGATTTTTGCTTTCTCCCATTGTGACGCTTTTTTGTTTTTGTCTTCCTCCGTCTTTCCTATATATGTCTTTTGCTCACAGTAAATGCTTGAGGCAGAAGAATAAGCGCTGGCCCTGAAGAATAAGTGCTGGTGCTCAGCACCGGAAACAAATAGCACAAATGAAGCACTGTGCCAGGGTACACTAAGAGAATTAACTCATCTTAGGGACCTATCTTTAACATGCGTTGTGTGTGTTGAATGTGCGGCCCTTTAGAGGTCATTACCATAGGTTTTCAACCCATCATTTTGCATATATTTGTTTAATTGGGCAGTTTAGCATTTAAAGGTGTTGACAATTAATTCCTTTTAATGTTTATGAGAAAAGGTACTGACGAAGAGAAATGAATGAAGGAAAAGAACGATTGTGAAAATGTTACTTTTCATGCACTTCCTGGTGAGGTATTTTGCACTTTGCTGATCTATGGAGAGATGCACAACTTCTAATAAAATAAGGGAGTTGAGCAGATACATGTATTGAAGTTATTATGATGCAATGAAGCTGTGCAAATATATGGTTATTGCTAATGTAAATTAAACAGGTAATGTCCATCTTTAGGGAATCAATGTGGCAGAAGAAGGATATTGTTTATTGTTTGGAATTGGATGGTGGAAACTTTGAGCAGTGTGATTTAAATGCTTCATATTTCGTATATGCCATACTGCACCAGAATCATGTAAAGCTAAAGTGCATTGAGTGAGTTATATCTCACAATCTCAATCACTGAAGTTATGCACAATAAATCTCTCCACATACTGCATAGGCATTCTATTTAAAGAGTAACTGTAGACGAACAGAAAGTACTTTTTGTCTCAAGCACTTTTGGTATATGTGCACTCTGGCGCCACTATTTCTCACTGCTTAGAAAGGTGTGGATGAATACCGTTTTTTTCTGGCAGTATTTGGTTCGGTTTTACTAATTAAATAGTCTTTATGGTTCAGCACTTTTCCACAGTGCTCAATATGCCCATGTTCCCTGCTCCTCAGCATGTCCCCTATTTTGTAGTTAATACTTTGCATTGTCATTTGTGACAAATGAGGTACGCATTCTGAACAGGGCTGGAACGACAGGGAGTCAGTGCTGACTACAGCAGAATAAAAAGTCTACCCATAATGTAAGATGTGGGCCAATCAGAAGTTAGGGCATGGGGAGAAGGTATGGAAGAGTGACCAATATGTACCTCAGAAAAGTTTCACAATATTGGCAGTTCAATAGTGGGTGTGGCTGGCTTGTGGTCACTCTCCCTGGCTGTGTTGTCTGGCATTAGAAATGAAGGAGATGAAGTGTGGCGTTGTATGTACATCATCATTCCAAATACTGCAGCATTTACTTGGTCATTAGTGCCGTGGTTTTGTATGCTCAAAATTCCCTGCAGCTTCTCAGGTAGGTAACACAACCCACTGCCTGTGAATGTGATTGTACTTTAAGTATAGAAAATTGTCTTAAGGTTTAATTTTTAAATGTGGAGAAATGCAGGCTCAAAGGTGGCACAGACAATATGGCTGTGCACAATTGTGTGGTTTCCTGCATCAAAGCAGCTAGTGTTTGTACATGCAGAGTAAATTACTTTTAGACTGTAGCTAAAGAGCAGACTTGGCCAACAACATCCTAGTCTCTGTTATGAAGAAATCAGTGACCCAGTGTGAACTCCAAGTAATCTTTGTTGAACTTCCACAGAGGCCTACTTTTTCTGTCTTGGCCGTCGTTTGGTTTTAGGAAAACAAAATATCTGTATGAAATCTCTAAATTTGTTTGATGTTTCCGATTGCCATTATTTAAAAAATTGGATAGGAGATATTTTACAAAAGTGTTACTTTTAAACAGTTACTGCCATTGCAGGTTCCGGACTACAATGCAGTCTGCATGATTCATCGCTGAATGACTGCTCCTGGCGAAGAAAAAAAACCGCTGCCTGAGTATCTCTGAAAGAGTCCCCAACACGTTTTGCATTACACCAAACTGCTATGATTACCTTTCACTGACACCTCTGGCATTAACCTGGTGGGAGGCAGTGTCTTGTTCATATTACTCTAAGCTAGTGTACTATTTTTATCTAACTACTTAAAGGTCCAGTTACAGGAAGTAAATGCAGATGCCATCTTAGCACTAGGAACAGGTGTATCATGTGAACTACCATGGCCAAAAAACAATTCTTCAACTCTCTTAAGATATGAAAATGCAATGTTGCAGAAACATTGGGGTATTGCCCTGCTTGGAGAGAGAATGTTATTGCGTTTTATGGATGGAAAATTGTTTTTAAAAAAATCAGTGTGAATCCAAACAGTTTGAAACAAAAGTATCTCAGGGACAACCATACACAGTTCGTATATGGTTGTCCCTGAGATACTTTTGTTTCAAACTTTTGAATTCATATGACACTAACATGATCCCATGGTAAAAACCTGGGAACCAAGTGAACTGTTGCAAAGGCACACTTTTGTGCCAAACTATTTAGAGTCACACAGAAAGAGGCAATGTTCTAATGAAAGACCTGGGAAATTGTCAGACTGTTGCAACCTGAGGTTTTACTAACATTTTGATTAAATGATGCCTCTTTTGTGTGACATGATGCCATTAAACCCACCAATCAGCATGACTTATGTGTTTTATAAAAGGGATGAACTTTGGAAGTTTAGAGCAGATATGAAAATGCAATGTTGCAATGTTGCAGAAACATTGGGGTATAGCCCTGCTTGGAGAGATGATGTTATTGTGTTTTATGGATGGAAAATTGTACAAAAGAAATCCGTGTGGATCCAAACAGTTTGAAACAAAAGTATCTCAGGGACAACCATACACATTTTGTGTATGGTTGTCCCTGAGATACTTTTGTTTCAAACTGTTTGGATTCACACGGAACTAACATGATCCCATGGTAAAAACCTGGGAACCAAGCGAAGTGTTGCAAAGGCACACTTTTGTGCCAGACCATTTAGAGTCACACGGAAAGAGGCAATGTTCTAATGAAAGACCTGGGAAATTGTCAGACTGTTGCAACCTGAGGTTTTACTAACATTTTGATTAAATTATACCTCTTTAGTGTGACATGATGCCATTAAACCCACCAATCAGCATGACTTATGTGTTTTATATTAGGGATGAACTTTGAAAGTTTAGAGCAGATCTTCAGACACCTTGACCCTTGCCAGCCTCTCTCTGCACTTTCCTGATGATATTTCTGACTGAACTTTCCTGCTGATCTGATGCTTTGCTGATGAAGAATTTCTGATTGCTGTATCCCTTGGAGATGTAACTTCCTCTCTTCCATTTTTCCTGCCCCGTGGTTGAAATGCACTTATTAGGTTAGATTATACACTATGCTGACGTTTATTTTCTTTTTCTTTTATTTAGTGTCCCTAGTTATTCTAATTTTCCAAATTATTTTGTCAGTTTTGTATTTTACCCGCATGTGTTACTCACCACACATAAATGCCTTAATTTGGTTGGCTGTAGGGTTGAGAGGTACAGCGCCACTTTTCTTAAATCTGCCCCAAGAGTTTTAAACCAGTTAACGGTTTTATACTCATGTTGCAGGCTGTGACAGAATCATTGTCAAATTCTCATTAATTTAGTTGAATATTTTGTGTACTTGAAAGGAAACTGTTTTATTGGAGTGTGTAGTTTTGGTGTTGTGAAAACCTCTGCTAAGAACTACCATTATTTTCCATGAGCACTAAAAATACATTCCAAAGTAGACATTAAAGATTTAAGTCTATAATTCAACACATTTCTTAATGTTTGTATATTTACAAAAATTGATCCCTTGAAGTATACATGTTAACCTATGATAATCCTAGTTTACTATGTGTACTCTTATTATTTCATGCAAATGCCTGAGGGTAAACATATTTTAGACAGTTCACTAGAGCATTCTTTGTGGAAATCTGAACTTGAATACTGTTTTTTTTTTTTCTGCACTGGAAAAACGTTTTCACTGTTGAGAACCATTTTTCACTACGTTCTCATAGAATATGAAAGTGATCCCTTCCCTTTTCCTCTCCAAAATACCTACTTCCACTGTTTTTCAGTAGTTGTACGTGTATTTCAAGCTTGGTAAATGTGCCTTAAAATACTTATGACTACGAACAAGGCTAGGTGTGTGAGAATGTTTATTTAATTTGGATTGCAAACTTGCTATGACACCACCATATCGGCTCTCTCTTGTCCATCTAGATGCTTGCCAATCCCTCAGATAATCGATCTACTGCATGGATGCATGTCCACATACCCTGGTTCTGTAAATAAGCATCTGTTTTAGTGCACCAGTGCAAGTATGCACAATAGTTTGTGACTGGGACCAATTGACTAATATTACTGCCCCATTGACAAGGTGATAGTGTGATTAAAAAAAGTGCCACTAGCATTAACATGCATCATTTAGCACTTATTATGTATATCCCGTTTACATTTGTATCACTACATTCCACAATTATTTTTAAATGCTACAGGAATGTTTTCATTTTGCTTATATTTCGAATGTGTTTTATAGATTGATTGTAGGGAGGAGTAAACAGCTGAATTGTGACTTGACGTGAGGGATTACCACAGTCGCAATCGAGCTACCCACATCGCTCGCTCAAGTGCCTCCTTGTTTTGAAGCCATTGTGCTTGCCTCGGCTGGAGACAATTGCCTCAGCATAATGCTCTCGTCTCACCTTCATCCGGGCACAGTATTGCTGCCAATCATGCAGTCAGCAATCCAACTCATTGCAAAACAGTCTACAGTGCCCAGGATGCAGTATATCTGCTGGCAGACAAAACAACAGCAGGTGGCCCCGGGCACATAGCGTTCAAATGAAGCATTTGTCGAAGAATATATGCTTTGCCTTTTTTTGGCTATAGTAACGTCATAGAATATGGACTCTATATTAAATAAATCCTGTTAGGTGTTCTGTGGAAATTTTGACTGAGGAACCAAATTATGAAAATATATAAAGAGGGCGAAATACCTCACACGCACATGTTGAAAGTACAGCAGTGATTTGCCTCACAATGCTGTGATATTATCAGTAGAAACACATGCATCAACATAATGAACGAAGTGATGTTTTATGTGTGCCACCTGCTATTAATTAGAACCATAATAATTAAGATTTTTTCAACAGGCATACATTTTTCTCTATCGAAAGCCTCTCATTAGCCGGCTTTTTCTGAAGAGACTATAATATCTGTGGGAGTCACATAATAGAGCGCATGCAGCAGGAGGTTGTGGGTTGCTGACAGCGTGTTGTTAATTTGAAGTTCCAGCAAGTGACCGCATAAACTGTGGGGAGAAAGTCAGTCAGGAGCGGCATGCCAATATCGCGTGTTGTTAATATGATAGGAAAACAGCAATGACATATTTTATCTTGGTATATACAACGCTTATAATACATAAATGAGACTGAAAGTGATTGCGCTGGTGAAAAAAAAAAACGAAATTTAGAATAAACACAAATTCCTATTTACATGCAGCAGTATATTTTGTACACATAGGGCCAGATGTAGCAAAGGGTTTTTCCCATTCTGTGTAAATGGGAAAATGTGTTCGTACAAATGGCCCATAGTGGAGCTTCTGCGAAGAGTCAAAATGCCACCACTTACTTACTAGCTCATTTTGAAACAGGAAACCACCATAAAATACACCGGTGTAGAGTGCCATATACACCTGTTTAGTTGATAGATGATGTAGAGCCTCAGAATGATGAAGACCTTACAACTCTCGTTTTAATCATATGTGCAAACTTTAAAATATTGTGGAAGATTGAGTAGTAACTGACTCCATATATTCATTTGAAAATTAATTGGTTTATATCGACTACCTGCTACTAATTTGGATCATATACCAACCATGGCCATTTGTGGACCGTATGTAAGGTACAGGATCGGGCTGGGACCAAAATAAAAGTGGTCCTTATTAAGTAACCAGATAGTTAGTAAAGTGTCGCACATTTAAAAATCTTGCTTGCTTTACATGGAATGGGTATTTTGCAAGATTTTGGAGAATTGCACACATTTGTGTTTTGCTGCAGCAATGCTTGTGGTAATATCAGAAAACTCAACAGTAGAAACTGGCCCACCTGGCCATAAAACAGGCCAACATACTGCTAAAAAACTAGCCCACACACTGATCAGTCAGACCATCCCAAGGTATGCTGCCTAATTGCCCCGTGGGCCAGTCCAACCCTGCTAAGGAATCAGGGGCACAGTGGCAGGATGTTGGCTCTCTCTCCAAATGAAAATAAGACCACAGTATGATGAAATGTATCTTGTAGCGGGCCACTCCTGTGTTCCTGCCCTGTGCTGTTGTCATTGGCTGTTATGATATGGACATTTGTTGAGTACGCTATTGCCCTGGATGGTATCCTGGTGCTGATAATGTGTGAGTCTAATCAATCATATTGCCTAGTGGCACTACTCAGAAAGCCAGGTATTAGAAATTGGGTTATTGGTTGACTGGAGTGCGAGCATGATCCTAGTCAGGTTAAGACACACACAACCTAAACCCCTGGTAGCTTGGCACAGAGCAGTAAAACTAAGGCTAAGCTTAGAGGTAATGTGTAAAGTATTTGTTCAACACTTTAAACAGTAAAACAGTGAAAACATCACGCACAAAGTTCCCACACCAGGTTAGAAAAGTAGAGCAGAATTTAATAAATATAACGAGACCAAAATGACAAAAATCGAATCAGTAGAACTCGATGTATGAATTTATAAAGAATAAAATGCAGTACAGCACCCAAAAGCATAAAGCACCAACAACAGCTAACTGGTCACACTGGACCAGGTAAAGTCAAAATTTCAAGTTGACCACAATGGAGCTCGGGTCGGATGCAGTCCCTCTGTAGTCCCACTAAAGATTTACCTTCCCACGATTTGTGCTGAGAGTCCTGTTCAAAGGAAAGAAGGTTGCTGGGAGCAAGAAGAGCATTGCTGGTCCTCGTCAGTGTGGCACTAGGAGCATGCTGGGCATCAAGGACGGACGGGCTGGAGCTTTACGTTGGCAGTACACATGGGCGATTGATGCTTGCTGTGCAAAGCGATTGACTCGCACTGAATTTCCATGCAAGCAGTATGGTTCTGGTATAAGGGGGCCCGTTCACAGTCACAAAGAGCCCAAAAGCTTGAATTAAGAGCCACACCAAGGGTTAAGGACCTGATGGATACCTCTCAGCAATCAGGATCTCACTGTAAAGGCACGTCCAGGAGCTGTTGGGGAGCCTTTTAAGTCCCCGAGGCTCAGATCAGAAGGCCAGTAAACTAGCCCTTTGAGGTAATCTGGTGTCTTGGGTTCAGGATGAGTTGCAGGTCCAGTTTTTCCTCCCCTGGAAAGTGGGCAGCAGGCAGCGAGCCAGCACAGCAAGGCAGCAGCTCCTTCTTTGTGGCAGAGTATCCATAGGTCCAGAAGTGTACTGATGTGGTGGTGCCTGAGGTCCTTCTTTTATACACTGCTGACCTGGTTCTGGAAGGAGGGAGAAGGTTCTAGACCGTGTCTTTCAGGTTTATGAGATTCCCTACCTCCCATGGCTGAAATGACAATACGGGGTCATTAAGCCCTAACAGGCATATTTAGACATTCTTTGCACTGAATTAGTGTCACTTTTTGTAAGCTAATTCAGCACAAACTTAGCTCCATATTTGTATTTTGATGCTAGACCCATCTAGCATCCATATATTGGAGTTAAAGTCATTATTTAACACCCGGGTCAAGGCAGGCATTAGTGGACCTGTGAACCCATTTCCATGGTCAAATAACATGGAAAGAGTCCACAAGTGCCCACCCCAAGACCCAGGAACACCCTTATCTACACTAGAGGGACACTAGAGGATGGGGGGACCCCATCCCAGGTAAGTAGTGTAAGTAGAGGTAAGTATTTTTAAAGTGCCATTGGGGGCCCTGAAATGGGCCTCCCTACATGGCACTAGGTGGAATGGCCATGCCCAGGGGGCCCTTGTCCCCTGTGCTGACCATTGGGGTGGAGGGCATGACTTCTGTCTTTAGAAAGACAGAAGTCATGTGGGAGGGATGGTTTGCGTCAGGAAATTACACTAGGCTGCTTAAAGGCATTTATTTGCCTCTAACCAGCCGAGCGTCACTTTTTGGTGAAAAAAACACTTTCCCCATATCGCCACCCCCACCCAGCTAACATCATTTTCCTGGACACTAGCCCACCCTTTGCACCAGCTTGAGGGATTCCATAAATTCCGTGCCTGTCTGGCGCTCTGGAATGACGCAAGCCGGCGTTGTACTTTTTGATGCAAAACTGCGTTTACGCAGTTTTTGTGTCAAATGTATAAATATGGGCCTTAGTTTGGAGGCAGGACACAACCTATTCAGCATAAGTGATGCTAGGCCCAACTCTTCCCTCCTACCCTACCAGTGATGGCCCATCCAGCCACACCTAAGCTCTCATTGTGTGTGACTGTCTAGGAGGAATACACAAAGCCAAACTGCCAAACCTGATCAGAGACAGGCTGCTGGCACCAAATGACTAAGGGAAGAAAGTGCCTACTTTCTAAAACTTTAACAACACAAAAGGATGAGGAAGGAGTGTTGAAACTTTTCAAACACTCACCCCCAGTCACAGATCTGGGTTTAATCCATCATTCTTTTGCTCACCATGCCACCCCAGTTTGGACCCAGCCATATTCAAATCAGTCTTGACCCTGTTCTGCATGGGAACAGTCCAGTACAAACTGCCAAGCCAGGTCCTCCCTGGACCGGAAGCAAGCATCCTGGGACCGGTTTCAGGGTATCACTCTTCATCAGCCAAGCTAGATTGAATCTAGTGGCACAGTGAGCAAGGGGCTCACGTCTGGGCATACCCTTCCCACTTATGGCAACTTTAACAACACAAAAGGATGATGGACAGAGTGTTGAAACTTTTCAAACATTCACCCCCAGTCACAGATATGGGTTTAATCCATTGTTCTTTTACTCACCATGCCACCTCAGTTTGGACTCAGCCATATGCAAATCTTTCTAAAAGTGGCATTTTCAGATTTGTAATTCAAAATATAAGTTCACCATAGGTTAGGATTTAGAATTGAAGTCCTAGACATGCCAAACATGAACCAGTTATCTCTTCCCATTTGGAAACTACACTCATAAAATGTAATAAGATAACTCCAATGTTATCCTATGGGAGAGATATGCTGTGCAGGAGTGAAACAAAATTTAAATGCCATTTCGCTACCAAGACATGTAAAACTTAAAAGTGCATTCCCAATATTTTAAATAAACTTCACCGGCTCTCCGGGGCCTACCTTAGGGGTGCCGTATATGTATTAAAACAGAGGTTTGGGCTTCCAAAATGATTATTTTGACAGGTCGACATGACAGTTCAAAACTGCATGCAAGTTATGCAATGGCAGGCCTGAGACATGTTTAGAGGGCTACTTAAATGGGTGTCACAATCAGTGCTGCAAGAATACTAATATCATGTAATTTACCGGCCCTGGGCACATGTAGTGCACTTCTCTGGGGACTTATAAGTACATCAAATATGCCAATTGGGTATAAGCAAATGCTAATGTGTTTAAAGCTGAGAGCAAAAAGATTTTAGGACTGGTAAGAAGTGGTCAAGAACACAGAGTCCTATTGCCAACAAAAACGAATTCAGCAAAAATAGGATGAGGAAGGCAAAAGGACTGGGGATTACTCTACTGAGAGGGCCATTTCCAGAACCAGATCTTCAGCTTCTTGTGGAATTCAAGAAGTGAGGATGAGGCTCCTCTGCATAGCAGCAGGTCATTTTGCACTTTAGACCCAGGGCCTGTAACTTAAATGCTACTAGTGGACCTGCAGCACATATTGTGACAACCAGTATAGTAGCAAACATGTATCAGGCCTGCCCCTGCAGAGCCTGTGTAAGCAGTTTTAAATTACCATTTCTATCTGACAAGTGCACCCACTTTCCAGGCTCAAACCTTTTTATTACATATAGGTCACCTGTAAGGTACGCCCGGGTTAGCCCCAAGGGCAGGGTGCAGTGTATTTAAAAAGTTGGACATGTACGTTTAAGTTTAACATGTCCAGGTAGTAAAAAACTCATAAATTCATTTTTCATTACTGCAAGGCCAATCTCTCCCATAGGTTAACATTGGGATTGCTTTAAAAATCTTTTAGGTGTAATTTCTAGTTGGGACAGTTTAGAGATGTGGAATTTGGTGTCTCTGGACTCACAATATAAAATCACAACTTATTATGAAGTCACACTTTTAGAATATTGTCATTTTCTTACTTTAACCATTCTGTGCCTCTGCCTGTCTCTGAATAAACGCCTTGGGTAGATGACGGCTGGGGTTTGCACATTCCCTCTAGTCAGTCACACACAAAGGGAGCTGGGGTGTGACATTTGCATCCTGATGGCCCATCATCAAGCTGAGTGGGAGGGGGGTGCTGACATACCTTTATAGGGCTGTGCCTCTCCTCATACGAAAGGCTGCATAACCCTCTCTAGAGTGCCTGTAGTCAGAGAAGGAATGGCAGGGAACTTGTGATCTTCAAAGGCCTCCTTGAAGTCTTCCCACTTCAAAGGCACATTTGGGTATAAATGCTGGATCCTAAACCCCACCAAATTAGAACTCTACTAAAACCAAGGACATTCTGCCTGGAAGAAGGACTGCTGTGCTGTCAGGGGGAAAGGCCAATCTACAATTGGAATACTCTGATGGCATGCTGCTTGATGTGTGTTCTGCTGTAGGGGAGACAGCCACTTAGCTACTTGCTCTGCTGTGTTGCTCTGCTGCCTGCTGCTTCTTGCCTGGAGTGAGAGGGACTATACCTGCTCTATATATCCTTGAACCCAAGATTCTCCGAGGGCTTGGTGGCTTGCCCCCTGTTCTTTTGAAGTTTCAGTGCCATCAAAGACTTCACCGGCATCCACCCCGTAGTGGATACCTCTTAAGTATCAGCGCTCACAGCTTTTATGACTTTGACCCCTGTGCTCCATGCTTGGTTGTAACCAAGGCACAGACCTCCATTCTTGGCTACTTTGCCACTTGTGTGCATGACTTCCTGATGCACTGCCTGCAGTCACTGACTCTGTCGCTGACGAGGCATGCAGCATTAACAGAAACCCTTTTTCAGCCTGGCTACCCCACCCTGGTGTTGCTGGAGCAACCAGAGTGTCTTCCAAGGCCGGCGCGTCAGCAGAGAAAATGCTACGTGCCAATGTGGACCCATGTCTAGAGTCTCAAAGGAGAATGCAACCAACAAGTGCCATTTGGTCATTGCACTGCCAAGGACATCCTGTGATGCTGATTCCTCAGCTCCTGCTGGCTTGAGGAGAGCTCTGGTGATGCAGTCCTGAACCGCAGGCCGTCACCTCCTCACATCAAGAAGAAAAGTACTGTTGACCCCTGCAAATGCACTGCGCTTCCGTGGGTGGCTAAGATTACAAGTTCAATGTCATGAGACACCTAGGGCCACATGTACAAAGATCCGGTTTTGTGACTTGCAAACTGCATGTCTTAGCAAATCACAATTTGCCAGTCGCAAAACCAGATGTACAACAGTGGCAATGACACTGTCTGCAATTCGTAATGGGGTCGCAGATGACCTACCTCATGAATATTCATGAGGTAGGTCGCAGTTTGCAACCCCATTGGGAATGGCGGCCCTCACAGGGATGGTGGCCTGCTGGTGTCAGCAGACCACCATGTCTGTGACTGCTTTTAAATAAAGCAGTATTTTTTTTTAAAATGCAGCCCGTTTCTCCTTAAAGGAAAACGGAATGCATTTCGAAAAAAAATGAAAAGGTTTTCTCATGCATTCACAAAGGGGAAGGGTTTCGCGAATGAGTTAACACCATCTTTGAAATTGTGCTAACTGCACTGTTTTTCGACCGCATTCACAGTTACAAAACAATTATACATACCATTTAGATTCGGTATGAGGAAGAGATGCCCTTGACACGCCCCTTCCTAATACCAAATTGCAAAACCCAAACTGCGATTTAGTAACAAGTTACCAAATCCCAGTTAGGGCTTTGTACATCCCAAAAAGCATTTTTCTAGACGCAAAGGGGCTGATCGTGTGAATCAGCCCCTTTGCGACTAGAAAAATGCTTCGTTCATCTGGCCCCTAGTGAGGTCTCCCATTTGCACACTGAGTTTGTGCCCCTTTTTACAACCAGAAACATTCTAAGGACTTGAGGAGCCCTGCTTTCTTTCTGCTCTAACATGTAAGGAGTCCATCTGCCGATCCCCAGTGGGGATCATTTAAATCCCAAGAAACTTACTGTAAATACTTGAATAGAAGCACTTGGGTACTTCCCCGTGTACTGGTTTGCATACATTTTAAATGCAGGTAGCTTAACAAGTACCAGTTGGATTTGTATTGTTTTGGCATGTATTGTCCTTGTCTCTAATTATTGATCGTTTTACTACATATTTAGTTGGTATACCTATTTGTATCCCTAAGTACAAATGATATATACAAATGATTGCTTTCCTTGCACAATAACTTCAATGTAATTTCTGAAATAAATCTATTTTTTAATGATTCTTGATACTATTGTACGTAACAGCTGTATTGTGTTTTTATAATTGATTAGCTGCTTTTTTGGATTTATATTAATCTGAATAAAGATGTTGATGATAATGATTACATAGAGAATTTCTTCAGTTGATTGCTGGTGAACACCACGAATACTACTGTAGTTCCATTTATACACAGGGGAGTGTTTACTCCTTCCTTGTACCTATTCAGCTATCACTTCCTCTACATTTCTAGGAATCATCTCCTCTTTTGCAATAGAGTGCCATCTTTTACCTCATACGGATTAGCCAGTTGTTTCTACTGCATGCACTAATGTGTTCTCTGGAAAGTAGCTTTCTTCATTAAAGAAAGTCTCAGTACTAGACACATGCTTCCATTCTCTTTTGAAAATGTTGCAAAAATAACTTTTATTAATATTACCCCCTTGGGGAACCCACATAGGTAAGCATCCCCATCAGTGACTTGGCCATTGCAGGTTCAGTCACAGTCACAGTCCTTAGGGGGATAGCTTCCGGTTACCAGGTGGTATTGTCATAGTTTGGACTGTTGCTCTAGGCAAGACTGCTGGTTTAAGGATGACAGTACTTATGTTTGTAGGCGACTATGCCTATCCTACAACAAGTCGCAGCTGTCTTCCCAACCCTTCCGGTTCACTAGCAGCACCTCACCAAAAACCCAAATAGTAAAAGGTGATTTGTGGCAGCCTTTACGCATGGACTCGAGAGTATGACATCTCAGGGAGTGTTGTGGTTAATCGGAGATTACCCCTTTCTCACAGATATATCATGTCTCATACAAACACAGGCAATAATGAAGATGCAGTAAAGTTTCAATAGTTTTTATTTAACACAACTGCAATCTGCGATAAGTTGCATGGGCTGTAATGATTAGGATAAAGAACAGTGCAAGGAACAGAATTGTAAAGACAAGAGTCATTATTACAAAGACCCCCACCATCTTGCAATAACATGAAAAGACATAAAGGGGGTCATTCCGACCCCGGCGGTCAAGGACCGCCGGGGTCGGCGGGAGCACCGCCAACAGGCTGGCGGTGCCCCGCAGGGCATTCTGACCGCGGTGGTTTGGCCGCGGTCAGAAGAGGAAAACCGGCGGTCTCCCGGCGGTTTTCCGCTGCCCTACGGAATCCTCCATGGCTGCGCCGCCATGGGGATTCCGACACCCCATACCGCCATCCTGTTCCTGGCGGTTCGCCCGCCAGGAACAGGATGGCTGTATGGGGTGTCGTGGGGCCCCTGGGGGCCCCTGCATTGCCCATGCCATTGGCATGGGCACTGCAGGGGCCCCGTATGAGGGCCCCACAAAGAATTTCAGTGTCTGCTGTGCAGACACTGAAATTCGCGACGGGTGCAACTGCACCCGTCGCACCTTCCCACTCCGCCGGCTCCATTCGGAGCCGGCTTCCTCGTGGGAAGGGGTTTCCCGCTGGGCTGGCGGGCGGCCTTCTGGTGGTCGCCCGCCAGCCCAGCAGGAAAACCAGAATGGCCTCCGCGGTCTTCCGACCGCGGAGCGGCCATTTGGCGGTTCCCGCCAGGCGGGCGGCTACTGCCGCCCGCCAGCCTCAGAATGAGGCCCAAAGTGTGTAAAATGTCCTAATACCCTATCATGATAGGCCTAACCTCCTACCTAAAGGAGAGCTGGGTATGTTAAACCTAATCTGCCAATGCCATGTCCGTGTGAGGAGCCCCCAACCCTCATTACCTTGGAATGAGGTCTCTATCTCAGACTCCGGAAGAACACGAAGACTGAGTCAGCATCAAGACAACATGCAGCATCGATATCAGCGATGGTGGTGATGCCCTCTAGTCGGAATCCCTCTGATTATCTGTCTAAAGTGTGATGTATTTATACAGATCTACTTGGACCCCGGACGTAGGTGTGTTCTCAAACAATAGATAATGGCATGCTTGTGGCGGCAATTCATTTAAACAATTCCCTCGAAAGCATGAAGAGGAAAAGTCCCTAAATGTGAACACCTACAGTTTGTTTGTCTTTGTTACTTGATTTTGACGCCTTAACGCGGTGGCACTGATAATGCAAATCATAACAAGTGGCCTAACTATAAACAAGGCAACCATCTTAGAAGAATGAAATAATTAAATGGGCTAAGACAGAGCAAGATAAGTAGGTTAAAAGTCACTAGGTGATGGGGGCATGAGTCCGCAAGCCAATGGCTAAGTTAACTCCTGTTGTCCCATTAAAAAAAACTCGGATTCACTACAGTATGGTCCACCAAGATCAGAATTAATCTGTTGCCCATGGCTGCTTTGGGGACTAGAAGCCCAACAATTTCAATGTCCACCCTTTTTAAAGGGATGCCAATAACAGGAAAATGTTGTGGGAGGGGCCTTGCACTTCCCCCCATCTTCCCACTCATCTGTCAGGAAGGACAGGACCTATGGAATGGATCTGATGCCTTCCCATTTGAAAAGCGGGTGATACACCTGTGAAGGTCTTGTCTTACCCCAAAAGACCTGTCAGTGGCACATCATAAGTCAGACCCAGTAGCCCTGTAGTACTCGAGGACCTCCAACACACATGTTGCACTAGATTCAGGAGTCTTAGGTTTGACTCCAGGCAGTCCGACCACCCAATTATGACCTTGGCGGGTGGACCCGCCAAGGGACTGCTGTCCTCACCGGGAGCAATGTTCCAGATGGGCTGATTGCGGTCTTGGTTGTAGATAGCCAGGGCGCTGCTGAATTCAGTGCTACCTGCCTGATTACAACCTTGTTATCCACCAGCCTTTTCAGGCGGTTCCCTACCATGAGAAGGCCGATGGAGAACAAGTGCAGGGGGCCACAGGGGGCCCCAGCAACAAGGGCATGGGCATTGCTGGGGCTCCCCTGCTCAGCACCCCCTGCCCAGCACCAGAGAGTGCGCATTCCGAGGGTACTAGTCAGCCCCTGCTGTGCTGTGAGATAGCACCCAACTCCTTTAATGGAGCTGAGTGCTATCTTGTAGCACTGTTCCCTCCAGTGAGACTAGCAAGAACCCGTATTCCAATGCTTCTGTCAGTCAGCTAGGTGGAAACATTGTGATACACTTGCTGGCGACGCCATGGCAGTGGCCTCCTCCCATGAGTTTAGGGGTTTAGGACCCCAAAACCCTGTGAGTTTAGGGGTCCTGTGGTGGGACCGCTAAACTCATAATTAGGGCGTAAGACTTCAAAATTGAACTATTTTTTCAGAAAAGTCCAGCTGACACTCCAGGGTTCATAGAAGTCCCATATTTTCATAGCCAAGACCCATTCCAGCAGAGGCCATGATGGAGATCCAGTCCACGTCAAAAGTAGTGGGTGATAAATTCTTCTCCTCAGGCATAGTTGGCAGAATTTTGACCTCTCCACATTACTCTTGTAATGTGGAGTTCCAGCCAAATTCCGCCAACCACTGCATGACAGCGTTTTTTTACATTTGCAGCTAGCCAACGGTAATTGCCAAGGGAAAACTGATGTCCACTAGCAAAATCTTTGGGTGCTAAGAGGGCCCCCAGTGGAATTTTCTCAAAGTGAACGGTTGTGGGCAGTCATGAACGTTCACAGTGAGAAAGCTGCCAATTGAGTAGAAAATCTACTCAAGAGTCAGCAAAACCAACTTGGGCAGCAGCACCCTCTGGTGCCCCGTGTTGTGCTGTTCACACAGATATTTCAGTGCAAAATGAGCTCCAGGTGCTAGAAATCAGTGCAAGCAGTGTGACATGCCGATTTGTGCCTGTTTGCAGAAATATGTGGCATCTAGCAGAATTTTCATGTAACTCATTCGAGTTACGAGTTCTGTCTACCCCTACAGGTCAAGTTGTTACTGGTCAACTGGTCACTCCAGGAAAAAGCTTCTTGCAGCTTGTTGTGTATCTGTAGCCATAAAGGAGGTCAGACAGTAGAAGTACGTCCAGCTCATCAGGTCTCCCCACGACTTTAAAACAACATATCCTGCCCACTTCTATTCTTCCTCAGGACCAAAGGTTTTTTCTCATGAGCTGTGAGTGAGGTGTCACTTTTGTAGGATTTACTAGCCAGGACAAAGGGGTAACTCCTGGACACTCCTTTACCAATTAGAAAAATGTTCCCAAGGGCAACCCTTCCCATGTTTCTAGAGCATCCTATTTGCCTTAATACAAGCTATCCCACGGTGCACCATTCTAAGTAAAATCCATGATGGTACAGCCTTTCTACCCTCTGACATGGACTGTGTGCCAGCCAGGAGAGTGTTAAGTGAAAGGAGCAGTCACCTCCTCTTAGCACACTAGTTTTGGGGCCATCTTTCCCTGTCACTAGCCTGCTGCCGAGCTGATGGCAGATAGTCTAAGTAACAAAAGAAACAAGTTAATGAAGTTCTTTGACCTTCCCCACCTGTCCTTCCTGGGCTTCCATCTCGTTATAGGAAAGCAGTGACAGAATCAAAATGCTGGCTGATTCTAATTAACCTAGGGGAGGTTCATACAGGTAAAGTATACATTTATGAAAGTCGCTTTTTTCTAAATATCTACTACAACTCTGACTTCACCAATTAATTAGAGTTTAAGTACCTTTGTAGCTTATCTCTTTCCAAAGATTCCTATAGCTCTAACAGTGAAAATAGCTTTCGGGAGCTAGTAACTGTGGGTATTTGCCACATGTAATTTCTTACACTTGGTACTTTTAAATAATAGACACCTTTATTTTTTGGGCTACAAAGATTACGTCGGTGTGACATTTCATATTTACAAGTAGGGTTTTTTCCTGTCAAAAGGGGTTAATTTTGACAGGTTTGCCTGTAGGTTTGAACTTTGCAGGAATCAGGCTACAAAGGTTGGCCTCAAGACACTTTTTTTAGATGAGTCTAGAGGATCAATCAATCAATCATTCAATCAATCAGGATTTATAAAGTGCGGCTAATCACCTGAAAGGGTATCCAGGTGCTTGCAGGTTCTGGTGACTTATTCCAACAGCCTGGGCTTGGGGGCCAATCCAAATTTCAGCAAAGAGGTGATGGTCCAGAGTTGCATGGGAGTCTGTTTCTATGTCTTTGCTGCAATGTGGGAGAAAGAGTTGGTGGAAGTTCAGGCGGTAGTAAAAAGAGGTGGGTCCTTGGTTGTGTAGTCCCTTGTGTGCGTGTGTTGGCAGCATAAAATTGGCATCTCTTCTGTATGGGGAGCCATCAGAGTTGCCTGAGGCGGGCGTGATATGGATATTTCGGGGAAGTTCGAGGATGAGTCTGGCTGCGGTGTTCTGTATGTCTGAAGTTCCTGTGAGAGGTGATTTCTACATAGAGAGTGTTGCTGGTGATGAGGGTCTTTCACAGTGTGTTTCGGGTGCAGGGACAGCCACCTGAAGATCTTATGTAAGATGCACTGGGTGCGAAAGCAGATGGAGGAGACAGCGTTGATCTTTGTTTTCATGGTAAACCTGTTGTCAATGATGAATCCAAGATTTCTGACATGTGAGTGGCTGAGGGTCCTAGGTCTGATGGCCACCAGGAGTCATTGCATGTGTTGCTGCTGTAGCCAAAGATTAGTACTTCTGTCTTTATTGTGTATAACTGCAAGCAGTTGATCTTCATCCAGAATGCAACATTTGTCATGCATCTGTGGTAGTTAGTTCGGATGGTAGATGGCACAAAAAGTGCTGCAGTCATTAGGTGACATTTAACCTTCCATGCAACTGGCGCATTGTCCTGCACCATATACTACAACTTCCTGTAAATGCAAATCTTTCAATTGGGGACTAGCCAATTTTCACATATTTTTTGGGATCAGAGCATATGCACAGGGACTTGGGCAACCGTACCCCAGTGTGCAAATTGGACAAATAAGCATATAATAGCAGTCAGCAAATAAAGAGGGCACCACAGAGAAGAGGCACTTTTTCACAGTGAGTGTAGGGGAGATGGAGAATTGATAT
Organism: Pleurodeles waltl; assembly: GCF_031143425.1. NCBI lineage: Eukaryota > Metazoa > Chordata > Amphibia > Caudata > Salamandridae > Pleurodeles > Pleurodeles waltl. The sequence goes on from NC_090439.1 coordinate 606,147,785, forward strand.
TGATATTGAGTTATTTTATGTAGCACGTGAATGCCTAAGGCATCTTGGCACTGAATCTGTTACGATAAGTGATGAGAGACCAGAAGCTAAAATATAATACCAAAGAGGCCCTGTAACAGATCACATCAAATGAGAGAATAATCAGGTTTTGAGATGTTTCCTGAAGCAGAATAGAATAGACGAACATCTAAGATGTTCAGGTAAGATATTCCAGAGTGGAGATGTAGTATAGATAAAACCCCTACCTCCCTATTTCCTAGTTATGATTTGGAGAGCAAAATTCTTCTTCGAATATACTAGGAGAGATTTTTTTTACAAATATTATGGCCCTTCACCATACGGAGTCTTATGTGCTAGACAAAAAGCCTTGAACATCATTTTGTTCCTCACAGGAAGCAAATGAATTAAGTGAATATTGGTGAATGCCTAGATATAAGTCATTACAATAGTCCAGCCTAGACATAAAGAAGGCAGTGACCACTGACTTCCGAAGTCCATATGGGATGAAAGGGAGAAATTTCTTTAAAGTGTGCAACAGGAAAAAGCAATAGGAGTTCAGTTTGTTGATCTGTGAGTTTCTGCATCTGAAGAAGATACTCTGCCTTCAACTACTCCTCACAAACTTCTTGCCACTGCTGAAGCTGACTATGAATGTGTTTAACAACACATTCCACATTTCTTGCTGGACACTCTTACTATTCATTGGAGACTAACTAGTTGGGGGAAAGGGCTCCCATACTCACACTAGGAGCCTATCCCTATTCTACTGGACAATATCTGACAAATACCATATTCTTTTATCCTTACCTCAAGCTATGGACTCCTGGAATAGGGCTCCAGGTGGGGATCAGCAGTTTACTATGTTGTTTTCCAGCTAATAGTTTGTTTTCAGTTGTCCTGTTTATTTATATCCCAGTTGATACACACAGTGGTCACTCTAGGAGGTGACTCAATAGTTGTACTGTTCACTAAGCATATCATACATACATGAAAATGTACCCACACCAAACATCATGACAACTTTACAATTATTGTCACCTAACATAGTGGGTTTAAATCCCCCAGTTAAGTTTCCAGCATTGTTGAATCAGCTCAGGCAGAAGGAGGTGGAGATGGCGCTGCTTTAGGAGCCTCATCTTCTTAAAGCGGACTTCCTATAGTGGTACCGAACACAATATTACTTTTCATATGCCTCAAGTCCGGGTGTGGAATCACATTCTCCCAGGAACCATTTTGGGCATATTAAGCCCTGTGATACCCAATGTCAACTAGGCCTGTTTCTGTTGAACAACAACCTATCATGAACTGTGTTATTGAAATGCTGATTTAGCTTGGATCGCATTATGTTGCAAGGCTTGCTATTTCTACAGCCATCATGAGACATAATCGCATGCTAGCTGAAGCAATCTTCCTTCTCGAAAGTACCATCTTGTGCACTTATTGTTCCTATTTCTGTTTATAGAGATATCACACTATATTAGACACATAGGACATATTTTGTAAGTTCCTGTCTGTGATTTATTATCCACATATGGTTCGCTATGAAGAATTAAAGTTAAACAACTTTAGCAATCTTGCAGAAATGAATATACGTCAATGTCAAGAACTGATGAAATATACAAGTTTGCTTGTTATTTAATGATATATAACATCAAGTATTACTTCCTTATTCAGACTGTTCAAGATTGATCTTTTATGCTGTTCAGTCTGTGTGTGCACGTAATAAAACTACTTTACTTATCTAAGGAGCAGCCTGGTCTTTGGTTTCTGAGCAGATGGGGCTGAGCTGATTTCGCTTCACACTGGCGTGTAGCAATCCTCCTCTGCTGGGACCTATTGGTTAAAGTAGATAACATATACAGGGACCTGGAGGGTAGACAGGTGGGGGTATGTGGCACGTGGGGGACTACTCTAACAACCACTACCTCCATAAATTGTCCCAACTGGTATAGAGAGGAGTTTACTAGCAAATTCTTCCCTAGGATCTCCCAGTTTGTGGCAGGTGATATTGTTTTGGGCAGCAAACTCAGTACTCCCTTAAACCCGGGACCGGATCGCTCCCAACCTAAACAAGGTGAACTCCACCCTCCTATTGCCCTGACTCAGGGGCTATCTGACCTGACTTTGGTTGATGCCTGGCCACCATTCCTGTGAACAGGACTACATGTTCTGTTCTAGAGTATATGAAACCTATTCATGTTTAGACTACTTTCTGATCTTGCAATCCCTGCTACCTACAAGGTCCTTTCCCCTGTGTGGCTGTTAGTGGGACCCGATGACCCACAGAGACCAATCCCATTGGCCCTGGTTTACAAATGAGATTGCACTCAGGGACCCAACCCTGCATAACCATATTAAAGACATAATAGGTGCGGAATGATATGGTCATTTTATACTATGGAAAAACACAGCAATAATATGCAATTGTGTCATGAAATTTGAAAATGTCTGGTGCCCCTTCACTACTAAAAGGTTTGGAAAGTACAGGGGGAATGTGACAATATACATGATATTTTAGGCTTTGGAGTCTGTGAAATATCATTTTCCAAGATGGAGAGCCGGACATCCCCAGTAGGGCAATTGGACTAACTCTCATCATGATATTCAGGGCTTTATGCATCGAATGACCAGAGAAGCTTCTCGTGGGTCTGGGCTTGGGTCACATAATGCTGTGGCCGCTTGCATTGCGATATGCTATGTTACCCTGTATCATTATATGCTGTCAAAGAGGGTGTCTTTATCTCCAATAAAATTCAACATAAAGTTGCAAAAATAAAAACAGGTGCTGTTGATGAAACATACATCATCTGTGTAGACACTTGCTCTTACTATCTATAGCAGGGATAGCAGTCCAGTTGTGGGGCTTGTGTACCGTCCAGTTAAATTACGGTACCTCAGCTGAGATGTGCTGTCACTGCCCAATAAAAGTAATTTCCCAAGGACAAGGGTTGGTACTTTTATAATAAATTTAGCACCCTTTCTCAGAAATGTTTCTTATTGCTCATTGAAGGGATGCTCATCATGACATGAAGGTTTGCTCCTGTGCAATACCTAAATGGCAGTCATAATATGAAGCTTTGGTATTGGTTGTTAATTGTATTTTAGCCTTAATGATTTTTGTTACCATGACTAAAGAAACATATTGAGGCCTTGCTTCATTAGTCAATAAATATATGGCAAATGTGCTTATAGGTTTAACACTGTTCATGAAAATATTTAATCCCAATTTAGAAGGTTTGCAGTTGCCCAATATTTTTATGGCAGAATCGCTGAGAGTATGTGATGATTTGCATGAAATGTGCAAACACTCCACTAAACATTGTTGATGCTAAGTAATAAAATCTCATTATCCCCACTGACAATTTGTGGTACATTACAATATTGTAAAGTATTGAGAAATATTAGTAATGTCCACTAATAGTATAATTGCTCTGCAGATAAGCATTGTAGTTCCACATAACAAACAGAGGTGCAAGCTGTACCAAGACATTTTGGTAATGTCAATAATGAATACAGTTCACCGCCATAGACCTTCCATATGCTTAGCGAATATCCAGTGGTCTACACTTTAAGGGCCACATTTATACTTTTTGATGCAAAACTGCGCAAAAGCAGTTTTGCGTCAAAAAGGTTACCACTGACTAGTGCCATTTTTTAATGCCACCCGGGCGTCATATTTATTCTATGACGCTGGGTGGCGCTAAAAAATGGTTAAAGTAATTTTTTCCGACGGTAACCATTGCGTCTTGACGTAAGACAAAATGACGTTAATGGAAGAAAAATGACTCTAATCTGGTTTACGACATGTAAACACGTCGCAAAACAGAAATGCACCATTTTGCCCATAATAGCCTCAAATACAGACGCAAACAGAGAAAACAGTGCAAAGGAGAGGCAAAATGGAGCCAGGAAGCCAGGAGAGACCCTAGGGAGACCCCATTCAAACAGGAACCAGCCAGGGTGACACTGAAAAGACCTAGGGGAGGGAGAAGAAAAAGAGAAAGTGTCAGTTCATCACAGAATAGCACAAAATACTGGTGAGAGAGGTGACGGGACATCTACATAAATTCTAACTACGTGTCAACATAGTCACCTTGAGTGGTGGGTACAGTGGATAGCAGATGCACATACAAGTAGATGTGTTGTAGCTGCCAATGTGACAGATCAGTCGTAAAAAGGTGATGAACATGTCAAGAGAGGATCTGGAGGCAGGGCGGAATCACTAGGCCAACACAAAAGTTCACTGTACACCCATGGGAAGACCCTGAGTCCCAAGCATAAGATACACGAAGTAAGGGAGTACCCAAAGAATTTTAATTAGCATTAAACTAAAATAAAAATAATGAAGAACACCTATCCTAACTATACATTACCAACAACTGACCCTAACTACTCTATGCTAAACTTACCTAACACATTTAACAACACACTCTCAACATTGGCCCACCACGCCCCTTATATCACGAGACACATGCAGGACAACAGATACCTATATACATACTACCTATATCTAAACAAATATATTTTTTGGGTAAGATATATATATATATATATATATATATATATATATATATATATATATGTATATTTTTATATATAAGACATAAATGCCCCAACATCACACCCACCCACCCACATAGTAAAATGTAAAAAGTAGAAAACCCATCACCAAACCTACTTATCCTAAGTAAACTACTAACCTACTCTAACCTGACACTAGTCCCCTAAATCCCACAACAAAACATTAAAACAAATGATGAGGGAGGGGACTGAACTGGGGTGAGAGTCATTAAGCCAATCACAGATTGGCCCTCTTGAGTTTCCTCTTGATGATTTTGAGTCTCTTGGTGTTTGTCTCCACCTCCTTCTCAAGAGTCTCCAACTTTTTGAGGACCAGTGCGATATCCCTCTGTAGGTCCTTAATTGAACTCATGTCCAGGGCAGCAGGAGAGGTCGGCTGCGGCACGGATGTTGAGGGTGGAGCTGGGGCTGTTGTGATGGTAGAAGCTGTGGCCCCCTGCACAGCGGTGGTGCTTGGTCCTTCTAGTGTGGGCAGTATGGGTCCCCCTGGGGTGAATACCCGCCACTCCCCGGTGGATTGCTTTGTGCAATGGCGGCATGCCATCCTCCGGGAGCCCAGATTCCACTGCCAGGTTGTGCCTATAGCGGACTTCCCTCTTCTGAAAAGCCCACAGTTCCTTGTTGTTCATGATGGCAGCTGTTAAATTGAGGCAGGCATCCATCAGTGTAAGCATTGTGTGGAGTATGTACAGATTATTAGGTTACACTCTACATCGAATTGCACATGCACTCAAACTCAAATTCTGGACAATATTTCAAACGCATGACGTACATGCGTTTTTTTTTTAACATTTCCTTTATGTGTCGATTTAACAGTAAATCAGCATTGAGACGAGTGCGAAGGTGGCATTCACACTAAATGCTCATGGGTCATATACTTTGCATTTGCAGATGTTTTTGATGTATTTGCATAATTTTTTTACTCTATTCCTGATTGCGTGATTATGTCCATTGTCTTTGGATGCAAAAAAATGGCGCTAATTCAGAGCAAACAGAGTATAAATATGCCCCTAATTGTTTTGCTTTCAGCTGTTGTATTATGATATCTGCATGATAGGATGTAATATACATCAACCTGTTTTGTATCATTCCTAATATCAGTTCCGCCCCTGATCGGGAGACTATGGTGAAAGGGGCTCTGCAGCTGTGTCTGAGGGAAGCACATAGATCGTCAGCTACACCTGCGTACAATCCCACATGTTTTTAGAAGATCACATGTGCTTATGTAAATGAATTTGCTCACATATTGCACACTTTCTAGTACAGAAAGAAAGATGTCATGTGAGAAATGTTGTTTTTCCTGACTGTGACACTTGTGATTGGGACACTTGTGAATTAGGTAAAACGTTCATGAATTGAGGCCCAATATGAGGTAGACATCTGTTGATGTTGGGTCATGCATACACTCCGGTGCCATCTGTTTCAGTTTGCATATGGCCTATAATATTTCATGTTGAAATCCATCAGGGCAAATAATAGGGTGTTTTCAGAAACTTCACCTCATTGTACATTTAGTAGCTATTATTACTATTCATGTTCTACAAAGTGCTGCTCACAAACGTGTGTGTGGAAACCTCTGCCCATCTCTACTCTGGTGAGATTTCTATCACCTAGGAGGTGATTTTAACACATGTATTCATATATTCTGAGAGTAATCTGGAAAGAACGAGAGGAAGTGGCTGTAAAATGGGGATTACTTATTCCTTAATTAGTGGGTTTTAGAGTGGGTAAGGAGGGACTTGAGGAGGGATATGCAAATAAAAAGCACACAGAGTAAGGCAAATACTTTTCACAAGCTGCACTTCTAATGTTTCTACAACCAGAAAAGGCATACAACAATAGTAAATGTATTCCAGCCTAGTCGTGAAGTAAATCCAGCACTGCACATTGCCACCTATAGGTACTGCATCAATCTCTCTCACAGAAAATGAAGGAAGCACCAAATACCAATAGAAATGTTTAGGAAAATAATGGGTTTTCTAAATATCTAATATATTTGTATTTTTTTAAATAAATAATTAAAAGTTTTAGAATTATAATCCTTGCAGCACACTTCCTAATGCAATGAGTGGTGGCTCTGGACACCACCACCCATCTAGAAGGGAAACCTACAACAGCATCAGTCAATTGCTGTGAGACCTGACATCCTTGGGGTGACATTTTTCTTAAAATATTTTGCCTCTACCGCTCCTGTTTTGCTGGATTTGTTTCTGTTGGCTTTAGTAGTCTTTGCAATTTACCACTGCTTACCATTCCTACATTTTCTACACCTAATTGCCACAACCATTTATCTTGTAAGTCCATAGTTAATGGTACTGCTTGTACCCAGGGCCTGTAAATTAAATGCATTCATTGTGTCGCCCAATAAATAGCCCTTTAAAGCATGTCTCTTTCCTTTAATGCATGCAAGTCTCTCCTAAGGTACACCCTACAGGCTCACAGGATAGGGTGCAGTGTATTTCAAAGGTAGGTCATGTACCTTTAAGTTTTAAATGTCCTTGTAGTGAAAAACTCATAAAGCTGTTTTTAGCTGCTGGAAGGCCTACCTCTCCCAGTGGCTAACACTGTGTTACCTTATCACACTTACTAGGTGATAACTTTGGATTGTGAGCATTTAAAGATATCCTGTTTATACTCAAATTAATTGTAATTGAAAACCCCCTTCAACGAAAACCACCGGCTCAATTTAAGCACTGACATGATGGAAGGTGCTACTTAGGTTGACAAAGTGACAACTGTGAGAGAAGGGCACAGGTCTGAGGGAGGGCCAGATCTGACTTTGTCTAGCATATTCTGCACTGGCTCCTAGGCTCATACTCTGCCTCCCACACAGCACTCATACTCTTCACACACAAACGCACACACACCGCCGAAAAACCAAGAAAGCAAGGAAGGACGTACTCTGAAAGCACATCAACTCCTCCACATACAACTCTAAGGAACTCTTCTCAGTCATCAACGAGTTCACAGATCCCCCTCCAAAGCCACAAGCATCCCCCATCACAGGATCTCTGCGACAAACTCATCACCTTTTTCCACAGCAAGATCCAGGACATCTACAACAGCTTCTTCAGGAAAATCCTGGCACCGGAACCTGTGACCGACCCAACCCCCAGAACCCACCCAGACCATCTACTGCTGGTCCACGCTCACCACAGAGGAAACAGTCAGCATCATGAACAGCAGCCACTCCAGAGCCCCCACAAACCCCTTCCCACACCAGATATACAGCAGAGCCAGTGCATCCATCGCCACAAAGCTCCGGAACACAGTTAACTGCTCCATCAACACTTGCACCTCCTCCAAGGACTGGAAACATGCCAAAATACGCCCTCTTCTGAAGAAACCTTCACCCGCACCATCAGAACAAAAAACTTCTGGCCCATCTTCCAGTTACCCTACCCCGCCAAGTATTGGTGAAAGCAATCAACACACAACTATGGAATTTAATCGAGGCCAACAACTCCCTTGACGGCTCAAAGACCTGCTTCCGCAGCAACCACAGCACAGAGACAGCCCTTCTGTCAGCCACCAATGATAACTGATTACTCCTAGACCATGGCCACAATGCAGCGCTCATACTCCTCAACCTCTCAGCAGACCTTCTACACGGTCTCCCCACAGCACTCTCCCCACCAGACTCCACGGCATAGGAATCCACAGAAGAGCCCTGGAATGGATCCATTCCTTCCTCTCTGGGAGGACGCAGAGGGCCAGACTCCCACACTCCACATACAGACCCACATGTGTCAACTACAGAGTCCTCCAAGGATCCTCACTGAGTCCCACACTGTTTAACGTATGCATGGCCCCTCTCGCAGCCACCGTCAGAAGCCTTGGTATGAACATCGTGTCATATGCTGATGACACACAACTCATTGTTTCCCTCATCGAAGACCGGACCCGGCCAAAAGGAACTTCACGGAGGAAGGGAAGCTGTCGACACCTAGATGAGAGAAATCTGTCTCAAGCTCAACTCTGACCAGACTGAGCTCATCATCTTTGGAAATGCCACCTTAGCGTGGGATGACTCCTGGTGGCCCACATCGCTCAGCACCCCCCTGCACCTTCTGAGCATGCCCGCAACCTAGGCATCATCCTCAACTCCTCCCAATCCATGACCGGCCAGGTAAACTCTATGGCCTCCTCCTGCTGGCACACACTCTGCAAACTTTGGAAGATCTTCAGATAGATCCCAGCAGACTGTTGCAGGACAGTCACCCATGCCTTAGTCACAATCTAGCTCGACTACGGCAATGCCCTCTATGGCGGCACCTCGACTAGAAACTTTCAAAAACTACAACTCATCACGAGCGCCATCACCAGACTCATCCTCGACCCCCCATGTCGAGAACACAGCTCCCAACACCTGAGGACCTTCCACTGGCTCCTGGTCAAGAAACAAATCACCTTCAAGCCACCCACCCACACATACAAGGCCATACAGAACGCAGGGCCAGCCTATCTGAACCACTGCGTCTCCTTCCACACCCTGCCAGATCCCTCCGCTTTGCCAAAATGGCCCTGGCCACCATCTCTCGCATTCGTAATACAACCACCGGAGGAGGATCCTTCACCTACATCGCAGCAGAGAGCTGGAACAACCTCCCCCTGAACCTCAGACAAGCCCATCACTCACCATCTTCAGGAAGAACCTCAAGACGTGGCTCTTTGGATGAGGCCCCTCCCCTCCACACCAGCACCTTGAGACCCTCACAGGTGAGTAGCCACGCTTTACAAAAACTGATTGATTGAGTGATTCACACACAAAAGAATTTAACTCAAGACATACCCTGTTTTTGTCACTCAAGAAGAGTAGGAGCCTTAAAAGAGGAACCTGTTGCCTGGGTAGTACTGGTAATCCCCCCACTTCAAAAGCTGGCATCAAGTATACATATTGGGCCTCCAGAGCTAATCTTCAGTAAATTCCTGGAACTGTGTATATTACAGACAAAGAACTGCCCTGCCACCAGAGGACTGCCCTGCTACTTCCAGAAGGCTGCCCTACTATTTGAGGGCTTTCTTGGTCTCTCAGTAAGAAGCCTGGACCTGGCCCCTTCATCCTAGGCTAACCTGAATGACTCCAAGGATCAGTTGACTGACCTTCTGTCTGAGCTACAGGGATGCAATACGTGTCAGGGCCTTACTTGCAACTTCCCAGTGGATCTGCTGCAGTATACCTGCCCAAACCTGTACCTATACTTGCTTGAGCCCTGCTGGCCTCTGCTGGAGTGACATCCTGAACCCCAAGAGGTGCCTACTCAGGTCCTGGACCCTTGGTGGTATCAGTTGAGCTCTTTCCAAGACAAAGGTTGAAATCCTGATTTTATGGGCTTTTTGTAAATGGGCCAGTTCATGCCAAGACTGTGCCGCCCACATGGACAACCAAAACAAGATGTGCGGATATCACTACAGCAACAACAGCCAGCAGTGACCACCAATGTGATGCTCCAGCAACAACCATCTGTGACACTAGCTGGATCTTCACTCTACAGTGATCACCATCCACAATGCCAGACCTGCCCTTTACTCCACAGTGACAACCATCCCGGACCCTATTCCTCCTCCTCACAGCCTTCTCCAACATGAACAGAACTCTTAGGCCCAGATTTAGGAGGGCCTAGCACCTCCTTGCACCACATTGGCATCATTTTATATGATATTAATGTGGCCCAACAAGGACAAATGTGCTGCGCCATATTTACAAAGAGGCACAGTGCATGCATTGCACCATTTTGTACCCCTTGCGCCACATTATGCCTGCATCAGGTATAATGTATGCAAGGGGGCGTTCCCCTGTTAGGGAGCCACAAAAATGGCACAGTGGAAACAAAGAGATTCCACTGCTACATTTTTTGTGCATATTTTTAATGCCTGTACAGAGCAGCCATTAAAAGGGGGCATACCATTGTTTTCAATGGGCCCCCATTTACTCTGCAGGATTAGCACCAACATTTTGGTGCTAATCCTGCACAGTACATCAATAGTGTCAAAAATGTTGATGCTATTGCCCCTCCCCTGTGCCATGGTGTGCCGTATTTTAAATACGGCGGACACCTGGTGGCAGTAGGGGAGCACTAGGGGGTGCAAGAAAAGTGATGCTGCATTGGATGCAGCGTCACTGTTCTTAAATTTGGCCCATCATTTTAGATTTTGAGAAGGCAACAGTTTCAGCGGTATGTGACCCGTACTCTATCGCAGTAGGCCAGAATGTTTAAGTTACCCCAGGTCTAGCATGATCAGATGACCATGAGTAGTACTTTGTGCTTTTAAATGCTATATCTACCTAACACTTAATTTAATTTCTGCCCTTCTGATATCATTTTATTTGTTAAAATGCACTCTAGTTTTCTGACTTTATTACTCTTTGTGTGCTTATAAATACTTCACACATTGCCTCTAAGTTAATATTGACTGCTTTTTTTGTGAAGTTATCAGATGATTAAGCAGAGGTTAATTTAGTGATTCTACAGTTCAATCTGACAGGGGTTTTGGTTGATGCCTTAGTGAGGCTTTCTCTCCTGCCCCCAACCAATAACCCACTTTCTTGCAATCACATACAGACTGACCATATAAGTAATTAACTAACACCCAAATTATTTTTCTGCCTTCACTATATTGGTGAAGTCCCTTGTTGTGTTCTGCTTCATTTTGAGGAAGAATTATTTTAGGAGGAAAGAGATGCTTAACAGGCAAAGGATCAACATTTTTGGCATGTCAAAGTATGCAGACATTGCCAGATACTGTTTCTCACCTGATATGATACTTAAAATGGCTGCAGACTGGAAGCAGGCACTTTATTCATTTACAGCTCACTCCTCAGCTATCCCTGGCTATGTCAACATACTTGCTGGATCATTCTATAGGGTAAACTCTGACAACATAGATATGTCACATACAAGTCAGTCTGATCTTGCACGTCAGCTGCATCTTCTGTCAGTCAGATCTTGCACGTTGGTTGTCTTCTGGGGATTTGTATCATATGTGGCTCATTGGTAAACAAGAACACGTCACACTGGTGCTACATGTGCATCTGGGGATGGCATGCCACACATACTCATTATTCACTGCAACACAAAAGCCACACATTCTGACAGTCACAAATTGTATGAAGGCATTATGAAATGCATTTGTAATAGAATCACATTTTAAATAATATTGTGTCTCTGCAACAGGTAATGCTATGTATAATCTATCCCCCCCATCTCCCCACACCCTACAGATGTCCAATTACAAAACCCCACAGAAAGAAAAGTTAGGGCACTTACAGGTACATTAATGAATGGACTTTTGATGATTTAGACCAAAGGAAGGGTTTGGTGTACTCCCATTTACTTTTACCCAGCCCTGAACCCTAAAAACCAAAAGAGCTGAAAAAGTAGAGATTGGATCCTATCTAGAGTTTGATGGACAGGTTACTCTGTCACAAATGTCAGAACTCCCATTATGTGGGGTCATTTGTGATTTGTTTTTTGCAAACTTCCACTTTGGGTTTGCTTTTGATGGCAGTACTTCTGAAGGCACAGAGATCACCCCTGGTCCACAGATGATATCCAAATATGGTGGACATCTGTCTATCAGGGTGTTGGATGTAATGTCTTCCGACATCCTGCCAGAAAGAGTAAACCTCATCATAATATAAATCAGGTCCATGATACTCACCACTTTTTGCCATCAATGACCCTAAAGGGCAGCAAAGTATGTGTATGAGTACATTCTGGTTATGATAATAAGGGCCCAATTTAGAGTATGACAAATCAAAGCCATATATGAGTGCAGTTATTAATCAATAAAAAAAAACATTGTGTGTATGTAGGTGGCATTTCTATAGCACAATTCAAGCTAAATGGCAGCAGACCCTTGTATAGTGTCAGAGACAATAAGTGATAGAAGAGGCAACTAGTTTATACACTGTTAGTGCATTGTGGTGTAGTGTTCCTTAAAGAGATGTGTCTTGAATCAGTAGAGTTAGGGTCTAAGAAGCAAAGTTATAGAAAACCCCTATAGTGTGTTAGTGATTGTTAGCAAAATTACATTTTTGTATTGGATTGAGAAATAAGTCCTGTGTGTTGGTCTGCACACTTGTATTGACTTCTGTCCCAAATGAATCAACCACTTTAATCTGAGGAGTGAGTGTATGAAATGAATAACAATTAAAAAAGGCATTAATATAAACATAATTTCTTTTCTTATGGTATATGTTATAGGCTGCATTTGATGGGTATGTATAAGATGTGCACTTACCAATGTGGTTATGGAGCAGGACAGAGTTGGGTCTATGATTGTATGGACATTTGTAGTGACATAGAGGAAGGTAAATTCTTCCCCAAGATTGTAGTATTATTGTGTACAGTAGGCAGACACTTTAGCAGTTAAGGGTGCATTGAGGAAAACACAGCTCACTTGAGGAGGAGAGATAGATGGCCCTATAGGATGCATTATAACCAATTGGATCCTTGAAAACTTCTCATTTATCTGTCTCCTCTTACCTTGACATTTTTCTTTATGTCTCTTATTGTGTGGTCCTCCTACCTCTAATGCATTCACTGAGTCAGTGACCTTCTGCCACAAGGCTGCCTTCTGTGCCATAGTGAGGGGGAATGGGGCAGCCAATATATAGTTTCTGTAGTGTTTCATCACACATTTAACTCCGAGGAGTGTCTCCTCATCAGTGAAAATTCTCTTCCTCTTCAGATTTGAAGTAGGTCTCCATCCTTGAAGCCAATTGTGTTTCCTGATGTTTGGAGGATCACAAACAGGAACAGGAGAAGATAATAACCTATGGTATTGCCAATATCAACGTGGATTGAAGATAAAAGGTGTCTGATTTGTTTGATTTGTGTCAGATGTAGGTTATTTTCTTATTCACTTTCATGCAAAGGTAGCCATTCTGTTTGTGAAGGTCTCTGCTAAGCGTGTGGAATTTAAATATGGTCTTAACGTTACTACTAGTAACCTCATGGTCATAAGGCACATGGTAATGAACTCCACCGCCTGAAATCAGAGGATGGAGAAATCTAAGTCTACACCTAGGAATAACTTTACAAAGGGAAATGTTAAACAGCAAAAAGCAGTAAAGTTACTCCTTGGTGTAAGAGTAAATGTATACATGTATAAATCTACACTTAATTTACCACTGTAAATTGGACCCAGTGAGGCATATTTACTAGAAGTGGTGCAGCGCGGATGCTGCTCTAAAATTGGCTGTGCTACACTGCGTCACTTCCGAAATGCAGGTATAATGGTGCATCTCTGTGGTTCTCCCTGCACTGGCACTAAATTAGCTGCAGAGTGCCAATGCAGCCACCCATGTGCCATGGTGCAAGGATGGCTGCGTTGGGGGGGAGATTGTTTTTGTGCAGGAAGGGACACCTTCCTTCACAAAAAAAAAATCTCTAATGGTGATTTGCTCCTTCTATTTGTGCTGCGGAATACAGCACACAAAGAAAGAGCAAAAAACAAGGAGAAATGAAAGCATTTCTCTTTGTTGCACCACTCTAACGCAACTGCTGGGGTAGCCTTAGATTTTGACGCTGCCTCAGGATTATGAAATGTCATAAATCTGGGACAGCATCAACATGCAGTGGGTGTTGCTGTGGAATGCCCACAGCAACACCCATTCGACACACCTTACACACAAAGTGCTGTGTGTTAAGGAACCATATTCACAAGGCAGTGTTAAGCCACAGAAAGTGGCTTAACACCACCTTCTAAATATGGCACAGTGTACAGCACCAATGGAGCGTCACAGAAAGTGATGTTACGGTGGCACTAGGGGCTTGTAAAAAAGCCCAGTGTCCATATCAAGTTAGTGGAATCTAGTGCCAAACAGCATAGTTTTAAGAAAGAGAGGCAGTATGGAATGCAGTGCATGTTTTCTTCAGTCTTATCAAGTGACATAATAGTCTTTTATTTTATTTCAGCAAAATATGTATTTGTTACCTATGTTATAATTATTCTAATGTCTATCAATAACATAAATTAATATTTCTAACTGGAGGATTACAGTCACAAACCAGGAAGATTGCAATCAAACCCACTATTGGACGCACTCAGCAGTGTCAAATCCTCATGGTAGACATACTCCCACAAGACTCTCTAACAATAATGTTCACAGTAGTAAATACCTGTTAGACTTTTCATCCTTGGCGTGGTCTCCCTTAACTTTTTGCCTCTGTTCCCCAGGTTGTAGATGTGTGCTGGACTCTGATTTTGCTGTTTTTGTTATTCTGGGCACTTTACCGCTGCTAACCAGTGCTAAAGTGCAAGTGCTCCTTTACAAAATGTGTATGTAATTGGCTTATGCATGATTGGCATATTTGATTTACTAGTAAGTCCCTAGTAAAGTGCACTACAGGTGTCAGGGCCTGTAAATCAAATGCTACTAGTGAGCCTGCAGCACTGGTTGTGCCACCCATATATGTAGCTCTGTAATCATGTCTCAGACCTGCCATTGCAGTGTCTGTGTGTGTACTTTTAACTGTAAATTCGACTTGGCAAGTGTACCCACTTGCCAGGCCTAAACCTTCCCTTTTCCTACATGTAAGGCACCCCTAAGGTAGGCCCTAGGTAGCCCCAAGGGCAAGGTGCAGTGTACGGTTAAGGTAGGACATATAGGGGTCATTCCAACCCTGGCGGTCGGTGTTAAAGCGGCGGCCAACCCGCCAACAGGCAGGCGGTAAAAAAAATGGAATTCTGACCCTGGCGGAAACCGCCAACAGAGACCGCCACTTCAACACTCCGACCGCCACGGCGGGACAAACAAACAGCGCGGCGGTCACCGCCAACAGACAGGCGGGAGCCAATGTACCGCCCACCCTATCACAACCCACCAATCCGCCACCTTTTCTGGGGCGGTAGCCCCACCGATAAAAACACGGCGGAAACAGACATTACGTACGGAAAACGCTCACCTCTACACACTCCACGAGGAATCTGGACAGCATGGAACCCGAACTACACATCCTACCAGCTATTGTCTTCCTGCTCCTCTACCAGGAGCACGAACGCCGGCGCAGAAGACACCGGTGAGTACTGCACCTACGACACAGGGGAGGGGAGAGGCAAAAAATTACGGGCACACACATACGCAACACACCCACCCTCACCCTCACCCACAACTACATACACATCAATGCAGAGCAACAACTCAGAGTGACACCCCCCAAACCCCCCGGAAGAATGCAAAGACAAAATAAAATGATCATGAATTTTGAAGTATATTGAACGGCTAAGTAAAAAAATATATCCAACATCTATAACTATATATACAAATGTAAATTGTCCTGTCCAAATTGGGTATCAGCCATTGTTCGTGGGCCAATGGGCCTAAACACATGGGCAAAGCCCACACACGATACCCGAATCCATTGGAGAGAACACTGCAGGGGCATCAGATAGCAAAACTACAGGCACCTCAGGGAAGGGAAGGGGGGGGCACCTCAGCCAGATGAGTCCACGACGCCAGGTCCACGAGGGGCCTCCATGCCCACTGTTCAAGCCTGGGGAGTGCAAAGCCACAGTCTCACAAGTCTCTACAGTGGGTGGATTGCCCACTGTGCCATCCTGGGGAGTGCAAAGCCACAGTCAATCAAGTGGATTACAGACTCCACTGGTTCTGGAGGAGGCATGGTGCCCAGAGTGCTTCGTGCAGCCCTGCCCGACACAGATTCGGCCTTGCCCCTTCTGCCAATGGGCCAGCGGTGCATGAGACTGCGGTGCCCTGTCCAGTGGTGCTTGACTTGAAGGGCCCAGCGGAGCGGTGCAGAGACGGCGGTGCCCAGCGGAGCGGTGCTTGACTTGAAGGGCCCAGCGGAGCGGTGCTTGACTTGAAGGGCCCAGCGCAGCGGTGCAGAGACGGCGGGGCCCAGCAGAGCGGTGCTTGACTTGAAGGGCCCTGTTCAGCGGTTCTTGAGACGGCGGTGCCCTGTTCAGCGGTGCTTGACTTGAAGGGCCCAGCGGAGCGGTGCTTGACTTGAAGGGCCCTGTTCAGCAGTTCTTGAGATGGCGGTGCCCTGTTCAGCGGTGCTTGTCTTGAAGGGCCCTGTTCAGCGGTTCTTGAGACGGCGGTGCCCTGTTCAGCGGTGCTTGACTTGAAGGGCCCTGTTCAGCAGTGCTTGACATGTGTCTCCAGGGCACCAGATCCGGCCATGACATGGATCTCACTCGCCACCCGACATGCGGCTGCCGTGCCCTTCGTGCACATCTGTCTTCTCGCTTGCGGGGCCCTCCTGTGCTGCCGTCCCGGGCCCGTGGGTGTCCTCCTTCACCCCTGGAATGGGGCTGGTGGGGCCCTCCTGGGCAGCTCGCCTGCTGCCGGACTTGTCGGGCGTGCTGCCCTTGCCACCCTTCCCTGCTCCTCTGTGGCCCTTTCCTCCCTTTGTCGGTGTGCCAGGTGGCACCCCACTTCCTGACGGTGCCAGGGTAGTGCCCTTGGAGCCTGCTGTCTCTGGCCTCTCGCGCCGGGCACTGGCTTTCTTGGCTTTCTTTCCAGGGGGTGGGCTGGCTGTATCTTTACTGCTAGCCGAAGTAGCTGGCCTTGAAGGTGGTGGACTCCAAAATCCTTGGACTATTGCCCTTGTAGGTCCTGGTTTTGTGGTGGCTGAGGTGCTGATTGGAGTCTTATGAGATGGAGGGGGTGGGTCAGGTGATGGAAAGAGGTAAATTTTGGACAGGAAAAACTTTTTTGGAGCAGTGGGAAGGGTAGGTGTAGTGGGTATGGGAGTGGAGGAAGAGGATGTGGTTGTAGGTGAGTCAAGTCTGGTGTCTTTGGGTGCAGGTGCTTGTGCTGGAGGCTGTCGTGAGGTGGATGGCTGTTGGGTGGGTGGCTGCCTGCGTTTGTGTGGTTTGTAAGAGGGGGTGACAGACACACTGGGAGAGGACACAGGGGACGTGTAAATGGTAGTGGGGGTGGTGACTGCACGTGTGCGGAGTGTTCTGGTGGGTGTGCTGGTGATGGACGTA
Organism: Pleurodeles waltl; assembly: GCF_031143425.1. Classification (NCBI taxonomy): domain Eukaryota; kingdom Metazoa; phylum Chordata; class Amphibia; order Caudata; family Salamandridae; genus Pleurodeles; species Pleurodeles waltl. Next base: position 606,165,329 of record NC_090439.1, read on the forward strand.
GTGGCTGATGATGTTGTGCATGCAAGTGTGAGTGGAGACGTCACAAGGAGGGAGGAGGGAGACGAGGAGGAGGGGGACACAGAGGAGGCAGTGGCTGTTGGCATGTCTGCATGTGGCTGTTGCTTGGGTGAATGCTTGTGTGATGTGTGGTGCTTATGTCTGGATGAGCTTCCCTTGGGTGTTGAGGTGTGTGCAGGCTGGTCTGTAGGTGTGTCTGTAGGTGTGTCTGGGATAGGCAGAGGTACAGGGGAGTGGGACTGGGTTGAGGAAGTTGGAGGAGGGAGGCAGGAGACAGGGACAATGGCTGCCGACAGTTCTGAGGCCAAAGCGTTGAACGATCGCTGATGGGCAGCCTGACCCGAATGAATGCCCTCCAGGTATGCATTACTCCGGTGCACCTCCCTTTCTACACCCTGGATGGCATTCAAAAGGGTAGACTGCCCAACAATGAGCGTCCTCAGGAGGTCAATGACCTCCTCACTGAGGGCAGCAGGGGTAACTGGGGCAGAGCCTGAGGTGCCTGGGGCGAAGGAGATGCCCACCTTCCTGGGTGAGCGGGCACGGGGCGAAGGCTGAGGGGCTGCTGGGAGGGCGGAGCTGGTGCGCTGGGTGGCGGCTGTACCTGTTTTTGCGGTGGGCACGGATGTTGCCGCCCCCACAAGGGAGCTCCCTTCCGAGGACATGTCTGTGTTGCTGGTGTCACCACGTGTCCCCGCTGTGGAGCTCCCGTCGCCCTCCGTCTCACTGGTGAACTCCGAGTCGGTTGCATGGCCCTCCATGGCCATGTGAGATGCAGCTCCCTCCTGCTCCGATGCCACTTCTCCTCCACCTGATGATGCTAATGCACACATGAACAGGAAGACCACCAAAAAAAGGGGGGGGGGAGAAATAAAGACATGTTGAGTGCATGCATTGGCGACACAGTTGGCGGAGAGGACAGACACAGAAGCCCCCTGCACTACGCCGCGCACTTGGGGTACACTACTCAATCCGTGGGACATGGCCTACAAGCCTATGGACGACAAATCCACACATAGGTGACACAGGGCCATGATTAGCTATACTAGGCAACCTACAGAGGTGGGGGGCGGGGTCACAGGGCCATGCCTAACGGAGGGGCCTAGTCTATGGAAATCGCCCTGGCCTAGGGTTAGCCACAGCCCTCCTCCCCCACCCAGACACCTCCACTGCGTGCAAAGTCAGCAGAATGTATTTGTACTCACCCCCTTGTGTCTGCTGTGATGTCCTCACGCGCCCATCCAAATCGGGGTAGGCCACCGCCAGGATCCGGGACATCAGGGGGGTCAATTGACGAGTGCCACCCCTCCTACATTGGGAGGCTATCCCCAGCAGAGCCTCCGCGGTCTTCCTGCTCCCGCGGCGGATGTCCTCCCACCTCTTGCGGCAGTGGGTGCCCTGTCTGTTGTGGACCCCCAGGGTCCGGACGTCCTTGGCGATGGCACGCCAAATGTCGATTTTCTGATGGGCGCTGACCTATGTGACATGTACAGGGGGAGAAAAATAAACAATCATTTTCTGCATGCTCGATGTGAGTGGCCCCCCATCCCCACCCTTGCCATGTGGCACATGCTCTCCTCTGTCGTTTGATGCATGCCTCATTCGCTTCCCTCCCCACCATCGTTCATTCACCCCACTCAACCCAGGCATTGGCCACAAAGCATGGTCCCAGTGTACTTACCTGTTGGTCTGGAGGACCGTAGAGTAGCTCATACTGGGGGAGGACCCCATCCACGAGTTTCTCCAATTCTTCAGAAGTGAAGGCAGGGGCCCTTTCCCCAGTCGCAGCAGCCATTGTCTCTTCCAGACCGAGGTCACAGCAGCACTTGCAGTATAGGTCCTCTCCTGTGGATGATAAGGTATCGAGTGATTAAGCAGATAGAAAATGGCGGTCACGCCCGCGGCGGTGCGTACCGCGGCAGTGCGTGCCGCGACCGCCGGCGCACATCGTCATTGGCTCCTGAGACCCATAGGGTTCAATGTTAACCAATGCGGCTTTGCGCCGCGGTCTTCGACCGCCTCCCGCCACGGTGTGCCACGCCAGCGCATTGACCTCACATCCCACTGTCGCACTTCACAGGTCAGGCAGCCGCCATTTCAAGGGCCCACATGGCTTAAAATCTACTGCGTCACACATACCTTGGCCTTGCATCAACACTCATACAAGCCATTCAATGCATTGAGAATCGTGTACTGTGCAAGCTGTGGGAACGTACCTGTGGGTTGATTGACTCTGTGCTCCATGTTGTCCTTCCTAGGCTCCGTCCGCTGGGACTTGCGAGGAGATGGAGGAATCTTCCCGTGTACAGACCGCTGGTGGACCTGTCGACAATGGAAGAAAGACATGTCATACTGACATACAGGCTTGACAGAGCCACTATACAGGAACTGTGTGCCCAACTGGAGCCAGACCTGATGTCACCCATCCGCCAACCCACAGGGATTCCCCCTCTAGTGCAGGTTCTGTCAGTACTCCATTTCTTGGCAAGTGGGTAATTCCAAACTACAGTGGCCATTTCATCAGGGATGTCACAGCCTATGTTTTCCAAGGTGTTGTCCAGAGTGTTGTCTGCCCTGTTGGAATACATGCGGAGCTACATTGTTTTCCCTGAGGTGGGCGATTTGGCTACGGTGAAGGGTGATTTCTATGCGCTTGGACATATTCCCAACATCATTGGTGCAATTGATGGGACACATGTTGCTTTGGTCCCCCCCAGCACGAGTGAACAGGTGTACAGGAACAGAAAAAGTTATCATTCCATGAATGTCCAGGTGGTCTGTTTGGCTGACCAGTACATCTCCCATGTAAATGCCAAGTTCCCTGGGTCAGTGCATGACGCGTACATCATGCGAAATAGCAGCATCCCTTACCTGCTGGAACTACTTCAGAGACACCGTGTGTGGCTAATTGGTGACTCTGGTTACCCTAACCTGTCATGGCTACTGACCCCAGTGAGGAATCCCAGGACAAGGGCAGAGGAACGGTACAATGAGGCCCATGGGCGTACTAGGAGGGTGATTGAGCGGACCTTCGGCCTCCTGAAGGCCAGGTTTAGGTGCCTCCATATGACAGGTGGATCCCTAATGTACTCACCAAAGAAGGTGTGCCATATCATCATGGCCTGCTGTATGCTTCACAACCTGGCTTTGCGCCGCCAGGTGCCTTTCCTGCAGGAGGATGGTCCAGATGGTGGTGTTGTGGCAGCTGTGGAGCCTGCGGAGAGTGAAGAGGAGGAAGACGAAGAGGACGACACAGACAACAGGGACAGAGTAATACAGCAGTATTTTCAATAACATACAGGTAAGAATCAACACCGGAATTTACTTTTACTTAAAGTCTCCTGCCTCTCTACTGTCTGAGTTTCCACCCAGTGTATGTTCACTGAGTTGTGTCTTTCCCTTCCAATTTCAGAGATGTGGGCCCCACTCCGTGACCTCTGCTTTGTTTCCCCATGGACTACAGCTGTGTGACAGTGGTATGTTGTCATCACAATGTAACTGGACATTTTGGCACGGTTCTGTGTAATACATTTGTTCAAAAATACAGGCAGACTCCAGATTATTTTTGTGCAATAAGTGTGTCTATTAAAGTGCTCAATTTTGGGTAATGGTTGCAATTCGGTGATGGGTGATGGTGGAGGAATGTCCATGGCAGAGTCCAGATTTTCAGTCTCACAGGTGCATTGTCCATATGCCTGTGGAAGGTGGAGCAGGGGCAGTTTAAGGTTGGACAGGGTGACAATGTGGGACAGTGGGATGACAATCAGGGGGTATCCTTTCCTGGCGGGGGTCTTGGCATCCTACTCTGTCTTCTTCCTAGATCTCAGGCACCGCTTGCGGGGTGGTTCTCCTTCTGCAGGGGGTGGGGTTCTGGTGGCCTGTTGTTCTTGTGTCGGGGCCTCCTGTCCACTAGCGCCGGCGGAGGTGGTAGCCTGTTCTTGGTCCATGCTAGTGACAGGGGCCCTTTGTGGTGCCACATGGTCCCGCAATGTGCTGACAATCTGATTGAGAGCCACAACGATGGTGCCCATTGCGGAACTTATATTTCTGAGTTCTTCCCTGAACCCCATAAACTGTTCCTCCTGCAGTACCTGGATCTCCTGGAACCTGGCCAGGACCGTTGCCATCGTCTCCTGGGAGCGGTGGTATGCTCCCATGATGGAGGATAGGGCCTCGTGGAGAGTGGGTTCCCTTGGCCTGTCCTCCCCCTGTCGCACAGTAGCCCTCCCTGTTGCCCTGTTTCCCTGGGCCTCTGTCCCCTGGACCGTGTGCCCACTACCACTGCCCCCAGGTCCCTGTTGTTGTTGGGGTGGTGGGTTAACCTGGGTGCCCTGGAGTGGTGGACACACCGCTGATTGACGTGTCATGGAGACAGAGGCATGGGCCCGCTGGGTGGGTGCTGTGCTGGTGTTCCCAGAGGGGGGTAGGTCTGCTGTGGCCTGTGGCTGTCTGAGGGGAACCGACTGTCCCGAGGTCCCCGATGGGCCGGGCTGGTCATCTGGGTCCAGGGAGACAGAGCTGCTGTCATCACTGTGGGCCTCTTCTGGGGGTGGAATGGACATTTCTGGACCCTCCTGGGCGGTGTTGTGGCGTTCGGGTCCTGCAGGGGTATAAGAGTATGGTTATTGTTTCTGTGTGTACCATAGAGTGCAATGGGTGGGTGCCTGTGTACCCCAGTGCTGGCATTCCCTTGTGGGGGCTGTTGTGACGGTGGTTTGGGGGGGGGATGGGTATGTGCAGTGGGCATGCTTAGGTGAGGGGTGTCCATGGTTTGTGGTCGCATGCAGGGCTTGGTGTTGGGATGGGTGGGTTGTGATGGTGAGACATTATCAAGGAGGATGTGTGATGGGGGTGGGGGGGGAGGGTGGGGGTATGATTTGGCATTCCGGTGGGTGGGGGGGATGAAGTAGTTGAGATTAGACTTACCAGAGTCCATTCCTCCTCCTACTCCTGCGAGGCCCTCAGGATGCAGGATCGCCAGGACCTGTTCCTCCCATGTTGTGAATTCTGGGGGTTGAGGTGGGGGTCCGCCGCCAGTCTTCTGCACCGCGATGTTGTGTCTGGATACCATGGAACGCACCTTCCCCCGTAGGTCGTTCCACCGCTTCCTGATGTTGTCCCGATTTCGTGGATGCTGTCCCACAGCATTGACCCTGTCCACTATTCTTTGCTATAGCTCCATCTTCCTGGCAATGGTGGTGTGCTGCACCTGTGCCCCGAAGAGCTGGGGCTCTACCCGAACTATTTCCTCCACCATGACCCTGAGTTCAGCGTCTGAAAACCTGGGGTGTCTTTGGGGTGCCATGGGGTGGTGTGGATGAGGTGTGGGGTGGCGTTTGTGGTGATGAGTGTGGTGAGTATGGTGGTGTGTGGTGTTTTGTGCGTGGATGTTGTGTGAGTGATGGTGTTATGTGCCTGTGAATGCTCTGTACTAGCTGGTGGTGTCTCTCTCTGGCCTTAGTCAATAAATGGTGATCGTAGGGGTTTGTGGGTGATGTGGGTGTGTGTTTTATATTGTGTTGGGTGTGTGGGAGTGGTGTTTGTATTTGTATCAGGTGTGTGTGTTTCAAAATGACCAATGTGGCAGTGTTTTGGAGCTGTGTGTGTATTTTGACCGTGGCGGTGTGTACCGCCAATGGAATACCACGGTTGAAAGACCGCCACGTGGATTCGTGGGTCGAAATGGAATGGTCATATTTCTGTTGGCGTGACGGTGGAGGTTTGGTCATCGCCAGTTTCTCGCTGGCCGTTGGTGTGGCGGACTTTTGTGGATGTCGGGTTTTTGGCGGTTTGCCTGTTGCGGGTCAGAATGACCGTGGCGGTTTGCCGCGGCGGTGTTATGGCGGTCTTCTGACCGGCGGTAAGCACCTTTTACCGCCGAGGTCAGAATGACCCCCATAGTATTGTGTTTTATATGTCCTGGCAGTGAAATACTGCTAACTTCGTTGTTCACTGTTGCAAGGCCTGTCCCTCTCATAGGTTAACATGGGGACTACCTTTAAATCTGATTAAAGTGTAGATTCCCTTTGGGAGCGGATGGACATGTGGAGTTTGGGGTCTCTAAGCTCACAATTTAAAAATAGATCTTTTAGTAAAGTTGATTTTAAGATTGTGCGCTTGAAAATGCCACTTTTAGAAAGTGAGCATTTTCTTGCTTATCCCATTTCTGTGGCTCTGCCTGTTTGTGGATTCCCTGTCTCGGTCAGTTTGACAGTTGGACTGGTTGCACCTCACACTAGACAGTGACACAAAGGGAGCTGGGGTGTAGCCTGCATATCCTGATGAGCCATCTGTGCTAGGAGGGAGGGGAGGAGTGGTCACTCGCACCTGAAAGGGCTGTGCCTGTCCTCACACAATGCAGTCTCCGACCCCCTGGTGAGTGTCTGGGGCCTGGCCTGGGCAAGGCAGGATTTCACATTCACAAGAGACTTTACTTTGAAGTAGGCCTACTTCAAAGGAGAAATTGGGTATAAGAAGGGCACCCAAAACCACAGACTTTAGAAACACTTATGGAACCAAGAGGAACCTCTGCCTGGAGAAGAGCTGAATAGCTGAGGAAGAAGTGATGCCCTGCCTGTGACTGTGCTTTGGGGAGCTTTCCTGCAGTGCTGCTTCTGCCAGAGTAAGAGGGCAAAGACTGTACTTTGTGTGCCTTCCATCTTGTGAAGAAATCTCCAAGGGCTTGATTTAGAGCTTGCCTCCTGTTGTTTGAAGTCTCAGGGACAGCAAAGACTTCTCTCTGCCAGCACCTGGAGTCTCTGGAGAGACTCCTGCTCTGACAAGTGGTGCCCTATCCAGTCCCTGGGCCCTTAAACGGAAAGCTCGTGGAAATCCAAGGAAATTGACTTTGGGTGACTTCGGACGGACAACGCTGCTGAATCCGGTGACACCGCCTGCACCCGACGCCGTGACCTTCGCAGGAACACGACGCTCTTCGCAGGCCCGAAGCGGTTGGGATTTGGACTTGTATTTGTACTTGACATACAGTGATTCAGTGTACACTACTGTTTGAGTTCAGACCACTATGTGACCACATGCTACTTGTTTGGTGATCTTTTGATTTTGTTCTCTTTGGGACTGTTTTTGTTCTACTTCCATTTTTTTTCCGCTGATTCCTTAATTGACTTTCTTTGGAACTTCATTTGGGAACTTGTTTTTCTGCCTTTGGAACTTTGCACTTGTTTTTTAATCTTCCTCATGTCCCATGCTGGAGATGCATCAGTTGGAGCTAACTTTGACCTTGAGAAATTGGAGAGTTATACCAAAGCTCAGTTGAAGCAGTTCTGTAAAAGTTTTGACTGTCCCATTAAGAGCTCATCCAGGAAGTAGGAGCTGCAAAAGGCGCTGAGGGCCTGAGTGACAGCCAAGAGCACTGAAGGGCACACAGAGGATGAGGGAGATGAGGAGGATGAGGAAGAGTGTTCAGTAGACAATGGTATTGTGGGTGGGCCTGTTATGTCCAGGGAGATGGTCTCCAGGGCAGGTAGCAGTGTCTCATCCAAGGGTCTGACACCTGAGGAGTTACAGGACAGACAGGCAGAAAGGGAGTACCAATTGGAGCAGAGGTGGCTAGCTCTTGAGGAGAGGAAGTTAGCGATGGCTCATGAGCTTAGCTTGAGAGAGATGGATCATAGAACCCAGTCCAGTAGAGATGGTGGCAGCAACCCTACAGTGCAGCCTGAGAGGAGGGTGCACATTCCTAAAGACCTTGTGAAAGATTTCAAGAGGGAGGATGACATATACTTGTGGTTCAAGGGGTATGAGTCTGCTCTCCACATGAATCTGGTCCCTGAAGCTCATTGGGGGGCGGGTCTGTGGAAGCACTTTGAGGTAGAGGGGAGGCATACACTGACAGCCTTAGGGGATGCTCAGAGTCTCACCTACTCTAACATGAAGGATGCCTTGCTTACAAGGTATGGTCTTACCCCTGAGCAGTACAAGGATAAGTTTAGGTCCTACAAGACACCCCTAAGGTAGGCGCTAGGTAGTCCCAAGGGCAGGGTGCAGTGTATGGTTAAGGTAGGACATATAGTAATGTGTTTTATATGTCCTGACAGTGAAATATTGCTAAATTCGTTTTTCACTGTTGCAAGGCCTGTCCCTCTCATAGGTTAACATGGGGGCTACCTTTAAATCTGATTAAAGTGTAGATTCCCTTTGGGAGCGGATGGACATGTGGAGTTTGGGGTCTCTGAGCTCACAATTTAAAAATACATCTTTTAGTAAAGTTGATTTTAAGAATGTGTGTTTGAAAATGCCACTTTTAGAAAGTTTTCTGTGACGCTGCCTGTTTGTGGATTCCCTGTCTGGGTCAGTTTGACATTTGGGGCAGTTGCACCTCACACTAAACAGTGACACAAAAGGAGCTGGGGTGTAGTCTGCATTTCCTGATGAGCCATCTGTGCTAGGAGGGAGGGAAGGAGTGGTCACTTACACCTGAAAGGGCTGTGCCTGTCCTCACGCAATGCTGTCTCCGACCCCCCAAGTGAGTGTCTGGAGCTTGCCCTGGGAATTCACATTCAAAAGAGACTTTACTTTGAAGTAGGCCTACTTCAAAGTAGAAATTGGGTATAAGAAGGGCACCCAAAACCACAGACTTTAGAACACTTCTGGAAACAAGAGGAACCTCTGCCTGGAGAAGAGCTGAAGAGCTGAGGAGAAGTGCTGCCCTGCCTGAGACTGTGCTTTGGGGAGCTTTCCTGCAGTGCTGCTTCTGCCAGAGTAAGAGGGCAAAGACTGTACTTTGTGTGCCTTCCATCTTGTGAAGAAATCTCCAAGGGCTTGATTTAGAGCTTGCCTCCTGTTGTTTGAAGTCTCAGGGACAGCAAAGACTTCTCTCTGCCAGCACCTGGAGTCTCTGGAGAGACTCCTGCTCTGACAAGTGGTGCCCTATCCAGTCCCTGGGCCCTTAAACGGAAAGCTCGTGGAAATCCAAGGAAATTGACTTTGGGTGACTTCGGACGGACAACGCTGCTGAATCCGGTGACACCGCCTGCACCCGACGCCGTGACCTTCGCAGGAACACGACGCTCTTCGCAGGCCCGAAGCGGTTGGGATTTGGACTTGTATTTGTACTTGACATACAGTGATTCAGTGTACACTACTGTTTGAGTTCAGAGCACTATGTGACCACATGCTACTTGTTTGGTGATCTTTTGATTTTGTTCTCTTTGGGACTGTTTTTGTTCTACTTCCATTTTTTTTCCGCTGATTCCTTAATTGACTTTCTTTGGAACTTCATTTGGGAACTTGTTTTTCTGCCTTTGGAACTTTGCACTTGTTTTTTAATCTTCCTCATGTCCCATGCTGGAGATGCATCAGTTGGAGCTAACTTTGACCTTGAGAAATTGGAGAGTTATACCAAAGCTCAGTTGAAGCAGTTCTGTAAAAGTTTTGACTGTCCCATTAAGAGCTCATCCAGGAAGTAGGAGCTGCAAAAGGCGCTGAGGGCCTGAGTGACAGCCAAGAGCACTGAAGGGCACACAGAGGATGAGGGAGATGAGGAGGATGAGGAAGAGTGTTCAGTAGACAATGGTATTGTGGGTGGGCCTGTTATGTCCAGGGAGATGGTCTCCAGGGCAGGTAGCAGTGTCTCATCCAAGGGTCTGACACCTGAGGAGTTACAGGAGAGACAGGCAGAAAGGGAGTACCAATTGGAGCAGAGGTGGCTAGCTCTTGAGGAGAGGAAGTTAGCGATGGCTCATGAGCTTAGCTTGAGAGAGATGGATCATAGAACCCAGTCCAGTAGAGATGGTGGCAGCAACCCTACAGTGCAGCCTGAGAGGAGGGTGCACATTCCTAAAGACCTTGTGAAAGATTTCAAGAGGGAGGATGACATATACTTGTGGTTCAAGGGGTATGAGTCTGCTCTCCACATGAATCTGGTCCCTGAAGCTCATTGGGGGGCGGGTCTGTGGAAGCACTTTGAGGTAGAGGGGAGGCATACACTGACAGCCTTAGGGGATGCTCAGAGTCTCACCTACTCTAACATGAAGGATGCCTTGCTTACAAGGTATGGTCTTACCCCTGAGCAGTACAAGGATAAGTTTAGGTCCTACAAGACACCCCTAAGGTAGGCGCTAGGTAGTCCCAAGGGCAGGGTGCAGTGTATGGTTAAGGTAGGACATATAGTAATGTGTTTTATATGTCCTGACAGTGAAATATTGCTAAATTCGTTTTTCACTGTTGCAAGGCCTGTCCCTCTCATAGGTTAACATGGGGGCTACCTTTAAATCTGATTAAAGTGTAGATTCCCTTTGGGAGCGGATGGACATGTGGAGTTTGGGGTCTCTGAGCTCACAATTTAAAAATACATCTTTTAGTAAAGTTGATTTTAAGAATGTGTGTTTGAAAATGCCACTTTTAGAAAGTTTTCTGTGACGCTGCCTGTTTGTGGATTCCCTGTCTGGGTCAGTTTGACATTTGGGGCAGTTGCACCTCACACTAAACAGTGACACAAAAGGAGCTGGGGTGTAGTCTGCATTTCCTGATGAGCCATCTGTGCTAGGAGGGAGGGAAGGAGTGGTCACTTACACCTGAAAGGGCTGTGCCTGTCCTCACGCAATGCTGTCTCCGACCCCCCAAGTGAGTGTCTGGAGCTTGCCCTGGGAATTCACATTCAAAAGAGACTTTACTTTGAAGTAGGCCTACTTCAAAGTAGAAATTGGGTATAAGAAGGGCACCCAAAACCACAGACTTTAGAACACTTCTGGAAACAAGAGGAACCTCTGCCTGGAGAAGAGCTGAAGAGCTGAGGAGAAGTGCTGCCCTGCCTGAGACTGTGCTTTGTGGAGCTATCCTGCAGTTGCTGCTTCTGCCAGAGTAAAAGGGCAAAGACTGGACTTTGTGTGCCTTCCATCTTTTGAAGAAATCTCCAAGGGCTTGATTTAGAGCTTGCCTCCTGTTGTTTGAAGTCTCAGGGACAGTAAAGACTTCTCTCTGCCAGCACCTGGAGTCTCTGGAGAGACTCCTGCTCTGACGAGTGGTGCCCTATCCAGGCCCTGTGCCCTTGAAAGGAAAGCTGGTGGAAATCCAAGGAAATCAACTTTAGACTGATGCCGCTGCTGAATCCAGTGACGCCTGCACCCGACGCCGTGATCTTCGCTGGAACGCAACGACCTTAACAGGCCCGACACCGCTGCAGCCCCGCAGAAGTCCGCGACTCCGTGGAAATCACCACACCATGTTGTGACCGACGCCGCTCGAAGTGTGCGGATTCAGTTGTTTCGCACAGACGCCATGATCCCCGACCTCGCGCATCGACTTGTTTTCACTCTTCACCAAAGGTACTGTACTTGGGGGTCTACGTGACTCCGTGTCCGGCGCCGCTGGCGTCGGCTTGTTGGGAACGACTCTGTCACGACGCGTGTTAACACCTCATCGAAGCATTTTTTGTTTCTAAACTCTATTTTTTAGTTTAATCTTTAAAAATTCATAACTTGACTTGTGTATGTCGGATTTTTGTCGTTTTGGTCTTGTTTTGTTTAGATAAATATTTCCTATTTTCCTAAACTGGTGTTGTGCCATTTTGTAGTGTTTTCATTAAGTTACTGTGTGTGTTGGTACAAATACTTTACACCTAGCACTCTGAAGTTAAGCCTACTGCTCTGCCAAGCTACCAAGGGGGCAAGCAGGGGTTAGCTGGGGGTAACCTGACTGTCAACCAAAGACCCCATTTCTAACAATACTCAATCTGTTTCTCTGTACAAACATACTCAGAATCTCTCATAAACTAACCAGAACAATTTAGTTATCCAAATCACTCTGCACAGACTGCAAGTTCAGATAATTCTGCCTCCTAAAATCTTTCCGCTGGAACTCCCTACCACCAAGTATGAGACCAACTCCCTGTCTCCAAGGGTTAAAACGTCTTTGAAGGTTATCTATCGTAGCAGGAGGGATGAAAGCAATCACTACCCTACTCTTAACCTAGGTGTAAATATGTATAGTAGGTACATTTGTATATATTGATATTCTTAGCCCAAGATTGACATACACACCGCTTGAAACGTTCTGGATTTTCTGCTGATCACATCACCCTTACTGCTTCTGTGTACCAACAACGTTGCTAAAGTAAAACGCTTTAGTTCGAAATGTTACACTTTTGTAAAACACAATAGCTATAGACATGAATAAATTACAAAGAGGTATGTCGTAGTGCATTTTAACTCCAATCAGTAACTCAAAAAACGCAGAACAGTTTTGTTTTTTTAGTGTTTAATTTCCCCTGAAATATGCTTAATTCTAGAGTTTGCTATTTAAGTAATAAAGCGGTTGCTAGTGAGTTTATTTTTAGCTTCATTCTCGACTCTTGGCTTCTGTCAGGCTATTATTAGCTGTCTTTGTTGCAGTGCCATCTCTCTTTTAATGAGCAATCTGTTCAGCTTTGACACTCATTGTTGTTCCTTTTTTGTTCTTTTTGAGTTTCAAGCTAATAAGTTAGCATTCACAGTTTTCTAATTCTTTCTATTTGTGTATATTTCTGATGTAAAGACGGCATCGAAATATATTATTGAGTTCGCTCTCAGGTTTACGGTGCCTTAGTTTATCTCAATGTTGCAAAGGAGTAGGAGGTGGGAAAAAAAACAAGAAACTGTCCTAACCTGCAAAATATGAAACTGAACTGTAAAAAATAGAATTGCAATGTAGGGCTTGGACGCATCCATAATATACCGACGTGAAGGGCAAGGAAGTGTTCTCACCTCATTCATGTATTGGGCCATCACAACCTTAGAACCCTTTTAAAGGGTTGTCTTTGGCACCCAAGAAGGCCCCACATTTCCTCAAACTGTACACACAACATATGTGTTGCTAGAGGAAAAGGAATGCTGAAACAAAAATAGAGTATTTTGATTGGAGCTGATTAAATATGCTGGCAATATGTAACCTTTTAGGATGAAGGCTCATCCTTATTCATAGAGCATTTATGGTCAATGTGACTTGAACCAAATACACGGGAAACATGTAGTCGATCTATTTATATGTATAGGTTAAATATTGTCGGGAGAAAAAATTTACATAAACATTTAATGAAAGGGTACCGATTAGTACCAGGAAGTCGTTGGATTCATAAATAACAAAACCTCTTTGGATGAATGTATTACTAGTTTAAATGTACCATGCTGCAATAAAAGGGGCACTCCACTTAATGTTTGCCAATCTCAGCCTCGTTTCAGAGAAAATGTAGAAATCGGTAAGTAAACAATGCACTTCATTTCACCTATGTAGAATGCCTCCCCAACTGAACATATTCTGACAACTTGAAAGATTTGTAACACATTTCTTGTATTGTCAACCCAAATATATATCACAAAAGTGCCCTTGCAATCATCTGGTTAATGGAGACAGCATCCTTTTCCGGTGCACTGAAATTGGGTGATTTATAATTTGCCCTAGTAATCTCGCTCCCCATTACCCCTCACTAAAGACATCAGCAGGAGAACAAAAAGCATATCTATTAGAATAACCTCCAAAGAGTCGAAAGGGCATGTCTGCAGAGCAAAGAGCACAAAAGGCAAATCCCAAATTGAATATGATTTTTTATTAATCAAACCAAGGAGTCACCCAAGAATGTCAGATCAATGAAGCACCCAGAAAGCCTAAACAATGAACAATATAAGGACAGTCCACCAATGGCCTGAACAGCTGCCCACTGGGGCATAAAGGTAGGAACCTCCAAACCTTTGGAGTTACCCTTCTCCAGGTCAAAATTCAGAATGAATTGCATTCCAAGACTGAATACCTACTAAAAAACTTGTCCTAAACGTAAAATAATCGACCAACATACCCGGTTAATGGAAAACTTAAATAAGAGTTATTCATTTCGAGGAAAAAGGCTACTTCTTTAACGCACGCCTCTCATTTTCTTCAACTAGTTGTGAAGTAAGAGATCTACCAGAAAGGGGAAGTAGATGACTATTGGGAATAAGAGAGAAAGACCAACCAACACTTCTCCATGACCAAAACCAGCAAGAGATGATACTGTAACTTTTATGACCAATTTGCGTCCACCAGATTCGACTAATCTTTTAAACACCAGCCATTTGTGTGGGATCGCTGGAAAATCTGTTAACAACTATGTAACAACCTTTGATTCAGATTTGGGTTCAAAATGGTAAGACTAGACACTGTAAGTGAGAATCCAGATCACGAATATTGATCAACTCTACAATGTTTGACTGTATGCATGATGGAGTAATCTAAACGATAAGCATTCACTGGTGCTACATGCAATAGAAGTTCCATCTTGTGCAGTTCTTTGTTGATATATTTTTCTGTCTCACGTTCAGAACTAGTCTGGACTTCCAATTCATGTTTGTTTTGGGCTTTGAATCCCAAAAGATTACAGTGTATAAGCCTTGCTCTACCTTCTCTGACAGGTCTTTAACTACTACTGAGAGAATGTGGCCTTTGGTGATCTCGAACCACATAGGTCTGATTTACTCTGCTCACTCGGTGATATTGAAAGGAAGAGCAGTCATGGATGAATGGCACCACTTGTACGACCCATTCATCTGTCTTCTGTTTTTGTTTCAGTAAAGAGATGAAATCTGACCAGGTACCAGAGTTAATTTTAAAACACTTGAAATGGTGGTGGTTTACTCATGATTTTTAATCATTCTGTGGGTTGACCATGCATGTCTGCTTTGGAACCATCACAACCAGGACATTTTTTATACAAAGTCAACATATGTGTTGTCTATGGCACAAGCAACTGAATGGGGATGAGGGGAACCCCAGATGCTACCAACTTGCCGCAGGGTTGAAGGAAAAAAGGGGGAGATGTATTCTGACATATACCATGTTTAGGGTGACATAATACTATGAGATGGCCATGACCAGAAGGAAGCATAACCTCTTCTGCATGCTTTGCTTGGTGTACAGAAACACTTGCAATTGATTAGTCTGAAAAGAAAATCTTCTTAAAATGAAGGAGTTCTTAAATTTTTGCATCTCCTGCTAATCTGTGCTGTAAGAAGTTTTCTGCATGTGGACATCTGGCGACTAAGCACAGTTGTTCTGTATCTGTTATCCGGGTTCCATGAGCACCTCCAAATATGTTAAATTGTTGTTGCTGCAGGCTCTACCCCTGATGGGATAGCCTTTATCCAATCAACAGCTGTGCTAAAGTCTGCATCATTTCACATTCTTATTTATTGTTCATAACAATATGGTGACTTTGGAAGTCATTAGGTAGAATGCTGAGTGCATATCCTGTGCAGGTTATTGGCATTTCTCAGTAATAAACAATGTATGTGCATGAAATGCTGTACAATATACAATATTGAGGTCAGTAGCTTAAATTGTTAAGTGACATAATAAAGCATTTTAGTACGTTATTTTGTGTTACTTGTTAACAATTTATTTTGTATTACTTAGTAATAATCCTTTACATGCTTTTCAGTGTTCACGATCTCTCTCACCCATATCCAGAATCCAGCTACCATGATCTCCAAACACATTTCGCTTTTCTTATGTTCTGTAGTCCCTGGCATAGCTGTTTATCAGGTCTGTATGGCGTAATGTAAATGTGCATACTTCGCGCAATGCCTCATATGCTTTTAGTAACTAGTGGTGGGAGTAAGTGCCTGTGTAAGAGGTGTAAGAGCTTTTTGCTCATAGGGAGAGATAAAAGTTCCATTGGAATAGCCAGGTTAAAGATTAATAATGTGAAACTGGTAATGAATAAGAACAAGGAAAAAAGAAGAAACAATAAAGAAAAGAAAAATGAAAGACAACTTGTAATTCCAGTTGTGACTCGGGTAGAATGTGATGGGTTAGAATTTGGGGCAAGGTTGTGATTTTTCACAGTTTAACATGCAATACCAGAAACGACCTCATTGTCTAAACGCAGCAAAGGCTAGGTGGTCCCGGGGCCCAAGGGCAAGTTACACAGTTATTAGAGTTGTAGGAAACATAGTCCAGAATGATTATGTGTGCTCTCTCCTTGAAATAGTGGCGGCTGTGAATTTGCTGCCTGTAGTCAACTGCACACCTTGACTACTGTAAAGCTAGTGGGGAATTACCCGAAAGATTGGAGATCAATGTGGCCTCTTTGGCAATACTTGGTAATTCTGTCTGGAAATTCTTCTTTGGATAATACTTCACCAGCTTCTTGGGAAATGCAATTTATGCATAGCTAACCATTTGCCAAAAGGAAATATCATCAATTTGTTGTTCTATCGGAATGGGTGTTATAGGTATAGTCTTGAAGGAACCATGTTGATGCAAGTTATTACATTGGAAGTGTACATTATCCCTTACACCTTGTCAATATTATTCCGTCAGTTCATTCTGCAGTAGCTTTCCCTGATATTCCATCCCTTCCTAAAGCTTTGATTATCAGCCTGTGATGCGTAAGTTGGCTGCTAGTTTTCAGGACCGACCACCTTATTATGGAGTATGTTGTTCCCCCTTTGTTCTTTATTCTCTTACTTGGTAGCAAATTTGCATTTTTCACCCACATATTGGGGGTTCTGAAAGCACCCAAAGTTGGTCAGTTTCCCTGGAGGAAACCAGAATAAAGGGGTCCCTGGAACAATAAAAAGAGAGAGCCAGGGAATGAAATATATTCTTACTAAGAAATGCCTCTCTTTTATATGTACAAAAAAAACTCTACATATCTGAAAAAACACAAATTTTTTCAATAGAAAAACATTTTTTTATTACTGTTATTGATAATAATAAAGTAGAAAAAAACTTATATAGACTCAACATAAGACATGAAAAGAACCACAAAACAAGGACATCACATAAAGACTCAAGACAATTCACATAAGACAACAGATACAACAACTTCAAACCCTAACATAATATTTACATACTACATCAATATACAGTACTTGCAGAATCATATTAAATTCAAAATAATAAGACTTCCTTCATCCGTAATATCAGCTTGCTCTGCTTTTTGGAGTCTTTAGATTGTCATATACTCATTGAAGTCTTTTAACGCTATTTTCTTCCAAAAATCTCAATGAAATTAAGGTATAATTTCTCATATCAACTGTGATAGTGATGGCCACGGAGTTCAGAAGTGATTTGCTATACCAGCCGTGGTATTACTCGCCATCTTTTATCACAACATATTTCCATACGTTCCAATAGGACTTAGGTATAGTTTCCTATTCCAGCCGTGAACGTGATAGCTGTCTAATTTAGATGTAGTTTGCTAAGCCAACCTTGAAATTACTTGCCCAGCCTTGATATTACTCACTGACGCGCGTTTCGGTGGATTCCGCAAAAGTATTGATATTTTAAACAACCTTCCTCAGGGCTGCACTAAAAAATGCATCAATAGGCTGGAATAATCTCTACAAGAAATAAAATTAGCACAATCAAACGATATATAACCTAAATAGTTTTATTATGCATGTCTTACCCATAATTTCAAATAGATTCATGCCACCAAGTGGTCAAAACTGCAATGTTCTGGAGGTGCCTCCCAGTGAGTAGAAAGCAAATAGAACCCTTCACCTAGAGAGTTGCTGAAAACATAAATTAAAACAGAGCCACACCAAACCTCAACTACACCTTAACAAGATCAGCCCAAAAATGTGCCCAATTCAATGAGTAGAACCTCCTTTTTACTTACAAAAGATAAGTATTGGTTAGTGACTTAGCTAGGCTAGAAATGTGAGACACTTTAGTCAAAACTGAATTACCTCTTTCAAAATGACTAAACATCAAACCGCAGAGTATAGTCCATCTCTCAAATCTGAAAAGCCAAAATATAACCACATGGGCCGACAGCCTAAAAAAAGCAAGAATTGAACAAACTTTTCAATCCAAATCATGATGTAACCCTATATTCACCCACTGCAATCTAACCACTAAATGCACCAACCTATACTAAAACCAACACATAATCAAAATTGCACAACTAAAAATACTACCAAATTATTAATAAGTATCAACGCAGAAACCTACTTACTCTAGTGAATAAGGATGCATTAATCCGAGGTTTAACACTTACTTGAAATGTTGCCAAAAGAGCTACAATCGCCGATAAGTAGAAACGCTCCTTCATCCGATATGCTCAATTACGAACTAATTCGCAACGTGAGGCTTCCAAACTCAATTTGTACAAACTCAAGCCACCCATACATTCTCTAGAGAAATCAGTCAACAGGGTTCTGATGGAAACAACTGCGAAGTAGAGTAAGATGAACTAATTGGTGACAAAAAGCAATCACAATTTTTGCGACGTTTTTTGTTGATCAGAATCTTATCCACGTAGTAAGCAGTTTCTCTAACAGATGGACTCATTTAGCATCTAGCAGTTGGAGGGGCTCACAACAGTAAAGCACTGCCCCCACTAAGCCGATCTGGGGCCTCTACCATACCCACCTGCCTGGTTTGGATCTCTTTACCGGAAGTGCATCTGCTGAAACAGTGGATTAATTCTGGGCAGTGATGTATGCCGATTTTAGCTCTGTGTTACTGTATCGATTCAGCATTATCTTTTCTTTTTCAGACAAACCCCGCGGTGAGGGTTTGTTTTTTAAAAGAAAAAGCAATATGCATTGCACAGATGCACTGAGAGTTATCTCCCTGTGTGTTAGGCATATTTTTCAATTTAACTGCCTGGCACTGCGATGCCAAGCATAAAGGCATAATGCAGGACATTTAGTGCTAAATATGTTAGGACCTATACCAATTTGACCTGGCAGCCCAGTAGTGGAGGGTATGAAACAGCAGTGAAAGCTATTGTTATACCATCAAAAACCTGTCAGTTTTTACCTGTAAATGTGACGTGGCAACTTTAGGTTTGACAGAACAGAAGCACTTCCAAATTAAAGGAACCTCTAAGTACAAAAGAGTGAGTGGGTGTAGCACAGTGGAGGACGTTTGCCTTTAATAGCGCAGTCGGCCTTGGACCCTCATTTTGGCTAGTATTACCCAGTATTAGAATTCTGTGCACTGTGACACTTGTTCAGTGCCACAGTGTGTGCGCTCCGGTTCTGAAATGGTACTGTTAAAAACTGGTTTCACCCAGCCGGTCTATTTATCCTTCCAGTAAGACCATGGCAGATGGCACAGTTATGGCATGGAAGCAACACGTCATGTGTGGGTTGCAACGTTTACTGATAGCACCCTCATAAATGTCAAAAACATATAGCAGTGAGGAGCAACAGTGTGCTCTGGCTAAGCTGCAGTTGAAAGGGACACATGGAATGAAGAATGCCTTTGCATAGAAAAGAAGCATGTTATGTATTTGAATTAAGTGTCGTTGTAGTGACTGGAGGCCAAAGTGCTATGTTCCTTGTGGATATTTGAGCTAGATATTACACTGACAGTCCTAGATGTAATCAAATTATTCATTTGACATCTCTGCTTTAGAAATATCCTGGACAAATAATTCAAAATTGTTATACACATAGTTTTCGAAGTATGTTTTAAAGGATTTAAACTGAATGGAGAAGTAACTTTTTAAAACTGCTGTTGTGCTGCCGGAGCCAAAACTGGCCTCTAAAGGCCAATACCCATTCCCACATATTAAAATAGCCTGGCCTCTGGACACACATGGGCAAATGAGTTGTAAATAACTGCCCACTTAGTAGGGATTAGGTCTTTGGAAGGAGGAATGAGCAGATGTCAGAACAAAGGACAACCTTGATACAATCTAATTGGACTTCAAGATGCCAAAAAGATCTGCTCCTATACACTTCCCGAGCCCTCCTGGACCCTTTGACACCAAAAATAGCACAGGAGAGAACCAGTGTGGACCCTGCCAGCGGGCAATCACTCTCATCTAAATAGAGGAGTGATTTTGAAGAAAGCCTGATATACACCTGGTGGAAAAAGATTCTGCCATTTTAGATTGAGGACCTCTGGGAATGTTTATTCTAGGTAAAGAGGAAGATTTGCAAAAGGAGGGAGTCATAAGATGAGATAGAAGACAGGACTATATAGTGAATATTCTCAATCACTGCTTAGAGAACAGGGTAAGACTGGTACCTCACCACAACCTCCTGAGAACATTCTTTGATCTGGGATAAACACTTCCAAAGAGAAGCCACTGCAGGACCACTAGCTTTTGCCTGTCAGACATAAACTGGAACTCCTCTCCATGCTTCAGGTGCTTGATACAAGGACATAAAAAGCAGAACTTCATCAATGCCCTGTTGACCACAGGTGATTGGATCTTGCAGTAGCCTTGGCTGTAGAGAGACCTGGTGCCTAGAAGTCTGGCACAAGAATCTATGTGCTCCGAAAGGAACTTTCCCAGCCATTTAAAAAGTGATACAAAAAAGGTGTCTGCAGCCAGGGGCCCTATACAAAGTGCTGCGGTATGCCCAAGGAGGTCACACTCTCATCCCGCTTGGATTATTTTGCTGTATGGAAAATGCACCCAAACTTAAAATGAAGGTATCTGGCCTTATTGAACTCTAAGGCTGAAATCGTACCTAGGCCCAGTGAAGCACCAGCTGGTATTTTTCAAAGGCAATTTATTTTTTCTAGGTGCATTTTGCAAATGTCACATTACCTGTTACTCCTATCGTATTTTGATGATTTGAGTGTCTTTCTGCTCATTATATTAATTTTCTCTACTTTTATGAGTTGGTCTAGAAATTTCACCATGTTGTGTTTTTTTACTTTACAACTGTTAATCCTTCTTTAACCTAACATACATTTCTCTGGGGATTTGCATTCTACTTTTGCCATGTGTAAGAAAGCAATTATTTGAGGTGGGCTTGTAATGGTCAAACTAAAAGACACTGAATTAATCTGAGTTCAACACCATAGTAGATATGGCACAGAGTATGCAGACTTACCAAGGGTAATGTATAAAGTATTTATGCAGTACCAAAACAGTAACAAAGTCAAAACACCAAGCAATAAAAATGCTAAACAGAATGAGATGAATTAGGAAACCTTCAATACCATCAAAATGATAAAACTCCTGAAGGGGAACCAGAGATATGAATTGATTTAAGTGAAAATAGCCCACCAAAAAGCAGTAAACACCAATGGCACTCTGTGTTCACAGTACACCATGACATAGGCGCACCTTGAGGTTGACATGATGGACCCATAGGTCAGTTATAAAAAGCGGGATGTCCTGTTCAAGGATTGCATTCAAACCTAGTTGACAAAATAGAAGAAATAGTCTTCCAGTGGGGCAAGGCAGCAGGCTGCATCTGGTGACATCTATATGAAGTTGAATTGCCACTAGACAAGGGCCAGAATAAGCTGTTGGTTTAGGTGGGAAAAGCGCTACTCAGAGGAAATTTAATTTTCCTGCAACCGAGATTCTGCCAATGCCTGAATACTTTGGGGTTTTGGCCAGTCAAAATCTTCTCAGTTAAACTTAGGTGGTCATTATGACAATGGTGGTGACTGTTAAAGTGGCAGTAATACCACCAACAGGCTGGCAATAATTACCACCAAATTATGACCATGACGGTGATAACTCCCATAGACAGCCAATGTACCACACCAACTGCCAGGGCGTTAACGTCTCTGACCACGGTAGTAGCCACCTACAGCCAGGTAGAAGACAAGGTACGGCCCACCATATTATGACATAGCAAACTGCCAGGATTTCCGGGGTGGCACCAATGCCATCAAAAGCCTGGCGGTAACAGTACAGAAAACAAAAGAGTCACCATCAGGGACTCAGACTAGACTACCGCCACCATGGAACCAGAACTACAAGTCTTCCCGATGCTCTTCTATGCCATGCTCCACCAGCAACGCCAACGAAGACGATGACGGTGAGTGCAGCTGCCTATCACACAATGGAGGGGGGAGTGACACACACATGCACAACACACACCATTCACTCACACACCATACACACAACCAGCTGCAGAGGAAAACCAGTGTCACAGGACCCATGTCATATTAATGCAAGGAGTAACTGATATTGTAATTTGATGCCAGCAGCCACCATATTGTCAATGTGAAAAAAAAAATAGGAATGAATGTCCAGAAAGGGCCAATGGCCAGTCCAAAGTACAAAAGGCCCACAGGGCCACAGTCCAAGCTCCAACTTGTTTCCTGGCAATATTCGCACTACACTGTGTAGGGGCATCATGTTGGAAATGAGTAGGCACCTCAAGGGGAAGGGGTGTGGGGGGCACCTCTGCTGAAGTGGGGAACTTGCCCACTGGTTCTGGAGGGGGCTCCATGCCCATTTCTCTTTGCTGGGGAGTGCAAGGTCACAGTCCCTGAGGTAGGGAACTTGCCCACTGGTTCTGGTTCTGTACAACAGTCCCTGGAGGGTGGGCT
The DNA here is from genome assembly GCF_031143425.1 of Pleurodeles waltl. Classification (NCBI taxonomy): domain Eukaryota; kingdom Metazoa; phylum Chordata; class Amphibia; order Caudata; family Salamandridae; genus Pleurodeles; species Pleurodeles waltl. The sequence continues at coordinate 606,187,583 of NC_090439.1, forward strand.
ACATGCCCTCTGCTGGAGGTGAGGCTGCTGTGTTTCAGTTGGAGGTGAGGGCTGCTGTGTCTCTGCTGGAGATGAGTGCTCCTTGCCCACTGCTGGTGGAGGTGTTACCCTGCCTGCCTCAGCTAGAGGTGAGGGCTCCTTGCCCACTGCTGCTTGAGGTGTTGCCCTGCCTGCCTCTGTTGGAGGTGAAGGCTCCCTGCCAACTGCTGTTGGAGGTGTTACCCTGCCTGCCTCAGCTGGAGGTGAGGGCTCCTTGCCCACTGATGGTGGAGGGGCCCTCTTGCCTCTCTTTGTTGGTGGAGTCGGAACCTTCCCTTTTTTGGGTGGTGGAGTGGGATCCTTCCCTTTCTTGAGCGGTGGAGTGGGATCCATCCCTTTTTTGAGCGGTGGAGTGGGAACCTTCCTTTCTTGCCACCATGACTAGGAGGTGCCTCCACTGTCCCCGTCTCATGTCCCTTGGGTTTCATCACACTAGTCCTCCCTTTCTGAGGTGGAGGTGTGCTCACAGTAGGAGTGGCAGCCATCACACTCTTGGGCCCCTTCGTGCCAGCAGCTGTTGATTTGATGGGAACAGTGGCAGACTGTTTGGCTGAGCTGCCGGGCTGGGTCGTTGGAACCCTGCTCTGCTCTTACAGGCAGGATAGGGGGGTGGAGGAGGAGGGAAGAGGTCAGGTTGGGCAAGGAAAAGCTTCTTATGGACGGTGGGGGCAGGATGAGGGATAGAAGTGAGGTTGAGTGAGTGGTTGTTGGAGGTGTACGTCTGCTGGACCTGGGTGCAGGTGCATGGGCAGTGTACTTATGTGAGGTGGATGGCTCCTGGGAGTCTGAGTGCATACGTTTGTGTCTCTTAGGAGGGTGGGAGAGAGGGTGGGAGAGGACACACGGGACGCATGGATGGATGTTGTGGAGGTGTCTACAAGTGAGGTGTGTGTGCTGCTTGGTGTGGTGATGGTGGTGGCGACTGTTGATGCAATGCATGCAGGTATGAGTGCGGATGTGAATGTGAGGGATGAGGAGGAGCGGGGGAGACAGTGGATGCAGTGGATGTTGCTGTGTTTGCAACTGTCTAGTGTTTGTGTCAGTGCTTGTGGCCTGAAGTGTGCTGCCTGTGTTTGTCTGTACCACTCTTGTGTGATGTTTTGTGTGCATGCTTGTCTGTATGTGTGCATGGGATGGGTTGGGATGAGGTGACTGGGACTGGAAAGTGGTAGTTGGAGGGGGGATGGTAGGAATAGACACACTGGCTGCCATCAGAGAGGAGGCCAGAGCCTGAAACGATCTATGTTGTGCCACCAACACACCGTGGATGCCCTATAGGAATGCATTGCATTGTTGCATCTGGGATGCCAGCCCCTGGATGGCATTCACAATGGTTGACTGCCCTACAGGGGTGGATCTTAGAAGGTCAATAGCCTCCTCACTGAGGGAAGCAGGGCTCACTGGGGCAGGGCAGGAGGTGCCTGGGACGAAGGAGATGACCACCCTCCTGGGTGAGCAGGCACGGGCAACTTGATGGGGGGCTACTGGGAGGGCGGTGCTGGTACAGGGGGTGGCAGCTGTACCTGTAGCTTCCATCAGAAGAAGAATCAGAGTCAGTGTTGTCACCTGCTTCTGTCATGGTGCTCCCCTCTCCCTCTGTCCTACTGGTTCCTCGGCGTCGGTGGACTCTGCTCTGCCTCCTAGGTCCTGTGGGATGCAGCTCCCTATGTCGCCAGCGCCCCTGCTCCTCCTCCAGATGATGCTAATGCACACATGGACAGAATGTCAGAAGAAAAAAGGGGGGAAGAGGAAGGGAGCACTGGGTCAATTACAGCACCAACACCACAGTTGGCATACACATTACAATCACACACAGGGATTAGGATTGTGGACTATGCACCGCACTGGCATTCAATTGGCTAGGTGACACAGCAAGATGAGAGCCAGCCACTGCCAACTGCACCCCTCCTTGGACCGACTAAGCCTTGTCTGACATGGAATGCAACCTAGCTAAGTTACCAAATTTGCAATACACTACTTTCCCTTGAGCTAGATCACGCTGCAGTGTCTGACCTGGCATTAAGGGGCACCCACCAACTGAAAGACACCAACAGGATCCCATGCCACCTACCAATAATTGTTGTTATGCTCACTGTACTCACCCCCTTGTGGCTGCTGTGATGCCCTCAAGTGCCCATCCAGCTCTGGGTAGGCCACTGCCAGTATGCGGGCCATCAGAGGGGTCAGGTTCTGACGAGCACCCGCTCTCGTTGGGAGACCATCCCCAGCTGGGCCTATGCAGTCTTCCTAGCCCAGCATCTAAGGTCCTCCCACCTTTTCCTACAGTGGGTGCACCGCCTGCTGTAGACCACCAGGGTACGTACATCTTTGGTGATGGAATGCCTGTTTAGGATGCAAGCACAGGCACTTTACCGTAATTCTGAATAAATAGAGGTAACATTCATCCACGTGAAATAATTATGTACTTTACCATTTAATTAGATGATGAGGTTCTAGGGTGAAGAGTTATATCATAGACATGTAGTGCAACACTACCAATCATTATGTACAGGAGGGTTCATAATGATTCATGAATAATTGTCTGGATTGGTCACTTGAAGTTAATTTTTGGTAATAAAAAAAAAACAGGAAATATAAGAACTGATTTTTAAGACAGAAGCACACACTCCACGGTAATTTTGGCTTAACAAATCAATTTATTAAAAATAGGTACTTTACCCTCCAAAATTCAGGTGAGAACTGGAGTTGTTGTACAATGCCCTTGACATTTTTTGGAAGTTTTTCTCAGGAAAGGTAAAACTGATAAGAATGTTCAAACGTTAAAGGAGTGGGCATTGAACTAATTGTCACTTTGCCACGTGCCGCTTTATTACTATGGATGCTTGCATTGACAGGCAATATTTTGAAGAATGATCCATTTTTTAAATTAACATTGCAATGTAGTCTTTAGGTGCATGGTTTTCTCTGGTACATGAATTGGAAAGATAAAATGAATATAAACTTTTGTAATGGTTACAGCCATGCTTCTTTGTTGATACATGAATGTGTATAAGTTTAGAGATTTGATATGGTGGTGGTAGATTGAATTATTTCATTTTAAAAGACACTCTATACTGAGAAACTCAATGACTAGTGGAAGTTTCTGGCCGAAACGCATTACCATTTTTACTTGCACCTGCACCTGGCATTCACGAAATAGAATAAAAAATCTTTTGATTGTTGCTTAACTTGGAGTGCTGCCTGCTTTGTCTACAATGCCCAGAGGATTGGGTACCAATTTGGAGAAGTTACGTATATATATATATATATATATATTTATAAGTATATATATATATATACATTAGTGGTGGTCGCCACTAGGTAGTTATAATTAGGACATAGTATTTATAGAAAGAGCGTTTTTTGTTTTGGTAATATCTTTTGCGCCGCTAGATGAATCTTCACAAAATATTCAAAAAAAAAGTGATGCTCACTCCAGCTGCTGTCTGGAAAGTTTTGGGCTGATCTGCAGGGGGGGAGTCAGGAAAATGGGGGGTCCGAAAATGCATTTTACCCCTTAATTTCTCCATAGGGAATTTGAACAGCAGTAGCGCCTGAACCAGTCGAAGGAATTACACCAAGTTTGGCAGAAAGGTAGTTCTTGGTCCAGAAAGAGGCCTTTTAGTTAGTTGGTGTAAATACATTCATTAGTTTTTTAGTTATTAAGTGAAAGACACATTTGTATATATAGGGAAGTGGATCTGTCCCTACACTCCTACACACAGTGTGAGGCTCCGCTCCGCTCTACAGAAGCAGTACTGAGATTGGCTTTGTGGAAAGTTGTGCCCACTATCTTAAGAACCGGTGCATGGTCCTGGGGAATACAAATTAGGCCTGATAACAATAAAAGAGGTCATGGTAAAGGTACTCTGATCCATGATGTTAATTAAGGAGTGTCTGAGGGACCCCTTATGCCTGTCAAATGACCCCTGATGCCTGTAAAATGCCCCTTATGTCTGTAAAAACTTTTATTTTTCCATGATCGTGGAGTTGTGACTCCGTCATGGCACTCAGTGCGGCCACACTGCCGCAAAAAAAGAAATATATATATATATATATATATATATATATATATATATATATATATATATATATATATGTGTGTGTGTGAGTAAAACCAAACAAGTCCACTTTGACTCTCCTACTCCAATCCAAGAAATCCACTATAAATTACAAAATTAGAGTATGTGCCCTCAGGACTGCGGTTTCCAATGTGTTTATTCACAGACAGCCTCCAGCTCAACTATGCATTTTGGTCACACTTGACCAAGGCCATAAGGCGAAAATGTGTCACTGAGCTGCAGTCTGTCTGTAAATAAACACATTGAGAGACTGATATCCTGAGTGCATCCTGCACAGTATTTTTGTCAAATATTTTACTGCAAATATTACATTGATATTATCAATGATGTTATCAAAGGTGGCATGAGTGCTGTAATTTGTGGAGTAATTAGCAGTGCGTGGCAAGGGCGAATTATAGTTACCTGAGATAACTCTAACAATAACAGGTGATTTGTTATGGTTTGTACATTTAAACTGTGAGCGTAACTATAAAGTCCCTGTGACCTTTGTTTTTTAGGCAAATTTCTCATATACATACATTACCTAGTGGCAGTCGCTACTAGGTAGCTATAGTTAAGACCTAATTTCTATGGATTTTTTTTATTTGACTTGACTATGCCTTTGGCGCCGGTTGATGAAAAATTTCCAAAAAATATCTTCAGCTGCTGTCTGGAAAGTTTCAGGGAGATTTGTCAAGCGGAGGCTGAGAAAAAGGGTGTCCCAAAACACTTTTTCCCTGTTTACCCCAATAGCGGCAAAACCATTGGAAAGAATTACACAAAATTTGGCAGAAAGGTAGCTCTTGGTCCAGAAAGAGGCTGAAAATCCTGCATAGGTGGTGGAGCACCTTGCCCCACCACAACTTCCTTGTCTCTGTTGGTTAGCCTTGTATGACCCGACCCACCAAAGTTAACATCATGGGGAAGCGATGTCTCAGCACCCAGAGGAACTCTCCCAGTTCATCTCCACTCATCCTAGTTGCTCTTCCTTTCCCAGACATTTTGCAGTTTCACTTAACTTCAAACAAAAGAGCCCCAAAAATTACAATAAACTACACCACCTAACCCCAAATACCCCAACAGACTACCTTCGATGAAGGCTGACAAGGCCTCTGGACTTGCAATTGACGCGCAGGGGCAAGGCGTCAATTTTTGGAATAGCGTTGTTTGGACTATTGCCGTTTTCATCAAACTTTTAGAAGCATAACGGGAATAGGTGGATTTTGCTCGAAAGGCTGACAGTGCACCAGGATTCACATACCATGTCACAGGGGCTATGCATGTATGTAGTCATTTATGGTATGGTTACCTGTGTGTGTATATGTGTTCTTATTGTAACAGTAACATAGGAATGTCACAGTTTGTATATGTACATGTGTTGGTAGACTTTGTCCACATACATGTTAGCACATGTATACTAGGAGTGTACACATGCAATGTAGCACATATTTGTGGATCTACCACATTGTCATCTCTGATTTCCAAATGTACGTTTTACAACAACACAATAGATAAGATGGGCTTTGTCCACTACATGGTCATGCATGTGATACTCTTGACAAATCATACTCAGAGGATGCAATGGACTATGGATAGGTCGATTTCAATTAACCCATGCAATGTGAGTGCATGTGTGTCCACACTGTGGTGTGATGTGTGGTTCAGGGTTCATGATGCTTTGCTACACATGTAACATATGGTTCCCCATGCATCTATGATGCAGGAGATGGTGTTCTCACATGTATCAATGAAGGTTGGTATGTGATGTGTGCGTAGTGTCATCTGTGTAAAGAATGCCACAGTGGGGTGTTCTTCGGATATGAAACCTCACAATTTCATCTTCTTCTATGGCCATATGTTGAACATTGTTAAATGGCTGTGTAGATATCGGTGCCACCTATCTTACTATATGTGGTAGCACATCCGAAGGTCATTTAAGTCTATCAGTGATCATGTGAAACAAATGCATTTTCATTAGTGGGAAGTTGACTTTGTGCAGACCCCAATAAACAATACCAGGCCTGTACCAGTGAAGTGGACATGTGCGATTAGAAATCAGACATATGTGTGCAAGGGGCAAACTAGGTACATACAATTGACCACATGTTTGTTATGACTGTCACATACAATGGCATACAACTGTGTAGCAGGGTTGCAGTCAGGCAAAGATGACACCCTAGTCATAATTTCTACTGTGGAACTTTTTGTGCCCACACATACCCATGGTTGCATGTTTTGATGCAGGTTGATGGTGCTCCACTCAGCTTATTGCCCTGTGCACATGCATCAGGCGCTTGATTCTGTTAAGAGTCAATGTAGCCTCTGCATGGGTGTTAGGGAGTGCTGGGTGGGCATGTACCCTCATCATGATAGCTCTTCAGAAGAGCAATGCGCAGTCCCCTGCAGACAGACATCTGCACAAATGTGATCACATGGCCTGGGATTTTCTATTTCCTTTTGGGTACTTGATGTCAGGCTTGCCCTATAAAATACAGTGGACTGGCTGCTTGTATGTGTCTCATCATTTTGCATGGTCTGACAGAAATGGTTATACATTGTTAGTATTTTCCATATGCAGCTTGGTTAGGGCATGTATCTCTAGTGTAACTTGTTCATGGTTTACGACCCAGGGGATAGATGATGTCACCTGTCACTGCCTTATAGTATTGTGTAGTATGCAATGGGCAACTACAACTTTCTTTTTGTAGCAAACATGAATAGGTTATGTACTGACCTAGAAATTCTCTGTGAACATATGTCGGGTGATCACATGGTAACATTGTTGTGTTTCACAGTCAGTATTGGTCTATGAGTGTACGTTTTCCAACATTAACAGCATTTCTTGTTTGGGATAGATTTGGTCCTACATTGCTCGCATTATTTAGGCTGCTTACACTTTGTACACATTTTCTACTGCAACATTGTCTGGTAATACATGGACAGGGTGCTATGTGTGACTTGCGTAATTTGAAGATGTACACATCTTCTACTTCTGGCTATGTGATAGTTTCCCTTCCATTTCCAGGCTTTGCCAGATTACATGTCTTCCACATACACCGGGCAGTACACCAGCCACAGCACTTGTGTAGTTTCAACGTGAGCTCCCCATGTTGTATCTCCAAGTGTCTGTGGGAGTCTCACAGCTGTTCAACCACATCTTTTGGTGTACATGAGGATGCACTCACATCTGCATTCCACAACTTATATTGCAGTCACCATGAGTGTATCTTGTTAGTGTGTGAAATCATCTCAGCTGTGGGTTTTTGATTTGCCACATGCAACATATCTGTCTCCTTCACCCATTCAATTTAGAATGGGTCTGTGACATGTTTGGACATTGCTAGACTTCCATGCACATCCCCAACCAGATTGGCATGTTGGAGACCTAGACATTTTAGGGATTTCATCCCAGTAGGTAACTTTCTCTTGGTCAGGCATGTGAGTGTCAATGAGAGGTGTGTTTTCAGCAGTGGTGTGTAATGGTATCATACAGACTATACTGGGTTATCTTGCTGACACAAATCAACCATTGTAGGTCATTACAAACCCTTCCCTCCAAGGCCATATACAGCTACATCAGTCTTCACATGTATATCCAGATTAGCTGCAGACATGTGTCAAGACAGCAGAATTGAGGGACAAGTGTGTTAGAATGGGAAGTGCTACAGACTTTTCCTTCATTCCACCCACAAACAATTATGTGGTGGTGCATTCTCCCATTGTATTGTTAATTCCTGGCTATAGGGCATTTGTGTGGAGAGTGGATCAGCACCCATTGCTGCTTTACTTGTTTAGCAACCCTTAGCGCACCCCACAGCCAACATGTGTGTGCTATATTTGAGGTACAGCATACAATATGGCAGGGTTGGGGCAAATAGCGTTGATGGTACGTAAAGCCGTTGATATACGGTGCAGGGTTAGGTGCAAACATTTTTTCTTAACCCTGAACAGTCCACGAAGGTCCTTTGATACCAATGGTGTCCCTCCTTGTCACACGTGCTCAGTGCTTGTGTGACAGCTACCCGCCTGAGTTGTGACACAGTTTTGTCCATTATTTTCATTTACGCCATTTGGAAACAGGCCCTACAGTATATATGCACTCTTTGCATACCTCTTGCCTGGCATGGGCATGATGTGGGGAAAGGGGTAGGAATTTGCACTACGCCCACTTAACACCACTTAGTTTTTCTGGTGCGTGGATCTAGGCCTTCAAGAGCCACATGAGTGTGAGTTATGTGATGCTGATGTGTGGCATGGAGGTGCTAGACCCTCTTACTTCACAACCTAAATTCCAATTATCTTTGTAACTGTTGTATTTCTTTCCTGTTCTCTGAGGTAGGAGCAACATTCCATTCCAATGGTATATGCAGTGGAGAATGAGCACACCATTGACATTCTGGTGCAAAGTGATTTATTTGTAATATTCACAAGGTGATATAGTTGTACAGTGTCTAGGTGTAAACGTTCTGTACAATTTGCTGTCTCCCGCAAACTACAGCTCCAGTGTTTTGGTGGTCCCCTTCCACCTGTGCTGCACCATTGTCATCCTCCTCCTCACTGGGAACATCTACCTGTTCATCCCAGGGACATTAGCCCGAATATATATGTTATGCAAGATGGCACTTACAAGGATCATCTTGCATGTCAGGGGTAGTGCATAGAACAGGCTTCCTCCTATCAAAGCCAGGCACCTGAACATTGTCTTCAGGAGCCCAATGTCTACACCACATTTCATGTCCTTATGTGCCCTTCATTGTATGCCGGCACTTTCACCGTTGTAGCTTTCCCAAAAGGATTCATGACCCATGGCTGGATACCGTAACCTTGGTCGGCTGCAAAGGAATGACAGAACATGTGTTGGTCATGCATATTTGTGATTTGGTGTGTGCCATGGTAGATGTTAGTTTTAAGTGGATTGGTGACTCAGACTTGCTTCCGGCATTATGTGTGTTCCTGGTATGTGGAATGGTTGCATTGGTGTGTGGTGATGGACATTAGTCAATACTATGATGAGTTGTTGCTCAGGGACCTGGTGATTGTCAAACTAAATCTGGACTGGCAGTTTGACCATGCGAAATATATGTTGTGTGTCCATATTTGAGGCTGTGTCCTAATGTTAGTGGAACCTACCACCTCCTTCCACCACAATGGTGTCATTTGTATTGTAACCATGGTAGCCCTACATGGACAAACTCAGGCCTCTATGTTACCATGTGGCACTATGCATGCAGTGCAACACTTAGTGATGCTTTGTGGCAGATTATGCCTGTGCTAGCCATCATGTGTACAAGGGTGTGATTCACACAATTGGAGGAGTTGCAAAATTGGTGCGGAGGAATCTTCAAAGTTCCTAGACATGATTTATCACAGACAAATTCAACACCTGCACAAAACAGGCGTTAGGAAGGGGGACACCATAGTTTTGAATAGGTCCCTATGTAGGGTGCATGAAAGGTCAGGTATGTTCTCAGTACTCCTACAGAGTCCTACTATGGCATCCATTAACTTGACAGTAATGCACTTACTCTGCACCATGGTGTGCCATTTCTTGTATTTGGTGCACATGTGGTGGTGTTAGGGGGGTGCTAAGGGAAGCAAGAAAAGTGGTGCTGGACTAGGTGCTGTGCCTCCTTTCATTAATCTGCCCCCTGGTCTTTCATGGCTGGTGATATATTACTATGTGTGAGGCATAATGCACCATACAGGTGAAGATGCACACAACGGGTACACATGGTATGTTTAGGAGTTTGTAATGGCAATACTTGGATGACATTTGATATTGGTTCTGCCAGAGGCTTTGACACCATGAAAAATGTGGGGCTGTGCCTATACGTGACTTTCATTACATTGACATGGTCAATGCCATTCCCATAGCCGAGGTATTCGATGTTAGGTGTTATGTGTAGGGTATCTGTATTTAGTTGTCAACCAGTGGACACTTGTAGTGGTTTGGGCCTAGCTCCTGAATGCTCCACCTGTCCTTCATGTGGTGTGCCTTTCAGTTTGTGTGTTTAGTGTGCTGTATGTATTGTTTGTCCTACAAGGTTGATGTGTTGTCTGTAATGATTGGTATAATGGCTTACCTATGAGTAGCCCATTGCCATATTGCCCATCCCGGAACCGCTAATTGATGGTAGAATGCTGGAATATGTAGGCATCATGGACACTGCTGGGATATTTGGCTAGGATGTTTGTGAAGATCCCACAGTGGTCCACCATGGCCTGCACATTTATCAAATGGGTTTGTTTGAAGTTCCTGTAGAGGTGTTCTGTTGCAGCAGGTGGTACAAGTTGGACATGGGTGCAGTCCGTTGCACCTAGCACATGCGGGAGCCCAGCAATTTGGTAGAAACATTCCTTGGTCTCCTGCTGCAGTTGCTGGGTGTTGGAGAAGCAGATGTGGTAGGGTGTAAGGCAAATGTTTGTGTCCAGAACCTGTGGTAGGAAGGCCCAGAAGGATTGCTAGTAGATACCAGCCACTTGTGCGCCCATTGTCTGGAATGATCCTGACGCCAGCATATGGAGGACAGCCAGTAGTTTGGTCATGGGTGGAATAGTTGTTGGAGTTTCCACATTTGCAGTGATGTATGGCACTATGTGGTGTACAAAGGACGCCCGCTTCAGACTGTAGGTTCTCATGACATCTTGTTCCCTGAGCGCATGAATGGTTCTGTGCTATCAAAATATCCTCTCCAGCCTTCTGCACTGCCTTTGTGGCTGCTGTGGTGGTGTTTGGGGCTGCTGCAGTGGTACTGAAGGGACCTGTTGTCATCGCTGTCATCTGCGGCGTGTGATAAAATTAAGTATTATCAGTTCCATGTTATCCAGGAGGTTGCCAATGCTCCTTCTATGTGTTTTCCTTAAATAGTAGTGTGTGGGCCTCATTTTAACACCTGGTCTGACCAGGTGTTAAAATGTGATGCTAATCAGACTTTGCGTAATTTTTTGGGACCGGTTCCTTAATGAGCATCATTTTAACGCTGGGCTGTAAAAATGGCGCTGGAGGGCCTTTTGTAAGGGCATGCCTACCTTACATATCATTGCCGCAGAACTTCACAAGGTGGGGTGGTGCTCCCAAAAAATAATGCTAACTCTGAGACGGGTCAAGTGACAAAATATAAATATGGCGCTAGGTTAGCACTGCTTTTGCATCACAAAATGACTCAAAGATGGCACAAACTTTTCTTAAATATGTTCCATACAGTGTATGGCATTTGGCTGCATCATCCATGTTATGTGAGTTAAACATGTGTGCAGAAATAAACATCCCAACTTTGCCCACCCCATCACACATCAACACCCCCATCATGCCAGTGAGCAAAATATCTCCCCTACCCCAGAAACTACCATATGATGAACACTGCAAAACAAAACAAGACATGACATTGGCCTTAACATAGTACAATAAGGGATTGCCTGGGGAGGAATTATGCATGCCAGAGGGAAACCTCCTCAAGCTGAAAGAGGCAGTCAGAAAGGTAGATAGTTAATAGTGCTGTCTGATTGTATATCTGACAGTTAATTCAACAATAATGTAGATGCCATATCAGGACAAGACTAGAGGGATTGCATGCCTTAACAGGACAAACGTTCAGTTAATATAGGAGGGCCTATCAAACACTTCATTAAGTCAACGTCAGGTACTGTCCATGATCCTGTCACTACTCCACATCGATCAGCTGGTTAGTGGTGGAGACCTTGCTACCCTGTGCTGAGTCCTGATATAACAGGAGTCCCTCTTTTCTTAGGAAGGAATATGCTTGCTTTGGGTTACAGAAAATGTGCTGTCTTCTTTGGTGGGAAAAATCAAATGCAAGCTGGGTATAGCATTGAATATTTAATGCCGGCATGTATTTTTTTTTTTTTTTTTTAGCAGTAGGCATTCCCACCATACCTCCTGGACTGCTTTGGTGAAATGTGGGAAGATGGATTTCAAACTACTGTTGTCTGGCAATTCCCTTTTCCGTGAGGTGAAACTACTATGTCTTTGTCTTTAAATCTAATCTAGTCTGCAATAATTGGGTGTGGCTGGGCTCCTTGTGCCTCTCTAGGTGCAAGAGAGCAGTGTGTTCTCTCAGCAACAGGGTGAAAAATTGTCTATTCCAAAAACGTAAGTTAGTAGTTCTTCACAAATTATTCCATTGTCCCTGTGTTAGGGGAGACTGGAACTCCATAGATTTGGAGGTTGTTACTTCTTGATCTAGTCTAGTACGGGTTGCTTTAATTACAGATAGAACCTTCTCCATATTTAAGAGCTTTTTGGTCCTTATATCTGAGCTATCTTCTACATGAGAGATTCATGACCTCCCTTTTGGTAGTGAGCATTTCTCTTTTGCTGTCTACTTAGGAGAGATTTTATGTCCTGGTTGTTCCCCTCCTGGAATATTCATGGGCCTTCCTCGCCACCTTACAATGCTGCATCAGGTTTTTTGTGATTGTGCCAGGATTAAAAAATAACTTGGGCTGTTCTTGCTGCCTTGTCCATTTTTATAAGTTGATAATCAAGCTCCTTAGCATGAGAGTTTGCACTAAAGGCAATATGGTGTTGACAATCTTGCTGTTGGGGCTCTTGGTCATATTGTGACAACTGTGAGATCAGGTTAACCCCAGGAGCTGTACACACCATCACTCAACAAAATTATGGGGCCACCCTGTATTACCCAGGACCTAGGCTATAAAGGCAATAATTAATGAGAAAGCATGAAACTTTGGAATGTACCTCTGGATTCGATTAGCAGCATGCATTAAGCACTAGGCATTCCTTATAGGGAATCCCCCTAATTCCTAATCCCCCAAGGGGATTTTGTCTCCTGGTTGACTTGTGATTCTTGTCACGCGCTTCTTGACCTTTGGGACAGATGTTTCTATCTGCCTTCTCCATTGGATTGAGGTGCATCCTTTAACATGTCCTGATGAAGACCCTACAAAACGCAACCTATAAAGTAGAGGTGAAAACGTTGACCTGTTTTGATGAAAGGGCTTGTTTGTGGATTGAAAATTTGTAGGTGGATTTTAGCATGTTTTATTTTCCTATGAATTATACAGATTACAGTAGCAGACTTCATATATCTGAAGTGTATTTGAGCTATTTTTAAACTCTGTTCATATATCACCATTGTTTTGGGCACTGGTAATGCACCTAGATTGATTGTTTCAGAGCATCTTGATCTATTGTGGTTTATTCAATATTCATTCAGTATTGAAGGATAGCAGTGGTAAAGTGTGCACAGTCCTAAAAGCCAACAATAACAGGTGCAGAAAACAGGAGGGGTGAAGGCAAAACGTTTGGGGGTGACCCTGCACAGAGGGCCATGTCCAACACTCTGTATTGTAAAAGACACTTGTAGGGCCAGATAAACAGTGTTCTTTTGATACTTAGGGGCTTATTTATACTCTGTTTGTACCTAATTTGCAGAATTTTTTATGCAAATTCAATGCAAACCTAACTCCATATTTATATTTTGAAGTTAGACATGTCCAACGTCAAAATATAGGAGTTTACGCCATTTTTTGGATGTGTGCACCTACCTTGCGTCAATGAGATGCAAGGTAGGTGGTCCCATCTAAAAAATTGTGCTATCCCAATGGCCCCATATTTATCCCCTGTGCTAAACACGGGTGGGAAGAGGGCCTAAATAATGGTGCAAAGCTTGCTCATACCAGGTGTTGGGGACCTGTGGACCCATTTCCATGGTTAAACACCATCAAATGGGTCCACAGGTGCTCTCCCCAAGCCCCAGGAATACCCCCACCCACCCCAGAGGGACACCCGAGGATGGGGGACCCCATCCCAGGCAAGTAGGATAAGGAATGCTAAGTATTTGTTAACTTCGAGGGCCTTACTTGGGGCCCCATGCATGGCACAGGGTGCAACGACCATGCCCAGGGGACACTTGTCCCCTGGGCTGGCCATTGGGGTGTGGGCATTACTTCTGTCTTTCCTAAGACAGGAGTCATGTTTTTGGTGTTTTTGTGTCAGGAAATTGTGCTAGTCTGGTTAGAGGCAACAAAATGCCTCTAACCAGGCTAGCGTCATTTTTTGCTACACAACCCCTCCTTCCCTACTGCCACCCCCCACCCCCCTACCAGGCTTCCATCTTTTTTTAAGACGCTAGCCCAAGTTTCCGCTGTCTTGTGCCATTCCTTTAATATGGCGCCTGACTAGCACTGTGGAATGGTGCTACACTTTTTGCCACATAACTGCAGTTTTGTGGCAAAAACTATAAATCAGGCCCTTAGTATGCATGGGTCATTGTGTAGAGAGTCAATTCTGGTTATGAAGCATTTTTTCTAAACGTTGAAGAATTAGATGATTATTAGTGACTATTGTGCAGTTCTGTTGCTTCATTTAAACAGTTGACTGCAGTGTTATGCTTTACTATTAAGGTGGATTTTCTTTTTAGTAGAATGTTGTCAACACTTCTTACTGTGGCGTTATGGGTGGTTTTAGTTGTTGAACTAGGTGGGCCTCAATTTCCACGTAGAGGGTGATTCCATAGTCCAGTCAAGTGGAGATGATGACTTGGGTAGATGCACGTCTCACGTTTTGGGGAAGCCACTTGAAAATCTTACGTAACATGCACATGATGAAAAAGCAGGAGGATGACACTACATTGACTTGAGACCTCATGGTGAGTTTGCTGTCCAGGATGATACAAACATTCCTAGCGTTGAAGGGGGCCCCAGTACTGTGCACAACCAGGAGTCATTCGAAGGGGAGTTGTTGCTGCAGACAATCAAGACTTCTGTCTTGTCTGTGTTGAACTTGAGGCAGTTAGTCCGCATCTAATTGGCAATGAAGGTCATGCACTGATTGAAGTTAGTTCTGGCAGCGGTGGAGTTTTCAGAGAGGGCGAGGATGAGTTGTATGTTGTCAGCATATATATATATATATATATATTGTTGAGTCAATGGGATCTGACTATGTTGACAAGGGGGGACATGTTGATGTTGAAGACAGTGGGGCTGAGTGATGAGCCTTGCGGAACTCCACAGGTGATTGGTTTAGGTTTGGAGGTGAAGGGTGAGATGGATCTGTTGTGTTCTGTTGGTGAGGAAGAAGGTGATCCATCTAAGGGGTGCTTTGTTATGAATCCTTAATGCTACTCTGGGTCACAGAGATACGTCTCATTTCATTGCTAGATTAATAGACAGAGGGCCCTGTGAAAATTTGAATTGTCTGTTACTGAGGGGAAACTTGGTTTCGAACTGCTGGAGCTGTAACTAGCATATGGACTAGTAAAGACTGGGCAGAGTTATCAACAATTTAATGATTAAAGAACCGACACATAAAGTACTGGGTGGTTAACATTTATGGAGTTGCTGCTCTATTACTACCTTTTAAAAATCCATCTAACATTCTGCAAGATTTCTGTGTATTTCTTGGTTCTTTTTTAGGAATTGGTCAGCCACTGGTATAGCAGTTACCTCCGTGTTGCTATTTAGGTTTCTACATTGGATGATTCCTTCAACTCTTCTAGTTTTCAATGCACACAGAAAGGACTGCTTTATTTGAATGCCTCCTTTAATCATATCTTCTTTTCATCTACCACACATTCTCTGAAAGTCACATACATATTAACCACTTCCTTACTTACCACGAAGTGTTCTGGAAGAGGGTGGTGCATTTTTGATTGAGTTAAATGGTCACAGTAGTCATTAGAAGACAAAATTAGATTGAAATTTTAGGTGTGAAAAGGATTTTCAGTTATTTTAACCTGTGAATAATTGTGACGTGGACTAAGCCACTGTTTCTTAAACTCCACCTTTAAATGTGACATGAACAGAGAAATGTTGGCCGCAAAGTGCTGAGAAATAGTCAATTTCTCCAGAGAATTATTTATGGGAACTATGAAGCATGGTTATGAATTTGTTTTCAAGCAAGTTTAAATAGTTACCCTGAGCAAATCTGAAAATACATTGGCATTCATGCTCCTCTCTACTAAACTCTAATGGAGCAGGAAGGGCAAGGCTTACCACTTCAAAGAACCACCAGGCAGCAAATTGATTCAAGTTCAGGTTAATTCAAGGTAAATAGTCAGGTGCAAATCGAAAAAACACAGTGGCATCTATATTCTGCGTTACAGCACTGCTCTCCAACGCAGCATGTGGGACACCACTTCCCAACGCCAATGAACTAACATTCTGCAAAACAATTAGGTTCAGCACAGGCTCCCTTCAGGTGAATTCAGTGGACTACAAACAGTCTTGGATGACAAATCCACTCCACATCTGCCACACACACAGCTTCCTTACTCCAGCAACCCACCAGGCAGCAAATATATCAAGTACATTCAGAGAAGCATGCATTTGTTTTGCAATATGTTTTCTGGTTCATATTTAGTCTGTTACTTGCACCCCGTTGTGCGGTAATGTTTCTTCAGCTATTTATGTTGCAGGAGCTAAACATAACATTAGCAAGTGAGGCATGTTTGGTGTTACACTAAAATGTTAAATTCTCTATCTGCCCTAGAATTTTGCTACGCATTAATAATAATGCACAGAGAGGTCGAAATCCTGAATTAGTTAATATATAATTGAAAGGTACAAGTAATGTTTTTCAGAGGCCGAATGCCTAGTCTACCAGTTACTTTTTTAAGCAAACGTGACTGTAATGTATTTTCAATGCTTACAGTGAAACTAATGTATTCACTTCATGGAGCTGGACACAGGTTGTTTTTTCTTTTGAAAACATATCTTGGTTATCTTTTTGAATTTCTGTAGAAGATATGTTCCAGGTCAGAAAGGTTCCGATTTGCTGTGGTAAAGGATATTGCATGCGGCATCCTCTTAAACCTGTCACAGACCACTGTGATTAATTTTCAGAAAATCTGACCTTGAAAAAGCTCGTGATGATAGAATCCTCTCAGACAAGTACATAATTTTTTACAACCTCTGACAGTACCAGTCTACCATCCCTGCGTTAATCAGTAGATTCCAGGCAGCTCTATGTTCTGCGTGAAGCATGTCTTTGTGAAAGGTATTATAGTACACAAGAATAACGATACTAAGACTTGGATCGCGAGTTTTTCGGTGATTCCCAACCAATCCCACTAGGTGGGAATTCGTCGGCTGCACTAATTACCACCAAAATATTATTTTTACCCCATAATGTGGGATAACGTGGATTTTGATGTTTACTACACCAAAGCCATGGTATTTACAGGGTATTTTTCCCTATTATGTAGCAGCAGGTTTGACCTACTAAAATGTATGTGGGGGATAAATATTTTCGCAGTTCTCATAATTCTGTTATATGAGGTAGCAGAAGTTAATACATATGCAGAAAGTTAGCATTCAACTCATAATCATGGCCTAGGTGACCATAATGACTGTAATTCAGTATAAAGATGCATTAAATCAGTGGTCTCTGTTAGACATTGGGTTATTGGTTGAGGGTGTGAAACCATACTCAAGCAGCAGCAACAATTCCTGTCAGGGTGAAACACAAGCAAGCCCAAAACTAACCTGTGCTTAACACTGTGATAGTTTGGCACAAAATCAGACAGGCTTAACTTAGAGGCAATGTGTAAAGTATTTATGCAGCACTTCAAACTGCAGAAAAGTGAAAACACCGCAGGAATGTCGAGTTTGGTGTCTAAAGAACTGTAATTTAAACCCCTTTTTCATTGTAAACTCTGATTTTATGTCACAGTACTGAAAATGTTACCTTTAGAAAGTTGGCAATTTCTTGTCCCAACTGTAGTTTCTTGCATGTTTTAGAACGGAACCTTTATGGTTCCTAATAGAGTCTGTACTAATGTGATGTAATTGCTAGAATAGAATGTGATGAAAGCTTGGTTTAGTATGTGGGACTTCACATGTACACACAGAGAAACAATGATGTGTGATTTACAGGTCTGTGTGTGGGTTACTTATTGGTCGTTACCCAGGCTAGGGAGTACCCTGCAGCCTGTGCCCTGGGTCACAGGACTAGGTGCAGCTGGCAGTTGATCTTTGTGCATCGCTCCCAGACAGTGAGACAATGGGGAATAGGTGTTGGTAGGATACGCCATTTCTAACTTGATAGGGGGGAGGAGCTGTCACCTATCACACTTGCACATCACAAAGACTGTGCCTCAGCACACTCAGAAAGGGTTTCACATTAGTCTTCTGTGTCCCCAGACAATCAAGGCAGAACAGGAATGTGGGGAATTCCAAACACTTCAGGGTGGGGGAGTGTGGAAACCTACAGAAGCTTCTCCTACTTCAAAGCTGGCACCAAGTATAAAGTGAATGCACTTCCCAACCCCTTAGTGCACCTCTGAACCTGTAGAAGACTAAGAAGGACTGCTGCACTGCTCTGCTGCAAGAGGGACTGCTAATCTGTTGCACTGCTACTCTTCTAACATGCTGCCCTAGTGCCTGGGTAAGAAGCACTCAACATGCAACTTGAAGTCAGGATACAAGAATAACTTCAAAGGCCAGTTGGCTGGCCTGCTGATCAGAACCTCATGGACAGAAACGACTCTAACCACTTTGAGCCCTGCACCTGGAGTCTGCCTGCTGTGAGTCTTTCCCCTAAGTGGTGCTATGCCAGTTCTGCCATCTTTCTGTAACTTGAGTGACACAGGCACCCCAGTCTGCTAAGCAAGAAAGTCTCAGACATCACAGGTAGATAAGATAGCAGAACATTCTCTCCGTGTGAAATCCTGAGTGAATTTAATTAAAAGCGAACGATTTTCTACAAAAAGTTGCATTAAAGAAATAAGTATTTCAGCTATACAACTGCACAAAAACAGCAAATGAAGAACAACCTGCTTTTGAACATCAAATGACCTTTTGTGTTCTTTGCGGACCTCTATACTTATGCAAATGTAAGGCGCAGTGCTTAAATTGAAAACGCTTTCTACTCAGTAGAGCACAATGGAAAAGTCACTGTTTAAAAGCGTGACATTCTTGGTATATGAACGAAGAAAGTAAAATAAGTACTTGAGAGTGTTGCAGAACATGCCTTTCCATTGTATGAGACATTTCTAAGTGGTGACCTGTCCACTGGAACTGCTAAGGCTGCAGCGTGTTCATTGTCCCTTTCCTGAGAGTGGTGTTATAAATTGTGAAGGAATTTTGCATGTCTGTCTCTTTATTTTCATAGCCAATGTCTCTGATTGTAATGGCCTTTATTTACTATTCAACGGTCTGATAATACGTTTAACCCCTTCGCTGACAGGCCTTTTCCGTCTCTGGTGCCAGGCCTTTTTTCGGCTATTTGGGGCAGTTCGCGCTTAGACCCTCATAACTTCTTGTCTACATAAGCTACCCACGCCAAATTTGCGTCCTTTTTTTCCAACATCCAAGGGATTCTAGAGATACCCAGAGTTTGTGGGTTCCCATGGAGGAGACCAAGAAATGGGCAAAAGACAACGAACAATGTGTTTAAAAAAAAAAAACAAGCGAGAAAGGTCTGCAGAAGAAGGCTTGTGGTTTCTTCCCTGAAAAAAGCATCAACAAAGGGTTTGCGGTGATAAAAGCACCATCTTCCCAGCATTCAGGAACAGGCAGACTTAAATCAGAAAACCACATTTTTCAACACCATTTTGGCATTTTACTGGGACATACCCCATTTTTACTATTTTTTGTGCTTTCAGCCTACTTCCAGTCAGTGACAGACACGGGTGTAAAACCAACCTTGGATCCCAGAAAGCTAACCATTTTTAAAAAGTAGACAATATTCTGAATTCAGCAAGGGGTCATTGTGTAGATCCTTCAAGGTTTTCCTACAGAAAATAACAGCTAAACTAAAGAAATATTGAAATTGAGCTGAAACAACAGCCATTTCTCTCCACGTTTTACTCTGTAACTTTTCATGCCATGTCAGATTTTCAAAAGCAATATACTGTTAGGTCTGCTGGACTCTTCTGGTTGCGGGGATATATAGGGCCTGTAGGTTCATCTAGGCCCCTAGGTACCCAGAGCCAATAAAGGAGCTGCATCTTGCAGTGGGTTTTCTCTGTATGCTGGGTATACAGCAATTCATTTGGTGACATATAAAGAGTGAAAAATAGGTATCAAGGAAACTTTTGTATTTCCAAAATGGGCACAAGATAAGGGGTTGAGAAGCAGTGGTTATTTGCACATCTCTGACTTCCAGGGTCCCCATACTAGCATGTGAATTACCAGGCATTTCTCAAATAGACTTCTTTTTTACACACTGTCTTACAATTGGAACAAAAAAAAGTAGAGATAGACAAGGGGCAATTCTGTGTCCCTTCAAGCCTCCCAATAAAAAGGTACCTCAGTTGCTTTGGTATGCTTAATGCCTGCGACAGGAAACGTAACATGGACACATCACATTATTACATTGAAATCTGACGTGTTTTTTTGGAAAGTGCATAGCTGTGGATTTTGGCCTTTAGCACAGCTGGCACTTAGGGAAACCTACCAAACCTGTGCATTTTTTAAAACTAGACGCCTAGGGAAATCCAGGATGGGGTGACTTGTGGAGCTCTCAACAGGTTCTGTTACCCAGAATCCTTTGCAAATCTCAAAAGTTGGCCCAAGAAATACTTTTTTCTCACATTTTGGTGACAGAAAGTTCTGAAATCTGAGAGGAGCTGCAAATTTCCACCTAGCATTCCCCCAAGTCTCCCGATAAAAATGGTACCTCACTTGTGTGGGTAGGCCTAGTGCCCATGACTGGAAATGCCCCAAAACACAACCTGGACACATCACATACTCCCAAAGAAAACAGGTGTTTTTTGCAAAGTGCCTAGCTGTGGATTTTGGTCTCTAGCTCAGCCAGCACCTAGGAAACCTACCAAACCTGTGCATTTTCCAAAACTATACACCAAGGGGAATCCAGGATGGGGAGACTTGTGGGGCTCTCACCAGGTTCTGTTACTCAGGGTCCTTTCCAAACCTCAAAATTTGGCCAAAAACACTTTTTCATAACATTTCGGTGACAGAAAGATCTGGAATCTGAGAGGAGCCACTAATTTCCTTCCACCAAGCGTTCCCCCAAGTCTCCCAATAAAAATGGTACCTCACTTTTGTGGGCAGACCTAGTGACCATGACAGGAAATGCCCCAAAACACAAAGTGGACATTTCACATTTTCCCTAAGAAAATAGAGCTGTTTTTTGTAAAGTGCCTAGCTGTGGATTTTAGCCTCTAGCTCAGCCTGCACATAGGGTAACCTACCAAACCTGTGCATTTTTTAAAACTAGACACACAGGGGAATCCAGGATGTGGTGACTTGTGGGGATCTCACTAGGTTCTGTTACCCAGAATCCTTTGCAAACTTCAAAATTTGGCCCCAAAAATACTTTTTCCTCACATTTCGGTGAAAGAAAGTTATGGAATCTGCGAGGAGCCACAAATTTCCTTCCACCCAGCATTCCCCCTCATCACCGATAAAAAATGGTACCTCACTTGTGTGGGTAGGCCCAGTGCCCACAAAAGGAAATGCTTGGATCCCCCAGTGTTTTCTTACCCAGAATCCTTTGCAAACCCTTTTAATTTAGTTAAAAAATCAAATTTTCCCACATTTCTGTGTGGGGTCACCACACCAGGACAAGTTCCTTACCACCCAACGTTTCCTTCAGTCTCCTGGTAAAAATTATACCTCACTTGTGTCGGTGAGCCAAGTGCCTGTGACAGAAAAGAGACAAAAACCTGTCGAAATTGAGGGGGAACCAAAGCGGGTCCAAAAGGGCTGTTTGAAAAAAATCATTTTTAGGCTGACAAGTGGGGCAGAATTGTTATCGGTATAGATGCAACAATGCTGGGTGGAAGGAATTTTGTGGATTCCTGCAGATTCTGGAAGGTTCCATCACAAAAATGTGGGAAAAATGTGTGACTTCCAGCAAAGTTTGAGGTTTGCAGGGCATTGTGGGTAAGAAAATGGTACGGGGTGCATGTGAAGCACACCACCCTGGACTCACCCAGATGTTTAGTTTTCAGATGTGTCTAGGTCTTGTGGATTTTTTTACATGGCAGGATCCCAAAGTCCAAAAAGTGCAGCCCTCACCATTCCAAGTGGGACGATTTTGAGAGTTAGACAAGCTCTCATGGCCCAAATGTAAAACCAAAACACAAAATAATCAAATGTCCTCTTGCTTGCCATGGGATAAGATGTTTTAGTGTGCGGGGGGAAAGCTGAAAGACTGTTATCCCCTTCAGTTGGGGTGGGGGCACAACCATGCCTATACTGTTTGGTAGCCACCACCCCATTATTATTTTTTATTCCTTGGCATCTAGTAGGTTTTCTGCCCCCGGGGAGTGAATCAGGGGTAATAGCCCCATCTGCCTACTGGTGGGCTGAACAACTTTGCCCCCGTTTATTTGGGGTGGGGTATGGCCCCCACCCTCTTTTTTGGAAAAACAAATCTTCCTTGGTCTCTGGTGGGCTTTCTGTCCTCCTTGGGGGCAGATGGGGATTCCAAAAATAGGCCGAAAGGGCAGATATGTCCAACAGTAATGTGCTTCTGTGGAGAGTGACCCTTGCCCAAGGGGTTGCTCCCCACACAAAACACACACATACACACACACACCAATCCCTGGTGCCTAAGTTGTTTCTGCCCCCCGGGGCAGATTCGCCTAATAGAAATAGGCCAATCTGTCCCCAAGGGGGGCAGAAATGGCCTTAAATAAAATTGTCCCCCAGGGGAGCGACCCACAGAAAAACAAATATGGTTGTTTGCGATCGCTGAATGGCAACCCCCCAAACAAAATATGATGATATTTGGGCACACATCATCACAAATCCAAACAAATTAGTCATGACACTGTAGAGCACCCAGTGTGATGACGCATGCCCCACCGCACATGCATTTCCATATGTCGTGAGAAAGTGACCATTTTGTTTCTGTTTTTTATTTTATCATTGCAAGATGGCAACTACTCATCTTGGAGCAGCAAATAATAAAAATGAAAAAGAAAACCTAAGCAATTTTTGTTTTTGTTTTAGAATGTCCAGGCCCAGAAGCAAACTGTGATGCAAAGCCCTCAAAAATAATGAATAGAATGATACGTATTAGCGAAGAGAAAACTGAATGATACAATGAGGGGGGAGCATTGGTGCAGGTGGCAGGTGGGTGGGACGAAACTCCATTCTAAAGAGAGGTTAGAGCCTGTGGAGGGGAAGAAGGATCTATGTGAAAGGAGTATTAATTATAATTGGTTTTTTTTTTTAAACCAAACAGGACAGAGAGGGAACAGAGAAACAACTGACAAGCTGGGGGAAGAGGGGAGCAGCAGAGAGATTGCAGGGAATCGAGTGGGGAAGCTGTACACAAGGAAGAGAATAAGAAAACACATGCACTGCTGTAGAGTGCTAAAAGAAAAAGAAACAATTATTTCTAATGTAATAGGTCTAGCATTTGCTTCAGTTAGAACATTGGTGTTGTAAATTCATAACTGGACTTTTCTTGCCACATAACTCGGTCGACCCTGCCTCATAATTTTGTCTTTTTCCTGCCATATAATTCCAGTGGCCCTGCATATAACTATAGCACTTCTATTTACCTTTTTTCTCTGTCTGCAGCCAAAAATTTAAATGTTACCATTTAGTATCCTAATTTAAATCTGCCATGCTAATTCCAATAGAATACCACTTTCACTACACTACAGTTAGAGTTGCTGGCTGGCTAACACAATTTCCCCAAAAAGACACAAGAAGACACAAGACAGCCACAGAGGAGTAACAAGAGAAATAAACTAGAAGGGTCACCTAAACATATAAAAAGTGTCCAAACAGTCATAGTATAATAAGTATATGAAGGTGGCCTGAATCATGGCCATAATTGCAATAAGGAGAGATTAATAAAACATATACAATTATCATATAAACCCAACAAAAAGCTTTATCAGAAATAAACATTTGACATTAGACTGTAATGCTCAGAATAGCTCCTAGAGAACACCACAATGAAAATAGCATTTGTAAAAAAACACAGTTATGTTATCATATAGTTAACCCCTAGAAAACCTAACCACACAAAAAATGTCAGAAAATAATGCACTTTAGCCATATAGTTAGCCCCTAGAGAGCATAGCACATTACACATTTTTAGAACTAACAGGTCTACTGTAATTAAATTACAAACAAGGAATTTAGACCACAAACTACTCCCAGCTGTAAAACAAAAGTTACAACCATGAGAGCACTTAAAAAAAAAAAGCACTGAATGGTGGGAGGGGTTAATATTTTGGGGTCCCTACTAACATAGTGTGGAAACCCAGAGATGATGTAAGAAAGAACATGTTTCATGAATGTTTTGATGGTGGACCCATTTTCCTAGGACAACCACAGGCTACGTTATGAGAAAAAATGTTTTCTAAAAGTAAATACCTGCAGAGCCTTATGGGGCGAGTTTCCTGAGTGCAGTGAATATTGTAATATTGGCTCTCCCTCTGTGTTTTTATGTAGAGCATTTATCAGTTACAAGTGTTTTTGTGAACGCTATGGAGCATGAAGGGGAGAGCCAAAGTAATGAGTCTGATTGGATAACCGTGTGAACAATGTGACCATCAAACGAGTGAAAGTGATGGGCTAGAGATGGGCCCACAGAATACTTACTGCAGGTCAAAAAGTGCTTGCATGCTCAAACTAAAAAATAGCTCCTTGAATGCATTCAGGAGACTGATACAAGCAACTAAAATGTAGATAAAGATCCTATGCTCCATGAAAGGAACAAACACAAGAAGAGGAAGAAAATCTGTCAAATAAGAAGCAAGCAAATGAGGTTGACAAAAATGAGCATCTTGTGAGCAGTGGATTTAACCCAAGTACTGTTATTGTCACAATGCTTCTTCAATAATAGACAGGTAAAAGTTATTTACACGCAAAACCTAACAATGCAATGCATGTTTGAAACATAAGGGCCCATATTTATTCTTTTTTTGCGCCCCATTTGCATCATTTTTTTACGCAATGGCGGCCACATTTCCATAAAAAAATGATGCACATGTGGTGCAAAAAAGTATAAATATGGGCCTAAGTCTGAATATCAACAAAGAGAGGAGGGAGTCAAAGCCCTGCTACACCCCATACACAACCGTAGACGCAATTGAATGCACTGCAGAGGAATGTATTCAAAAAGCCTGCCAATACCCCCACTAAGGTTATTGGCAAAGATGCTGTGCTGTACCCCAAACATAAGCAACTATTCATAGAAAGCAAGAAAACAACCCTATTGCCAACAAGGTACAAGAAACGGAGAGCATACTCACATTCAGGGGCGTTTCAAGCATACTGCGCCATAGGCCTCTGTACACAGCTGATGCTTGCAGAGGTTGTCAGAGTCACCCTGCACAGACACACCTGTTGAATGACACCTGCTAGTGCAATGGCTGCAGAAGGAAGCATAAAATACAATGCAGTCATCTTCTTGAAGCCATCACTGCCATTCGGCGCATCCAAGAAAGAGAGCATTGCTACCAGGTGGACTGTGTGGAGTGAAAAATGTGATGACTTGATAGATGCACTAGAGAAAGAAGATGATAAGAAAATCATCAAGTATTTGAAAAGCTTGCAGGTGTTGGAGAACAAGAAGCTGGAAAGAAAGTTGCACAGACTGGTGCAACATTGTATTCAAAGGTGAAAGAAGAGCTTGAACCCAAGTTCAATCCATTGCCGAATGTTGATTATGAAAGGTATATCTTCAACAAAGCCTGACAACAGACTGGTGAAACAATGGATGAATTATTGAAAGACTTGACACATTTTTCTTTTTTGAACAATGCAAGTTCTGTTACTTTACCGATGAAGAAGGCATGTGCCTCAGAATCACTGATGGGTGCCATTATTCTTTTAGAAGCCACTTGTTGATCGGGACTCTCAGTATAGAGAAAATGCTGATGGCTAAGAGTTCAGAGGAATGAGCATAACAACAAGATGCTGACATAGAAGGAGGAACAGGGTACAATGAATCTGTGTTGACAATGAAAAGCAAGCACAATCAAAAAACAGACACACATAGATTAATGTAATCGAAGAAAACAAAACTACGCTTCTGATGTCGATTGTCATTTCCCCATGAAAGCAAATGCCCAGCCCAAGGACAAATCTTTAAGAATTGTGTGAAAAAGAACCACTGCATAACTATGTGTTTAACTAAGGAAAAAACTATTGTGTCAGAACAGAAAGAAAAGATGGGCGCAAGAACATACCGGACTCTTGCCACACCTACAAAACCAAAAAGCAACATTAGCTACGACAAGTAGAGACCAAGCAAACTCAATCGTCATCAAGTTCGCCGTAGAAGGGCTCTTCAGTGCCACTATTGAGTACCAGTGAAGATGATGGGTACATGCTGATGAGGTCCACCAAATGATGACGTTCACATGTGGGGTTAACTGCCTATGAAGAATTTTGAAGGGCAAAAACAGATCAACAAACAAAGTGCCAAAATTCTTTTTACACTGACCCAGGATCACATTGATAGTAAACGGTCAGCCCATGTCCTTCATCATCGATAGTGGTGAATGCTCCGATTCCCGACCAAAGTCCTAAAGAAGGCCATCCACCTCCAACTCACCAAACACATGTAGAGAATACCTGGAGAGAAACAACCTACGGATCCCTCCCAATCAGGCTTCAGAGCCAACTACACCACCAAGACATCCCTGATTGCTGCAACCGAGGACACCCTCACCATACTCAACAGAGGAGAATTAGCTACCCTCATTCTCCTAGACCTCTCCGCAACATTGAAAACTGTCAACCATCCCACACTCATCATACAACTACGCCAGATTGGAATCACAAACAACACTTTAATATGGTTGGCTTCCTTCCTCTTGGGACACTCCCAGAGAGCCCACCACCCTCTCTTCACCTACCAACCCAAACACACCATCTGTGGTGTACTCCAAAGCTCATCACTCAGTCCTACCCTCTTTATCATTTACATAACACCACTTGCTGACATTGTCAGATGACACAACATCAACATCATCTCCAATGCCGATAATACCCAACTCGTCCTCTCACACTCAGCTGACCCAACAACGACAAAGATCAACTTCAACAATTGCATGAAGAACATCTCAGCCTGGATGAAGGACAACTGCCTGAAGCTCAACATGGACAAAATGGATGTTCTGATCTTCGGCAGACCAGTGCCCTCTGGAATGACTCTTGGTGGCCATCGGAGATCAGACCCACCCCCTCACCAATAGAACATGCCAGCAACCTCAGCATCATCCTGGACAGCAAATTCTCCTTGAAACATCAGGTCAATGCTGTCTCTACAGCTTTCTTCCATACATACTGCATGCTCCACAAAGTCTTCAAGTGGCTGCCCATCAGCACCAGGAACACTGTGATGGAGGCCTTCATCACTAGCTGACTATACTACGCCAATGCACTCTGTGCAGGTAGCACCACCAGACTCATGCCAAAACTCCAGATGATCCTGAACACTACTGTCAGACTGATCCTCAACCTTCCTGAGAGGACCTACATCATCCAGCACCTGAAGGACCTCCACTAGCTCCCTGTCCAGAAGAGATGTCATTTCAAGCTTCTGATTCACACCTACAAAGCCCTCCTTGACCATTGACCTGCTGACCTGAACCACCACCTGCTCTTCACCTGACCTACTAGGAACCTCTGCTCTGCACACCTCACCCTCCCACAGATACCATGTATCTGCTGCTGTCACTTTAGAAGACGTTTCTTCTCCCACTTTGCTGCCAAAGCCTGGAACACCTCCACCCTCACCTCCACATCGCCCCCTCACTGGCCTGCTTCAGGAAGGGGCACAAGACCTGGCTCTTCAACTTTGACTCGACTTTGACTGATAGCTGCAGCACAGCACCTGAATACCCTCTCAGGAGATAAACCGAGCTATACAACTACAACCTGATTGATTGATTGACTGATTGCGTGGAATAATATCATGGGAGTGGAAAAATTCAAAAGCCTCTAGCCTGTCCCATTCCTCACTCCTTCAGACATGAATTCATATACCCTGGCAGCTTCTAAACCACTACAAAGCCAAGGGTCTTTCACAGTGACAATGCAACACAAATGATGTCAGTACAAACCCATTCATGTCCTACAAAGAACCTCATCTAGTTTATGGTTGCATCCTGGTCCCTGTTAGACTTTTCATCCTTGGCGTGGTCTCCCTTAACTTTTACCTGTGCTGCAGGCCCACTAGTAGCATTTGATTTACAGGACCTGGGCACCTCTAGTGTACTGTACTAGGGACTTACTAATAAATCAAATATGCCAATCATGGATAAGCCAATTACATACACATTTTGTAAAGGAGCACTTGCACTTTAGCACTGGTTATCAGTGGTAAAGTGCCCATGGTAACATAAACAGCAAAATCAGAGTCCAGCACACATCAACAACCGGCGGTCTCCCGCCGGTTTTCCGCTGCCCCTTGGAATCCTCCAAGGCGGCGCAGCTTGCTGCGCCGCCGAGGGGATTCTGACCCCCCCTACCGCCATCCAGTTCCCGGCGGTCCGCCCGCCGGGAACCGGATGGCGGTAGGGGGGGTCGCGGGGCCCCTGGGGGCCCCTGCAGTGCCCATGCCACTAGCATGGGCACTGCAGGGGCCCCCGTAAAAGGGCCCCTAAATGTATTTCACTGTCTGCTGCGCAGACAGTGAAATACGCGACGGGTGCAACTGCACCCGTCGCACAGCTTCTACTCCGCCGGCTCGATTCCGAGCCGGCTTCATCGTGGAAGCCTCTTTCCCGCTGGGCTGGCGGGCGGCCTGAAGGCGGCCGCCCGCCAGCCCAGCGGGAATGTCAGAATTACCGCCGCGGTCTTTCGACCGCGGAACGGTAACCTGACGGCGGGACTTTGGCGGACGGCCTCCGCCACCCGCCAAGGTCAGGATGAGGGCCTTTGTGCCTGAAAGAGACTTTGTTTGCTTTAAAAAGACTTAAGACACTTTATATCACTTTTCAGTGATATCTCTACAATTACTTATTGCATCTTTGATCGTTTTGACCTGCAAATATCCAGATAAATATTATATATTTTTCTAAATACTGTGTGGTGTATTTTTGTGGTGCTATATTGTGTTATTGTATGATTTATTGCACAAATACTTTATACATTGCCTTCTAAGTTAAGCCTGACTGCTCAGTGCCAAGCTACCAGAGGGTGGGCACAGGATAATTTGGATTGTGTGTGACTTACCCTGACTAGAGTGAGGGTCCTTGCTTGGACAGGGGGTAACCTGGCTGCCAACCAAAGACTCCATTTCTAATAAGAATGTTATCCACAGA
This sequence comes from Pleurodeles waltl, assembly GCF_031143425.1. NCBI lineage: Eukaryota > Metazoa > Chordata > Amphibia > Caudata > Salamandridae > Pleurodeles > Pleurodeles waltl. Next base: position 606,216,876 of record NC_090439.1, read on the forward strand.
GTAATTCAACCTGTTGCACATGCTTTCAGTTAGAGTTATGACATATTGGTCTTTGGGAAAACCCAGAAAGAACACGACAAATCCCTCGCTCAAGTGTGCTAGTTACTTCTCAATTTAAATGCTGTGAAATCTGAATTTCACAAAGCCAAACTTAAGTTTGTTGGGCACATATTCTCTGATGAGGAAATTACTCTTGATCCAGACAAGGTTCAAACACTGTCACCCACTTGCTCCCCCCCCCAAAGATGTTACCATAATGTGATCCTTTCTAGGCATGGTCAGTTACTGCTAAAAATACATTCATGATTTTGCCACAGCGAGTGCCCCTTTGAGAGACTTGACAGAGCAGAATGTTCCTTTTCAGTGGCCTCCTGAATGCGATTAGAGTTTCAAAGAAATACAACATGCAATTAAGAATACAAATGAAATTACCTACTCTGACCCCAAGTTGCATACGGAGGTAACAGTAGATGCGAGCCCGGTAGTGTTTGGAGCAATTCTTGCTCAACACACGGCTATCCAAATGTTCAGAGATACATTGTGGCCTATGCCAGTTGAAGCCTGTCTGAAGCAGATCGTGCCTACTCTTCGCCTGAGAAGGAGAGGCTGGTGTGTGGGCCTTGAAACATTTTCATGTATTATTCTATGGGAAATGATTTACTGTCTTCACGGACCAACAGGCATTGCTCACTGTTTTTGGAAAGCCAGAGGCTAAGATGTCTCATTGCAGCAAAAGGTGTTGGTTGAGACTGGAAGATTAGGACTATGAGATTGTACAGCAGATTTCTTTTCATGAGTGGCGCAACATTGTCCTAGTTCGACATCCAGGATGGCTGAGGAATATGTAATTTTTTTGTGAGGTCCAGCGCACCAGCAGCTCTGTCTGTGAACCAAATCATTACTACCACCAACACAGACCAAGACATGACTATTGTCAGAGAACTCATTGCGACCCAATCAAAGAGACAACACACACTTCCTTTGGCTGATGGTATTGAATTGTAAAAGTTGAAAAAACATACAGGATGAGTTAGCCATCACAACAAAAGGCATAATACTGAGAGTCTTAAAAATGGTCATACCTGAAAGCCTAAGGTAACGGGTCACTGAGTTGGTCCTTGAAGGATATCATAGCATTGTAGCCACTAATAGAGCTTTGAGAGATAGAGTGTGGTTCCCTCGTCTAGGTGAGCAAGTATAAAAGAAACTGAAAGCATGGCACATCTGCAAATACCTGTCCCCCAAGGTAAAGCAGCACCCAGTGATTATGTCTGACCTTTCTGCCCATGCCTGGGAGAGATTTGTAGTGGACTTCTTTGGACCATTAGGAGATAAACAGCATTTCATGGTAGTCATAGATGAACATTTCTGTTTTTCTTTAGTGAAAACACTGTCCTCAACAACTCATGATGAAGTCATAGAAGGTTTGATGAAATTTTTGCAACTTGGTGTAGCCGGAGATCCTCAAATCTGATAATTGCCCACCCTCCAATAGCAAAGTGGTCAAAGAGTTTCTTGCATGAATCAGTGTCAAACACCCAAAGAGTACACACCTCTGAACCCAAGCAAATGGTGTAATCGGAAGGTTAATGGGCACTCTCAATTCAATGAGCGCCCTTGGAAGGAATCAATTAGAGCCAAGTTATGTGCCAAGCCCTCCGGGCCTTTAAATCAACTCCTCACTCTACAACGGCGGAAAGCACAGCTACCTTGTTGTTTGGGAGAGCCATCAGAACAAAAGTATGTAAATGAATATTAGATCGAGCAGTCAAAGTTAACAAACGTAGTGAACCGATGCTACTCATAAGAGCAAAATGAAAGCATATGCTGATCAGCGAGGACTCGCCCATGAAACATACTTTGACAAAGGAGACTGGGAACTGGTAAAGCAAAAGTGAAAGACGGACACCCCTTTTGCCACTGACCCGTTACAGGTGGTGGTGTGCAAGGGACACATGGTGACTGCACATTATCTTGGGAAGTCCATCACTCGGGACACATCAGACTTTAAACACTTATCTCAACACTCACGAGCTTCTGCAATTATGGTGGAGGCAACCACATACGCAGGTCCGGCTCCTGAGCCTGGTCCACAGTTGCATGAAAGAGGTAGACCTTGATCACCTCTGATGACCTGAGCCGGCAGACAAGTTTAGGCTTCTTAAAGACTGACTGAGGGGATGTGATTTTAAATTATGCCTTCCACCTTTTATTCAAGAAAGCGGAGATGCAGCATCTTTATGCTATGCACATCACAACCCTTGTGCTTCTGGGCAGACTCTGAACAGGAACTACGTGATATGCAGGGGAGATGTCAGAGTGTGGTTCTGGGAAGTGTGACGCAATGTGCAATGTGTGAATGGATGTTGGACAAAAAAGAAATGCTCAACCGCAGCTTCTATGTGTGGCGTAATCTATTTGCATGCTCCAGCGCTGGGGAAAACGCTTTACCATCAAGCCAGCAGTGGAAGAATATAACTCACCCATTCAGAACACTGAAATGCTCCTGGATGGGATAAATACAAGAATAAGGAAGAAAGCCATCAAATTAAAAGCCGACACCTGAGATGAACAACAGAACCATACAGTAATGAGCTCATGGCTTAAGTCAAACCCTGCTTTGATCATATTTATATGTACTGAAATCAATAGGTCTTGCCAACGGACAAAAATTGTGCTACCATTATGGAGGCACTAAATAATCTTGATGCTGTACCAAATCTTGGTATCTGTTGATGCTGTGCTAATCGTACTAACACTACAAGTAACCAGGAAATGACCATTGGTATTAAAACCTTTTTCTCACCATGAAATGTAACAAAATAAAAAAAATGATTTGACCTTATGCTGCGTTTTATCACATATAATTTGTCACTTTCCTGGTCTTTTGGGAGCTTATTCACAAGCCACTTGTATCGCCTTACGTCCCGGTACACACAGGTGGCATATAATGCAGGATCATATCTACAAGGCCATGCAAAGCCACTTTGTGTGGAGTTTCATGGCCTTGTAGATTTGGTGTAAGCCAATGCAGCACAAGCCGCTGCATTGCCTTAAACTGTGCCAAGGAGACATTCCCTGGGAATTGCCGTGGTTTTTCCCAGGCAAAACCCCATGCATTTTGACGCATACCCAGATTCAGAAGAATCTGTAAACCTAGGAATGCGTAAAAATCTTATGCCTCCTCAGAACAGGCGCAACAAGGAGAAATATCTTTATTTCTCCTTGTCGTTTCCTCTTTTTATGTGGCATAGGAAAAGGCCTCCATGGATTGTTTTTGTGCAGGAAGATGCCCCTGCCTCCTCAAAAGCAATGCAGTCTGCGATGCAGGCACTCTTGTGCCATGGTACAAGGGTTACTGCATCAGCTCTAGGCAGCCCATTGTGTGCCAGCGCAGGGGCAGAGGACAGAAATATGCCATATCTTGTATATATGGTGCATTTTCACCCTTTCCCGGTGGCACAGGGCAGCTCACTAAGGTAACTTGCTGCTCTGCACCACAGAGCTTCAGGCCCTTGCTGCTTAAGGTTCTATGATCAACTGCTCACTGTGATAGTTGATTTAAATGCCAGATAGTCTGTGTCGGCAATGGTGGTATCACACAAACTTCACTGGACCAATAATGCTATTGATGTACTCTGCAGGAGTAGTGCCAAAATGTTGGTGCTACTCCTGCAGAATACATAGGTGCCCATTCTAAAGAATGGAAGCCCCCTTTTAACGCCTTTTAAAGACCTTAAAGACAGCGCAGGGATTTTGGCCTCATTGTGCCACTTTAACATAAAAAATAATTACGTTAATGTGGAGCAAGGTGGCGCTAGGGCATTACAAATATGCCCCAAAATGCCCTAATGGAAGTTGGGGTGCTTTGCGTGTATAGCAGTCACACGAAAAAGAGAATATTTCCAAGATTAGTTGCAGCTATCAATATTTTTTGCCATTTTGATCCATGTAAATCTCCATCAATTACTGTTAGATATGTCTAAGCAATCTTTTAGGCCCAACCCCCTGTTCAGGAGTGTAAAGTAGCTAGATGTGGCCAACATCTCTAATATTTGTAACTGCATTTTGTGCTGTAGTGCCTCATGACATAAGCCTTCAGAGCTGCTGGTGTCCTATGAATTAGCCCACCTATGTGGGTTACAGTGAAGAATAGATGGATGGATCCTGGACTCAGCAGTTTTGGGATTACCAGCATTGTATGTTTTCCCCTGTGATATGTCCACCAAGAGATTAAAGTATTTTGTCAGCAGGATCTTTTCTGGGAAGCATTGAGCGGCTAAAACGAAGCAATGTTTAGCAGAGTTGCATTGCGATGCAGTGACCTGCACAGTATACAAGTTTTCTCATACACTGGCACACTGAAAATCCATGTATGCCAAAAAATGTGTACTTTAACACAGGGGCCCAGGGTTGCGCCACGTTAACGCCACTTTTTTTAAATGCAAATGTGGCCCAACGAGGCCTAAATTGCCACGCCAGATTCATGAAGTTTTGTAACCCCTTGAGCCACATTATGCGCACCAGGAATAATGTTTGCAAGGGGAGCATTCTCCCACTTCGGTGGGGGGAGGGAGGAGTGCAAAAAAATAGCACAAAGAAATCTAAAAGATTTCTTTGCACTGTTTTTTGCTGCATTTCTAACACCTACACAGAGCAGGCATCAAAAGGACGCACACCATTGTTTATAATGGGCCTCAATGTGCTTTACAGAATTAGCGTCAACATTTTTTACGCTAATCCTGCAAAGCACCAAACCAGCATAAAAACTGTTGTCACTAGTAGTAGCCTAACTACTGCCATGGTGCACCATATCTCAAATATAGTGCACACATGGTTGCGTTAGGGGAGCACTAAGGGGCACAAGAAAAGTTGGGCTGCTTTGGATGCAGCATCACTTTTCTTAAATCAGGCCCAGGGTGTAATCATGAATGCAGATTTTTGAATTTGCATTTCTGTAGCCAGTGAGAAAAACCCTCTGCTCTTCTTAGAGATACGTTATAAACAGCATCCTGCTACAGCAGTGCATCACAGAACAAGCAGTTGTGAATGCTTCTAAGGATGCACCTCGCAATAAATAAAGATGCAATCTTATCTTTAGAGAAAGGGGCTGATTTGATCTCTCATTTCTCAATGAGGAAGATTGGAGTGCTGCCGATAAACACAGGCTGAATATTGTATAGATATTAGCAATTCTGACAGCTCTCCTACCTGTATTAGGGCATGCGATCTGGTATGTCTGGTACCTGCTTAGAAACATAGAAGGGGGGAAGGCAGGACGTTTCTACTCTCCGGGGCCCAGCGCATGGCTGGTCTTCTAATGGCAGTGACCCTGTGGTGCTCTGTTGGCAGCTCCATTGGCTCAGTTTATGTTTTCAAATGAATGCATGTTTGATGGAAAGCATGAGAAGCAGGGAAGCAGGAACAAATCATCAAAGCACATTTTCATGTTACAAATACATGCGCTTTATTCATTAAGTTGATGGAGTACTTTAGAACCTGGCAACGGAAATCATTTAGCATAATTCAAATGGAACACCTTTACAGCCTTGCCAAAAGTATTTGTTTCTAAATGAAAAAAATAAAGCTTTCCCGGAATCTGCTCAATAAAAAATTCACAACACCATGCAAATCTACAACCTCAACTTCTCTGATTTCCTAAAATTCCTGCAATAAATTTCAGTGACTGGCTTTGCAGTAGTCTCCACTGCAAACACATCGATGTAGCTTATTGAGATAAAATGCTGTAAGAATCCCTCTACAAGAGAGATCAGTGTGACGTGTAAACGGCAAACAGTTGTTACCAAATACAGATTCCAAAAAAACACACGATTATACCGACTTCATGAATTCAATTGTGAAAACACATGGGTGCTCATTATAAACATGGCGGTCTGGACCGCCACGCTGGCGGTGGCAGTCATTACCGCCAACAGCATGGTGGTCCAGACTGCCCTATTCTGAACAAAGTAGTGAACTGCCTGCTTTGCAGCCCGTTCACTACCACCCACCGCCAGGCCAGATTCAACCGCCAGGTTGAGTGTGAACACATTCGACCCGGCAGCGGAGGCTGGACAGGCGGTGGGATTATGATCCCATTCGAACCAGGGATTCCCTGGTGAGTTACCCCGCCAGGTAATCCCTGGCAGAAAGCATACGGGTGACATGAATATCTATTCCTGTCACCTGTATGTGACACGCCAGGCTGTTCCCCTTTTCACAATACCTACCCACCCCTCCAAACCCCCGAGCACAGCCCCATCCCCTGCCCCCTTCATCCTGAAAAATGACCCATCAACCCTTCACCCAAAAACCCCATGTAGGTCCCCCCACCCAGACCATCACCATCCCCCACCCCTCACCCTTCATACAGTTCCCACCACACCCCAGCTCCCCACATTCACATGCACCCATTCACCCACAAGCACACACTCATACATTCACTTAGACACACACCCTATACACTCATGCACACCCCCATGCACTCACACACTCACACACACACGCACCCCTCCCATCTTCACTCTCAGACAGCACTTACCTTTTCCGTCGCTCTGCTCCCGGAGGGAACGGGCTCCCTAGATGCTGCTCGCTGCCATCACCGCCTCTCCATACAACTGCTTCATTATAGGCATGGCAGTGTATGGAGTGACGTGGTGGTGAGGGTGGAGCAGCATCCACCCCGCCACCAACCGCCAGCATGGTGCTTGGTGGCCCTCACCGCCAACAATGGCGGTGAGGCATCATACATCATTATTTGACTGCACGGTTGGCGGCGGGGCATCCTGCCAAAAACATAATGAGGCCCATAATCTTCGTAAGAAATTGGGCTAATAGTTTTGTGGCCTGCCCAAGTAATAGGCCCCTAATTCCCCTACTGCGAACTAAGCACCCCAAGGTAGTGCTTGACACTCTCAGGGTAGGGAGGTAAAGCAGTCCAAGGGTCCCCCAGGGGAGGTGGTGTGGGCTAAGAATCACCATTCACTGGTGTAGAATAATAACACTGAGTAAATGATTGTCCAGCCAGTATTTTTTCTTTAGAAAAAGTAGAAGTACATTTATTACAGACAGATTAATAAATACTACACAATAATATACAAATATGTAAATTGGAAGATAGACAATATCATATATGACATAGTGTAATCACCAGTGACACCCTAAATGGGCCAAACAAACATAACAAGTGAGACTATTAAGCTTGTTCAGGTCTAAGAACAACAAACCACATGATAAAATCATCATTTTGTACTTAGTTTAATTTATCACAAATAATACTATAGCATGAATGCACGTGTTAATACTGATAAAAGGTTATACTGGGAGCAGAAATCATTGACGTTATTATAGTGAACTGTTAGACTTTCCATCCTTGGTGTGGTCTCCCTTAACTTTTTGCCTCTGTTTCCCAGGATGTTGATGTGTGCTGGACTCTGCTTTTGTTGTTTGTGTTACTAAAGTGCAAGTGCTCCTATACAAAATGTGTATGTAAATGGTTCATCCATGATTGGCATATTTAATTTAATAGTAAGTCCCTAGTACAGTGCACAAGAGGTGCCCAGGGCCTCTCAATCAAATTCTACTACTAGGCCTGCAGCGCTGGTTGTGCCACCCACATTAGTAGCTCTCTAAACATGGCTAAGACCTGCCTCTGCATTGTCTGTGTGTGCAGTTTTAAACTGTAAATTTGACTTGTACCTTTTCTTACATGTAGGACACCCCTACGTTAGGCCCTAGGTAGCCCCAAGGGCATGGTGCAGTGTATGGTTAAGGTAGGACATACAGTAATGTGTATTATATGTCCTGATAGTGAAATACTGCTCGGTTCGGTTTTCACTGTTGCAAGGCCTATCCCTCTCATAGGTTAACATCAGGGCTAACTTTAAATATGATTAACGTGTAGATTTCCTTTGGGAGCGGATAGACATGTGGAATCTGAGGTCTCTGAGCTCACAATTTAAAAATACATCTTTTAGTAAGGTTGTTTTTAAGATTGTGTGTTTGAAAATGCCACTTTTAGAAAGTGAGCATTTTCTTGCTTGAACCATTTCTGTGACTCTGCCTGTTTGTAGATTCCCTGTCTGAGTCAGTTTGAAAGTTGGGCTGTTTGCACCTCTCTCTAGACAGTGACACAAAGGGAGCTGGGGTGTATTCTACATTTCCTGATGAGCCATCTGTGCTAGGAGGGAAAGAAGGAGTCGTCACCCACACCTAAAAGGGCTGTGCCTGCCCTCACACAATGCAGTCTACAACCCCCTTGTGTGTGTCTGGGGCCTGTGCTGGGAAGGCAGGATTTCACAAACAAGAGAGACTTTTCTTTGAAGTAAGCCTACTTCAAAGGGCAAAATGGGTATAAGAAGGACACCCAAAACCACAGACTTTAGAACACTTCTGGAAACCAAGAGGAACCTGTGCCTGGAGAAGAGCTGAAGAGCTGAGGAGGAAGAGCTGCCCTGCCTGTGACTGTGCTTTGTGGAGCTTTCCTGCAGTTGCTGCTTCTGCCTGGTGAAAGGGGACAAAGACTGGACTTTTTTGTGCATTCCTGCTTGTGAAGAATTCTCCAAGGGCTTGTCCTGAGCTTGACTCCTGTTGTTGAAGTCTCAGGGCCATCAAAGACTTCTCCTGCCAGCACCTGGACTCTCTGCTGAGACTCCTACCCTGCCAAGTGGTGCCCTATGCAGTTCCTGGGGCGCTGACAGGTGAAGCTGGCAGACCAAATCCATGCATAGACCGCCGTGCGGGGAAATTTCCAATGTAACCTCCGAGATGCGGATTTTCGACACAAACCTTGCTGGGCGCAGAAAAACGATGCAACGCCTGCCCAGACCTGAGTGCTTGCCCGGATCAATGCATTGCTCTCCTGCAGAGAGGAAAAACAACACACCTGACCAGAGAAGGATAAACGGCGCACGGTCTCGCTTGCGGGTGAGAAATTGAAGCATCGCTAACCTTTTTCAATGCACACTCACCCGTGCGTGTTATTTTGAAGCTACTCAGGTAAGTGTTATTACTATTTACAAAAGGATTTAAGCTTCTTTTGCTTTTAAAATTAATAACTTGTGTATGTTGGATTTTTGTTGTTTTGGTCATGTTTTGTTTAGATAAATATTTCCTATTTTTCTAAACCTGTGTTGTGTCATTTTGTAGTCTTTTCATTAAGTTACAGTGTGTGTTGGTACAAATACTTTACACCTAGACTTTGAAGTTAAGCCTCGTGCCATGCTACCAAGGGGGTGAGCGGGGTTAGCTGAGGGTGATTCTCCTTTAGCCTGACTAGAGTGAGGGTCCTTGCTTGGATGGGGGTAACCTGTCTGCCAACCAAAGACCCCATTTCTAACAAAAATGTATAACATTGTTAAGTATACTGATTGCGATTCCCAGTGGGGTCGCAAATGACCTACCTTGTCAATATTCATGAGGTAGGTTGCAATTTGCAACCCCATTGGGAATGGCTGTACTTACAAGGATTGAAGCCTGCTGGGGACAGCAGACCACTATGTCTGTGACTGCTTTTTAAACAAAGCAGTTTTTTTTTTTTTAAATGCAGTCCCTTTTCCTTAAAGGAAAACTGGATGCATTTCAAACAAAAAAATGAAAAGTTTTCTTTTAATTTTTTCAGAGTACTCAGTGATCCGTGGGACCACTAACTGCTCGAAAAGAGGGGAATGGATCCCTTGGGGACCACTTCCCGTTTGCAAGTGGGTTAACACCAATTTGAAATTTGTGTAGCTGCAATTGTTTTGCAACCACATTCGGTCACAATACAAAGATACACACCACTGCAGCTTGCAATTAGGAAGGGAAACCCTTGGAGTGCCACTTCCTAATTGCGACTCGCAAAACCCTTTTAGCGATTTGGTAATAGATTTCCAAATCACAAAATTGGGTTTCTGCATTGGGAAATGCTTTTTTCTTGTTGCAAAATGGCCTGATTCTGTGAATCGGACTCTTTGTGCCATGAAAAAAACTTTGTACATTTGGCCCTAAGTGATTTCCTCAGACTTCCAGACTCAAACTTGGTTCCCCAGCTCCACAGTTAGCACCTCTGGCTATTACTTTACATCTTCGCTCAAGTGAAGCAAGCACATATTTTTCTGGAACCAAGTTGAGCATCCTGTCTGTTAGACCTAACAGCCTTATGGTGGTCATTCCCCAACTTTTTGCCTGCCTCCCTCCTTTTCTTCTGACACTGTTTTTGCTGGCTTTAGCACTCTGCGCACTTTACCACTGCTACCCTGTACTAAATTGCACATACTCTCTCCCTTAAACATGGTAATATTGGTTCATCCCCAATTTCCATATTTTATTTACTTATAAATCCCTAGTCAAGCACACCACATGTGCCTAGGGCCTGTAAATGTAATGCTACTAGTAAGCCTACAGTACTGATTGTGCCACCCACATAAGTAGCCCCTTAACCATGTGTCAGGCCTGCCATTGCAAAGCCTTTGTGTGTACTTTCACTGTCACTTCGACTTGGCATTTAAAGGTACTTGCCAAACCTTAAACTCCCCTTTTTTACATACATGACACCCCTAAGGTAGGCCCTAGGTAACTCATAGGTGGAGTGTTATGTAGGTAAAATGCAGGGCATGTACATATGTGTTTTATATGTCCTGGTAGTGAAACATCCCTACATTTGTTTTTCACTACTGTGAGGCCTGCTCCTTTCATAGACTAGCATTAGGACTGCTCTCATATACTTTTTAACTGATAGATTCTGATCTGAAAGGGGTAACCATGTCATATTTAGTATGGCCAGAATAGTAATAGAACACCCTGCTTATTGGTGAGGTTGGATTTAATATTACTATTTTAGAAATGTCACTTTTAGAAAGTGAGCATTTCTCTGCACTTAAAATCCATCTGTGCCTTTCAGCCTGTCTCCAATCCACGTCTCGGCTGGGCTGGTTGACAGCTCCCTTGTGCGTTCCACTCCAACAACCACAAACACAGGACAGTCAGACACCTCTACATTCATCTGCATACTGGATGGGACTTCCTGAGCTGGAAGGGTGGAGGGCCTGCCGCTTGCATTTTAAAGGCTGGTGGCCTGCCCTCACACAATGGACTGCCAAATCCCCAACTGGGACACTGGCAGACAGACCTGTACTGAAAGGGGACCTTGTGCACTGCAAAACCACTCTTTGAAGTCTCTCCCACTTCATTTTTGGGTGTATAAACTGGGTCTCTGACCCCACCAACTCACACACTTCTGGACCTGCACCTAAACTCTGTCAGAAGACCGTCCTGGCTGCCCAAAGGACTCTTTGGACTGCTTTACTGAGACGGACTGCTGCCCTGCTGTTGCCCTGCTGCCCTGCTGGCCTCTGACTGTGCTGGAAGGACTCTGCCTTTCCCCAAAAGTGCTCTACAAGGACTTGGATTGAGCTTGCCTCCTGTTCTGAAGTCTCAGAGACAGCTTTTTGCCAGTACCTGACTCCAGCGACTCCAGAACGACTTCTGTGACACCCTGCTCCCGCTATGTGGACCTCACTGCACGCAACTACCATGGCCTGCAACGCAAGTCCAACATTACCTTGACTCCGCTGACGTCAATCAGGGTCATCGCAACACTGCTAAGTTGACACATCACGTCCTAATGGACTGCAACCATTGACCCCATGGGTTACAGGTAATCAATGCATCATGGAAGACAGCCTATCATCTCCCCCTTGCATCTAGACGGAACAGACGTCTCACCTCCACCTGCTTTGCAGCGCAGAACCGACGCCTGTTTCACTGCACTGACTCCAGCGACAACTCTTTACAACTCCGTGCGACATCCTTGTTCTTTGTTTTCATAAGGTACTGTACCTGGGGTTCCGTGTGACTCCATGACTAGCACCGGTGGGGTTGGATTGTTAGGAAAGATTCAGTCAACTACGCCATGATAGGCCCAGTTGGAGCTATTGTGTTTCTAGGCGCCTTAGTTGGATTTAATATTTAAAAAATACATAACTTTGCTTGTGTACATTGGATTTTCCTTGTTTCAACAGTATTTTATTCAGATAAATATTCTCTATGTTTTCTAAACCTGTGTGGTGTTTTCACTGTGTTATGGTATAAGTTCTGCACACATATTTCACACTTTGCCTTCTAAGTTAAGATTGACTGCTCAGTGCCAAGCAATCAGACGGTGGACATAGGATAATTTGGACTGTGTTGTGACTTACTCTGACTAGGATTGTGGTCCCTACTTGGACAAGAGTGTATACCTCTGCCAAGTAGAAACCCCCTTTCTAACACTGTCCTAACATGTTCCTATTGCTAGAACTACAGCCAAATATAACATGGCATACTAGAAAGAACTCCATACAGGAACAGTGTAGCTTTAAAATGGATACAGAAAACTAACTGGTGTTGTCTGCTGTACTGAAGGGGGAGAACAGGCAGGCACATTTAACACAGAGCAACATGCAAGGAAAATACATTAAGGGCCAGATGTAGGAAGATAGCAAATTGCGAGTTGCAAATTGTGAGTCCTTCCGACTCGCAACTTGCAACTCGCAAGTTACTATGCAGAAAGGTGTCTCAGACACCTTCTGCGACTCGCTATGGGGTCGCAAAGATCCACCTCATTAATATTAATGAGGTGCGTCGCAGTTTGCGACCCCACAGCGAGTCTGGGCACTCACGGGGATGGTGGCCTGCTGGAGACAGCAGACCACCATGTCCGTGACTGCTTTAAAATAAAGTAGTTTTTTTATTCTATCTGCAGCCCGTTTTCCTTAAAGCAAAACGAGCTGCAGATAGAAAAACATACCGAAACCTTTTGTTTCCTTTTTTTTTCAGAGTAGGCAGTGGTCCATAGGACCACTGCCTGCTCTGAAAAAAATATTTTGTGATCATTCACAAAGGGGAAGGGGTCCCATGGGGACCCCTTCCCGTTTGCGAATGAGTTACCATCCACTTCAAGTGGATGGTAACTGCGAGTTGATTTGCGACCGCGAAACCGCGGTGCGAGTCACAAATAGGAAGGGAACACCCTTTCCTATTTGTGAGTCAGAAACGCATTTTGCGAGTCGGTTCCGACTCGCAAAATGTGTTTCTGCATCGTGTGCGGGCATTAGAGCCTCGCAAACGGCGTTTTTGCTACATCTGGCCCTTAATTTTTAACACTTGAGCCATGCATTCACACATCTATTCACACACAATGTGTGCATGTGCTGTGGTGCACGCAAAACAGCTGTTGGAAAGTCCTCCTTTTTTGCCCTGATCACCCCCACACTTTTTGGACAGGTACTGGTGGTTACTGACTCTTGGCTGTGCCCTGGGTACTGCTTACCAGTCCCAGGGCCAGTGCTCTGTGTAAAATGGATATGCAAATTAAGCTAATTATAATTGGCTAAGTTAACCTACCTATAAGTCCCTAGTATATGGTAGGGCATGTAGGTTTAGGGATCACAGCATAGGTGGTGCACACCTAGGTGCACTGCTGAGGTGCCCAGTGTCATTTTAAAGGCAGGCCTGCCTTGCTGGCTGCTTTTAAATTAAAGTTATATGCAAATTCGACTTTGGAATTAAAAGTAGTTCCAAAGTCTTAAACTACCTTTTTTTTACATATAAGTCACCCCTAAGGTGTGCCCTATGTGCCCCTAGGGCTGGGTGCCATGTAACTATAAGCAGGGACTTTATAAAAATAGATTTATAAACCCTGGTGAGGTAAAAACAGCCAAATTTGTTTTTCCCTCATTGAAGTAAATGGCCTTCATAGGCTAGAATGGGGAGACTTTATTTTAAATGTTAAAGTCTCCTTAAATGTTGCATACCAAGAATTTGGTATCAAATTAATTGTTGTAATAAATCCCACAACTTCCAGTTGTTGGATTTAATATAACTTGTTCAGGTAAAGAGTTTTAGACTTTACCTAAAAAGTTGCCAATTTCAGCCCTGCATTGTTTTTGCTGCTGTGCTCTGATTGGCCAGCCTGCAGCAGCTTAGTCAAGCTACCTTGATGAGGTGTGAAGTGGCCTGGCTTCACACAAAGGAATGTGCTTGTGGGAGAGAATCTCCCCTCAGCAGATGGTGAGGCAGGAAGGGGGAGGGCTGCCAAACTGGTCTTCAAAGGCAGAGAAGGACATTTGGAGAAACCAGCAACACCCCCACATCCTGCAACCCCAGACAACTAGGTGCCCCCTTGATTAGATTAGGAGAGGGGTGTGTTTATGATTTTTAGCCACACCAGTGGGTGGGCTCAGCCAGATGTAACCTCCAAAAATCGGATTCAGCCATGTTGGGTTTTTAGAGAATGTTGCCTTTTGGGATGGATTTTTGCCACACTTCCCAGGAAGTAGTCATCACAGGGGGACGACCCTGTACCTGATTGGAGAACCAGGACCCCCCTGCTTTTCACCCAGGAGCAAGGATAGAACTGGCAGACCTGCCCCCACACCTCAGATCCCTGCCAGATTTCAAGAAGAAAAGAACTAAAGGAGAAGAAGGACTGCCCTGCTGGACCCCTGGCCTGCACCTGGAACCTGCACTCAGAAGCACTGCACCAGCTGCACACTTGGGCTTCACCACAAGAAGGACTTTGCCTGGCTTCAACTGGTTCAAGGAGGGACTCCCTGTTTGCTACAGGTGAAAAATTGCTAACCAGAGTCCCCCTGCACCAACTCCTGAAAAGTGACCAGCTGACCACTGTCCAGTGGGCAAAAAGGAGTTTGCGCCAGGTGCATTCTGGGAGTTGAAGTCCGCACCCCCCAAGGACCATCTCAGAACTTCTGGACACTTGGGGTGAGCTGTGGACCCCAAAAGAACCTTAAAAGAACATCTGGGTGAAGCCCCAGAAGTTTGGAGAAGATTTGAGAATTTTTGTAAAAAAGCTCCAGAGAGGGACCGACCCGCCGCGGAAATTCTAGCCGGCTTGCCTCAACCGCGACCCGGCCTGACTTGGTGGTTCGTCCCGGTAAAGAAAAATCTCCGAAAAAGAGACTAAGGCCCTCATTCTGACCTTGGCGGGCGGCGGAGGCCGCCCGCCAAAGTCCCGCCGTCAGGTTACCGTTCCGCGGTCGAAAGACCGCGGCGGTAATTCTGACTTTCCCGCTGGGCTGGCGGGCGGTCGCCTTCAGGCCGCCCGCCAGCCCAGCGGGAAAGAGGCTTCCACGATGAAGCCGGCTCGGAATCGAGCCGGCGGAGTGGAAGCTGTGCGACGGGTGCAGTTGCACCCGTCGCGTATTTCACTGTCTGCGCAGCAGACAGTGAAATACATTTAGGGGCCCTCTTACGGGGGCCCCTGCAATGCCCATGCCAGTGGCATGGGCACGGCAGGGGCCCCCAGGGGCCCCGCGACCCCCCCTACCGCCATCCGGTTCCCGGCGGTCAGACCGCCGGGATCTGGATGGCGGTAGGGGGGGTCGGAATCCCCTCGGCGGCGCAGCAAGCTGCGCCGCCTTGGAGGATTCAATGGGGCGGCGGTACACTGGCGGGAGACCGCCAGTGTTGCCGGTCCGACCGCGGCTTTACCGCCGCGGTCGGAATCCCCATTGGAGCACCGCCGGCCTGTCGGCGGTGCTCCCGCGGTCCTCCGCCCTGGCGGTCTTTGACCGCCAGGGTCAGAATGACCGCCTAAGTCCGAAGGTAAAAAGTTGACCAGGACCTCCCAGCCATCGTATCCGAGAAGGGCTCCACGGACGTCGGATCAAGATCCAGGTTTACCCCGGTCGAAGGATTTTCACCTCGAAAAAACGACTAAGTCCGAAGGTAAAAATCTCCACCGAGGAATCCAGCATCGCGTATCCGGACAAGGGCTCCAGGAGGTCGGATTCGACTGGCAGGTTCGTCCCGCTGAAGAAAATCTTCAAAATAAAGACTACGTCAGAAGGTAACTTTTTAACCGAGGCCTCCCGCGACTTGTAGCCGAGCAGGGCTCATCGCGGTCGGCCTGAAACTTTGACTTTGCCCCGGTCGTGGTGCAACCAGATGACCCGATTGGCGCTTTTTGTTTCTAAGCGCTAGAAAAATAATAATTCTTTAAAAATTCATATCTCCGGTTCCCTTTATCCGATTTTATTTGTTTTTGTGTCATTTTAAAGATAAAAATATACACTATTTTTATAAATTGGTTTTGGATTTTTAAACAGTTTCCTGTGTTTTATTTAATTACTGTTTTGTGATATTTGAATGCTTTACATACTGTCTCCTAAGTTAAGCCTTGACGCTCGTTGCCAAGCTACCAAGGGTTGAGCTGGGATTAATTTACTGAGACCTAACTGTACCTAAGTGGAGGTTGGTGGCTTGTTGCTAGGTGTAGGTACCTACCTGCCCTTAGCAATAACCCATTTTCCAACATTTTTGGTGGCAGTGGTGGGATCCTGTACTTGTGTTCAGTATCATGTTACAGTTTTAAGTAAAACAAATTAAAAATCCTTTAAATTGTCCTAGTGCAAAACAAGTTTTTTTTAATTTTTAATTTTTTTATTAATTTGGATTAATTTCAATTATTGAATTTTTGTAATTTTTCTAAATTCTTGTTTCCAATTTTTGCAAAAAGTTTTTGTTGACACAAAACCAGGGAACCATGGAGCTTGATCTGGCTAGCCTACCCACACTGACAGTAGTCCAGCTTAGGGGGTTGTGTATTGAAAGAGGGTTGCCTGCAACCACTGATCTCAGGAAGCAAATCCTGATCAAATCCCTGACAGCATGGGCTGAGGCCCAAGAGGTAGACTCAGAGGAAGCTCCAGAGGAGGGAGAAAAAGGGGAGGATGCTAGCTCTAACCACTAAGGGGAGGGAAGGCATCTGAGCCTAAGTGAGGATGAGGAAGAACGGTCCTCAATAAATACAGTCATTAGGGGCAGACCCAAAGCTAGTGGTGGGAAGGGGGTCCTTTCAGGAGGAGAGAACCCATCCATCAGAGAAAGAGAGCTGGAGGCCCAGCTAGCATACATAGCTTTGGAAGCAGACAAGCTGGCCCTAGAAAAGAAAAAGTGGGCAAACAAGGAGAAAAGAGATGGTGACAGCGATAAAGAAGCTGAGGTGTCCCTGGGTGGGGTTTTTTTCCCCCAGATTACCCAAAGGGGTGGTTCCTGCCTATGTAGAGGGGGATGACATAGATAAGTGGCTGGGGGCCTTTGAGAGGGCCCTCCAGATGAGGAGAGTCAAGCCTCAGTACTGGGGTTCACTTCTTTGGGAGTTAGTTCCCAACTCTGGGAGGGATAGGCTCCTAACCATGAGTGGGGAGGATGCAGACTCATACCCCAGTATGAAGAGTTGCTTGACTAAAAAGTTTGGTCTGACCCCAGAGCAGTATAGGCTCAAGTTTAGGGACACCCAAAAGACAAGCACCCAGTCCTGGGTGGACTTTGTGGACATTTCAGTAAAGGCACTGGAGGGCTGGATACAGGGCAACAAGGTAAGTACCTTTGAGGGGCTGTACAATTTGATTATGAGGGAGCACCTTCTAACCAATTGTGTCCAAGAGAAGCTCCGCCAGTATCTAGTTGACTCTAGGTTGACCAACCCCAGAGAGCTGGGGGAGGCAGCAGATGACTGGTTAAGAACTAGGGTTAACCAGAAACCCCCAGGGGGTGATCAGAAAAAGGGAGGACATGGTTCTTCTCAGGGGAAGAACCAAGGGAAAGATGATAAAAAGCCCAAAGAGTCCTCACAAGAGTCCCCAAAAACTTCTCAGGGAGGGGGAGCCCCGAGCCATTTCACTTTTAAAGGGAAAGGGTATCAGGGAAAGAATTATGATCCTGCTAAAGCAGGAAGGTTTCAGGAGCTTGCTAAGGCCGGCAAGTGTTTTGACTGTCATCAACCTGGACATAAAAGAGGAGATGCTATCTGCTCCAAGAAGCCCCCCACTGGTGGGCAATCCCAGGGGATTGCTAGTGTGGGGTTGGGGGTGGAAGTTGGCTCAGGGCTGGAATCAGGGTACACAGAGGTCACCTTAGTATCCGTGGGTGGGGTGGACATTGCAACTATGGCCACCTTACCTCCCATCATGGAGAGGTATAGGCAGAGGCCTAAAGTCAATGGGACTGAGGTGGAAGCTCTGAGAGATACAGGAGCCAGTGTGACAATGGTCACAGAGAACCTGGTTTCTCCTGAGCAGGTCTTACCTGGTGTCTTCCACCAGGTGACTTATGCAGATAGCAGAACCAAACTCCATCCCATGGCCATGGTGAGTCTGGAATGGGGAGGTGTGACTGGCCCTAAAAAGGTAGCTGTAGCTCCTGCCCTCCCAGTAGAGTGTCTGCTGGGAAATGATCTTGAAGCATCTGAATGGTCAGAGGTGGAGAGAAGGGTCCATGCACAGATGCTGGACCTCCCTGAATGGGTGTGTGCTGTGACAAGGTCACAGGCAGCACAACAGGGAAGTGCTGGACACTTGGACCCTGGAACAATGGGCCAAGCCTCCAAGAAGAAGAGAAAGGGCATTGGGTCTGGCTTGCCAGCCCCTACAAGTACAGAGGGTCAAGAGGAATCCAACCCTGAGGGGGAGGATCTGACCTCTGAGGGAGGGACACTTCCCCTGCAAGCTCTGCCTGACTTGGCAGAACTGCAAGGGGCATGTGGGCCCACCAGAGAAGATTTGTGCCAGGGACAAAGAGAGTGTCCCACTCTTGAGGGCCTGAGGCAGACTGCTGCCAGGCAAGAACAAGGGGATACCAGTGGGACCCACAAGGTTTACTGGGAGGATGGAGTTCTCTACACTGAGGCAAGGGCCCTCAAACCAGGGGCTACTAGGAGAGTAGTGGTCCCCCAGAAGTATAGAGAATTCCTCCTTACTTTAAGCCATGATATCCCCTTAGCTGGACATTTGGGACAGACCAAGACCTGGAACAGGCTGGTCAACCATTTTTATTGGCCCCAAATGTCAGAAAAAGTCAAGGAGTTTTGCAGCTCCTGTGTCACCTGCCAAGCCAGTGGCAGGACAGGGGGCAAGCCAAAGGCTCCCTTGATACCACTGCCAGTGGTTGGGACTCCCTTTGAGCGGTGGGGATTGACATTGTTAGTCCCCTAGACCCACAAACTGCCTCAGGTAACAGGTACATTGTGGTGGTTGTGGACCATGCCACCAGGTACCCTGAGGCAATACCCCTCCGGACAGTCACTGCTCCCACAGTGGCTAGGGCCCTACTTGGTGTGTTCACCAGAGTGGGGTTCCCAAAGGAGGTGGTCTCAGATAGGGGCACAAACTTTATGTCAGCCTATCTGAAAGCCATGTGGGATGAGTGTGGTGTTACTTATAAGTTCACCACCCCCTATCATCCACAGACCAATGGTCTGGTGGAAAGATTTAATAAGACCCTGAAGGGCATGATCATGGGTTTGTCTGACAAACTCAGGAGGAGATGGGATGTCCTCCTCCCATGCCTGCTGTTTGCCTACGGAGAGGTGCCACAGAAGGGGGTTGGATTCAGCCCCTTTGAGTTACTGTTTGGGCACCCTGTAAGAGGCCCATTGTGCTTGGTGAGAGAGTCTTGGGAAAAGCCTCTCAAAGAGTCCAAGGAGAATGTGCTAGATTATGTGCTGGGCCTGCGGTCACGCATGGCTGAGTACATGAAGAAGGCAAGCAGAAACCTGGAGGCCAGCCAGGAGCTCATTAAGCTCTGGCATGATCAAAAGGCTACCATGCCTGAGTATCACCCAGGACAGCTGGTGTGGGTTTTGGAGCCCATGGCTCCTAGGGCACTTCAGGCCAAATGGACTGGGCCCTATCCAATCTGGAGAACAAAGGTGAGGTCACCTACTTGGTGGACCTTGGCACCCCCAGGAATCCTCACAGGATCCTGCATGTTAACAGGATGAAACCCCACCAGGACAGGGCAGACATGACCATGCTGATGGTCACTGATGAAGGGAAGGAGGAGGAGGGTGAAACTCTGCCAGACCTCCTGTCCTCAAAGGCACAAGATGGGTCAGTGGAGGGAGTGGTACTCTCTCCCAAATTGACAGATCAGCAACAAAAAGACTGCAAACAAGTTTTGAAACAGTGTGCTAGTCTGTTCTCCCTGACCCCTGGACTCACCAATTGGTGTGTCCATGATGTTGACACTGGTGACAGCTTGCCTGTCAAGAACAAGCTGTACAGGCTGTCTGACCAGGTCAAGGCCAACATCAAAGCTGAAGTGGCTAAGATGTTGGAGCTCAAGGTAATTGAGCCCTCTGATAGTCCTTGGTCCAGTCCAGTGGTACTGGTGCCCAAACCTAATCCCCAAGGTGGGAAGAAAGAATTGAGATTTTGTGTGGACTACAGAGGTTTAAACGCAGTCACTAGGACTGATGCTCACCCCATACCTAGAGCTGATGAGCTCATTGACAGGTTGGGGGCTGCCAAATTCCTGAGCACATTTGATCTGACCTCAGGATATTGGCAGATTGCCTTAAGTCCAGGAGCTAAGGAGAGGTCAGCATTTTCCACACCAGAAGGCCACTTTCAGTTCAAGGTGATGCCCTTTGGCATGAAAAATGCTCCTGCCACCTTCCAACGGTTGGTGAATAGAGTCCTGTCTGGGTTGGAATCTTTCAGTGCAGCTTATCTGGATGATATAGCTGTATTTAGTTCCACCTGGAAGGACCACTGTGTCCACCTGAAGGAAGTGCTTCAGGCCCTGCTTCAAGCAGGCCTGACTATCAAGGCAAGCAAGTGCCAGATAGGGCAAAGCTCAGTTGTGTACCTGGGCCACCTTGTTGGTGGAGGCCATGTACAACCTCTCCAGCCCAAGATCCAGACTATCCTGGATTGGGAGGCTCCTAAAACCCAGACTCAGGTCAGGGCCTTTCTTGGCCTGACTGGGTACTACAGGAGGTTTGTTCAGAATTTTGGGACCATAGTGGCCCCTCTGACTGAGCTTACCTCCAAGAAACAGCCCAAGAAGGTCATTTGGACCCCAGAGTGTCAGAAAGCTTTTGACACCCTAAAACAGGCTATGTGTTCAGCACCAGTGTTACTGGCCCCTGACTATAGCAAGGAGTTTATAGTGCAAACAGATGCTTCATAGGAAGGGATTGGGGCAGTGTTAGCACAAGTTAATGAAGAGGGCCAAGATCACCCAATTGCCTTCATCAGCAGGCGACTACTCCCCAGAGAGAAAGAATGGAGTGCCATTGAGAGGGAGGCCCTTGCTGTGGTCTGGTCCCTGAAGAAGTTGAGGCCTTACTTGTTTGGCACTCACTTCTGTGTACAAACTGACCACAGACCTCTCAGATGGTTGATGCAGATGAGGGGGGAGAACCCAAAACTGTTAAGGTGGTCCATTTCCCTACAGGGGATGGACTTCACAGTGGAGCACAGACCTGGGACTGCCCATGCCAATGCAGATGGCCTTTCCAGGTTTTTCCACTTAGCTGATGAGGACTACCAGGGTGTAGGTTAGTACCCATCACCTTTCATCTGGGGGGGGGGGGGCAGTGTAGGAAAGTCCTCCTTTTTTGCCCTGATCACCCCCACACTTTTTGGACAGGTACTGGTGGTTACTGACTCTTGGCTGTGCCCTGGGTACTGCTTACCAGTCCCAGGGCCAGTGCTCTGTGTAAAATGGATATGCAAATTAGGCTAATTATAATTGGCTAAGTTAACCTACCTATAAGTCCCTAGTATATGGTAGGGCATGTAGGTTTAGGGACCACAGCATAGGTGGTGCACACCTAGGTGCACTGCTGAGGTGCCCAGTGTCATTTTAAAGGCAGGCCTGCCTTGCTGGCTGCTTTTAAATTAAAGTTATATGCAAATTCGACTTTGGAATTAAAAGTAGTTCCAAAGTCTTAAACTACCTTATTTTTACATATAAGTCACCCCTAAGGTGTGCCCTATGTGCCCCTAGGGCTGGGTGCCATGTAACTATAAGCAGGGACTTTATAAAAATAGATTTATAAACCCTGGTGAGGTAAAAACAGCCAAATTCGTTTTTCCCTCATTGAAGTAAATGGCCTTCATAGGCTAGAATGGGGAGACTTTATTTTAAATTTTAAAGTCTCCTTAAATGTTGCATACCAAGAATTTGGTATCAAATTAATTGTTGTAATAAATCCCACAACTTCCAGTTGTGGGATTTAATATAACTTGTTCAGGTAAAGAGTTTTAGACTTTACCTAAAAAGTTGCCAATTTCAGCCCTGCATTGTTTTTGCTGCTGTGCTCTCATTGGCCAGCCTGCAGCAGCTTAGTCAAGCTACCTTGATGAGGTGTGAAGTGGCCTGGCTTCACACAAAGGAATGTGCTTGTGGGAGAGAATCTCCCCTCAGCAGATGGTGAGGCAGGAAGGGGGAGGGCTGCCAAACTGGTCTTCAAAGGCAGAAAAGGACATTTGGAGCAACCAGCAACACCCCCACATCCTGCAACCCCAGACAACTAGGTGCCCCCTTGATTAGATTAGGAGAGGGCAGGAGAGGGGTGTGTTTATGATTTTTAGCCACACCAGTGGGTGGGCTCAGCCAGATGTAACCTCCAAAAATCAGATTCAGCCATGCTGGATTTTTAGAGAATGTTGCCTTTTGGGATGGATTTTTGCCACACTTCACAGGAAGTAGTCATCACAGGGGGACGACCCTGTACCTGATTGGAGAACCAGGACCCCCCTGCTTTTCACCCAGGAGCAAGGATAAAACTGGCAGACCTGCCCCCACACCTCAGATCCCTGCCAGATTTCAAGAAGAAAAGAACTAAAGGAGAAGAAGGACTGCCCTGCTGGACCCCTGGCCTGCACCTGGAACCTGCACTCAGAAGGACTGCACCAGCTGCACACTTGGGCTTCACCACAAGAAGGACTTTGCCTGGCTTCAACTGGTTCAAGGAGGGACTCCCTGTTTGCTACAGGTGAAACATTGCTATCCAGAGTCCCCCTGCACCAACTCCTGAAAAGTGACCAGCTGACCACTGTCCAGTGGCCAAAAAGGAGTTTGCACTAGGTGCATTCTGGGAGTTGAAGTCCGCACCCCCCAAGGACCATCTCAGAACTTCTGGACCCTTGGGGTGAGCTGTGGACCCCAAAAGAACCTTAAAAGAACATCTGGGTGAAGCCCCAGAAGTTTGGAGAAGATTTGAGAATTTTTGTAAAAAAGCTCCAGAGAGGGACTGACCCGCCGCGGAAATTCTAGCCGGCTTGCCTCAACCGCAACCCGGCCTGACTTGGTGGTTCGTCCCGGTAAAGAAAAATCTCAGAAAAAGAGACTAAGTCCGAAGGTAAAATGTTGACCGGGACCTCCCAGCCATCGTATCCGAGAAGGGCTCCACGGACGTCAGATCAAGATCCAGGTTTACCCCGGTTGAAGGATTTTCACCTCGAAAAAACGTCTAAGTCCGAAGGTAAAAATCTCCACTGAGGAATCCAGCATCGCGTATCCGGACAAGGGCTCCAGGAGGTCGGATTCGACTGGCAGGTTCGTCCCGCTGAAGAAAATCTTCAAAATAAAGACTACGTCAGAAGGTAACTTTTTAACCGAGGCCTCCCGCGACTTGTAGCCGAGCAGGGCTTCATCGCGGTCGGCCTGAAACTTTGACTTTGCCCCGGTCGTGGTGCAAACGGATGACCCGATTGGCGCTTTTTGTTTCTAAGCGCTAGAAAAATAATAATTCTTTAAAAATTCATATCTCCGGTTCCCTTTATCCGATTTTATTCGTTTTTGTGTCATTTTAAAGATAAAAATATAAACCATTTTTATAAATTGGTTTTGGATTTTTAAACTGTTTCCTGTGTTTTATTTAATTACTGTTTTGTGATATTTGAATGCTTTACACACTGTCTCCTAAATTAAGCCTTGACGCTCGTTGCCCAGCTACCAAGGGTTGAGCTGGGATTAATTTACTGAGACCTAACTGTACCTAAGTGGAGGTTGGTGGTTTGTTGCTAGGTGTAGGTACCTACCTGCCCTTAGCAATAACCCATTTTCCAACAACAGCTTATTGTTAAAAATAGGGGCTGTGTGAGAGATAACATTAGAGAGGCTACACCTGTTCAAGTAGGAGGTATTGTCTTGGTATATGCTGTGGAAACAGTATGTGACAGAGACCAACAGTGAGAACTTATTAAGACCAGGACACAGTTGGAAATAAATAATATGGGGTTAACAAATAGTGCTCATGTGGGTCAGTACATTGATTCTCAGAGCCTGAGAGTGCGGCTGCAGAGAGAGGAAGCAGCACACTTGGCAGACAGCAAAAAAGAAACCCACATGCATTTTCATGGAATGCTAAAGCAAAAGGAAAAAAAGTGATTGCCCTAGGCATAAGCTGTGAAGGGGCATAAGTAAAGCGGCTAGGCTTCTCGATATGAGCACAAACAAGATGGACAGGCACTCTATTAAATAAGAACCAACAAATGAAAGGGGCAATAAAGAAAACTCTTGGTAAGCAATATGCGGGCTTTAAGCCACTGTAAGATCTTGGTAAGCTGACAATAGGTCTTGCACTGTTAGGTAGGATCAACCTATAAAAGCAGTGGTCTAGAATGACATCGGGGCAATCTCACAAGACCCTAGCGCCACCTTGCACCGCCCTATCATCATTTGTTTACACGAATGCAACGTTATAGAGGCCTTTCTCCTGTATTTATAAAGTGGTGCACTGCGCCACTTTGTAAACCCTTGCACCACATTATGGCTGCACCAGGCAAAATATATGCAAGGGGGCTGTTCTAACGCAGGGAGGCCCAAAACAATGGCACAGTGAAATTTACAACTTTTCACTACTTCATTTTTCCATAATTTTTAATGCCTGCTCATAGCAGGCATTACAATGACGCACTCATTTTAATGAATGGGCATCCCTGTGCATTGCTGCATTAGCATCAAACTTTTTGATGCTATTACAGCGAAGCACCACAATAGCAAGAAACATTTTGATGGTATTATCCTAACAACTGCCATGGTGTCCTGTATTGTAAATACAGTGCAACCATGGGGTTGTTTGGTGGGGCAGTGGGGCAGAGGTTTATGCAAGAAAAGTGGTGCACCAGAGCCGATGCACCACTTTCTTGTAAATATGCCCAGTAATGGGCATCATATCAATTTTTCAGTGCTTTATTGTCAGTAGTATGCCTAGAAACTTGGTCTAGTGCAGCTATTTAAAACTACTACTGCCAATGTTTGTGAATTCCAGAAAGTAGTACATTAGCACCCATTCACAGAGTACTTCCCTGGGTCTGGAGCAAAATGAAAATCTTCCTCTTCACTTCTTTTTAGGTCTGGTGTTTTGTTTATGTATATGCCTAAAATACTTATTTAAAGGGGCTGTCAGCCAGCTTTCTATCTCTATTGATTTGGGGTGTCATTCACATTTTGCTTCTGCTCACTACAGCATACTGCATGGGACAAAAGGTCAGGCCACATTATGCACTGTATAATTTCAGTTTGAGTGACAGCATTTTGCTCTTTCTCAAAGAGCACACCCGCTCACAAGTTGGCTCCCTTCTGTGACAATGTTTTTTTAATGTATTACTTTGATGTTGACGTTGTGTTTAGAGTTTGATGTGACAGCAGGAGGCTTCACCAGATGTGAGCACAAGCCACTTTCCGCACATTATCAGTTCTGTTCTCCTGCCAATGAGGTTGTAAATTCCTTCTGGAATGTTCTTTGATTACTGTTTGACTGCTGGCATTTCACAGCATAATAAACTGCAACCATCTGAAACTGTTTACTATTAAGTAATCAAAAGCTTCTATATTGGAATATGTGAATTCATAAGTGGACAATTCTTCTGAACACATTTATTCTAGACTCAATTTACCAATGGTTCTCTAATAAACTTTGCTTTCCTTTTTTCTTAATTTCTTCTTTCCTACTTTCTTCCTTTCCTTTTTTCTTTCATTCATTCTTTTTGCCTTTCTTGCCCTTATATTTTTTCATTATTGTTTCCTTCTTTCTTGCTTTATTTTTTCTTTCATTTCCTATTTCCTGCTTTCTTTCTCTCTTGTCTTTCCTTTCCTTCTTTCCTTCCTTCTTCCTTCCTTTCTTTCTCTCTTGCCTTCTTTCTTTTCTTCTTTTTTCCTTCAATTATTTGTCTTGCTTTATTTATTTATTTCCTTCTTTTTTGCTTCTATTTCTTTTTTGTGCTTCAATTCATAAGATTCTGCTTTACGTGATTCTTTCATTCTCCCTTTTTCCTTCCTTTTCTCTCCCTTTCTTTCTCACTTTCCTTCTTTATTGCTTTCACTCATTCATTTTCACTCTTTTTCTTTCTTTCTCTTTCTTCTCTTGTCTTTCTTTCTTTCTTTCTTTCTTTCTTTCTTTCTTTCTTTCTTTCTTTCTTACTGCTTCCTTTCTTTCTTGATTACTTGTTTTCATTCCTTCTTTTCTCCTTTCTTGCTTCCTGTCCTCTATTTTACTTTCTTTCCATCCTTTCTTGTCCATTTACGGTCTTTCTTTCTTGCCTTCATTCCTTCTTTCTTGCCTTCTTTTTCTTCTTTCCTCCTTACTTGCTTTCTTTCTTTATTTCCTTCTTTTATTCTTTCCTGTTTTCCCTTTTTCTTGTCTTCCTTCTTTCTTACCTTCTTCCTTGCCTTCTATCTTTAGTTCTTGCATTTTTTCTTTCCTCCTTTCCTTCTTTCTTGCATTTCTTATTCCTTTCCTTCTTTCCTGCTTACTTTTTTAATTCTACCTTTCTTTCTCAAAGACAAGAGGCTGGCAGCCAAATTCACAACAATTGGATGTTTAAGTCTGTGTGCATTTTCATCTTTAGTCAATGTCATTTTTAGATTGACAAACTCCATGCAGCTTTCCAATCAATAACGTTTTGCAAAAACCATGACAAAGTAATTCAAAAATTGCCAAAAGTTATGCATCCGACACCAGCCCTATTGCTTTCCCAATGATTGTTTGCTCATGTGCATCAATAATATTTTGCATATGACAGGCAAACCCCATGAACCCAGATCGTTTTACCATCCCTTTATTTGGAACATTTTCTGTAATTTTTAAAATTGACCAATGCAGTTTACATCATCGTGTTAGTGAGTGGTAAATGTATACTGTCAGATGTATTTTAATGTTTACAATTCTGAATTATTTCTGAGATTGAGGAGAGTGCAAACAACAAGTAGGCTAGTTCATCTGTTGTACTTTAAGCCACACCATGACAATCTTAATTACTGTAAAGAAAACATTTTGTCTGATTAAAGACCCAGATGATTGATTTACATATACACTGAGCATTGATCCCTAAATATTCCTGCCTTGTCATCTTGCTTCTCTTGAGGAAGAGCACACCTTCCTGCCAATTACAGAAACATTGCTAAAGCCAAGGTCATCTGACATTTTTCGATCTGCTGCTTAATGTCTGAGTCCATATTGAATTAAAAGTGCACAGGAAAAGTGGTCACTGAGCAAAGAGTCAGCTTTCAGAGGCAAACATTTGTTTAATGTGTACATCAGGAAGGTGTGCTACATTTCTCTCTAATTCCAGAATCCACCACTGTCTGTGACACCCCATACACATATTATAAGCCCTAGCAAGTTCAATGTGAATTTCAATTCTTAAAATAAATTAATATACACTTAATTACTGTATTTCAAGTACAAATTCAAGTCCAAATCCCAACCGCTGATCACCAATGTTAGAAATTAGGTCTTTGGTTGACAGTCAGGTTAACCCCTGTTCAAGCAAGGACCCCCACCCTAGTCAGGGTAAAGGAGAATTACCCTCAGATAACCCCTGCTTACATCCTTGGTAGCATGGCAGAGCAGAAGGCATAACTTCAGAGCGCTAGGTGTAAAGTATTTGTACCAACACACACAGTAACTTAATGAAAACACTACAAAATAACACAACACAGGTTTAGAAAAATAGGAAATATTTATCTAAACAAAACAAGACCAAAACGACAAAAATGCTCAATACACAAGTCAAGTTATCAATAAAAATGCAAAAAAAGTATTTAAGTAGTTTTAAACACACACTAGGGCTGCTAGCGTGAAAATGTACCTGGTGCGCGTCAAAAATAACCCCGCACGGGTAAGTGGATGTCAAAAAGAGCTTGCGAGGTGTTGATTCCACTTGCAAGCGGGACCGTGCGTCGTTTCTCCTTTCAACGGGCTGGGGCACGTTGTTTCTTCTCTCCGCAGGAGAGCCGTGTGTCGATAGGGTCAGCACTCTCGGGTCCGGGCTGGCCTTACGTTGTATTTCCACACACTGCGGTACTTGAGTAGGAAATCCAGCAGCACAATGATCCGAAAACCCTGCAGCGCCGGTTGTGATCTCCCAGCCTCCATCAGCAATGCTGCCCGTCATTTCTCCTGCTCCGTGCATCGATTCTTTGGTCACTTTTCCTGCGAGCATCGTTTCTCAGCTGCGGAGCCGGCAGCGCGTCATTTCTTCAGCCGCAGATCGGAGTTGCGTCGATCTTTTCCCTGCACCACGCTCTGTGCGTGGATTTCCTTGTCTTTAGGCTGCCAGCTTCTCCTTTCAGGATCCCACGAACTGGATGGGCACCACAGGGCAGAGTAGGAGTCTCTCCAGAGACTCCAGGTGCTGGCAGAGAGACGTCTTTGCTGTCCCTGAGACTTAAAACACCAGGAGGCAAGCTCTAAATCAAGCCCTTGGAGATTTCTTCTCAAGATGGAAGGCACACAAAGTCCAGTCTTTGCCCTCTTACTCTGGCAGACGCAGCAACTGCAGGATAGCTCCACAAAGCACAGTCACAGGCCGGGAAGCACTTCTCCTCAGCTCTTCTCCAAGAAAAGGATCCTCTTGTTTCCAGAAGTGTTCTAAAGTCTGTGGTTTTGGGTGCCCTTCTTATACCCAATTTCTCCTTTGAAGTAGGCCTACTTCAAAGTAAAGTCTCTTTCTAATGTGAAATCCTGCCTTGCCCAGGCCAGGCCCCAGACACTCAGGGGTTCGGTGACTGCATTGTGTGAGGACAGGCATAGCCCTTTCAGGTGTAAGTGAACACTCCTCCCCTCCCTCCTAGCACAGATGGCTTATCAGGAAATGCAGACTACACCCCAGCTCCTTTTGTGTCACTGTCTACTGTGAGGTGCAACAAGCCCAACTGTCAAACTGACCCAGACAGGGAATACACAAACAGGCAGAGTCACAGAAATGGTATAAGCAAGAAAATGCTGACTTTCTAAAAGTGGCATTTTCAAACACACAATCTTAAAATCAACTTTACTAAAAGATGTATTTTTAAATTGTGAGCTCAGAGACCCAAAACTCGACATGTCCGTCCGCTCCCAAAGGGAATCTACACTTTAATAAGATTTAAAGGTGGCCCAATGTTAACCTATGAGAGGGACAGGCCTTGTAACAGTGAAAAACTAATTTAGCAATATTTCACTGTCAGGACATATAAAACACATTACTATATGTCCCACCTTAACCATATACTGCACCCTGCCCTTGGGGCTACTTAGGGCCTACCTTAGGGGTGCCTTACACGTAAGAAAAGGGAAGGTTTAGGCCTGGCAAGTGGGTACACTTGCCAGGTCGAATTTACAGTTAAAACTGCACACACAGACACTGCAGTGGCAGGTCTGAGACATGATTACAGAGCTACTTATTTGGGTGGCACAACCAGTGCGGCAGGCCCACTAGTAGCATTTGATTTACAGGCAGTGGCACATCCAGTGCACTTTACTAGGGACTTACTAGTAAATCAAATATGCCAATCGTGGATAAACCAATCAACAATACAATTTACACAGAGAGCATATGCACTTTAGCACTGGTTAGCAGTGGTAAAGTGCTCAGAGTTCAAAAACCAACAGCAACAGGTCAGAAAAAATAGGAGGCAGGAGGCAAAAAGATTGGGGATGAACCTGCATAAGCAAAAAAGTCCAACACTCAGGGTTTGCTTTTGACTTGTCCACTCCTGATGTTGTGTGTAAGTGTTCATATGTTCCACACCTACCTACACGAAAGTCAGTAATTTAAAAGGCACCCACTTGTTGCAATTGTGTATCTACAGTGCTTTGTTTAAAATGTTCCTCCTCTGTTTTGTGTTATTTTTCCTCCCACCTGTCTAGCATTGTATTTCCAAATTACTGGCTCTGTTGATACCCTACAACCCCTTGCTTCCTCCCTGCTCTAAGCTCACCACCTCAACCTAAAGGGCTGGTCTCTTAATATTTCTATTGACCTGCAGGTGCAGTAGTTGAGCATGATCTTCCTCCTTCACCTCACATACTTTATCTCTCCTGAGTGAACACCATAAATCCCTCTTGATGTTTCAACAGCACCTCCAATTAGTTGTTCTTCTGTTTCTCTCTGATACTTTTAGATAGACTTCACATAATACACTGAAACGTCAAATCCCTGTATAAAGACTTATGCCTTGTTGAGTCATGGCCTATCCTGTCATCTGTAATAAAGGAACAATATAAATGTTCAAATATAATAAGTTACTACAGTTGAGTTCAGACATCGTAATGCCTGCTGCCAGCAGCCAGAATGAAAGGCAGTTTAACCAACGAAAATGGGAGCTGGCTACACCTTTTGATATATATTTCTAAAAAGAAAAGATGAACGTCAATAAGGAGCTATTCATGCTAACATGTTTATTTTTTCTACATTGTGAGTTATTGTACGAAAGATAACATCTCTACATGTTTCTACACTATCGGCACTATCTGATCCTTGGCCCTTTTAGCCTGACTTACATTAAACGGATGCTATTACATTTTTGAAAATATTAGTATGTGCGTTTGGTGTATTGAATATTACAGAACAGATTCTATTTTTATACATCTTGTCTGTAATGAACGTGAAAAAGCAGAACACCAATGCTCATTTAAACAAAGAATTTGTCCTGGGTTTGTGTCACAAAAGTGAAGCAAACCTGTGTGAAATGTTTATTTTATTTATTTTCTATTGCAAAACTTGAGTTCCCTCAAAGAAACACAAAGCAGCCCTTAGCACTGCTCTGCAGCACTTTGCAAAGTGAGCACTGCATGGGTGGTACATGAGTGTTGCCATGCAACCACACATATTTTTGGATGTAAACCCTATCTACTAACAATAGCAGACAAGGATTTGTGCCAAAAATGACTGCCACTTTTAAGCAGGCGTTAAAAAGGAGAAATGCTTTTATTTCTCCAAACGTTTCCCACTTTGCATGTGTGCTCCAATTCACAGAAACATCCGAAGTGGGAAAAGTTTCAAAGTTGATCTAAGCATAGTATTATTTAATGCAAAGGTGTCCTTTCACTATAAAACGTATGCAAGAGTCACACAGAAACCCTTGCACTATGGTGCCAAGGTGCGTGCTAGGCACTTGGCTGCCTGATTGTGGATCAGATCAAGGGAAAGAATGGGGGACAGTCCCTTATCTCTGTAGATATAAAGCTTTCCTGCTCTCTCCTTGTCACGGAAAACAGCACAGCAACTTTGGTTGCTGCACTGTGTTGTGTAACACTTTTGATCATTTGGGCCCAAGGATTTAATCGATTTGTGGGAAGGGTCATGTTATCTCCATGTATTACAAAGACTTCCATGACCTTATAAATGAACTTGTCCTTCATCCTTGTTCCTCTATAATGTCTAGTAATCCTTGGTGACTTGCAATATACTTAAAATAAAATATACAGCAAGGGAGACTTCATCCCATATATAATCTTACTTGCTGGTCTGACAATGCCTCCAAATATTTATTGTCTCCTGATGGTAGTTGGTGAGCGCCATTTACCATAATGATGCACATCAACAGCGGATTCCATGTATGGTACATGGAGGTACATCTGAGTCTTTCTCGCACCCTCTGCAACACCTATGCGCAGCTACAATCTAAGTGACGTGCCCACTTAGTCATCATGACAATTATTTTTTTTATAATTTTTAATTTTTGCAATTTTATATAGCATAAACTCAGCCTGAAGGTATGGTAACTTCACATGAGCAACAGTTGCATTAGATAATGTCACATTATTATTTTTTTTAGGCACCATGAGATTACATGATTTGCTCAGAATTGCAGGATGTTGAGCCAACGAAGATACTTCAGTCTGTTTCCCAAGTTCTAAAGTTGGCAGCACATCCTCTCCTATCATACCTCACACTCTTTACCTAATAGGTCCAATAAAGGTCCAACCATACAACTACCCTTTTAACCATGCACCCTGAAAGTCATAAAAGCAGTTGATGCATATTGGAGCACTTCAGTATTCTGAAGATGTATATGAATGACAAAACCAGACCACCTACAACCATGTATTAGGCCTTGCAAGGGGCAGGCTCAGTGTTACATAAACATTTACAATTCAATAGAATTGTTTTACAGAGTCCTGCCTGTGTTTTATGAATTTTATGAATTCTCACATTGTGTCCTAAACCCTGACTGCTTTCATGCTTTAATTTATCTTGACTGGAGGCCAGTTATCCTTCATCTGTATTTGATATGCATTGCGTTTTAAATACCAATCTGCAGTTCATGCATTCGTAAAAGCGACTCTCAGGTCCAGCCTACATTTTATGCACTCCTACATTTTAATTTCAAGCTTTTACTCTACTCCAAATTCCACGCATTATACTTGTAAATTGTACAGTTCTCTGCCAATTTCTGGAACACAATTCATCATGGTCTGAAATCTTGTGTTTAAATGAAAGAGAAACACATATTTGTTCTTCATCAAAGAAAGAATGCTTACTTTTTTGCTTAAGAAATATTTATTCATACCTAGAGTATGCTTTAGCTTCCATACTGTATTTGTACTGAGGCAAAAAATGCCTGGATGCTACTGAGCATTTCTTCAAAAACATCCTGGTCCTCTGCCTGCTGCCAGGAATGTTTAGGCTGGCCCGCGCTCCTCTTGTCCCTCCCGTGGCTATGGCCTCAGACAGAATGTTTCCTTCTGTCCACGGAATTGGCAGAATTTTGGTCACTCCTTGTTACTCTTTAACAAGAAGTTCAAGCCAAATTCCGACGATCACCAAATGGGGGAATTTTTCTTCCAAGACTCTCCAGAAAATGCACGCATGATTTGTCATCAAATGCTTGATATTCTAACACAGGCGGTTTCAGTCAGAGGGCTGCCTCTCAAGTAGGTTTGATGCCACTGGAGTAGATTTACTACTCGAGCAGCAGCAAGACAGACTTGAATGGCTATGCACTCTTGCACAGCACATTGTATGACTTGTGCTGATTTTTCAGCACTGCGTGCGCTACCAATGCTGAATTTCAACACAAGCTGCTTATTTTCTCCCCATTGGCAGAACTCTGTGAGAACTGGCTGAGTTTTTATGTAACTCTGCGAGTTCCTCCTACCCCTAGTCCTGCTTGGGACCCGCCAAGTGGAACACCTGTGCACAATTTAAATCAGGAGCCCATTTTGCACATGGGGAAGGGGGGTTGGGGAGGCACAAAGAACCATGTCCTTTAAGAGGGATGGCCAGTTGTTAACTGAGGGAAGTTGAATTAATTCAAAGCTTAAGAAGAAGAAAAGTGGGGCGCTGGAAGTCAGGTGAGAAGTATTGGTGCATTGGACATTGCACATGGCTTCCCTCTGCAGGTCATTATTAAAAAGAAAACACCTCTAGATTATTGTGCTTGTAAGACCTACCTTCACCCACAGCCTTTCTGTTAAAAAGCCATAAATAACAACAATGACTGAAAGTGGTGTCACTCAGAATAAAGTCATGTATATGAGATTTCTTGACTTATCCTCTGTATACAATCACAAAGACCAGAAGGTATGATGTTTTCAAATTCCCATTAAGAAATCATACTTGCATCAAATAATGATTTCCAATTTGAAATTTCTTAGTAGGAATCTACTGAGTCCATTCAATAGTACTGAATTGCAATTCGCACATCAAATTCTACCAAATGTGTTGGTATTCTGTGAACCAACCTATGTATTAATAGTTTGGTTCATAAAATACTGATTGGTAGTGGGCCGCAATTTGAACTACCTCCTAAATGTGCATGAGGTAGGTCGCAAATTTGGACCTTCTGCAATTGGTTAGTCACAGCCATGGTAACCAGCGGGCCACCATGTCAGTGATTGCTTTTAAATAAAGCTATATTTTTTTAGTGCAGCCCGATTTCCTAAGAGGAAAACGCAATGCATTTAAAACACAAATGCCATTCTTTTATAGACATTTTCTATGAGCTGGCAGTGGTCCTTAGGATCACTGCCTGCTCATAAAATATGTTTTGGTGACATTCACAAAGGGAAAGGTGCCTCTTGGCGACCCCTTTCCATTTGCTAATGCTTACCACCACTTTAGATTTGGTGGTAATGAATGAATGTTTTGATCGCAAAACATTAATATATAAGCTATAGAATCTGTATATGGAAGGGACGCCTTTTACAGGCACCAGGTAAATACCGATTCTGTACTTATTCTAAAACCCCAAACTGCAATTCCGTAAAATGTTACTGAATCACAATATTGGTTTCGTCCATTTATAAACGTAATTTTGTGGTCGCAAAGGCTCAAAGTTGACCTTTACAGCAGTAAATTCACTTGATAGATTAGACCTCAAATCTCTCATTGCCTATCATAGGAAGTGATGTTTAAGGATCATTGACGAGGCGTTTACGTTACCACACAGAGGTAATTCGAAGAAGCTGAATAATAGTATATCAGTCCATCACACTGTCACCTGAAAATCATCAAAACACAAAACTGAGTGAGAAGAATGATTAAGCCTCCCAAAAAATGAGCACGTATAAATCCGAGTGTGAAAGGCGGTCACACGTTAACCAGAAAATCATGGTAGAACATAAAATCACTGTTGAAAAGTGCAGCAGCACTCCCGGGATGACTTACACGTGGGAAAGACTTCATTAACGATATGCCAAAGGTATTACAAAATTCACATATTTTAACAATGTAGAGACATCTTACTTATATGGAAAGGTGGCCGAAATAAACAACAATGAATTAGTGTTTCATGCCAGTGCATTCGTAATCTGCACTAGTGTCTGGTATCTTCTTCCCTGTAAATCAAGATGTTTTAATAGAGATAAGGCACAACCTATTTTCCTCTCACGTTGTTGTAGAGCGGGTCTACTCTGCACAATAACCAGGTAGCAGGTCATGACGTAGGCTATTTCGGCCTTTGGGTAGTTCATGATCCCCATTTCAACATGACTAATCCTACATATTTTTACCATAGTGGATTTATGGAATTCTTTTATTATTCTGCAACATGTTAAATGCATTTAAAACCCCTAAATGTGAGCGAACAATCAAATGCAGTAAAGTCCATTATATATGGCTGAAAACAATACAAAATCCTACTTTTGAAGGCTTTCTCAATCCATGTTTAAACGAACGAGTGAATGTTCTGTACAATACTAAACCGACTAATACCGACATCAGGGTGGTGCTTTACAGTAAAACAGATTGCACAGTCCAGAAATGCACAGAATAAGCCAATGCAATAAATAAGATATATAATGCCGATGACATGCTTAATTCAAACAATGCATTCTCAAAATTAAAGATTACTTCGCAGAACCAAATGACGAGGCACAACTGGTCAGGAGCTGTCTAATGACTAAGAAAATAAACATTGGCAAAATATTTATATGTGTATGAATGTAAATGGTTCAGGATCAACGTGGCAGGTTAAAACCTGGAAGAAAGCTTATTCCTATCTAATGCTTGGGTTTTTTAATTAATATGTCCTCCTATCATGCTTATGTGCAATAGGAAAGTGTATGTTTGATTCTATCTTTCTTTGCACAACAGATAAGTTTATGATGTAATTTAATCATTGTTCAAACTTTATAATGAGCGTAATGACTGTATATTTAAATCAGTAATAGAATTATGCTGGTAATGAACAACAATGTCGGAGAAGCAGGTCTGCAAGTGTTTCGTTCACAGTCTTATGTTTAATATTATGTAGGTTTCTTTTTGGTTAGAAAGATACCTTGCCAAAAAGTTTAGATTTTTCTAGTAATTGAAAACAGACTATAGATTTACATATTTTGATCCTAGCATAACATTACTGAGCTGTAAACGCTGCTGTCTTTAATGTGCTGTGCCTTAAGAACTCGTTACGGCTTTGTGACAAAAGTATTGTCATCTCCAGAGACTATAAGTCTAAAATGCAGCGGCGGATCCTTTGCTATGCCCACCCTCCATCCAGCCCCCCCACCCACCACGCCAGCAGGACCAGCTGCAAACCTTTCAGAATTAAAGCATAATAAACTATGGCCCATATTTATACTTTTTTTTGCACCGCATTTGCGCCATTTTTTTACGCAAAAGCGGCGCAAACTAACAAAACACAATCGTATTTTGTACGGTTGCGCTGCTTTTGCGTAAAAAAGCAGCGCAAATGCGGCGCTAAAAAAGTATAAATATGGGCCTATGTTTATTATCCTTTTATTGTAACAGGGGTGGGGCCATGGGTGTGACAGGAACGGAGGGTGAGTGCACAGCACTCCTCTCTGTGCAATGTAAGTTTGGCCGGCCGTCCCAGGACTGTCAAACACACATACGGACTGTGCTGTGTCACACCGGGCAGTGTGTTGCCGGGTGGAAGACAGCAGGCAGAGGCTCCCACTCTGCCTTGGAGTGCCATGCCAGGGCGCTCCGGCCAATCCTAATGCTGCTTTCATGCTGCCATCAGCATGAAAGCAGTGTTAGGATTGGCTGCAGGGCTGGCTGGGAGCCTGTGCCTGCAAGTGGAGCCAGAGGAGCGGAGTGGTGCAGTATCGTAAGGTAAGTTTTTTTTTTTTTTTTTTTTAATGTTAATGCTCTGACCCCCGCTCGCCATGCACCGCACCACCCTGCCCCTTTACAGAAGGACGAGCCGCAACTTCTAAAATGTGCAATGATACTGGATACCAGCACCTTGTTGCTGGTAAGTTGTTGAACCCAAATAAAATGTAATATATTAATTAGATAAAGGAATAACCAAGATGTATTTAAAACTACTTTTCTAAATTTAATTTTGTGATCTTTATTCTTTTTCCCGAGCATGGCACTTTTCACCCTCACACCCTTTGCATGTTAGTCGAGGAAATCAGTGAAACAGCTTGTTCAAATCTATACTGCGTCGTTTTCCTTGAAAGAAAACAGTCCAGCTCTTTCACTGGCGCCCGGACACCCTTCTGATAAGGCAATACTTTTGACTGATTTTTCATTTTCACTGGGTGCTTCATTTTCTTGACCGTTACACCCTACAATGTGTTCCTTTTGAAGTTTATGATTTTAAACGGATTTCTTAGAAAAATATGATCTCATTAAAAATACTGAAATGTAGGCCTCTGATATTCACATCGAATGATCAACTCTTCAGATAACAAAAAAATAGGAAAATATCTCAAGAAGTGTATTGCAGTTCGCTATTATTACCCATTAATTGCAAAGCCACAAAACGTCGTAAATTATAAAAGATATCCCCCTGTGCCTGATACGTGCAGTGGATATAAATAAAGCATTTGTACATTTGTGGAAAGAGGAGCATGCTGGGAAAGGGACAAAGATGTGGGGGGAGGCATACACCAAGACTTTTTGACACTATTTGTAAATTTGTTTATCTCTCAGCAGATTGCTCACAATACACAGGGGCAGGGGATGCAGGAGGTATTCATTGAAATAGTTTACAATAATGATCATTTACTGTGCACGTGAGGTTGCGGTGGGGACGCATTTAGGTGCAGTAGTACATAGACTGCTGTCACCAGTAGGCCTCAGCCCCTGCAGTGTTCATAACTGGTGGCAGTGTGAGAAGATGACAGCCGTTAACCATTAAAAGATCACGTACCAAAAGGCAATTTGAGACAGGTACATTGAGAAATAAAACAAGCAAAATGTACTTAAAAGGCTGGTGAATTCTGATTTTTACTTTCACATTATGTTTGCATCATCTGTGTTGATAAGTGCTGTTGACAGATTAGCGAATACTATACAACGGATTAAAATTCCTCTTCCATATAGTTGTCTTTAGTTTATCATTGTGCCTTATTTACTCTCCTGCAAACTGAGGGACATATTTAGAAGCCCTGTGGTGCAGGGGAGCGCAGCAAGTAACCTTGCTACGCTGTACTGCGCCACATGGAAAGGGGAGACAATACAGTGCATTTCCGTCCTTCCTTGATGTGCCTGCCCTGGGGAGGTGTACAGTTTTGATGCTTTCCCAGGTTTAGATACCCTTGTAAATATGGGAATGCATCAAAATCCATCGGTGTTGCGTGGGAACATCCACCTCAATGCCCATAGTACGCCTCCTGACGAAGTGTGGGGGAACTCAGGCACCACATCTACAAGCCCAAGAAAAGGCATGCAAAGTGGCACTATGCGCAGCCTGTGCATTACAAAAAGTGACACACTGCGGTGCATGAGGCTTGTAAATATGCCCCAGAATGCACACAGAAATTGGTATGTTACCTAACTCACAATGAAAAGAAGCACTGACAAAACCAATGGGTCTGTCACTGACAATCTATGGTGACATTATTTATTTTTAGAGCAAACATATACCACAAAAATAAAAGAAGGACATCAAACCGCTGCTTAAACAAGGCCGCCATTTAAATGCTATTATTTTTTCCATTCAATTTTAAAAAAAAATAACAGTGCAAGTACTTCCAAAGTGGCAGGTGTATGTAGAAACAAAATATGAAGCGTTTAATACCCATCAAAACGTAATATAGTTCTTATTCCCCCAATGAAAACGTTCTATTGGCTTTATATTGATGTGTAACCAGAAGGAAGACTAAAGCAAATAATAAAACAAGAAAATAGCACTGCCCAAAAAAAATATTGCCCACCACACTGGAATGTACTTCTTTTGAGACACATTTGCACATGTGATCTGGATAAAATGCTGTCACGCTTGCTGTCACTAACAATGCTAGCTAGCCAATGACGGTAGTTGGCTAACCCGTTGCCCAATGCTGTATGCTTTAGTGGAAGGAAATACATGTGAATTACCCTTGATCAGACCAATGGGTGAAGGCAGCAGACCCAAAGCACATTTACTTATGTATACATGTTACTTATTTATTTTTGATTTATTTATTTATAACATGACACTAACAAGAGCGCTAATCTGCCTCTAGGCCGCACCTAACCAGGAATTGTATTTGTGAAGTATCACATCTGACTAGCATAATCTAAAGATGTTTCTGTCTTCACTTTCATCTTGTTCTGAAGACTCTGTAAAATGTGACCATGTCCAGACTTCCAATGTGAGTAAATAGTATGAGAATGTGGCTCTTGATAATATGTAAATCCAACTAATGAATTCCTCTTAGTGGCATGGCTATGTCAGATGACTCCACGTGTTTCGTTCACAATAGCCCATTGATTTGGGGCAAAACATTTGATGATGTCCAACAAGACTGTCAACAGCAGAATATCATGTTGTTAACATGTCAAGGCCAAAGTATTGTTACGTAGGTATGTGTATGTGAGAGAGTAATTTATTAGTTGAAGAGGTCCATGTCAAAGTTAAAACAATCCAGAAGCTACTGCCTGTCACATACAGGGACCAGGATTGTCTCAGTGAAAAGTTTGCCTAAAGGCATTCTGCAGGTACAAATGAGTGATTATAGGTGGTGGACTGGTGAAGAGTGGATCCTTGATGATAGCCTAAGTTCAGTTGGAAAACCTTGTGGGTCATCATCAACAGTGGGAAGTCTGAGCAGTTAAAGTCTACAATCCATACCCAGGAAGGTCTTGTCAGCTGTTTGATATCAGTCTCAATGAAGTCCCTCTACATTCTTACTCTTCTCAACTTTTTCATGGGAAACTGGTGAGTTGAACCCGACCAGTGATTCGACATTGGTGCCTGCAGATTTGGTATTGGTCCTGATCTCCGCTGTTTCTGAAAAATTCTGAAATTCCAGTTTTGATTTTTGTTTTTGTTTGGTGGAATACACTCTAAAACAAGTTGACTGTTCAGGACCTTGTGGGCACCATGAGAGGGTTAGGACTCACTGCTCCCGAAAGCATCAGCAGGGTCCAGAGCAAATTTAGTTAGAACCGGTCAGCTGCACTTTTGGAAAATGTTGGTTTCTTGCAGCTTTTGTGCCCCTGTAGCTTGACAGAATGTCAGCCAACTGACTTTTGAAGTCCACGTCTCCGCCTTGAGTACAGGTGGGAGCAGGTCAAGCCCTTGGATTCTCCCTCTGTAGGTTCAACAGCAGGTGCAGTCCTTCTTTTGTCTTCCAGAGGTCAAGTATGTTTTGAAAAAGGCATCCAGTGGGGGCACGTTTAGCCTAGCTTTAGCTTGCAGGTGGGGGAGACTTACAGATGAAAAGGGAAAAAGTTCCCAGGAGTAACCCAATCCATGTAGACATAATTTCCTTGGAATTGCCCTTAAAGAAATCCCACAGTGCGCTGTTCTGCTACAATCTGACAAGACAGATCACTTCTTAAACTGGCAGAGCTCTAGGCACACCCTGAAGTGTTTCCAGGGAACTGAGAATTCCCCTTTGCAAACCACATCTGATTTTTCCCCCATTTGGATTGGTGCCATCCTGTAAACATAGACAATGGAAAGGGCAGGCTTAGTTGTGAATTATGTCTGCCTGTAACAGGAGATGTGCATTTGAATGTTTTACAGTTGGTGTGCTCTTCCCCCAGGCCAAACTGTCAGGAGGATGTCCCACCTAGTCCCACCATCAGCTATTCACACCTCCTTTTATAGGGGCCAGCAGGCTGCCAGGTAATTTTGGAAGATTAACTCTGAAAAGGCTACTAGATGCTTTAGCTAGAAAAATAGTGATCTTCTAAAGTCACTATTTTTTAAATAGTTAGACGTAATTCAATGTTAGCATTACACTGGATTTTGTTCAAATAGGAAAATGAGGAAAATCATTAGATACACATCTCCTGTTTTTTAGTACTATACACCGTGATTTTGGGGTGCTAACTTCTCCTTTAGGGGTGACTTACTACAATTTAAATTTAAAAGGATGTTTAAATTAAGTCCGGCAAAAGGGTGATTTTGACAGGTCGAAATGGCAATTTTAAACTGCTCACCTATGCTGCTATGGTAGGCCTAAAGTAAAAATTCCCAATGCAAGATTCTAGATCATGTGAAAAATATCCCATCAGACATAATATTTTCCCTCTCATTTAGAGCTAAGAACATTCATTTTTGACTTTCTTGATGATACATTGAAAGGG
Source organism: Pleurodeles waltl (assembly GCF_031143425.1). NCBI lineage: Eukaryota > Metazoa > Chordata > Amphibia > Caudata > Salamandridae > Pleurodeles > Pleurodeles waltl. Next base: position 606,257,855 of record NC_090439.1, read on the forward strand.
AGTGGTGAACAACTAAGGTCTAAGAAAAGACATGACCACACCACTTTGTCACAAGCTATTTTGTTATCTCTAAAATGTACACATTTCCCATTTCCTTAAGGCCATCCAAATAAACACTCACTTACTTGAACAGAATCACCGGGTTATGGTGCATACATTTCTTGAATGAGAATAGTGTAGGTAATCCACTGTTTCTGCATAGTCACCCTTGATTTTGTGCCCTTTCTGAGCCTTATTTTTGCTGTTTTTAGGAATTAATGTACTACTATTTGCTGACAAAGTGTATGCGTCCTGGCCCTAAAATTGTACTGCCAGACTTGGTTTAATGAAATTAATCTTTCTGCAAAACCAAGCTACATTGTGTTGGGAATGTACCATTGGCATGATGTTAAATATCATGTGCAAGCTGAAATGTATATTTATACAACCCATCTAGATGACGAAAATAATTAAATGCCAGAAGTGCTTTTGTACTGTGTCTTGGTTGCAGTTTAAAGTGTGCATTTTAATTCCACAAGGCTTGATACTAATTATGTATATTATATGAATATGAGGCACTACATATTCTATATACTAAGGGTCTAATTTATTGAAAGGTAGTGCCGCCTTTGCATAATTTTTTGATGCAAAAGCAGCGCAAACTTACAAAATATAGTTATATTTTGTAAGTTTGCGCCACTTTGAGTAAAAAATGATGCAAAGGCAGTGCTAACCTTTCATAAATCAGGCCCTAAGTCCTTGCAGTGACTTGGTGTCCACAATGCTGTTTTTACTGTATACGTTCTCCCAGATACTCCATTAACAGGGCTAGGAACAATAAAAATCTTTATTGTTGTCCTCACCGAAGGAAAAAAACGAAAAAAATGAATCAAGGGTATGCTCTACTCAGTCGTTAGAATCTAATTTAATAGTGAAATATAGTGAAATCAGATGTTTATTCATTGGAAAATGTGTTCTGTTAATACCCGCTTTGGCACCCATCTCACCTCCAGAGCACAAATATGCATTCATTGCCAAAGGCAGATTACAATGGTGCTGGGACTCTCCATGGTTGGACACATACAAGGCAGATAATGAAAGCCAGTTTGACCTACTCTGAGATTTTTTCCACACTGAAAAACTGTTCAGAAGGACCTCATGGAAAGTGTCTCTAGTCTCTTAGGCACTAATTTATACGTTTTGGTGCAAAACTGCACCAACGCAGTTTTGCACAAAAAAAGTTTAGCACAGGCTTGCACCATTTCTGAGCACCAGCCAGGACCATATTTATGGAATAGTAGGCTAGTGTAAAAAATAATGACTTTAGCCAGGTGGGACTGGAGGTATGGAAGAAGGGATTTTACACCTAGAAATGACATTAGGCAGGTTAGAGTAAAATAAAATGACTCTAACCTGCCTAGAGTAATTTTCTGACTCAAAACCATCCATACCACATGACTCCTGCCTTAAAAAGGCAGGAGTCATGCCCACCACCCCAATGGCCAGCACAGTGGACCAAGATCCCCTGGGCATGGTGATGCCCCGAGTGCCATGGAGGGGGGGGGCATTTCAGGGCCTCCAATGGTACTCAAAACAAAAAAAATACTTACCTCTACTTCCCTATCCCTACCTGGGATGAGGTCCCCCATCCTCTGCTGTCCCTCTTGTGTGGGTGGGGGGGACCCTGGGGCCTGAGGAGGGCACCTGCGGGTTTATTCCATGGTGTTCCACCATGGAAATAGGCCCACAGGTCCCCTAACGCCTGCCCTGACCCAGGCATGGGCAAAGTAAGGTTTGCACCATTTTTTGACCACTCCTCCCCCCGTGCTTGATTTTTGCAAGGGAGGATAAATAAGGCTCTCAGGCCATAAAGTCATTTTTTGCCCGGGAACACCTACCTTGCATCTCATTGAGGCAAGGTAGTTTTCCACAGGCAAAAGTGACTTTAACTCCAATATTTTGGCGCTAGACGTGTCTAGTGCCAAAATATAAATTTGGAGTTAAGTTTGCGCCAGATTTGCTTAAAGAAATTGACGCAAATCCGGTGCAAACAGAGTATAAATAGGCCCCTTAGAGTCCTGCCTGGCTACAGCTTCCAGCTTTGCTTGACTAGAGGATTCTGAGAACCAAAAAAGCTACTAAGTTCGAAGGTAAAACCTTGGACTATGAATAGGCAGCCAATCTAGCCCAGTGGTGAAGTGACCTTGGCACTTATGAAGTCTGGCCTTTACCCAACTGAGCTGTTGATGCAAAGACAAACAAATAACCTAAGTCAGAGCTCAATGACAACTTATTAAACTTTGAGGGAACCCTTGCCTGTTTTAGTCGTGGACTTTGTGCCACTAAAAGACTTTGACCTTTATAGCATAGACTAAGTCAGAATGTAAAGCCTTTGACTAGGATGACCAGCTTGATGTATCCAACCTCTCCTTTAATGCGCTCACCTTGAAAACACACCTAGGTACTGGTCAAAAGTAACCTGATAATGTTTTTAATCATACTTTGCTTTTATTACATGTTTTTCTCATTATTATTTCTCACTCTCTTTAAATCGGTTTAGGAACTTTATTAGATTGTTTTCTTGATTTTAAAATTGTGCTATGGCTTGAGATGAACACACATTTCAATGCAAATTGCCTGATGTTTGTGCCATAGCCACCTGGCTTAAGTTGAAATCTAACCGGGGGTGTTTTTAAGTTGGTATGGGATCCTCCTTCATAACACACTTCCTAACATGCTAAATGTCTAATTGATCAAGAAATAAGGCGCTAGAAGCAATATCTCTTTTGAATGCCTATTCCAGGGAATATAACCTGTGGTTAACATTTGTGACTATGGCCCTCATTCCTACTCTGGCGGGCGGCGGTCGCCACCCGCCAGACGGGAACCGCCAATTGCCCGCTACGCGGTCAAAAGACCGCTGACGGCATTCAGACCTTCCCGCTGGGCCGGCGGGCGCTAACTATGTTAGCGCCCGCTGGCCCAGCGTGAAGGAGGGCTGCAACACAGGAGCCGGCTCTGAATGGAGCCGGCGGTGTTGCGGCCGTGCGATGGGTGCAGTTGCACCCGTCGCGCTTTTCACTGTCTGCTATGCAGACAGTGAAAAGCTGGCTGGGGCCCTGTTAGGGGGCCCCTGCACTGCCCATGCCATTGGTGTGGGCAGTGCAGGGGCCCCCAGGGGCCCCAGGACACCCGTTCCCGCCAGCCTCTTCCTGGCGGTGACAACCGCCAGAAACAGGCAGGTGGGAAGGGGGTCAGAATCCCCATGGCAGCGCTGCTTGCAGCGCTGCCATGGCGGATTCGCCCAACCGGGGCTAAATCGTCAGGAAAACGCCGGCCCCGCTTTTCTGACCGCGGCTTTACCGCCACGGTCAGAATGGGCAAGGAAGCACCGCCAGCCTGTTGGCGGTGCTTCCGTCATTCAGGGTCAGAATGACCCCCTATATATAACAGAGATTATAGTTGCCTTTCAACAAAGCTTAGTTTCGAAAACATTAGTGTACCTCAGTATCTGATGCAATTCTCAACAATGAGAATTCTTGTTTAATATATTTGTTTACCCAAAGGGACAAAGGGTCTTATTTAGAGTTTGGCAGACAGGCTTCTCCACCATAAATGTGGTCCATCGGACCCCTCAACCCGCCCTCTTTCTTTTGAGACAGGACAACTGCGGTGCTCCTGCTGATTTTGATGTCAGAAATCTACACCAATGGTGTGGCAGAGTAGATTCCATTGGTATGAGAAGCACAAAGAACAAGAACAACAAAAAAATACTAATGGCACTGATGCCCTAGGAAAAACTGTGCAAAATAGTGTCAATATAGATGAAAACTGAGTCTATTAAACCTGTAAAAGGTAGTTCTGGATTTAGCTCGCACTATAATAATAGGGTGACCTGAAGTGAAAAGCTTAATGTATTCAATTAATGTATTCAATTACAATGAAGAAACATATCTGCACATTTTAATAATATTGAGAAGAACACTTTAGTGTGCATACATGTAAGGAGAGCATAAAAACAGAAGTCAGTTTTTCTAGAAGTATGTGATGCGATGTGATATCTTGTGATTCACATATTGCCAACATATGTTTAACGCTAGGAAAGCAAAGGTTTTGGATCCACATAACTGGGAATTCAGAGAATTATTATAGAAGAAACTTATAAGCAGGCATTAATCTTTGCTGAACCACACTTAACCAATAATTGCCGCTGCACCTTAGACTGCCCCATCCTTTACCCTGCTTTGAAAAGACACTTGCTTTCTGACAATTCCTCCTTTCCATTGGTTTCTTTTCATTATGACCCAGAAAGCCCTACCATAATGCTACCCATCCAGCAGCATGACTAAGGTTCCATCCAAATTCACGTGTTGCAGGTCTGTCACAAATAAATATCCTTTGTAAAATAAAAAAAATAAAAATAGAAAAATGTTACTTAATTCAAGAACTGGGGTTTGCTGAACGCAGCATTGTTTTTCATTGCTTAAGCTGTTGCATTGCAATGCGTTAAACCTTTGCCAGACAACAAATAAACAAAACATTCAATTGTGTTGTCTCAAGTTCTGTTCGACAATTCTGACAAAGCAGTTACAGTTCATGCTGATGAAGGTCATATGGCAATGAAAGTGAAAAGGAGTCTTTGAACCCCTTGTGCTTCTTCAATCCTGTCTGTATATTTTTTACTTCTCTGTCTTGGCAACAAAGTGTGTTTTGGAAATCTTTGCACTAGTCAAAGTGCCTGTAGGATATGCATCTTGGTCAAAGAATACAAGTCCAAAATAATTGGTGAAAGTTTTAAAAAATGCTCTAAAAACTATGGAATTTGAGTAGGCTTTCCAAGTGTCCTTCACAATTTGTAGTTCAAAGGGATAGTAGTGTTGAAAGTTCTGAATCTGGAAGGGTGTTGTTGGATAATAGTAATCAACAAGATGGTTATGTAAATAGATTCAAGAGTTACAAGAAATCCTGCTTATTTGAATGAATATCTATGAACATTGTAAATTTTGGAGACAGTAAGGGCCATATGTATGAAAGCTTTTTCCCATAGACACAGAATGGGTAAAATCCTTTGGTACATCTGGTCCTAAGTGTGTTATATCAAATTGTCTTTGTAAAACAGTCTTTTTCTTTGGTTTTAAGTTATTTTGTAAATTGATTTATGAATTATGTAGTAGTTTTTATTTATGACATTTTCATTTATAAAGATCATGCATTCATTAGGCTTACAAGTTCATTTGCTCAGTCTGTTAATGTTGAGTGTGGAAAGAATTGTTTTTGTTCGAAAAGATTTTTCATAATGTAATAAGGGTGTGATGTAGTGGAATTCTGTGAACAAATGTTCCAGCAACTACCAGAAGGATTCTGGACTGGGACGTTACTGGAAGGAACTGGTGAGGTTGGTAATAAAGCTCTAACTTAAAGTATCCTAAGACTTATTCTTGGGACTTCACAGTATATCAAATGGTTTTGTCAATGCTAACGTAGCCTTATACAGGTAGGCCTTGCTGTGACTGCTCGGTCCATTAACAAAAATTCCGAACTGGTGACAAAATAATGTGTTTTGCCGATACATATCGTATGCAGATTATATAATGGATGTACTCAGGTCGCCCCTGGCAGAGATTTTTCTGTAATCTCTATGGGTTGTAACAAAAGTTGCCACCCAGCAGCATTATCAAAGCATTATCAAATGTGCAGGAACTCCAGGGCTCGAGGGTTTAACACTCAGAGAATTTGACTGCTACAAGTGGGAAAATTCTTCAGCTGAAACAAACAGCAAAAATCACAGTGGAGGAAACATTTACTCCCCAACCAGAGTTATTGATGCCTTAAGTATCTGTAACTACTGAGGAAATACCACAGATTACACCTGATGAATCCTTTGTCGGAGTTGCACTGGTCTGTAGGGCAATCTGGCAGTGCCTGGCAGGCTGATCTAAAAGCTCACTGTGTGGACTAGCTTTTTGACTTTTTGTGGGCCTGTTTTATGGTCTACTGGTTCGGGACTTTACTGTTGTTTTCTTTGAAATTAAAACAAACATTGCAGATAGCAAGCTCAAATCCACTCAGTCTTTCATGCTTTGCAAAACACATATGTAGCTTGCCTCTACAAGTTCATAACTGCCCCGGTTTGCAAACATGGGACACTGTTTTAGCTTTCCAATTCACCAATGGGGACTACTTGTGTTTTGGTGCCCAAGTCTATGTTCTGTACTAGTCTGACTTTGCCCTTTGTACATCCGTGTAGATGCTTCTCTATGTATTCACCTGCCCATGATCTAAACCTTAGTATTAAAGACTGGGGATTTCTGGGAAAGGGATTTACTTTACTATATTAGACAGGGCATATAAACGTCTACAATGCTCACTACCCCGTAAGTGTCTTCACAACATGCGAGATGCTGCTTTACGATGCCCATCTCATGTTTCCTTTAAAATATACTAAACGCTTGTCACTGATTGGCACATTTTCCAGGGCATTTACTTCCAACCTTTCGATAGTGTTCATACCATGTGTGTTTTGCACAGTGTGAGGTCCATTTGCTTCATCATCATCGATGTTTTAGGCTCTCTCCCTATATAAATGATGTGTATTTGCTCCTTAAAATACTCTAGATAAAAAACGTGCGATAATTGGGCCTGTGCACACATTTCCTGTGTGCACTCACTACTAAATCAGACCCATAATGACACTAAAGAAACCAAAGGTAAAAGGCAAACTAAACGAGACAGCGAAATCAAGCAATGTTCCAATATATCAAAACATTTATGTGACCAGATGAAATAATTATTTCAGCCATAAGGTGCATTTGTAAAACACACGTTTACTTAGAAGGATATATGTGTGCTGAATAACAAATGTTTATTTTACCCAAAGGAATTGTATTCATTTTCTTGAACTGGGAAGGATGAAAGCTGAAAAAACGTACCTAGATTTGAACCTGTGACCATGAGGGAAAAATACATTTCTGTAGGGACTGCATTAATCGACTGAGCTACCATTAAACGTTAGAATACACCTTTGGGAGTGCTAATTCATCTGTGTGTCTTTACCTTTGGTTTAAAGATGTAGAATATCCATTTGGGCAATCTTAATGTTTAAAATGTTTTACTCTTTCTTTACTTTAAAGAAACAAGTATTGAATTATATTTTCACACTTCCTCAAATAAAAAGAGCAGTATTAGTAAATATATTGAGCTGACATGCATTGTATAATAATTTATTTTTCATGGTTATGCAAAGGCCTGTCCTTGGTATCTCTCAATTTCCTCTCTTGTAATGTGCTTATGTAATGTGTGTACTAAGTTTTCCTAAAACAAATGTTCCTCTTGTCTAATTATCATATATTATAACCGGTCATGATTCCTGTATTCAAATAACGTTTTAATTTATTTTTTTAGACACAAACCCTCATCTGTGACATAGCACATGGATTTCAGGACTGCCTGTGAGGAGGTAGGTTTCCAAACAGATGAAAAGCATTGTACAAATATCTGTTTATTAGTTTAAGGGATTTTTTGTATGATGAAAGTCAGAGTTATTTACATCCCTATACCCCTCAATACACGCTAATGAATAAGTTCTGAGCCCTATTCAAACTGGAAATTGGAATTCCATGTTGGGTGATATCTATACACTCTGCTGTTTTCCCTCTATAAAATCCCACAGGTCAAACCTTCCCGAATTTATCACTGGAAAAAGGCCTAGAAAGAGGCAAAACATGCAGAGATTGATGTGTTATAAACCGATCCTACGTCCGTAATTTTTATGCTGGGGACTCAGAAAAGGAGGTGTGTGTGAAATTAGCGTTATTTAGTTTAGAGTACTTACACAAAATGTTTGTAAAATTACGTGAAATAACACACGATTACATAAAATGTGAATCTGTCATTTAGCGCCATATATTTTAATGAGAAATGCATTCTTATATCAATTTTGACACAAGTAACATCTCCCGCTGAAAAAAGTGCTTAATAACAAAAGACCAGTAGCCACTCAAGTTCTGTTGTTCCTGTGGGTTCTCTGTAAATTTTTACAGTCAATGACACAGTCACACTTAGGGCCATATTTATGGCCTGCATGAGAGGGAAATGGCAGGAATGCACTGTATTTAAAAGAATACGGTGCATTTTTGTCTTTGCCCTGCATTGGTGCAGTTTGGCTGCTAAATGTGTGAAAAAGTGAATTAATAATTGGGGTGGTTAGTAATAAAGTGACTAACCTGTTAGAGCCAAAGAAAGATTTCAGTAATTTAAACCTGAAATCCTCCCCATCCCCCTCGTAGCTACAGCACAGGGCAGACAGGGTCAATTTAGAGAAAAAGTGTTCCACATTTAAGATTAACAAAACAGTTAAACAAGTCAGAAATCCAATACAATAAACATCCCATTTAAATTTATAAAAATAGAGGTGCATTTATTAAACAAAATACTAATAATAGAATAAGGAGAACCAGAACGAATGATGTGAATTTTTAGAGATTTAAGGAACAATAGCACCAATAGTAGTCAATTGTAATTGTAATTGTATTTACATAACAATACCCCTGACGAGGCTTTAAAGCACTTCTCGGCGAGTGGCACGCTACTCTGGAACCCAAGAGGAATTAGTGGTGGATTAGTATAGTGAAATATGAGTACAATATTAGCATTATGATCAGTTAATTTGAGCAGAGGATAGGTAAGTTTTTTTATTCGATTGACTAGAGTAATGGGGAGATAGAGGCGGGATGAATACAGAAGTGTTAATTGGGAGTTTATAGAAATAGAAAGAGGATTGCAATGAGTAAAGGGAAGAGTGTGTGGAAAGGGGTTCGGGACATCATAGTAGCAGGAGGGGTTTTAGATGAGACAAAGGTGAGATAAATGAGGGAGAAGTTAGTAAGGTTGTTTGGAAGATCCTGGTGGTAAACTGAAGTTTGGGGTGAGCCAGATGCAGTAGAGGAGGGAAGAGCTGAGGCAGGGTTATTTTGGAGATGAAAGTAGATTGGGTTTGGGATGAGTGAGAGTGGGGATGGAGGATATATTGATAGAGACATAGGGTGATGGAGAGACAGAGTAAAGCTTATGAGAGAGTAACATTTATATTATTTTTTATTTATTGATTTTATATATATATATATATATATATATATATATATATATCACTTATTTATTTTATTTTTATTTAATTGGATTGTTTATATTTTAAATTTTATTTATAGATGTAATGTATTAATTTTTATTTATTTTTTCTCTAGTAAAGTAGGACTAGAGTAATGAATAAATAGACATGTAAATACATAGTAGAGAAATATATATGCACGGAATATATAATGGGTATAATAATATGACAAGAAAAGTAGTATTGCATAAACACAGACTTTCTAGATTTGTGATTTTTGAAGTTAATTAATAAGTGTACTTTGCTAACATTCATTTATCTTTCCTCAATTTTTGAATAGTGAAATGCTTGCTGTTAAATAGTTAAGATAACATTTGCTCAGTGTGATATAAAAAAGAAAGCAGAGATTCATAAGTATCTAATATAACAACTTTTCTAGGAGCTATACAATGACCTATGAACATGTTAAGTATAGAGTAATATACACATATATATGTATATACGCACACACATACATATTTATACACACACACACACACATATATATATATATATATATCTATATATATATATATATATATATAGATATATATATATATATATATATTTAACCATGAGTACATACACATTTGTTAAACAGGCTTAAAGACTATGGGGGTCATTCTGACCCTGGCGGCCGGTGACCGCCAGGGTCACCGACCACGGGAGCACCGCCAACATGCTGGCGGTGCTCCCAAGGGCATTCTGACCGCAGCGGTTCAGCCGCGGTCAGAAAGGGTAAACCGGCGGTCTCCCGCCGGTTTACCGCTGCCCCATTGAATCCTCCATGGCGGCGGAGCGCGCTCCGCCGCCATGGGGATTCAGACACCCCCTACCGCCATCCTGTTCATGGCGGGAAACCTGCCATGAACAGGATGGCGGTAGGGGGTGCCGCGGGGCCCCTGGGGGCCCCTGCAGTGCCCATGCCAATGTATTTACATTGCCAATGTATTTCAGTGTCTGCTTTGCAGACACTGAAATACGCGACGGGTGCAACTGCACCCGTCGCACCCCTGCAACTACGCCGGCTCAATTCTGAGCCGGCGTCCTCGTTGCAGGGGCATTTCCGATGGGCCGGCGGGCGCTCTTTTGGAGAGCGCCCGCCGGCCCAGCGGAAATGTTTGAATGGCCGCCGCGGTCTTTTGACCGCGGTGCGGTCATTTGTCGGCGGTACCTTGGCGGACGGCCTCCGCCGTCCGCCAAGGTCTGAATGACCCCCAATGTGTATAATTTATTAATATGAAATAGTAATTATACATATTTCTTAAAGAACGATCTCAAAAATACACAAAATCAGATTATATATATTTATCAACACAGGCATATGCAGTCCATTGCTGTTTGAATATGGTGGGGATGAAGGAAAGAGACAACTCTTGATTAGTCTTCCGAAGGCAATATAGGTATCTGTGGATCTTATATTTGGGGGTAATGAATTCCATAGTTTGGCTGCTTGAAGAATGGTTGCGGTAGAGCAAGATGTAGGTGTGATTTCAGGTACACAACAATGGGGCGCATGCCAGATACACCAACAAGGTTTGACACAGTTGGAGGTTTCACCTCAAGGCTCAGGCCCCCATTACGAGTGTAGCAGTTTTACCGCCGTGATCCCACCGGCAAAGACCGCTGCATTACAAGTTTGATGATTTGGCCGAAGCCAAACCCCCACAATGCTGCCAGTCCGGCCAGTGCGGTTGGACCAGCACGGCCAGCGGTGAGCACCTGCTGGCCAGCGGCACACCGAAGACAACTGGCTATACTATGAGGCAGCAAACTGCCAGGCTTTTTACTGCAGTCACCCTGCCACAAAAACCCTAGCGGTAACGCACCCAACAACAGGAATCCCAATTCCTGTCACCAGCACACACCCCCCTACATGTCTACACACTTTCAAACACACACCCCCACTCATCCACACACTTCAAGACACACACCACCAGCTGACCGCACACATACATAGGAACACCCCCACCTGACCGCACACATGCATACAGACACCCTCACTTGCTCGCACACAGACATGCACCCCCACTCCCACGCACACAAACAGACACGCACCCTCACTCGCGCAAACACAAGCAGACAAGCACCCATGCTAGCTCACATGCATATGTGCCGCACCTCCTGCATATTACACACCCACACCGCAGACACACACATGCACACACTCCCCCTCCGCATACATGCACACACACACACACCCTCCAAATACATGCACACACACACACACACACCCTCTGCATATCTGCACACACCCCCTACACACAGCATAGAGACACACACCCATACACATGCATGCACATCCATCCCAACACACACACAAATGGTCGCACACACCACACACACACACACACACACACATATGGGTCTTCAAGTAGAACAAATGGAATTCAATATTTTGTAATGGTCTCAGAATTGCCATAACTTTAGACCAGTGGTCTTCAAACTTTTTAATGCCACACCTCCCCCGCTCCAGTGGGTAAAAAAGATCACTGCCCCCCAGTACTTTTCTCAATTTTTCTATTGAGTTAGCAATGATAAAATATTTTGAGGCTTATTTAAACATTGCACCTAAGTTGTATTACTGTTTTAAACAATGCAATCAAATACAGGCCTTACTAGCATGTAAAAGTATCCACAGCATGATTATTATAAATGGGTGTGGGGGTTTTGTAGAATATCAGACCCCTTTTCCTTCTGATATATGCACCCAGGTAGGATTTAATTGACAAATGATGTTAGTGATGGACCATTACATAGCGGTTTACTGCTGCTCATTATTTCCCCACTTAAAACAAAGCTCTAAGCTTCTTTTGGCCAGAGCCTGGCACCCCCCGAAGATCACTTGAGGCCCCTCTATGAGGGCCGGCCTTCAGTTTGAAGGCCCCCTGCTCTAGACAAATCAGATTATTACTGTCTTTATGCAAAGTGTTTTAACACCTTAGTGCTAATATTTTCCATTCACAGAATAAAGTTAAATTTTAATTTCTAACTTTTTGCATTTAAACCTCAGTACGCTTTAACATTTGAACCCGAGGGAAACTTTGCAAGCATCAATTGCAGCAAAGTCAAATATTTTATTGCTGCCCTGCTCTAGGTAAAACATACTTACCAACAATCAGAAACAGAGCAACTGAACAACATTGACAAACCAATAGGGCATCACAAGATTTTACCAAAAATGACTTAATGAAAAATTAAGTTAACAAATAATTTAAGAAATACATAATTATGTGTGGGTGTATGTGTGTGTGCATGTGTGGGTGGGTGTGTGTGTATATGTGTTCAGTTGCAAGCATTTGGCTAATGGGTCATGTGATTCTCTCTCAAGGTATTAGCAAGTACACAATATTATGAACAAAAATCTAAAAAAGTTCTTACTCCATAAGTAAGTTTATTTGCCAATCCAAATGGTTTCTGCAATCTTGAATAGGGAAATAAACAATACACTAACATCATTCCCTACTCTCCGTACATAGTGGCGCACACGCATGTAGGCATCACACATGTGCACTCCTAGAGTGTAATGCAGTTGCCCGCATTAGCCTTGTCATTGCAACTTTTTTGCCAATGTTGCACAGCATCGGCAAAAAGCATTGGCAATCCAATAGGTCATAGCATCTGAATATTTTGGCTTTGCTGATGCTTGTTTAAGCAAAGTATAACCATGCTAAATGTTTGTTCCATTCTTAACACATTGTGGATTTGAATTGTACACAGTTGCTCTGCTACACCTGTCAGTCTTTGGGTGGTCTTTCCCCAAACCCTTTTACCTAATTACCTTAATTTGTGGTTCAGAAATTCGTTTTTGTTGGCCATAGTACTCTGTGCACATTACCACTGCTAACCAGAGTTAAAGTGCTTGTACTTACTCCCCTAAACATGGTTTAATTGGCTTATACTCAATTGGCATATTTAATTTACTTATATGTCCCCTGTAGAGTGGTATACTGAATACTCAGGGCCTTTAAATTAAATGCTATGAGTGGGCCGCAGCACCTATTGTGCCACCCACCTAAGTAGCACTTCAATACATGTCTCAGGTCTGCCATTGGAGCCTGAATGCAGTTTTAAACTGCAAATTCGCTTTGGCAATATGTTCTCCCTGCCAAAGTCTTAAACGTTCCTTTCATTGCATATGAGTCACCCACGAGGTAGGTCCTAGGAAGCCCATATGACAGGATGCATTGTAATTAAAAGTTTGTACTTTTAATTTGTATGTGTCCCAGTAGTGAAAAATGAATTAATTAATTCTTCACTACTGTGAGGCCTAGCCCTCCTATAGGATTATTTTGGGGATTCCCTATTACATTTATTATGTTGAGAGCAGGAGCTATATGTCATATTTAGTAACCATGAAATGGCAGTGATGAAACCTCCTTAATGGTGAAGTTGGAATTTTCATTACAATTTTCAAAATGCCACTTTTAGAAAATTGTCATTTTTCTGCCCCTAGCCCTTTGTGCCTGCACCATGTTTGGGTTCACATGACTGGGCTTAGCTGACAGACTTTGTGAATTCATCCCAGACGATCACACAGTAGAAAGATTGGGTATGTCTCAAGTGGGCCATTTGCTGGCAGGATGGAGCTGAGCCCAGCCCCTCTTACAACTGGATAGGGTGTGTTCTTCTTTCACTCAAAGGACCTAATGATGCCACATTGTCATTACTTTGTGCACTTTACCACTGCTAACCAGAGGTTAGTGCTTGTACTTACTCCACTAAACATTGTTTAGGGAAGCCAGCTGATTACAACCAGTTTGAAGGGCAGGGGAGCCAGGAAATTCCATACAATTCAAATAACGTTTTTCAGAGTGTCTCCCATATTCTAGTGGAAGGGCACCAGGGTAATAAAAAAGGACATTAAAACACACTTCTAAGTTCACTTCTGGACCTGCAGAAGGAATCTCAGTGGACTGCTTGCACTCTGCAAGACTGTTGTGCGTATCTGAAACTACTGCTTTGCTATCTGGAGCCTCCTTGAACACTCAGGGGCCAGCCCTGCTGCTGAGCCCTGCATTTCCACCTGAACACAGGACTACCTGAGTGTCTCCAAGGGCTAGTTTGCTGGCCTCTTGTAAGAGCTACAGGGATGCAAATAGTTCTGACACATTTTCTCCAAATGTCTTCTAAGTTTGAAGGTAAGCTCGGATTGGGCCAAATCTCATTGTTGTATCCAAGCATGCTCCATCGCAGTCAGACACATTTTTTCGATTTTGACCTGGTTTCGTGCAACTAGATGTCTGCGGTTGATACTTGGATCTTTTAGGTGCCAGTTTTCACTAAAAACGTTTAAAAATTCATAATTTAGGTTCTACTGATTGGACTTTTGCCTTTTTGGTGCTAAACAATTAGTTACAATTTACTCTATTTTCCTAAATTGGTGTCAGAATTTTCTTGTGTAGTGCTTTGTGTTCACTTTGTTAATGTTTGTGCACCGCATAATGACCTTACATATTCCCTCTAACCAGTCCCAGCTGGTCATTTTAGCAGGAAGGGGGATGGACGGGCCCCGCACACACACACACATATACACTCACTCACTCACACCCATGCATTCACAAATGTGCACACACCCATTCACAAAACTCATTCACAACAAATTCATGTATTTATCCATAAATTAACCCACACACCAAATATTCAAAAACATAAAACTTTCAAATTAATTTATCAATTCAATAGTGGAATACCTTGAGTTATGAATATTTTGCCTAGTTTCCATGAAGTAACAGTTTTCTGGGTTTTCTTGGTTCACTCCTGACTTTCACACTTGTTTCCTGCAGAAATAGCAAAAATGAGAAATAGTGACTGCTCGCAAGACATCTGCAATGATGTGAAAAAAGAGAACTCTGAAACAAGTAGTATGTTGTTACAGCTAGCAAACCCTTGATGCAGCAGAAATATATATTTTAGTTTCTACAAAACACTTTCACACCCAGAGCCAACAATCATTGCTCACAAAGACCTCTCAATTGTGCAATACACTCACACCAAATGACGTATAAATATATAGTGAAAACAAACTGGGCAGGAAGCGTAGCTTTACATTTTTGGCACATTTCTAAGAATCTAAGTTTACGAATAGGGAACATTTGTACCATTCCAATTTCTAGATTACTCATAATTTATGGACACGCACTTACAATAGGAAGCTAAAATTATTTAAAATCCAATAAATAATTGAAAATATCGCACCAGTGAACATTTAGGCCCTCATTCTGACCCTGGCGGTTCTCTACCGCCAGGGCCAACGGGGGCGGGAGCACCGCCGACAGGCCGGCGGTGCTCCCTTGGTCATTCTGACCGCGGCGCTTTGGCCGCGGTCAGAACGGGAAAACCGGCGGTCTCCCGCCGGTTTTCCACTGACCTTAGAATCCTCCAAGGCGGCGCAGCTCGCTGCGCCGCCGAGGGGATTCTGACCCCCCCTACCGCCATCCTGTTCATGGAGGGAAAGCCGCCATGAACAGGATGGCGGTAGGGGGGGTCGCGGGGCCCCTGGGGGCCCCTGCCGTGCCCATGCCAATGGCATGGGCACGGCAGGGGCCCCCGTAAGAGGGCCCCGCAAAGTATTTCAGTGTCTGCCTTGCAGACACTGAAATACGCGACGGGTGCCACTGCACCCGTCGCACCTTCCCACTCCGCCGGCTCGATTACGAGCCGGCATCCTCGTGGGAAGGGAGTTTTTCCCTGGGCTGGCGGGCGGTCTTTTGGAGACCGCCCGCCAGCCCAGGGAAAAACTCATAATACCCTCCGCGGTCTTCAGACCGCGGAGCGGTATAATGGAGGGCGGGATCCTGGCGGGCGTCCTCCGCCGCCCGCCAGGGTCATAATGAGGCCCTTAGTCAGTTGTCCACAACAAAATAATACCATGCATGTGTGAGTGGGACTATTGACTGAAACTGAAATGGTCACATAACATGTCCATATAAGGGGGTTTCAAAGTTGCTTTAACAAAGTTCACTATTTGAAATGTCGTTAGCTGCTGTATTTGGGTCATGGACTGATGGCACAACAGGAAACTTGAAAATGCGATTTTGAGAACTAGAGAACTGCAGTCATCTAGTGTGATTCAGTTTGTGTTGAATCTTTCGTAACCAGAAACTCCTGCAAACATCACACCCTGGATTATAAAAACAAATTTCCCTCTTATTTCTCTGAAGGGAAATCTCATGATTTTGCAAAGAATGACAAGAACACACCACTCTGTGTTTACGCTCTTCTCCTGCTATAAAGGCTTCCCAGTATGTGCAGATGGGCCTTCTACCAGGTACATGAAACGCCACAAAATTCCAAATGCTTTCAAAAGGTACATTTTTTTCAGATGTTGGAAAGTTGTCAAGATTTGCCTGCATCCAGGTATATCTGCTAATGGCAGAAACGTAAAAACGAACTAGTGACCCAAATAAGTTTATTATGATGGTGCTCTCATGCAATACATCAAATTTTCTTACCCAGAATCCTGAACAGTGATCAGTAAAGGTGCTACTAGCCAGGATTGTCACTCTTCTCCCAATAAAAAAGGCCCCCCTTATGTGGGTGAACCTAGTGATGTGATATAAAAGGTCTGTATATGTAACCATAGAAGATGTTATAAAGATGATTGAAAAGCTCTCATTTTCAGAGATGAACAGTTGTCATGTTGGACCCAGGGTCAGCCAGAAGCCAAAGAAACACATTAACCCCAGATATGTTTGAAAACTAGAGACTTTTGAGGGTGTAGGTGCATGCATGGGGCTTGCCACATTTTGTTATCCAGATTTTCAATATATGCATTGTCGGACAGGGTGAGCCTTCTGCCTCCACGTTACTCACAGCTTGCACAATGCACATAAATGGCACTATGCATGTGGCAGGTCACACATTAGACCTGAAAAAGTGTTGATCCAATTTCCAAACGGTTCCCTGGGTATGATGAGATTATCAACTGTTGATCAGGTAAATAGATAATATATCCACATCTAAGGAAACAGAAGCCTTTGGTATATCTCTGCAATCGTGGTGGAGACTCTGAATGAAAAAAAGATAGGCCTGTCCCATCTTTTTATGTGCTTAGGTCTCCATCCTGACTGTGGTGCCTACGCAGTCATAAACCTATCTTACTAAAATGTAATTTGTAATTTGTGAATACCGAAAAAATAGAAACCTTACGCAAAAACTTAAGTGTGCCTTTGTGAAACAGGCCCTTAAAGTCAACCTGTGGCCCTTTGGCAGTGTACACTTTTGCCTGCAGCTGCTAAGATCTTGGAGTCTTCCTTGGCAGAACAACTGAACTGTGTTCTGGAATTGGAAAATATCTTAGATGACTCTCAAATTGTCCATTTTGCAGCAATGCCCGGGACTGCTTAACTGCTTTAGTGCGGGCGTTGGTCACTGGCCGATGCCCACACTACCTCCCTGGTGCGGGTCACAACCAGCGGCCAACACCAGGGAGGGGGGTAAAAAATTCTCGGGTGCATCACACCAGAGGATTTTCTTTTAATGCAAAAATACCCCGGGAGACACAGAAGCTCATATATATATATATATATATATATATATATATATATATATATATATATAGATATA
The DNA here is from genome assembly GCF_031143425.1 of Pleurodeles waltl. Lineage (NCBI taxonomy): Eukaryota > Metazoa > Chordata > Amphibia > Caudata > Salamandridae > Pleurodeles > Pleurodeles waltl. Next base: position 606,275,544 of record NC_090439.1, read on the forward strand.
TCTATCTATATATATATAGATATATCTATCTATATAGATAAATATATCTATTTGTGTACATATATATATATATATATATATACATATATATATATCAATCACTTTTGTCAACGCATGTATGGTTTCCCTGGGGGCTGCGATCGGCCCCTAGGAAAACCACACCCACATATAGAAGTGATATAAAAAAAAATATATATATATATATATATATATATATATTCGCCACTAGTTGTCTTGCAGCTTGCGTCTTCAAAGCAATGCACATACTTCATCTGACTCATTTCAACTGTAGCTTTTAGGCAGCAATAAAAAAGTCAAGTAAGTCTTGTGATTATGTTTCTGCTACAAAAGGATCAGACTTTTGTCTAGTGGCAGTTTTGATTTCATAAAGTAGCACAGAAGGTTTATATGCCTACTGCAAAGATCAAATCTGTAATTTATGCAAATAGCTGAGTACATTAGTAAAGTAAGCCATTGGCTGTGGGAGCACCAAGACTGATTGTTGGACTGGGCGCTTGAGACGCTAAAGACTGTGATGATTGGTATGTGAAAAGGTGAAAAAATAGTGTGTCTTTTTTTTAGTTTCTTGAAAGAACGTGCTGATTGAGGGAAGAAGTGAATGTAAGGTGACCTCTACTGTTGCACGTGTCACACACACAAACACCCACCAGCAATTTTGTGACTGTCTATGTAGGCTAGTGTTTTAGAGCAACAGTTTAGCCAGTAGCAGAGATGGCATCTCGTTGGATGACTGCTGCTGAAGCCCTCACTCGGTTTATAGAGGACAGCTCTGATGTAGGATCAAAGACTGAGACAGCAGATACTTAGAGAGTATCTGAGGGATAGGACAATAATGCAGACTCTGGGAGTGTTTTTTCAGTCGGAGGAGTCCCATTCAATAACTCCTCTTCCAGTGATTATGAGGGAGGTGATGAGGACAGTCTTGCTGTCCCTTTGCAAGCACAGTCTGTGCAGCGGGACCATAGAGGGTTAGCCCAATCCAGAGAGCAGGTGCATGCAGCGGCAAGCACAGAGAGAGTGCTCTCTTGGGAGCTCCCCAATTTAGTTTAGCCCCCAATTCCACCACCTAAATCGTATTGCGGAGACATCAAAAATATCTGTCACAAAACAAACTGGTTTTGTAAGGCAGGTACCTGTGTTTTTGGTCCTGGGTTCGGCGGCCTTATCGGGAAACATTCCAAACCCAGACATTTCTGGAAACTAGGCATCCTGGGGGGTCCACAGGGGTGCGACTTGTGTGGATTCCTCAACGTTTTCTTACCCAGAATACCCTGCAAAACTGAAATGTTGAAAAAAAACTCTATTTTGTTTTTCATTTTTGTCACACAAACTACAGGAATATGCTAAGATCCACAAAATTCCTGCCACCCAGTGTTTCCCCACCTGTGCTGATAAAAACACTACCCCACTTGAGTGCATGTACCTAGTGCCTACGTCAGGAATGGATCACCCCAGGGTCAACAGTTGCCCTCATGTAAGGACCAACATTGACCGTTGTGTGATCTATTCCTGTTGCAGGCATCAGGCCTACCCACACAAGTGAGGTACCATTTTTATCAGGAGACTTGGGTGAATGCTGGGTGGAAGGAAATTTGTGGCTCCTCTCAGATTCCAGAACTTTCTATCACCAAAATGTGAGGAAAAAGTGTTTTTTTGCCAAATATCGAGGTTTGCAAATGATTCTGGGTAATAGAACCTGGTGAGAGCCCCACACGTCACCCCATCTTGGATTCCCCTAGGTGTCTAATTTACAAAAATGCACAGATTTGGTAGGTTTCCTTAGGTGCCGGCAGAGCTAGGGGCCAAAATCCACAGCTAGGCACTTTGGAAATAACAGCTCTGTTTTCTTTGGGAAAATGTGATGTGTCCATGTTGTGTTTTGGGGCATTTCCTGTCGGGGGCACAAGGCCTACCCACACAAGTGAGGCACCATTTTTATTGGGAGACTTGGGGGAATGCTGGGTGTAAGGACATTTGTGGCTCCTCTCAGATTCCAGAACTTTCTGTCACCGAAATGTGATGAAAAAGTGTTTTTTTGGACACATTTTGATGTTTGCAAAGGATTCTGGGTAACAGAACCTGGTGAGAGCCCCACACGTCTTCCTATCTTGGATTCCCCTAGGTGTCTAGTTTTAAAAAATACACAGGTTTGGTAGGTTTCCTTAGGTGCCGGCTGAGCTAGAGGCCAAAATCCACAGCTAGTCACTTTCCAAAAAACGCGTCAGTTTTCAATGTGAAAATGTGATGTGTCCATGTTGTGTTTCCTGTTGCATTAAGCTTACCCACGAAAGTAAGGTACCATTTTTAACGGAATACTTGAGGGAACACAGAACAGCAGAACAAGTGTTATTGATCCTTGTCTTTCTCTACATTTTTTCCTTCCAAATGTAAACCAGTGTGTAAAAAAGACATCTATTTGAGAAATGCCCTGTAATTCACATGCTAGTATGGGCACCCTGGAATTGAGAGATTTACAAATAACCACTGCTTCTCAACACCTTATACTCTGCCCATTTTGGAAATACAAAGGTTTTCTTGATACCTATTTTTCACTCTTTATATTTCAGCAAATGAATTGCTGTATTCCCAGTATAGAATGAAAACCCATTGTAAGGTGCAGCTCATTTATTGCCTGTGGGTACCTAGGGATCTTGATGAACCTACAAGCCCTATATATCCCTGTAACCAGAAGAGTCCAGCAGACATAACGGTATATTGCTTTAAAAAAATCTGACAATGCAGGAAAAAGTTACAGAGTAAAACATGGAGAAACATGTTTTTTTCACCTCAATTTCAATATTCTTTTATTTCAGCTGTTATATACTGTAGGAAAACCTTGTAGGATCTACACAAATGACCCCTTGCTGAATTAAGAATTTTGTCTACTTTTCACAAATGTCCATCTTTCCGGGATCCAGCATTGGATTCACACTAATTCCTGTCACTAACTGGAAGGAGGCCACAAGCACAAAAAAATAGTAAAAATGGGGTATGTCCCAGTAAAATGCCAAAATTGTGTTGAAAAATGTAGTTTTCTGATTTAGGTCTGCGTGTTTCTGAAAGCTGGGAAAATGGTGATTTTAGCACCGTAAACCCTTTGTTGATGCCATTTTCAGGGAAAAGACCACAAGCCTTCTTCTGCAGCCCTTTTTCCCATTTTGTTGAAATTTGTGCTGTATTTTGGCTAATTTCTTCGTCTCCTCCAGGGGGAACCCACAAACTCTGGGTACCTTTAAACTCCCTAGGATGTTGGAAAAAAGGGTGCACATTTTACATGGATAGCTTATGTGGACAAAAAGTTATGAAGGCCTAAGTGCGAACTACCCCAAATAAACTACAAAGGGCTCAGCACTTCGGGGGGAAGGCCCAGCAGCTAAGGGGTTAAACACGAGTTGGTGGGCCTTGGATAAAAGATTTACTCAGCAGGATTCCACTTAATTTGTTCTGCTTTTATTGAATCATTCTTAGCTTCTTATCTCATCCTATTTGTCCGCCCTAAAGATGACCCAAAACTAAGGAGTGTAAAAACATTGTTTTCAAACGGGCAATTTGAACAGTTTTTTATTTAATTATTTCCCTTGCTGTCACTTTAATTGTGAATGTGGTGTTTAAAATGTATGCACTGTTATTGTTCCATTTGTCTTTTTACTATACACATTGTATTGGTTGTAACTCTTCCACTGTATGATCACTTGTAGGAATACAAATAGATCTGGGTATAAATGAATGTGCCTTTAGTGTCATTGATGGGTAAGGCACTCAATAAGGCATCATATATGCACTCTGTCATTCATCTTTGCACTCATCCACCCTTTGACTCATTCTTGCATTTACCTTTTGAGACAACCAGTGCTTAATTTATGCCAATGTTTGCTGGTGCTCTGCACTGGCACTTACTTGTATACACCTGCACTTTGTTTATGAGAGAACACCACATGGTGGCGGACTTAGCTTAATTTTTTAGCACAACCAACCAACGCTAAAATCATTCCCCTCAAAGGTAACCTGTGAGATTCCATGTAACAAAACTCCCGATTGCAGGCTTTAACATTGTGCCAAAGCAATCCACCTGTGAAGATCTAAAGGCTTTTATATATTCAGTGTCAGCTTTCCCACACTACAGCCATTTGATATACAGTTGCGATATTACAAAATTATATGAAATTACTGTCGGCATAGCAGCATACTATCTCTCCTAAGAGGGTCCAAAAAGGATTCTTATGGTGCCAATCGTTTGTACCAACCACTAATCAGAACTGGTAAGCAACCCCAAAACACTTGCCTACTGCTATTATCTGTAAGATTGCATGTAAGAAAAAACCTATCTGTGGGCTTCAATACAGAGTACTACCCATAAATTACTATTGAGTTACAAATATGCAATCAATATGCCAGGACTACTGACTTAATCATGAACAATCACTCCTATAACCATTATTATTGGCCTGTCACTATAAGCAGCTGAGAAGTACTGTGTTGGGCATAAGCTTTTTCACAAGTCAATCACCAGGTATATCATAATAATATTACAAATGTATGACATTACAGTTGTGAAACAGTATAAAATCCCACCTAACAGAAAGCCTAATAAAGATTACCATAGAGCAAATCCTGATGGTTTGTTCACATAAGTCAAGAACAGAAAAACCCTTGCCTACTACTGTGATCTGTAAGATTCCATGTAATAAAATACCTGTCTAAAAGCTTTCACGCATTGTGTAATAACAATCCATACTTGAAAGCCTATTGACTTTAACACATACCTTCCTTAATAGGTAAGTAAGGCATACTACCTTTGTCAAAATGTTTGATTATTAACAGATCTCACCTAAGCAACCTAACATAATAACTTTTCCAAGTGAACCGAGACATCCTATAGCCTTTACCATTCACCTGACAGCATAACTATCAAATTCACATACACTGACAACCATCATGCTTACAGTTCTAAAATTACAAATATGTAGAAAAATACAGTTCACATAACATATACAACCCCTCTAAAAAGGGCTAATGAGAATCATCACAGTGATAACCTCAGGGTTTGTCGAAGTGGGTGGCCAACATATACAACCTTGATTACTACAGTAGTCTGTGAAACAATACCTTTTTAAAGCATGTAACACAAAGTGATACAACCCACTCTTAAAGGCCTACAGATTTTATCAAATGCTTTTCACAATAAATAAGATAGGCCTAGTATCTGTGTCATAACTGTTCATAATAAGCAGATCAAATCCATGGCACAGGTAATAACTTTTCCTAAAGCACCAATCAGGCATATTGCTTGAAATCATAAGCAAATTAGACCTACTGTGATGAATATAAGCTTTCTAACGAGGCAGCCACCAATTGAAAAATAATAACATCACAGAGGTGCACAAAATTATAGTTGACAAAGCAAAATGCTAGATTTCCTCTGAGGGCCTAACAATAGATCTCACATAGCAAACCTTCCATGTCCACTGTTTGTCAAGGTGGCAAGCTTTTAATCAAAGTAATAACAATCCACCCTTAAGTTAATTGATCCTAATGTTTGATTTTCACAATAAGTACATCATGCTTGTGTTGTAACATCTTGTAACAAACAGATATGTTGTTTAGTCATGTTCATGGTTTGCCATCATTATGAACACAGACCTGCTGTAATGGGTATAAACTTTGACACTAGCCAAAAAATTCAATACAAAGACTAATTTTTGTGACAGTGCACAACTTCAGCCCAATCAAATCCAGTATTCTGGGCAACCAAAATGTAGACAAGCCTACTCCTCTCTCTCATTAGTACCTTGAAAACTCTTTTTGGTTGATAAAATCATATCTGGCAACAGCTATCCAATCATGCTAGCCCAAAAAATGAGCTTATAATACAATGTAAACATATGTGATAACAGCAAGAAGACTAAAGTTGACTGATCCGAGGGGGAGAGAGAGAATTGTTGAAGTGAAAATCAAAATCAAACTCTTTTTGGTTCATAACTTCATATCTGGCAACAGCTATCCAAACATGGTATCCCCCCAAAAAATGGGCTGGTAATACAATGTAAACAAATCTGATAACAGCAAGAAGACTTAAGTTGACTGATCTAAGGGGGAGAGAGAGAATTGTTGAAGGGAAAATCAAAGTTTTTGCATGAGAGCACTATAGACAAATCAGGAGCAGGGCCTGCAGACCACCACTTGCTTTAATTTAAAATGTTCAATATAACATAATAATATGGAGAAACTATAGAAATAACATTTTAAGAAAAGGTAAAATGAAAAGAAACTATAGAACTAGTGAGAATGACCTATGGGAAAAGCACATAACAATAATAAATTAATACTTCTTAATACAAAATGTATTTTATATTATTATGTCCAATGTTAAAGAGATCAGTAATGTATGCACTACGTGTGTTATAGATTTCAGGCCAACAGAATAAAATTGAATAAAGGAAAAAGGGGAATAAAAAAGGGACATGATTATTGCAGTACCAAAATATTTGCATAGGAAAACAACAGCACAAAGAAGAGATCTATATGGCAAAACAGGCAAAACATTATAGGTAACATTATTTTAAAAGTAATGAGTCCCTAGAACTTCTGTGTAGAGAATGGAATTATTTAAAATAACACATAATGTATAGTTTAACCATTTCGATTTCTTTGCTGTCTTAAAACTTCAGCCGTCATGTGGTTTTTAGCAACATTTTAAATAAAAAGAAAGTAACAGGCAATCACAACACATTTTAATGCCCATTTGTGTAGACAATATGTTGGCAATATCAAGTGTATGATTATAGTATGTCATGTTCAACCATCTAGTCAACACAATCTTGTTAGAATACTTCTGTTTATATGCAATGATCTGCACAGCAACAGCAATGAAAAGAACACCAAATGTATCTTATGAATGGTTAGTAGATAAATATTGGGCCACCAAGAAAAATATACAGTATGTGGAATTGTAATCGGATTGAACAGATTTCAATCTTCTTTCACAGTGGCTATAGTTTAATTAGTGGCAGGCTAATCCGAAGTGTGGGCCATCATTGTAAATCCATAAAAACAAGGACATGTTTGGAAAGTTTATAGGGTCATGAGCAGAGGCAATAAATGTGTTTCAGAGATCAGTCTCAAATAATCAGTTAGTTAAGTATGCTCAGTGTCTACATTTCATTAGAGGTGATTTATTTCTTAGGCGTTCTAATTCAGTGAGTATGCTGTATACAACAACAAAAAAGAGCCAATACGTTTTGCATCCCTTAAGCTGCCCTCAGGCCGCAGCTTTCTCAAGGCTTTGGGTAGTGTTGTGAAAGAGTACACTGGATGTTGAAATTCTCCTGTGATGGACCACCACTTTGTTTTGATTAAAACCCATGTTGGCGATGTCACTGTAGCAACACTCATATGAGAACCAGCAGTTAAAGCTTAGCTTTGGGATGTAGAATATACCAGCTGTTGAGAGAACACGTAGCAATCTGTGGTCACGTGTTACGATTTCAAGGCTAGTTTGTCATCCAAAAACAGGGATGTGGGTCCCAGAATCCTCTTTTTGGAAGACAAAATTGTTTGAAATTGTAACACCACCAACACAGCAATTATGTCTCACTGGACATCTGCAATGAAGCAAGAACTCAGAATTGCATGACATAGCTTCAATGATGAGTCAAGGATGATTATCCCAGAAACATCTGGGGATCTTTTTCTAGCTTATTACCCTGATAAGCAGGCTGAAATAAAACAAAATCCTACTAGAATTCATCTCTCCTGTTATCACTAGTTGGTAGAATTAATTTGATCAAAATGATTATACTGCAAATGTTATTGTTTTTCGTACAAAACCCACCATTCATACTCCCAGCAATTTGTTTCAAAATAATGGAAACACAAATCACTTCTATTACCAGGGCAAACAAGATGCCCCAAAAATCATAAAACAATGATTTGAAGATTAGAGGAAACAGATCTGCGGTGCCCTGACTTTGACACAGCTAATGGGCAGCTAGATTGAACTTCATACAATTTTTAAATGTTCATGATTGCTGTTCATTTTCTAAATTTGAGTTCCTCATAGCCAGAGTTCTATTTCTCTAACTTCCATAACTCAAACTTCTTCAAGACATTTTGTCTACAGGCAATTTAAAGCACAGTTCACACGTGGTGGCACATTCGGCAATACATCTGCTATCTCATATTTGGTAGGCATCCCCTGTATTGTCTCAATTTTACGATAAACTTAAATTGGAAAACCTAGACTGAGGTGAAGATTTGGTCTTGAAAGATATTGCATTTGCTCCTGAATTCTGGGTGGCAGCATTAACATTTAATATAATCATTGCAACAAAATATCATCATTCCCCACTGACAGTACATCACAACTTTTCTATGACAGTAATATTATCCCAAATGCTGAGATGTCATACATTTAAGTACCCAGGGTGTAATGAGTCTGATGTCGATCATATGCCCATATTACCTCACTGTCTTGTATTTAGTGGTATTCATGCCCATATTAAAAAATAATGGAAAAAAGTAGAAATTAACTTTTTCAATTAAATAAAAGTACGCGGGGGCCACGGATGGCATGACGGCAACGTCCTCCCCGCAGCATTGGCGGTTCCACGGTGGGACCACCAATGTCCTAACGATGCCCTTAATATCTCTAATTCATTTCAGTGGCTGATGAATGCTACCACGGACGGGGTCCTTGGCAGTCTCAGTGGGATCCCTTCAAATGAAATGAGCAAAGGTAATGAAGAAAGGAAGTACCTTTCACTATATCAGTGATAGACAGGTTAAAACTGTACAAACCTTGGACAAGGAACTAAAGACAAATATTGAACATTTACATGTGGTAATGCAAAATGGCAACAAGTCCTAAACCTAAAGGAACTGCAGAAGAAAAAAAAGTCTAAAGACAGTCATCTGAGAGCCAAGTCTAAAACACTCATGCTGTACCATGAGAAACACATCACTAATTTTCATTAAAATAAGTCATTAAGATTGTCATAGGACAGTCTTTCAGCAGTCACACTAGTTCTCTATATTTTTAGCTGCCAGGAAGGGAAGGTGACTATGGATTATTTTTATGTCTTGTTATCACATGTTCATGTTTGGGGGTATGACAGCTAAAATAATGTTTCTAGAACAAGTCAAACTTGACTGTACAAGATCTATGGAGAGGAAGATTAGCATTCTGAGAGACGAAGATTGTCTTTAAGTAACTGTAACAATATCCAGCCCATTGCTTTTGTATGTGTGTTGTTCTTTGTTACCCAAAAGCAGAAGATGCCTTTCTAGCTCCTCAGTGTTCAAGATTTATTGAGTGATGTTTGGAATACATCTTTCACGGACATTTTACTTGACAAATAGGGGCTTTTGCTCAGTTCCCTTCAAAACTGAGATAGCAAAGTTGTTCTCCAGCTTCTTCTTTGAACAGAAATTGAAATGTCACCAAAGACAAAACATTTATCTAATAAACACAAAAAAGCCAGGCTGCACTATTTGCTTTGTCCTTGTAAGAATAAAATTTCCGTTGCCAAGGGCAGAGGAAAGCACACTGAATTTAAGCAAGGACAAGAAAGCTGTTTACACTTGCTGGTGTTGACATATTGTGAACAGACAGACCACAACTCTCGTGTTTTATACACTGCAAATGTTTATTTTATTTGTCTTTCAATACCGAGTCTGTCATCCTGACCTATTCCAAGGTCAGGGATATTTTCCTTCACCAAAACAATGTTCACATTTTTTCTATTTCTGGTCACAATGAAGAGTTTTCATTCTAGCGCTTTCTTATAAAACATATCTGTTGCTCTGTTCTTAAAAACAATGGGTCATATTTACAAGAAAGTGGTGCATCTGTCCTCATGTGCCACTTTTCTTGCATCACCCCTGTCCCACCTAACAACACCATGTTTTTTCCGTCTTTACAATACGGCAAACCATGGCCGTCGTTAGGACAATAGCATCAACAGTTTTGGCGGGACTGTGGTGCTTTGCTGCACTAGAGTCAAATATTTTTAAGCTAGTGCAGCAAAGCACAGGTAGGCCCTTTGATTAAAATGGGATCATCATTTTAACGCCTGCTCTGAGAAGATGTTGTAAATTTCACTTGCGCATATTCTCGGCCCTCCCTGTGTAGGAATGGCTCCCATTTCTTACATTATGACTGGTGCAGGCACATTGTGGAACAAGAGTTAACAAAGTGGCACAATGCAAGCATTGCACCACTTTGTAAATACAGTGCCGGAGAAAGGCCTTCTTAACGCTATCTTAGTGTAAAAAAATAACACTTGGGTGGCATTGGGTGTAGTTAGTAGTTCCGATTGAAGTACACACGTCGGCACTGTACAAGACTCAAGGACAGCAGTACAAGGAATGGTCATCTCTGAGGTGTTCCTTTAAAGAAACTGAATAAGCGAGGGAATGTTCCAGTGTTCAAAATTTGAAATTGACAGAACTCTAAAACTAATTTCTCACACTTTACATAGAACATTCATGGGAAAATGCACATTCATGTAAACGGTACATTTCACTGTTAGGTTTAGGCTTGGATTAATGACTTGCAAAATTATTAGAGGTATGTGCGGTTCTTTTTCATGCCCTGAAGTTTTAGATTTTTTTCACCACATCGTGATGTCGTTTGCATGAGAAGGAAATGTATGCAAAAAAAATTCTTTGAAAGTTTACTCAGATGTTGTATGTACGATTGCAAATGCATTCAAATGCTTTCTATTGGAGGTTACCCTTAATGATGAAAATTATTCCAAAGGTAAGGATTATCACACAAATATCGTAACACGTGTAACGTCACAATTCCAGGAAGCTCGAACTTTCAATACTACTTTGTCAAGTTTGTGAAAATAAATCTGTATCTGTGCAGACCGGTTACCAGTGAATTCTGATTTGCCAAAAGTTGTGCTTAGAATGTATGGCAAAATGAAGATCTATTGCAGAAAGTAAAACTTTTACATTGCACTCATATCAAGTTACACCCAAAAAATAAATAATTCTCAGATGCATCCTATAGCCACCTTTTCGTACTCTGGCATGCTAATACCTCTGGTAAAAGGAGACGTGCCATATTCGGAGCAGGTGCTGTCTTTGAGGTACAGTAGACTCCACATGAGATGTATGTCTTTGATTAACGCAACCAGGCGCTGCATATTGATTAATGCAAATTCAATCAGCTCAACCAAAAACAAACATGCATTCAATCAGCAAGTGTCAAGCTGTTAAGTGGCCCTTTAAAATTGAGATTTGTGTGACCTTTCCCCAGAAGACATTTTGCTTTTCCATAGCGCATTGATTTTTCTTCATACAGGAGAGAGGACGCTGTCAAGGACAAAGAGGGCAAACGGCAAGATTTACATGCTTGTCCATTGAAACTATTATTTTTTGTTATTGTTCTCAGTTTAAATGTCCAAATGCTCATTAACCTAACGTGAAGACAGTTTATTTTTATGTTCTCTGGGGGAAAAAAATGATGGCATCCATGAAGAGCTCAATAACAGCTACTCAGCTACTGAAGAAAGGAACTTGTTTAGGAGCATCCACAATGTAGTCCTCAAGGTCGGGACATCATATTCTGCGCAGAGTCAGCAGAAGAGGTTTTGAGCTCGGTCAGTTTTCTAAAATAAAAGTGAGGGACTCGTGAATTTCTACCGAAGAGCAGCGGCCCTAAGGCGATGAAGAAAGGCACCAACGTCTGGGCCAGATGACCTGTTGTGCTAACTGTCTGTGTGGATATGTAACGGGATCTCGCACCCATTTTCTTTTTTTAGCCACATTATAATTATAACAAGTACCAGCATCATTTTTCACTAAATATTTTTTTATAATTGCCAATACTGATCATGTACTGCTTTCTCTATTGCACCATTGGCTTTTAATATTTTAAAACCGGAAAGTGAATTGTGAGTGTTTTGACCTGGAAGTATGTCATGAGCATGGCTACAAATGCAAACTTTTCTCATGATTACGAATACCAACCCACGTGTGAAATACACATCAGTCCGTATTTCCATTACAAAAGACACGCGTATCTGTTACACAAAATATGCTACTGCCTATTACCATAGGCACATATTGCATGCCATTGTATTGTGGGACAAAGTGGGGCAAAGTTGAGGTCCAACTCGTTTCATTTCTGTCCAGCATGTAATATTACGACTGATAAAAGACATGAAGGCGTTTTAGATTATTGAAGTAAGTTATTGGATTTCTAATAAGAACACTTAATATGGTTAAAATTCAGTGGCAACCGCAGCAAATCTCAAGGGGGGGGGGGTTGAGGGGACAGAGACGGACGGGGGGGAATTAAATAAACTTACCTTACTGCTGTCTCTGTCTCCTGCTGGCTCGCTTGTGGCTCCTCTTCTTCTGTTGTCCCAGCATTCACTGGGACACCAGCGCAGGCTCCCCAACAATCCTGGGGCTGCTTTCATGCTACACCTAGCCTGAAAGCAGCGTCAGGATTGGTCTGAGCAGTGACTGCCACTCAGACACAGCTTTGGGGCCAGTGCAATTTCTCCAGCCTGGCTGTTCAACACAGCCAGGATGGAGAATCCTGAGACGGCTGGCCAAACACACATGCGCACTTAGGGGCACTTTCTACTCCTCTCCCACCCACCTCCCATGGCTCTGCCCCAGCCTTCCCTGTACTGCTGGCTGAGCCAGGACATGAAACATAAAACGATAGTGCCACTATCGTTTTATCTTTCATCTCCCAGGTCTTGGCCAGGGGGACAATACTCCTTTGTCATAGCAAAGGAGCTGTCCCTGTTAAAATTATAGTTGTGAGTGCACATGACCAGAGGCAAATGAGCCCACATTGGGGTCCTTGGAGCACACTTCAACAAGACAAGGGCCAGAGCACTGATCATCTTTGTGCATGTTTGAAAATAACACAAAGGGGTCATTCTGACCTCGGCGGTAAAAGGCGCTTACCGCCGGTCAGAAGACCGCCATAACACCGCCGCGGGCGCGGGAAACCGCCACGATCATTTTGACCCGCAACAGGCAAACCGCCAAAAACCCGACATCCACAAAAGTCCGCCACACCAACGGCCAGCGAAAAACTGGCGATGACCAAACCTCCACCGTCACGGCAACAGAAATACGCCCATTCCATTCTGACCCACGAATCCATGCGGCGGTCTTTCAACCGCGGTATTCCATTGGCGGTACACACCGCCGCGGTCGAAATACACACACAGCTCCAAAACACTGCCACATTGGACATTTTGAAATACACACACCTGATACACATACAAACACCACTCCCACACACCCAACACAATATAAAACACACACCCACATCACCCACAAACCCCTACGACCACCATTTATTGACTAAGGCCAGAGAGAGACACCACCAGCTAGTACAGAGCATTCACGGGCACATAACACCATCACTCACACAACATCCACGCACAAAACACCACACACCACCACACTCACCACACTCATCACCACAAACAGCACCCCACACCTCATCCACACCACCCCATGGCACCCCAAAGACACCCCAGATTTTCAGACGCTGAACTCAGGGTCATGGTGGAGGAAATAGTTTGTGTAGAGCCCCAGCTCTTCAGGACACAGGTGCAGAACACCACCATTGCCAGGAAGATGGAGCTATGGCAAAGAATAGTGGACAGGGTCAACGCTGTGGGTCAGCATCCACGAAATCGGGACCACATCAGGAAGCAGTGGAACGACCTACGGGGGAAGGTGCGTTCCATGGTATCCAGACACAACATCGCGGTGCAGAAGACTGGCGGCGGACCACCACCTCAACCCCCAGAATTTACAACATGGGAGGAACAGGTCTTGGCGATCCTGCATCCTGAGGGCCTGAGGGAGTAGGCGGAGGAATGGACTCTGGTAAGTCTAATCTCAACTACTTCATCCCCCCCCACCCACGGGCATGCCAAATCATACCCCACCCTCCCCCCACCCCCATCACACATCCTCCTTGCTAATGTCTCACCATCACAACCCACCCATCCCAACACCAAGCCCTGCATGCGACCACAAACCATGGACACCCATCACCTAAGCATGCCCACTGCACATACCCATCCCCCCCCAAACCACCGTCACAAAAGCCCCCACAAGGGAATGCCAGCACTGGGGTACACGGGCACCCACCCATTGCACGCTATGGCACACACAGAAGCAATAACCATACTCTTATACCCCTGCAGGACCCGAACGCCACGACACCGCCCAGGAGGGTCCAGAAATGTCCATTCCACCCCCAGAAGAGGCCCACAGTGATGACAGCAGCTCTGTCTCCCTGGACCCAGATGACCAGCCCGGCCCATCGGGGACCTCGGGACAGTCAGTTCCCCTCAGACAGCCACAAGCCACAGCAGACCTACCCCCCTCTGGGAACACCAGCACAGCACCCACCCAGCGGGCCCATGCCTCTGTCTCCAGGACACGTCAATCAGCGGTGTGTCCACCACTACAGGGCACCCAGGTTAACCCACCACCCCAACAACAACAGGGACCTGGGGGCAGTGGTAGTGGGCACACGGTCCAGGGGACAGAGGCCAAGGGAAACAGGGGAACTGGGAGGGCTACTGTGCGACAGAGGGGGGACAGGCCCAGGGAACCCACTCTCCACGAGGCCCTATCCTCCATCATGGGAGCATACCACCACTCCCAGGAGACGATGGCGACGGTCCTGGCCAGGTTCCAGGAGATCCAGGTACTGCAGGAGGACCAGTTTATGGGGTTCAGGGAAGAACTCAGAAACATCAGTTCCGCAATGGGCATCATCGTTGTGGCTCTCAATCAGATTGTCAGCACATTGCGGGACCATGTGGCACCACAAAGGGCCCCTGTCACTAGCATGGACCAAGAACAGGCTACCACCTCCGCCGGCGCTAGTGGACAGGAGGCCCTGACACAAGAACAACAGGCCACCAGAACCCCACCCCCTGCAGAAGGAGAACCACCCCGCAAGCGGGGCCTGAGATCTAGGAAGAAGACAGAGTAAGATGCCAAGACCCCCGCCAGGAAAGGATACCCCCTGATTGTCATCCCACTGTCCCACATTGTCACCCTGTCCAACCTTAAACTGCCCCTGCTCCACCTTCCACAGGCATATGGACAATGCACCTGTGAGACTGAAAATCTGGACTCTGCCATGGACATTCCTTCACCATCACCCATCACCGAATTGCAACCATTACCCAAAATTGAGCACACTTATTGCACAAAAATAATCTGGAGTCTGCCTGTATTTTTGAACAAATGTATTACACAGAACCGTGCCAAAATGTCCAGTTACATTGTGATGACAACATACCACTATCACACAGCTGTAGTCCATGGGGAAACAAAGCAGAGGTCACGGAGTGGGGCCCACATCTCTGAAATTGGAAGGGAAAGTCACAACTCAGTTAACATACACTGGGGGGAAACTCAGACAGTAGAGAGGCAGGAGACTTTAAGTAAATGTAAAATGCCGGTGTTGATTCTTACCTGTATGTCATTGAAAATACTGCTGTATTACTGTGTCCCTGTTGTCTGTGTCGTCCTCTTCGTCTTCCTCCTCTTCACTCTCCGCAGGCTCCACAGCTGCCACAACACCACCATCTGGACCATCCTCCTGCAGGAAAGGCACCTGGCGTCGCAAAGCCAGGTTGTGAAGCTTACAGCAGGCCACGATGATATGGCACACCTTCTTTGGTGAGTACATTAGGGATCCACCTGTCATATGGAGGCACCTAAACTTGGCCTTCAGGAGGCCGAAGGTCCGCTCGATCACCCTCCTAGTACGCCCATGGGCCTCATTGTACCGTTCCTCTGCCCTTGTCCTGGGATTCCTCACTGGGGTCAGTAGCCATGACAGGTTGGGGTAACCAGAGTCACCAATTAGCCACACACGGTGTCTCTGAAGTAGTTCCATCACGTAAGGGATGCTGCTATTTCGCATGATGTACGCATCATGCACTGACCCAGGGAACTTGGCATTTACATGGGAGATGTACTGGTCAGCCAAACAGACCACCTGGACATTCATGGAATGATAACTTTTTCTGTTCATGTACACCTGTTCACTCGTGCTGGGGGGGACCAAAGCAACATGTGTCCCATCAATTGCACCAATGATGTTGGGAATATGTCCAAGCGCATAGAAATCACCCTTCACTGTAGCCAAATCGCCCACCTCAGGGAAAACAATGTAGCTCCGCATGTATTTCAGCAGGGCAGACAACACTCTGGACAACACCTTGGAAAACATAGGCTGAGACATCCCTGATGAAATGGCCACTGTTGTTTGAAATTACCCACTTGCCAAAAAATGGAGTACTGACAGAACCTGCACTAGAGGGGGGATCCCTGTGGGTTGGCGGATGGGTGACATCAGGTCTGGCTCCAGCTGGGCACACAGTTCCTGTATAGTGGGTCTGTCAAGCCTGTATGTCAGTATGACATGTCTTTCTTCCATTGTCGACAGGTCCACCAGCGGTCTGTACACGGGAAGATTCCTCCATCTCCTCGCAAGTCCCAGCGGACGGTGCCTAGGAAGGACAACATGGAGCACAGAGTCAATCAACCCACAGGTATGTTCCCACAGCTTGCACAGTACACGATTCTCAATGCATTGAATGGCTTGTATGAGTGTTGATGCAAGGCCTAGGTATGTGTGACGCAGTAGAAATTAAGATATGGGGGCTCTTGAAATGGCGGCTGCCTGACCTGTGAAGTGCGACAGTGGGATGTGAGGTCAATGCGCTGGCGTGGCACACCGTGGCGGTAGGCGGACGAAGACCGCGGCGCAAAGCCGCATTGGTTAACATTGAACCCTATGGGTTTCAGGCGCCAATGACGATGTGCGCAGGCGGTCGCGGTACGCACCGCCGCGGTACGCACCGCCGCGGGCGTGACCGCCATTTTCTATCTGCTTAATCACTCGATACCTGATCATCCACAGGAGAGGACCTATACTGCAAGTGCTGCTGTGACCTCGGTCTGGAAGAGACAATGGCTGCTGCGACTGGGGAAAGGGCCCCTGCCTTCACTTCTGAAGAATTGGAGAAACTCGTGGATGGGGTCCTCCCCCAGTATGCGCTACTCTACGGTCCTCCAGACCAACAGGTAAGTACACTGGGACCATGCTTTGTGGCCAATGCCTGGGTTGAGCGGGGTGAATGAAAGATGGTGGGGAGGGGAGCGAATGAGGCAAGCATCAAACGACAGATGAGAGCATGTGCCACATGGCAAGGGTGGGGATGGAGGGCCACTCACATCGAGCATGCAGAAGGTGATTTTTTATTTTTTTTCCCCCTGTACATGTCACATAGGTCAGCACCCATCAGAAAATCGACATTTGGCGTGCCATCGCCAAGGACGTCCGGACCCTGGGGGTCCACAACAGACGGGGCACCCACTGCCGGAAGAGGTGGGAGGACATCCGCCGCGGGAGCAGGAAGACCGCGGAGGCTCTGCTGGGGATGGCCTCCCAACGTAGGAGGGGTGCCACTCGTACTTTGACCCCCCTGATGTCCCGGATCCTGGCGGTGGCCTATCCCGATTTGGATGGGCGCGTGAGGACATCACAGCAGACACAAGGGGGTGCGTACAAGCACATTCTGCTGATTTTGCGCACATTGGAGGTGTCTGGGTGGGGGAGGAGGGCTGTGGGTATCCCTAGGCCAGGGCGATTTCTGTAGGCTAGGCCCCTCCGTTAGGCATGGCCCTGTGCCCCTGCCCCCCACCTCTGTAGGTTGCCTAGTACAGCTATTCATGGCCCTGTGTCACCTATGTGTGGAGTTGTCGTCCATAGGCTTGTAGGCCATGTCCCAGGGATTGAGTAGTGTACCCCAAGTGCGCGGCGTAGTGCAGGGGGCTTCTGTGTCTGCCCTCTCCGCCAACGGTGTCGCCAATGCATGCACTCAACATGTCTTTGTTTCTCCAGCCCCCCCCCCCTTTTTTGATGGTCTTCCTGTTCATGTGTGCATTAGCATCATCAGGCAGAGGAGAAGTGGCATTGGAGCATGAGGGAGCTGCATCTCACATGGCCATGGAGGGCCATGCAACTGACTCGCATTTCACCAGTGAGATGGAGGGCGAGGGGAGCTCCACAGCTGGGACACGTGGTGACACCAGCGACACAGACACGTCCTCGGAAGGGAGCTCCCTTGTGGTGGCGGCAACATCCGTGCCCACCGCAACAACAGGTACAGCCGCCACCCAGCGCACCAGCTCCGCCCTCCCAGCAGCCCCTCAGCGTTCGCCCCGTGCCCGCTCACCCAGGAAGGTGGGCATCTCCTTCGCCCCAGGCACCTCAGGCCCTGCCCCAGTTACCCCTGCTGCCCTCAGTGAGGAGGTCATTGACCTCCTGAGGACTCTCATTGTTGGGCAGTCTACCCTTTCGAATGCCATCCAGGGTGTAGAAAGGGAGGTGCACCGGAGTAATGCATATCTGGAGGGCATTCATTCGGGTCAGGCTGCCCATCAGCGATCGTTCAACGCTCTGGCCTCAGCACTGACGGCAGCCAGTGTCCCTGTCTCCTGCCTCCCTCCTCCAACTTCCTCAACCCAGTCCCACTCCCCTGTACCTCTGCCTATCCCAGACACACCTACAGACCAGCCTGCACACACCTCAACACCTAAGGGAAGCTCATCCAGACATAAGCACCACACATCACACAAGCATTCACCCAAGCAACATCCACATGCAGACATGCCAACAGCCA